>NW_022111372.1:51072564-51074760 GCF_000313985.2 Echinops telfairi
AATCACGTTTCCTAGGCTGTAATGGAGAAGTCTTTCTCCCCCAGAGCTACTGTGTGGATTCCAACTGGCAGTGGAGTATGTAACCATTTCACCCTGTGGCTCCTTTTAAACAGCCTACCCACTGCCACTGAGTTGATCCTGACTCCTAGACACCTATACAGGGTTCTCAAGGATGGAAATCTTTATGGGAGCAAATGGTCTCCCCTTTTTCTCAAGCAGCATCTGATAGGTTTGAATTTCCAATCTTGGAGTTAAGAACCCAGCACTTAGCAGTCAGTGCCACTGGGGAGTCAAATACAAACACACCCCATTGTTGTCTGATCAATCCTGACTCTTGGCAACTCCCTGTATTCTAGATTGGAACTGCTCCTTTGGGGTTTCTTGGCTGTCATCTGTACAGAGGCAGGTCACCAGGCCTTTCTTCCAAGGCACTACTGAGCGATGTGAACAGAGAACTTTCAGGTCAGTAGCTGAATGCAAACTGCTTGGACCACCTCGTGATCTTAATAGTTTAGTATCCCACGTGATATGTAAAAGGAAACTACAACCCAAATCCTTTGGGGATTTGGTTCCTTGGTTTGGAGGTTTAGGGTCATGGTTTCATGGGCCAACCTAATTAGATTGGACACGTTTAGTGTTTCTGGGACCTTGAAAGCTTACAAGTGGCCACCCAAGGCCACAACAATTCATCTCTCTTAGCTTAGAGCAACAGGAGAAAGAGAGTCAAGAACAGAAGGAGGATATAGAATGTGTGGCTAATTGCCTCCATAGAGTGTACCCTTTGCTATGAGATCAGAACTGAATGGTGCCCAGCAATCATCACCGAATATTTTTATTAAAGGTTCTATAGAAGAAATTTGATTAAAGGAGGGAATATACAAAACAGAATTTCACATATTCATGGACCCCAGACTTCCCGGAGTCATGAATGTTGAGTGAAGCCCAGTCACTATTGCCCTAAGATAACCTTTAAACCTGAACACCCCCCCCAAATCATCTGATATTCTTCTTAAAACCAAACATTAATGTATCTTAACTAGTGAACAAAGAATCTATCCTGAATATTATGCTCTTTTAACAACTGCATATCGGGGACCAAATTGATAACAGCAACTAGAAAAAGGTTAAATATGAACCTTGAGGGATAGTGAGTTGATTAGTGGAGAAGGAATGATTCAGATAAGGTGGGTGAGAACGGATGTAAAAGTCAACAGCATGTCATCACTGGCACTAAATTGCATGTGTGTAAACTGTTGGAGTGGGGTGTGTTTTGCTGTGTATATTCTCAATAGCAAGAACAAAATATATAAAAACTTTAAAGAAGTGAAAAGATGAAATTCATTTTAGCAATGCATTTTATTTAACCCAGTATGTATTTCCTATATTAAGTCTTCACAATCATATTTTGCATATTTAATGCATATTTTACACATATACCATATCTATATTTGGACTAGCACACTTTAAATGCTTGATAGTGATTACTTGTACTGAACAGTGAAGTTCCAGAGTGTTCTGAAGATCTTTAAAAATAGATTTGTCGATTATACTTACCTACAGATATTAAGGATTTGTTCAACAAATACTTGTATCGAATGCTTTCTTTAAGCCAGGCTCTGACCAGATGCTGCAAAAACAAACAAGCATAGCCCCATCCTCTAAGAATACAAGATTAAATTAATTTTATTACTTCTGTAGAAGGATGTGTGTGTGTGTCATATTTTTTTGTCACAGGTTTTTGACTCTCAGTTTAAATCTGTTTAATCGGGATCTGTGATTGAGAGCTCACTCAGAAAATCTAGTGAATGGGCATTTGTTTTTATAATCCCACCAACAAGGCTTTGTGGGGCCTTACCATTTCGTTCATAAAGCATGAATTCTGTCCTGCTGCTCAGTCGTGGGAATCGTAGAACAAGGCTTCAGTTCTGCAGTCACTGAAACATACTTGTTGTTTCCTATCAGTTGGGGACATAGCCTCCTGATGGCTGAGCCAAGCAGATTCTTGAGATGTCAGCAACCATTTTTGGTTTGTTTGTTTTCTGATATCCTTCTCTCCTGAGTTATTTCTTAAAGGTTTAGTAGCACTGACAGAATTGAGAGGGACTCAACTGGACTCATGCAAAATGTGAGAGAAGAGGTGAGAGTATAAAACCTGCACCTGCAGGGCAATGAATGGACAAATGTGCTTGACACAAT
>NW_022111372.1:51077307-51079519 GCF_000313985.2 Echinops telfairi
TGTATGGATTGTGATAAGAGTTGTATGAGCCGCCAATAAAATGATTTAAAAAAAAAAGAAGTTGGATCTTGCTATAGATTCATTCACCATGTTTGCTACTATTAACTAATTACTTGGGTGGGGCGGAGGGCAATCTAGCCTCAGGATTTTCCTAGCCTAGCAGAAAGTCCATTTAGTATCAAGTTCAAATGAACAGAGACTCAGCAATCTATGCCTGGGAATAGACCTTGCCTATAATTTAGCCCTTTAGTTCCTCATCACGGCTCTCACCTACGTCACTGCCAGGGCCTCCTGACTAGGGTCCCTGACTTCCCCACTGCCTCCCTGCAGTATCATCTCAGTAAACATGTCACACACAAAAATCGTTTTCAAAATAAGTCCGGGAACTCATGGGGTTATGTGGCCACCAGGTAACAAGCACAGGAGATCTCAGCAACTACCCAAGAAACCCCACCAAGACAGAAGACCTAAACTCCCTGGAAGTAAAGCAAAAAACAAACAACAACACCCCCCCCAAACAACAACAACAACAACAACAACTTTCCAAGAGTAGAACACCAAAGTTTCTTACGTTGAGATCAGCAACAACTTCTAATGGTTACTGACTGCCCTTCATCGTCCACGAGCAGCCTGAGCCACTTCTGGCCACTCCCCTTCTCCTGCCCAAGCTGATCTTTCCCTGCCCCTGTCTTCTGTCACCCTGCCAAACCTCTTGCCTCGCTGGCCTCTGGGGGCCCTGTACAGATAGCAGATCACTTAGGCAGCTGAGTGCACTGCCCAAGTAAGGCTTTTCCCCATTTAAAAAATGTTTTCTTTCTTATTTCCTCCCTTCCCAGCACCTTTCCTGCCATGTGCACCGCTTGCCCAGCGTGCAGAGAACGTGAGCACACATCAACCCTGCCAAAGAATCCGCAGTCCCCATCCAAACTGAGGTTTAAGCTTTACCTTTAAAAAAAATCCCTTTTCCTTATTGACTCTCAATTTCTTTCCCCATGCTGCCCCCCCCCACCCCTGTGGATATTCATGCCATACACACTCAAACCAGTTTTGTTTTTTTTAAAGTCAGGCTTGCCACCTTTCCTCAGGGGGTACAGAGCCACCCATGGTCACACCGCGATAGCAACAGAACTCTCTATCTGCACCCAACCACGTCCCAGGCCTCCCCCCACCCCTGCTAATCTCTGAACATGGACATTTTTCTCTTGTGCTTTTCTTTCTTCCTTTGTCTCCTTCCCCTATCATTTTTTCTTCCCTCTCTCTTTTCTTTCTTTCCCCTTTTCTTCTTTAATTCTACTTCTTCTCAGTATCTGAATAGATAAATGCTCTTCTTCTGGTTTGCTTATTTGCCTACACTTCTCTCTCTAGTGAAACATACATCCATGAAACCTATTAAGTTTTATTACCCCTTTTACAATGCACTTTCCCATTATTTTTATACATCTTTTGGTCTATCCAGTTGGCCCCTTATTATTATTACTATTATTTTCATTTTTATTACCTCTCTCCCCACTTAACCACTTCTTTCCCCCCTTTTTCCTCAGATTATGATTTCCAGTTCATATTAGACCTATCCTCTTAATTTGACAGAGCCTACCTTTACACAATGCAACAGCCCACACACCATTAATAGCTGCATCGCAACACCATGGAAACAACAGTCAACAGCAGTACACACACACACAATCAAGGAAAACAAATTCAAACAACCAAAACTTACCCAAACACAATGGAGTACTCTCAAAAAAGAGGCCCTGGACCTACCAGAAATAGAATTCAAAATAAGGATGTTCACGTGCCTTTAGAAACAAAAGACAGAGAGAAAGTGCCTTTAGATGTCAGGAACGACAGTGAGAAAATGGAAAGAACTGAAGAACGAGAAACCTGAAACGATACGGAGGAACACAAAACACAATAAAATAACGGAATCAGACAGTAGTCTGAAAAATACAAAAAAGCAAAGGAATCCAAAGAAAGTCTGGTATTACAGCAATCAAACCCTAAGAGTCGAAGAGAGAAATAGAGAGCTGGACAATAACAACGGGAGCCTGCAATAGACTCTCCTCAGGGAAAGGCAAAATCATCGGGCAAGAAGCAGGCACGCTCCCCAACAACGAGGAAGCATGCGTTCTCCAGTTCACCTGGCACACACTCCAGAGTAGATTACATGTTAGACCACGAAGCAAGCCTCGCCAAATGAAAGAACACTGAGATT
>NW_022111372.1:51080609-51082235 GCF_000313985.2 Echinops telfairi
AAGTATTTGATGAAGAACTGTCACCAATTCTACACAGACTATTCTAGACTGTAAGAAGGATAGCAAACCCTCAAGCTCATTATGAATCAAGCATAACCCTAATACCCAAACCAGGCAAATTCTTCACAGAGACAGAACTACAGACCAATATCCCTCATGAACATAGACAAAACAGTCTCAACAAAATTCTACCCAATAGAATTCAACAGCACATCCCCAAAATTGTTTCACCATGATCATGTAGGATTCGTACCTGGGATACAAGAATGGTTCAGCATTTGAAAAGCAATGAAGGTAATCCACCACATAAAAAAGACAAAGAATAAAATTCACACACACACACACACACACACACACACACAGAATAAAAATCACATGATCACATCAATAGATGCAGGAAAAGTATTTGACAATATCCATCTCCTATTTCTAATAAAAACATTCAATAAAATAAGAATGAATAGAAGGGAAACTCCTCAGCATAATAAAGGCCATATATGAAAAATCAATGACTAGCATCACTCTCAATGAGAAAAATCTGAAAATATTTCCCCTGAGAACAGGAATTAGACAAGGATGCCCCTATCACCACTCTTACTCAACATGCTAAAGTCCTAGCCCAAAGAAATTGGGCAAAGAATGAGTGAAATTCTGACCATTTGCAGATGATATGATTTTATCTACAGAAAACCCCAAAGATTCCACAAAAGGATTGCTGAAAACAACCGTGGGATTGGCTAACGCAGCGGGATACAAGATTAAAAGGCAGAAATTAATTTGACTCCTATATAGCAGCAAAGAGAGCTCAGAAAAAAAGCATCAAGGAAACAATACCTTTTCAACAGCCACACAAAAGATAAAATACCAGGACTAAACCTAACCAATGAAACAAAAGACTCATATTGAGAAAACTCCAGAAAATTACTACAAGAAACCCAAAGAGACCTACACCAATGGAAGAATATCCTGTGTTCACGAGTAGGAAGAGTTAATACTGTGGAAATGTCAATACTATCTGACGCAATCTATAAGTACAACACAATTATGATCCAAATCCCAATATCATTCTTTAGACATGGAAAAATAATTACCAACTTAATATGGAGAGGGCAGCACCCAGGATGAGCAAAGAACTTCTCAAAAAGAAGAAAAAAACTAGAAAACCTTGCACTAACTGACTTAAAAACCTATCACACAGCCACAGTAATAAAACAGCTTGACTGGTTACAGTAACAGATACATGGACCATCATCGAAAAGATGGAACAGAATAGGAAACCCAGAAATAAATGCATCCACCTACATGCAATTGATTTTCAACAAAGGACCAATAATCATTAAATGGGAAAGGGACACTGTCTTCAACAAATGGTGCTGGAAAAATTGGATCTCCATCTGCATAAGAATGAAACAGAACCCATACTTCACCTTATCACAACAATTAGCTCAAGATGGATTAGAGATCTAAATGTAAATTTCAGAGCTATCAGGATCATCAATGAGAAAATCGGAACAAGCAATGATGAAATCACACAACACCTCATGTTTGTTGAGTAGTTAGTCAATCATAAAAGGACCAATGTTGTATGAGACAAGGACAAGCTTGTTATGTAATCCTCTAACCTGG
>NW_022111372.1:51083567-51084627 GCF_000313985.2 Echinops telfairi
ACTCATATGTTCCATGGGGATGATCTATTATGTTCCCCAATAAAAGGGTGGTGGTGTCTCTAAAGTGAAACAGGACCATATAAAAGCCATAGATATATCAATGGATTTTGAGCTAATACTTAATTGTGGCCCTAGTCAAAGAACAATTAGTTCCTATCACTTGGCTTCATATGATACTTTCCCTCATGAAGAGACCACTGAAGATATGCATGCTATAGCAAAGTATGATGAAGAAATCAGATGGTGTCTGGCGATCAGAATAGCATCTGGGATCTTAGAAGCTTGTCTTAAAACAAGTTGCCATCTAAGTGAGCAATCTGCTCAGACCACAGGGAAGAAGCACACTAGCTCGTGTGATACAAATATTGTAAATAATAAAGTCTAAGACTGGAGGAGGGAATTGTACTAGACCTTAAATTCTGAGCACCCAGAAACTGATTGTGGTAGCAATTGTACAATTCTACTTGGCATGATTAAACTATGAATGATATATCTATTAAATCCCAACTAATAATAATAAATTGTGAGCACCTGGTTTTCAGAAGGCTGCAGATCACAGTGAAAACCCAAAATCTATTTGCAGAGTTCTCACATGGATCAAGCCTCTGGAGAATCCCCTGACCCTCGCCCAGGGATGTGATCAGCCTTGCTGTCAGACAGGGTGCATTGGGAAGTGAATGGATGTATGTGCAGTTAGATCACAGTTTAACACTTTATCATTTGTTCTCCCTGTGAGTCATTTTCAAGTTGTTCTAGTTTCTATTACTTTATGTTTTATTTTGTGTGGGCATGTATACTTCAGTAACTGCATTAAGAGTTTTTTAGGGTTATGGCAGTGGAGATTGGGGAAAATGGGGAGCTAATATGAATGACTACAAGAATGAAGAAATTCTAAAATTGATTGTGGTGATGATTACCCAACTCCTTTTGATGTTTTAAACCATTGACTTGTATGGTACGTGAATTACATGTTTGTTAATAAAACTGTTTTTAAAGATCAGATCCTGTGACTCCCCTACTTAAAACTCTCTATTGGCTTCGCATTGTTCTTAGAATAGAA
>NW_022111372.1:51086780-51088351 GCF_000313985.2 Echinops telfairi
TGCTACGTGAAGACCGGCAGATGGAAAGACCATTGAAGAAGGCAAGAGCAGGCCAGCTCAGTGGGCTGCACTGCATGCTGTTTTCACAGCTGTGATGGGAAACTTGGACAATGGTGAGAGCCCATATGGTTCGATTTTTCATGCTCATGCTCCACATGAGAGGGGCAAAGGATGGATCACCACGGGTAGATTCCTACACTTCTTAGGAGGCCCTGAGGGAAGTGAAGGTGGAGGAAATGCTTGTGCCACTGTACCTGTGTGGTAGTTACATAATTTCATGTTCCCCACCCCACCTGAAATTGCCCTTTTTCTGCTGGCTGGTGTGGTTCCAGGACAAGGGATAAAGCTTTGAGTGTTGGAAGCAGGGGTGATCCCTCACTAGGGGCCTGTTTCTATAACTCGGAACCTGTATGTGAGAATTCCCAAGGGCCTGATGGGATGGTTTGTATCTTCTCGGCATCTGAAAAGTGGGGCTGGCTGTGACAATGTTGGGATAGCCCACTAGCCTTGTACCTTTGTAACCCCATGCACTGTGAATGGGAACAGACTGAGGGAGAAGGATTTGCTAGACTAATTGTGATGCCAGCAATCTGGACTAGCCCAGCAGCTAAACCTGATGTCCTTTCCAAAGGTGGAAAAGTTCGGGTGAAAATAAGTGACAAATAGAAGGAAGGAGAAATAATAGAGGAAGGTAAAGTAATGAATAAATATGAGTTATACAGCAGGGAAATCTAACATTTTGCTGACTCCTCGAGAGAGACCCAGGGTCGGGGATAATCTTCTCTCAGTTCTAGTATTCTCTACTGGGAAGAGGATCTGGATGGGATTAAGACCTGTGTGGTAGTTACATAATTTCATGTCAACTTGAGGTTATGTAAAAGTGTAGGGGTGGAGTCTAGCCTGTCAATCAGACCTCATTTGGAGGTGCAAATGAGATAAATAGCTCACTGGAGGTGGGACACAGACACTCCATCTGAATCATTCCTGTTGACAAGCCACATGGAGCTACGCTGATAGAGCCAGAGCCCTGGAGCTGGAGGAGCCATGTGGAAACCCACACCAGTGTTGAAATGCTTCTACCATCACTGGATCCACAGACTTACCACCCACTGGCCTATGATCTTTCTTCCTGCATTCAGTGTCATTGCATGTGCTGTGTGAGTCTGAAGAAGACTTTATAGATTGATAATGGACATGTGGGCTAATATCGGATTTATGGACTTAACCTGGACTGGGCTGGGATGTTTTCTTAATGTACGATTGCTCTTTGATATACAGTTCTCTCTTACACACATGAGTATCTGTGAATTTGTTTCTCTAGTCAACCCAGACTAACACACAGCCTGAAAGTGACTCCTTGTGTGCAGGGCCTTCTTATAAGGAGGGCCTTGGAAGCCTCCTCTCCCTGCACCCACTGCCCCCACCTCCACCCTCTTCACCTTCCTACTGGCCGACCGTGATGGCTGCCAGAGCCACCACCATTGGATCTATGGGACTTTTCACCCACCGGCCTGTGATCTTCCTGCATTACACATCATTGCATGTGACTTCGTGAGCCTGAAGAGGGACTA
>NW_022111372.1:51100192-51102055 GCF_000313985.2 Echinops telfairi
TGTTGTAATGTCCCCTCTTTCATCCCTCATCCTTGCTGTTGAAATTTGTTCTCTCCTTTCTTTGGTTAGTTTTGCCATTGGTCAGTCCATTCTGTTTATCCTTTCAAATAACCAACTTTTAGCAGCATTTTTTTCCCATAGTTTTAAAAAAATTTTCCCTCTCCTGAATCTTAGCCCTGATTTTTAAAATTTCTTTTCTTTTGCTATTAGTAGGATTGTCCTGTTGGCTCTGCTCTAGTTGTTGTAAATTTTGTGCCAGCATATCAATCATATTTATCTTCCTTTTTCATGTGTGCATGTATTGCTATGAAACTTCCTCTGATGACTGCCTTTGCCGCACCCCTAAAGTTTTGGTACGTCGTGTTCTCATTCTCATTGGTTTCTAGAAATTTCCTAATTTCATCTCTGATCTGGGCCAGTACACAGGCCTTTTCCAATAGAGAGTTATTAATCCTCCAATTGTTTGCCCTTGTTTTCGTCATCTTCCTTTTGTTGATTTCCAGCCTTATGGCACAGTGGTCAGAGAGAGAGGTCTGTATGATATAATGTGGTTAAATCTATGCAGATTCTACTTATGCCCCAGCATGTGGTTCTATCTTAGAATATGTGCCATGTGGGCTTGAAACGAATGTGAATATTTTTGTATTTGGATGAAAATCTCTGTAACTATATATCAGGTCAAATTGTCTAATTGTAGTGTTTAGATCTCTAGATTCCTTGTTGAGTTTCTTTCCCTGTGATCTATCTTTCGCCGAAAGCAGTGTATTGAAGTCACCCACTATAAATGTTGAACCTGTGTTTCTTTTTTCATCTTTTGGAGTGTTTGGTTGATGTATTCAGTGGGTCTCTCGTTTGGGGAATATATGTTTAAAATGCAGCCATGGTATTTTCAATTGCCTCACAGGCATGTGAAAGTTGGACATCAAATAAGGAAGATGGAGAAAGAATGGCTGCATTTAAATTATGGTGCTAGCAAAGAATCTTGAAATTACTAGGGACTGCCAAACGAACAAACACATCTGTCTTGGAAGAAATAAGCCAGGATGCTCCTTAGCGACAAGGATGGTGAGACTCTGTCTCCCGTACTCTGGACATGTTGTCAAGAGACACCACTCTCTAGAGAAGGACATCATGCTTGGTAAAGTGGAGAAGCAGTGAAAAAGAGGAAGGCTGTTGGGGGAGTGGGGAGCAGGGATGGAAGGGGAAATATGAGAAGTGGGTGCCAGGGGCTCAAGTAGAAATCAAATGTTTTGAGAATAACTGTGGGGTACAAGGGGAGGGTTCCCCACAAATCATCCCCGGTCCGGTAGGCGCAATTGTACAGCGATAAGTAAAGATTATAGTAAAGTCATAGAGAGCATGAGAGGTAGAAGACAGAGTCAATTAATGGAATCAGGCACAATTCAAGGTAGCATTGCTCACCTCAGCCCCACTTGATGGTCCTCGTCGGAGGAACCCGGCCGGGAGAGCAGAGGAGCCCTTAGGACCGAGAACTGGGGAGATCCCTCAGGGCCCCGGGAGCCAGAGAGAGCTCCCTCTTTATTGCCAACCCAGCATTATATCACTTTAGGGGGACATGATCACAGAATCACACGTCACAGGAAGGGGCAGTACAATAGGCATACACGTTGTAGGAAGGGGATCTATGATAGGCATAAGCGTAACAGGAAGGGAATGAGCTAGGGGTGTGCCCTTAGGAATGGGAAGGTCTAGGGGTATACATGTGACTAGATGGGTGGACCCTAGATTCATGATGGCAGCCTAATCTTGGTCATCCTTGGGCGGGTTTGACCTCTCTGGTCTCTCCTATAAGGAAATAGACAGCTACTATCCTTATCACAAGGGAGTGGGCCCTACTTGTTG
>NW_022111372.1:51104173-51109275 GCF_000313985.2 Echinops telfairi
AGCTTTTCTGGTCATGTTTTGAATTGTGTCTGATAGGTGAACAATGGGTAAACATGATAGTGGGGCAGGAGTAAAGAAGAAAGAAAAAATATAGGTAGGTGTATACAGATATATATGTAAATATATAAATATATGTGTTTGGGTTTATATATGCAAATACAACAAGGAAGCAGATGGACTCTGGGCCTTTACTTAAGTTTTACCTAAGTACAAGAATGGCTTTTTCTAATAGTGTGGCATTGTATGATACTCACCTTCCTGACAAGATCGCTGAAGACAAAATGGGTGCATAAGCAAATGTGGTGAAGAAAGCTGATGGTGTCTGGCTATTAAAAGAAATAGCATCTTGAGTCTTAAAGGCTTGTAACTAAACAAGCAGCCATCTAGCAGAGAAGCAACAAAGCCCACATGGAAGAAGCACACCAGCCTGTGTGATCACAAGGTGTCAACGGGAATAGGTATCAAAGTTTCAAAAACAAGCAACCAAATTAATGTAGCAATAACACAATCCATTGCTGTTGAGCTAATTCTGACTTATGGCCAGCTCTTCTGTGGGACAGAGTAGAATGCCATATGGCTTTAATGACCATAATCTCCAGAAGCACATATGTTGGTAAAACTGGGGTTCAGTGATGGGTGTGTGGAATTTATTCTATCACTCTCACCATAAGTTTTTTGACATTTTCCATGATTTAAAAAAAAAATCTATTTTAGGTTTCATACATTTCAAGTCAGATTCTATGAAATTGGTCTCTATCTTACTCAATATAGGGACCTTTTTTAATTAATGTCTTTTGGTTATTACTGGGTTTCACAATTAAGCAAAAAATTAGTAACTAGAACAGTGTTCAGGGTCTACCAAAGATATTTAGAAGTAATGTCAAGAAGCCAAGAATTCGCAGCATATAGAAGTGTTATGTGGTTGCAACTTCCCAAAAAACTTACTGCCATCTGACAAGCAATAAAGGTCACCTGGAAGAAGCACGCCAGCCTGTGTGATCATGAGGATCAGGTATCAGCTGGGATCAGGTATCAAGCATCTAAGACCCAGAACAAAATCATACTCAATGTGAATGGGAGGATAGGGCGTGGAGTAGAGACCCAGTGCCCATCTGTAGACAATTGGACATCCTCTCACAGAGGGGTCACAGGGAAGAGATGAACCAGTCAGGGTGCAGTATAGCACTGATAAAACACACAACTTTCCTCTAGTTCTTTGGTGCTTCCTTCCTCCCACTATCATGACCTCAGTTCTACCTTACAAATCGGATTAGAGCAGAACATGTACACTGCCACAGCTAAGAGCCAGCAACACAGGGAATCCAGGATAGATAAGCCCCTCAGGGTCAACAATGAGAGTAGAGATACCAGGAAGATTAGGGGAGGGGGTGGGGAGAAAGGAGGAATCGATCACAAGGATCAATCTATAACCCCCTCCCAGGGGGACAAAGAATGGAAAGTGAGTGAGGGACGACGGAGGATAATGTAAGATATGAAAATAATAATCTATAATTTATCAAGGATTTGGGAGGGAGGGCAGGTGAGGGAGGGAGGGGGAAGAAATGGGGAGCTGATATCAGGGGCTCAAGTGGGAAGAGAATGCTTTGAAAATGATGATGGCAGCATATGTGCAAATGTGCTTGACACACTGGATGAATGTATGGATTGTGATAAGAGATGTAAGAGCCCCCAATAACAGTATTTAATAATAAAAAAGTAAAGCTAGAACATGTAAAAAGAAAGAATATCCCATGAAGATCACATATATGTTCATTATTTCTCCTATCTCTACAATGCCTGGAATTCATGTACAAGATTGGTTTGTTAAACTAGCTAATATTTTAAGTCTTTTCAGCATCTAAAACTGCAGGTGGTGAGGAAGAAATGTGAGATCATGCTGGAGTTGGCTTGGATCAGGTGGAACAGTAAATGGGATTGAAGTCCTTTCTATCTTTCCTAATTTCTCTCCCCCCCTCCTTTCCCTCTTCTTTCTCCCTCTTTCTTTTCACTATTAATGAATGACTATAATCTCTTCCCACCACTGTCTGCTAGCTTGTCATTCAGTGGTAGCTTGTTTCTGTGATACTGGCAGCTTGGCCACTGGCATCCCAATACCAGCAGGGTCACCCATAGTGGGCAGGTTTCAATGACAACTCTGGGCTATGACACACCAGGAAGAAAGGCCTGGCCACTACTTCCTCAGAGTCCTATGGATCACAGCAGGGCATTATGTGATACAGTGGTGGAATATAGTCCTCTAGGCTGGAGGACACTCGAAATCCAGTGGCTGCAACATTGGCCTCAAGCATGCCGATGGTTGTGAAGACGGCAAAGGACAGGCAATGTTTGAATCAGAATCAGAGCTGACTGAACAGCAACACCAAAAACAGTGTTCTCATTTGAAAGAGTCCAGCTCACATCACAGAGTTCCTGAGTGAGACAGTTTATTGTGCCAGCCTGGCTGATAAACACAAGTGGGATTAACTGAAGGGCAGAGAGATAAATGGCTTGGTGAGCCTCGCCTTTCTTGTCTCTTGCTCTTTGATCATCGGACCTGTGTACGGCTGCCTTGCTTGTTCTGTGCCTCAATTTAAAGGCTACACTACCTGTGGGACGCCTAGCCTGTGGACTGTGTCGCTGTAAGTTGAGGTCCCTTTAAGACATCTCTGGAGCTGGGGACTGGTGGTTGGTGACCTGGCTGGTAGTTGGTGACCTGCCTTGTGATTGGCTGCTGTGCTGACATAGCCTAGCTCTCTCTATAAATAGAGGAAGATCTGGCAGCAGACTAGACTTGAAGGACTGCTAGTCTCTCACAACTCTCTCTCACAGGAGTGAGTTGCACTGAGCCATTATAATTTAACTGTTTTATTTTATAATTTAACTGTTTATTTCTTGTATTATATATTTATCTGTATATGATTTAACAGTTCATTTCTTATTATATATCTAATTATCTTTATAAATAAATATATTAAATTATCAGCAATTTGGTTTTATCTCTCTAGAGAACCCTGTCTAACACACTGAGCAAACATGAAAGTTCCCTTCACCAAACTCCACTTCACCCCCTCCCCAGAGAACCCCTGCCCACTGCGAGGACTTCACCCTTCCTCTCTCTCTTCCAGACCAAAATTCATAGTTGGTCTTTAAGAGTCTAATCAGAAAAACAAAATAGCTCACTAGTCTTTCGCTAAGGTTTCCAGTGTCCTGTGTTTAAATCTGGCAGAGCACCTAGCATATGGTGCTGGAACTGCCATTTATCATTTGCTCGTCTCCAAAGATTGTCCCCTCCCCATGGCCAAAGCTAACCAGTTGTGTGGAGTTGGTCCTGACTCATGATAACTTCATTGGATCAGAGTAGACAGAGTAGCTTCTAGGGTTTTCCAGTGGCTGATTTTTCAGAACTAGCTCTCCAGGCCTTTCTTCCAAGGTTCCTCTGGGTGAATTCACCCCTGGGTGGACTCAAATGTGGCTCAATCTCCCAGTGTGCTAAGCATTTATGCTGAATGTGGCAGTTACACAATTTCCTGTCAATTTGCAAAGGGGTGGAATCTAGTCTGTCAATCAGGTCATAGCCAATGAGGCCTCTGTGTGGGGATGACCTCCTGAGGATTCTGGGAACTCCTTATAGACTGCTATCAGACATATGGGCTAATATCGGACGTATGGACTTGATCTGGACTGGGCTGGGATGTTTCCTCAATATACAATTGCTCTTTTATATGAAGCTCTTTCTTATACACATGAGTCTCCCTGGATTTGTTTCTCTAGTCTACCCGGACTAACACACTGAACAAGGACTCCCTCAGTCAATTAGGTTGTTCTCCCTAAGAGACATTTAAGAGGTCCTGTCATTTCATGCAAATTCTGGAGATCCACGCTGCAGCCTCAAAATGAAGAGGAATGCACGAGGAATGAATGAACGCATTGTGGCCGAGTAGGAAATGAACTTGAATGGGAAAAAAAAGTGCAGTAGAACTGTAGGACTTTGTGCAACGCTGGGTATGTCTCCTTACCTCTCTGAGCTCTGACATACAGTGAGCTCTGGTGTGTAGTGGCTGCTACACCACAAGGTTCTGGGTTCAAACACACCAGCCACTCTGTGGGAGAAAGATGAGGATTCTTCTTCAGTAAAGCTTTAGCCTCAGAAATCCATTGGGGCGCTTTTACGTTGTCCTACAAAAACTTGAGGACAACTGTGAGGATGACCAGACAGTGTTTCATTCTGTGGTGCTCAGGGTCATTATGATTTGATGGCACTTCACCATAACAATGAGTCCCTATGCACCAGAATCAACTCAAGGGCAACGAGTTTGGTTTGGGTAGGTAATGGGAGCTATACATAAATTAATGATATACAAGTCATATATACATTAATTAGTATATAAATTACCTATATATCCTTCTCGTGGTGATGTGAGTTAAAATGTACAGAGCTTGCTACTTTTCCATTCAACAAGGCATGCCCATCTAGTTTTGTGACGTGGACTGCAAGGTCCACAATGTGAAGAGCACTCTTCCCACTTCCTCCCTGTGTGCTCTTTTCCATTCTTTATTCATTCCTGTCTCTTCTCGCCTCCTGAGCATTCTCCTGGGCAAATGCTAGCCCGTGGGTCTCACATGGTGGATTGTTTGAATCAGTGCCAACGACCGTCTTATAGGCTGAAGGTTGAGCCACTGGGGTGGGTTCAGTGTCTGATGGCCATAGTCTTGGTGTTCCATCTGTCACTCCGCCATTGTTTTTTTAAACGATGATTTTCAATGTTGTTCTACAGCTCTTGCTCCAGGACCCTCTATTATTGTGATCCCCGTCAAAGCAGTGGGTAGAGGTAGCCGGGCACCATCTAGGTTCTTCTGGTCTCCTGGGGTGAATCTGCAGATGTTCATTTGGACTGAACGTTTCCATGCATCTGTGATAGCCCTCATCCCTCTTCGGAAGGGGATAGACCAATAGTGGTACCTTAGATGGCTGCTCGCAAGCTTTGAAGTCCCCAGTGGCTACTCGCCAAAGCAGGATGCAGACCATTATCTTTGTGGACTGCCTTACACCAACTGACCTTGGTGCCCCCCACTCTCAGACTATGATTTTGAGGCGCTGGGAC
>NW_022111372.1:51110056-51112546 GCF_000313985.2 Echinops telfairi
GGACGCCGGGGGTGGCCGGGAGCCCTTCGGGGACAGCCCGGGGGAGGATCTGGGAGCCGGGCTGAGCGGAGGCCCGCTCGGGCTAGGATTCGGTGACTCCCGGGGCAGGAATTTCATCCCCAGGCCAGCCGCGCGCCGCGGACTCCGGAATCCCACCCCCGCCCGCCTCGGAGCCTCGGGCGGCCTGGTCCACCCTAGGCTCCCGGCCGGGCAGGGCCAGGGTGGTTGGTGTGTGCCGGATGTAGAACTTTATGTTCTTCGTTCAGGTTTAGCGCCCCCGCAACTGGGAAAGCCAGGAAGGCTGGCTACTCTGCCACCTCGCAGACCTTCCCTGGGATCGCCTGCCATCCCGCAGCACTGGGCTTACACGGAATCCCTTCATATGCTGATTGCTATACCCACTTCAGAGATGGGAAAGCGGAGGCCCCAGGAGGCACGCGCGGAGCAACCAGGCAGCGGCAGTCAGGCTTTCACCCCATTTCTGCCCAACTCCAGGTCCTCTCCTCGGGACCACCTTGTCTTTCCAGGTGCTTGGCCCTGGGTTAGACCCTCGGTGGGCACAGAGGGGCAAAAACAAAGTGGCATCAGTCAAGGTGGCCCTGCCGTTCAGGGATTTCCAATTGTCTGCTTAAGGATTCTCCAAAGGCTGCCCTGGCTATTGCAGCTGGTTAGCTGGCTTCAGACCTCGTTGTCAGGGCCTTGGAACTTCTGATAGCCTGTTCTTCCTGCTCTGGTTTGATCTTGAAGGAACAATTTCTTAAAATATATGGTTTCACAAAAACCAAACAAGTAGATAGCACCTTAATGGGTACGTCCCAAACAGCTCTTAACCTGTTAATTTTATCGCCGTAATGGACTTTATGGGCTTTTTGCAATAAGTGGTGCTTCATATATATTTCAAATGTTACAAGGTTTCCCATAGTGATGTTTATGTTCATTCAACCGTGTGAGTGCCAACTACATGCCAGGCCCACTGGGGACACGAGGCGGACATGAAGAAGCCATTCCTGTGGCTGAGGAGGTTGAAGCCTCTCTGGATACCCTTGAAATGAGAAGTGGAAGAAGGGAGACTTGGAGAGCTTGCGTGTCCCGCCCAAAGTCACACAGCCAGCTGAGTGACAGATCTGGGTTTTGATTCAGGTCTCCCAGTCCTGGACTTGATTCCCCTTTCACATGCTGTGGCAGTCTCCCTGGGAGCTGATGGGATGGGAAGGGAGAGAGCTCTTTGCTCCCCGACCATACCAGCCCGTGGAGGGCTTCTCAAGCAGCAGCTCTTGGTCACTTCCACACAGACTCCCTGCTGCCCCCGGGGAGTCCTAGGAAACCCCTCCATGGTTCCCGTGTTCATTTGGTCAGGCCTTCTCAAGACTACCACATGGCCCAGTCTTGCTGGTCCTGGGGGAGGCCCCACTATGGAGGAGCGGGCATCAGACCCCGTGAGAGAGAAGGACAGTGGAATGCAGGTTGAGGCTGGCCAGAGGCATCTGTGAGTTCAGCAACCCGTGGCCTCTCCTAGGACCATGGGGGCTCTGGGGTCTTACATACCCACCGAAGCTGCTAATATTCCATTGCCCTTGGAGTGGGGCCCGGGGAACAGGCAGGTGTTGCAGGATGGTGGCTGAACAGGGGACGGAACAGGATGGAATTGAGCGGACCATCTAGGCCTGGGGGATGCTGAGGAGGTATGTGATCCTCTCCTGACCAGCGAGGAGTGCCAGCAGCCTGGATAAGAAAACAGAACAAAATGAAACAGAAAACACACAAAACCTAACCTGCTGCCATGAGGTTGATTCCGACTCCTGGTGTTCCCCGTGAGCCAGAGTAAAACACATAGCTCCCATGGCTTGTCTTTCAGAGGTAGAGGGTCAGGTCTTTCTTCCGCGGTGCCCTTGAGTGAACAGGAAACTCCCAGCTTTTGGTTGGTAGCTGTACTGCACACACGGGGACCTCTTAGAGTTGACATCCACTGCCATCAAGTCAATTCACACCATGGTGACCCTCGATAGGAACCCGAGGCTTCGCAAATCTCTACAGGAGCTGAAAGCCTCAGCTTTCTTCCGAGGAGCGACTGGTTGATTTGAACCCAAACCTTGCAGTTAGCAGTCCAATGTTTACCCAACAGTGCCACCTAGATCAGGGTGGGGAAAAAAGTGCCTGGGCCTGCTCAGAGCAGAGCCGTTCTGGGCCAGCTGCGGATCAGCATCTCTGAAGTCACCAGTGCCCTGACTTTGGACTGCCAGGTGCCCCTGGGGAGAGAGGTATCAGGTTTAGGTCTGAGTCCCACTAAGCCGTGCTCTTGAACTGGGGCCGGCCTCAGCCTGAGCCATGGACACTTTCCATTCGTTAGCCTTGGGTTGGGCCCAAACGGTTTACATTTTCACACCCGGATTTCTCAGCAGCGCCACGCCTGGCTCTGCTCCTGACATGCCCAGTCAGTTCAGGACAAGCCCATTTCTCCTGCCTCAGTAAGCTGACAGGAATGTTCTGGAC
>NW_022111372.1:51112781-51156912 GCF_000313985.2 Echinops telfairi
GGGGGGGGGGAGCATTCCTAAAAGTGTCTGAGGCTGAAGTGCGTGGGCACTCCTTGAGGGAGACCAGGGTCCTCGGGTGACGCCCCTGACTGGTGCTGACTGGTGTGTATGGGTGTGCAGCTTCTGTTCCAGAGAGGCCAAGCCTCCACACTGGCCTCATTGTGAGGCTGGACTTGGTAGAGGACGTGCCCCAGAAGATGGCCCTCTTAGAAGATGCTGTCCCCCCAAAACCATCCTCTCCACCAGCCCCACCCTGCTGAGGGGCCAGGCCACCATGCAGGAGGAATCTGTCATTCTATTGTGGTAGAATGAGTGTGGGGGTGGGGGTGCTGGCTGACATAGTGGGTCAGAATCAATCTGTTCAACTGGGAAAACAAAGTCAATAATAACTCATCTTAACTGGGAAGTATTTCCATAGAGATTAAGTAACCCCCTCCTGCCGTCAGCAGGCAGAAAGGATTGTAGTGGCTGCTCGCTGGGAAAGGGCTATTTGTCCCTCCACGGTAATCCCGGGGGGCCTGCTGCGGCTCTTTGCTGGGGCCATTTCTGTTTCTGAGCGGTCTTGCCTGTCGGTTGCAGTGGGCCCCAGAGAACATTTCTACTTGCTTAGTTGCCAACAGTTCTGCTCGCCCCTCCTATGCAAGGTGCCCTTAGGGGCTGAGAAAGGTGCAAGGCTCTGGGAGGGAGCTTCAGGGCCCTGAAAACAAGGCGCCCTGAGGGGTAGTGAATACTGTCTGCTATTTCCGGAGACCCCAGAGAGGAGGCCTTCTGTCTGTCCCTAAGGAAGTAGGGGTGCCTTTTGAACAGGGCCTTGGAGAACAATGGGACCCCAAAGAACATCCTGTGGAGGGGGAAGCAGGAAGCCATGCTTTGGGGTGTGGAGTGTGTGCTTGGAGAAAGGAGACACCAGGCTGTTGGGGGCGTTAATTGTTGGGCTGCTAACTGCAAGGTGGGGAGTCCCTCGTCAGGAGAAGATGAGGTGGTCTGCTCCCGTAAAGAGTTAGTCTCCAACCCTAGACGGAGGCGCTGTGAGTTAGTGGGTGAGTGGATGGCAGTGGGTTTGGGTTTTCTGATTGGGGAAGGACTGGTGGGAAGGGAGGCAGGACAAATGGGCAGGGCCAGACTGTGAGGAGCCTCTTGTGCTCCTGAGTCAGCCAATATTTACTGAGCCCCGATGTGTGCCAGGCACTGTTCTAGGGGCTGGGACCAAGCAGTGGGCAGAGCCCAGACCCTGCCTTTGTGGAGGGGCCATTTAAGTGGGGAAGACAGACCATAAACATAGATTCAGATAAACATGCCAGGTTTGGGGGAAAGAGGGAGGCAGAAGAGGGGTGACTGTAGGGAGTGGCCAGGAAAGTCCCCCATAAGGCTGGAGGGCGTGGAAGAGTGGGCCACAATGGAAATGCATGGAACAGCATTCTAGACAGAGGGAATAGTGCCTGCTAAGTTCTCAAAGTAGGGCCCATGGAAAGTGAAATTCTTTGTGGTGTGCTTTTACTGTGTTTTTAATCAGAGGAGTAGCCCAAGCAAATCTACCTTTGGGATGTTTTAAATATCGGCCAGGGCAATTGGTTTGAAAGTGATCGCGAGGCTGAAGATGGGAATCAGAGATCTGTGGGTGGACAATACCATTATGTTCATTTAGTCATTCCTTAATGCACCCATTCCTTAATTTATTTCACACGTAGTTATTGAGCTCTTAGTAAGTCACGACACTACATCTGGCTCTGGGGAGACTGATAAGGAGACAAATCTACCAGAGCAGACAGCCCACGACTTCTCCATCCATGGGGCTGGGGCTAGGGCAGGAGCCAGAGAGCAGCTGTGAGCATCACAGGAAGTTGTGACTAATCAGATGTTAGGAGAAGTGACAGGAGGAGTCACTGCTGATAACAAAAGACCCTCTTTGGGGGGTGGGAGGAGAAGAAATAGGACAAGTGCTGCCTGTTGGGGACTGTGATTCCTGCTCTCCCTGATGGGGCAGTTACTTGAAGCACCTCGGAGACAGGCAGGGACAAGCAGGCCCCTTTCTTCCCTGCCCTCCAGAGCCCGCCCTCAGCCTACAGCTCCTCTGCCTACTCACCGGGCAGAGGCCTCACAGAGGCCGTTCTCAGGCTCCGCTGTGGGTAAATTAATGTCAGCCACATAGATAAGGAGGCTGGGTGACCTTAGGCAATCACCTATCCTCTCTGAGCCTCAGCTTGAAAAGCTGTAAAATGGGTTGACCACCGCTTCATAACAGAGCTGCAGTGGACATCAGCTCTGACAGTGGCTGGAGGAAGGCTTGGTGAACAGCCCAGGATTGAATCATGATGGAAGTCTCCATCGTGTCTGTCTCTGTGTGTGCATCACCGAGGATACTAATGTACTATCATTCGGTGTGCTCTACAACCGAAGCAGTAAGTAACGCTGTCTCCTGGTTCTCTTTCTAGCTGGTTCTGAGGACATGGGAACAACAATCAATGGAGATGTGTTTCAGGTAAGCAAGATGCTGTCTGTGGGGGGGAAAGGAGGGGCTGATAGCTTGGGTCCCCAAGTTCTCTTGAGGTTGGTTTAGGGAAGCTTTGGGCTCCAGTGATTTAAAAAAAAATGTTTATTAGCTATTTGAATCATAGAATGATATGTGATAAATATTGTTGTAAATGTAATATTTCACGGGCCCAAAGGACACATTCCTCTCCTAGTTCTTCTTGGTGGTACTGAGCCCTCTGATCTCTGCTTGCTTGTTCAATCCCCTTTCTGTCTCAAAAGAGATTGCCACAAGGTGCAACCCAGTCCTGTAGATTGCACCCTGCCTCATTAACGTAACTGCCTCTAATCCTGCCTCACTAACATGGGGGTGAGTATTTACAACTCGGAGGATAATTACATCAGATCACAGAATGGAGGCTAGTTCCATAATAGTGTGAATCTTAGCTAGCCAAGTGGATACATATGTTGGAGGGGGAGGGAGGAGAGGGAGGGGGCATGGGGAACAACACACAGTTTAACTCACAATAGTAGGTAAACTGGAAAAACCCTACTGTTGTTGAAAAGAACAGTCAGAGCTTTCTGTGTTGGTGTGAAAAGATGACCACAATATAGTAAGTGGAAAAAGCAGCATAACATGCCAAGTATGGTCCTGGGCTTTTTTTAATCTTTTTAAAATATGTTTGCACAAAGGACCAGAATGGATGTGCACCAACTGTTAGCACAGGTTGGGGGTGGAGGGGTAAGAAAAGGGCTTTCACTGTCACTGGCTTGTTTTCAAATTCATTACAGTGATTCTATATTAGGAAAATCTCAAAACAAACAACCGACCAGTAAGGACAGTCCCCAGTAGAGGACTGCCTCTTCTTGCCCTCTCACCCCTCCTTCACACACACCTATCTGTCCAAGGACTCTCAGACTAAGTGAAGGCCAATCACTGGCACATGCCACAGCCTGCATGCCCACTCCCACCTGGGGTGGGGCTCAGCCGAATTCTCACTCTGACAGACCTTTGACCCCTGAGCTGCAACTGGGAGCTCCTGGGCTAGGCTCAGTGGAGGAACTGGCCTCTGGAAGCCTCTGAGGGAATAGACAATATGCCTTCTTGATGTAAAAGCGATGGGCTGGTATCTTACAAGGGAAGACTGGCCACCTCCTGTTTCTGGGACGAAACTGGTTGCCAGCTGGGGAGGGCCATCTGTAGGCTCTTAGGGGCTTCAGGGCTCATTAGGTAAGAAAGCCAAGGAGCCAGTGTTGACTCTGGGACAGCTTGGCAGGTCCTGGAGGCCTAGGCTGCCCAGGTTGTGGATGGACTTGAAAAGACCTTGCTTGGCCCCCAACGTCCGTGCCCTGGAGCTGGAGTAGCCAGGACACGTGAGGCGCGCGGCAGTCCTTTTCTGTAGATTAGGGTCTTGAGGCTCAGAGAGGTACCGTGAGTTATGCACTGTCACACAGGGAACCATCCAGTTCTGGTGTTCCCCATTTGGTTGGTTTGGGTGGCCCCAGCCCATCTCCATCCTTGTCCCTGCTTGGCCTTGGGCGGACTTGGTACTTGGCAAGGAACCCTGGGCTTCCTTGTTACTCCCAGCTGACCTCACTGCTGCTAGTAATTCCAGAGATGTTTGCTTGCAAAGCATTTCCCACTGTGTTGGAATCTGTGTAGTCTGGGGAGAGACCACAGATGAGGAAAGGCTTGGCCCAGCCTCACCTAGACCTTTGGACCCCTGACCTAGTGTCTTCATTCTGTCCACTTGCTGGGAACAGCCAGCTCCAGCTGCTGCCCACGCCTTTGTTTAGGACTGAACATAGCGAGGTGGAGCTTGCACCTACAGGCTGAGAGACCTCGCCCGGGGCAAGTTTTCTTTCTCCATTTGCTAGTCGTTTCTGGCAGCCTGGTGTCACAGTGGTGACACGTGGGGCTGCTAGCCACAGGTCGGCAGATGGACCCAGGGAGAAAGGCAGGACTTGCCACACTGTGAAGAGTGACCGTCTAGCAAACCCACAGGGGCAGGTCTAGTGTTCTGTGGGGCATCGACTCAATGGCGGAGGGTTGGTTTTGGTTGGGGCCACCGGGGGTCCAGCTATAAGCCTGACCCCCAGCACGGCCTAAGGATAGGCCTTCCCTACCTCCCTCCTGTTCCACCTGGCACCACCCAACAAAGGCTCCAGCCCTCCCAGCCCCATCCACCCTTTGAGCTAATTAGAGGAATCAACAGCTCAGCGAAGCTTAGCTTTCTTTAGCCGGTCAATCCCTCCAAAGACAGCCCGGTCCCACCCTCCTGGCTGTGCCCAGAATCACAACACAGAGTACCAGAAGAAAATGTTCTGAAATTGATTGTGGTGATGACTGCGTAAATCTTAATATGATTGAGTGATTAAGTGGTGTGATATGTGAAGTAGATGCCAATAAAACTATTTTTTCAAAAAGAGAGTTACCCTGCTGTGTCCATCAACCCTCACTGCTCACTGTCAGGGGCAGAGGCGAAACTACACCTGGAGCAGACTGGAGAAGAGGAGCCAGTCCATGCCTCCTCGGGCTTGACCTGCCAGAAACACCGCTGCGCTCTTCCTAGGCCTGGTCAATAGCAGTGGCCAACCTTGGTCAAGCCCTTGCTCTCTGGCCACAGTGAATGAAGCACAGCAGTGAGAGCTTCACAGCGGCACACCCATACACAGCCACACCACCGCACATCTGCTACAGGATACTGAGCGCTTCCAGGCCAGCAACCTCCTGGGCTTCCTTCACACTGAGACTGGGTGCTAGGGCTCCCATGGAACAGACCGTGACATTCAGGCACCCCAGTTGGGCGGGGAGGGGTGGGTTTCTAAGGATCACACACTCAGTGTGTGATCACACACTCAGCACAACCAAAACTCAAACTCGCTGCCATCGAGTGGATGCCGACTCAGAGCGACCCTACAGGACAGGGTAGACCTGTCCCTGTGAGTTTCCAAGACGGTCACTCTTCCCTGGAGTGGGAAGCTCTTTGGTTCTGTGCCTGATACACCAGGCCCCGCCCCTTTGGCCCTCGTCAGTGCCTTCCCTCCGCTGTCACCACCCCTCTGCTGTCATTTCATCACGCATTTCCTCGACTCACATTTTTTCGCCTTTGACCACCTTGCACTGTGGCGACAGAAACCAACCCAACAGGGTATTTGTCTTCAAACGGCGCTTCTAATCGAGGACCAAACAAACCCAAGCCCACGGCCATTGAGTCAACTCTGACGCACAGCGACCTACCTACAGAGGGCTTGTGAGGCTCGACCTCTTTATGAGGGCAGACAAGCCTCATCTTTCTCCCACAGAGCAGCTGGTGGATTTGAACCTCCAACCTGGAAGTTAGTAGGCCAATGCTTTTTGAACCCGCAGCACCCCCACTCCCCAGAGCTCTTATCTAATAGAGAACCAAACTCACTGCCATCAAGTCGACGTTGACTCTGAGCGACCCTATAGGGCAGGGCAGAACTGTCCTTGCGGGTTTCTGAGTCTGTACCTCCTTAAGAGAGTAGAAAGGCCTGTCTTTCTCCCAAGCGATGGCTGGTAGTGTTGAACTGCTGACCTTGCAGTTAGTAGCCCAATGCTTAACCACTACACCACCTGGAAAGAAAAAAGGTAGCTGGGATGGTGGGGGCTTGGATATGGATATAGCAGTTAAGGCCAACAATTATTCTGGCAGGTACCACCTAAGATATGTTAACTGACTCAGTGCTCTCAGCAGCTCTCTGATGTAAGTTCTCTTCCTACCTGCACTTTCCAGGCATGCTCCCTGGCTCGCTCTAGTTAAAGAGCTGTAAGACCTGGAACTTGGATCCATGCCTTCAGGTACTGGGGGTTGGGGAGCAGGACAGGGAGGTGGGTTTACTTCAGGGGGGTTCAAAGCTGCCCAGGAAGCTGAGTGGTCTTGGCTGAAGGAATCGAGTGTGCACAGGGTAGGGCACTCAGTCCATCAGTCTAAGCTCACCCCAGGTCTGGGACCCACTGCACAGGGCCCTGTGCCTGAAAGAATAAAATAAAGAACAGTCAAAGGTTCGGGGATTGCTATGTAGGGCAGGCAAAGGGAGTTGGGCCAAGGTAGGAGGCCACACTGGGGTTGATGAGTGATGGAGGAAGTGGGCTCAGCTTGACCTGTCCTGGCCCCCTGAGCCTGGGGGAGGGTCACCTTCTGGCAGAAGTGCCATAGAACACATTGGGAGTGCCCCCCCTCCCCTCCTTAATGGGCTGAGTGGCCCAGAGCAATTAGCTCTTCCAGGCTGCAATGGAAGAGTGTGGGTTGAGTCAGGCCTCTTGGGCTTCAGATTTTCCCACCCTTGACCTTGAGTTAGTCTCTGAACGGCTGAGACGGCTTTATCGTTGAAACAATGGAGCTTAGAAGACTTGCCAAACTGAGTTCTGATTTATTCCAGTGGGCTTTTGGGAGATAGATGCAGGTGAGGAAGTGGATGTGGGCAATGGGAGAGGGAGATATAGCTTCTCATCTTTGGGAGGAAGACTTTTCAGGGGACAGAAAAGAAGCACGTGATTCCTCAGATGCCAAAGTGACTTTGTGGAAAGAGAGCACATGCTTTCTCCAATCATCCCCTTTGAGTCCCAGCTCTGCCACTTCCTGGCTATGTGACCTTGGGACGTCCAGAGCTAGACATTCCCAACCTATAAACCAAGGACAATAAAACTTACTCTGTACAGTTGGGAAGATCAAAGAAATGTTTTCACTACAAACGCTACTGAGAGTTTTAAAATACTGTCATCTGTGCGTCTTAATGACAGAGCGGCTTTAGGGAGGTAGTTGGCTTTCGAGAGGAGGATGAGAAGTGGTCTTGCCCAGAGCTCTTCTCCGACACCCTACGCTCTGGTGGTGTCTCTGTACTTTGAGTTTCCCAAAGGCACCAGCACCACTCACGTGGTCCTTCCATGTGCAAGCCCTTTGCCTGAGATTCCCCTCCCGTCTCTTTGGGCCATACTCTGCCCACTGGGACAGAGAAACTGTGTCGTCTTCAGCCACCGCCTTTCCTGACCTGCGTCCCTCCATGCAGCCCTGCCGTGGTGCCTGTCCTCTTGCTTCCGTCTCGCCTGGCCATGCCTGGCGAGCAGCTGGCTTGTGGATGCCTGTCTCTGGGCTGAGCGTCTCTTCACTCAGTCAGATTTCTTGAAGATTTTCTACACCCAGCCCCTGCTCTAGGCAGCATGCAGAGGCAGGTCATCCCTGCCCTTAGAAGGCTTACCATCTGGGGCAGGACAGAGAATAAACAAGCATGGCATTTGGATGGCCAGAGCCTGAAGGGCTTGGAGAGGAAGTGTTGGTGGGGGCCAGGTGGGGCCTTGACTAAGCATCAGGGGGCTGCTTTAGCCAGGGGGTGGGGGGTGGAGGAACGGCTCCTGAGTTGGCTGTTGCCCTGGGAACATGTTGGCCCTCGATTTTAGGAGAAGGGTGGTTCAGACTGGGACCCTGAGGGTGTATATGCTGAGCTTGTTCCAGGGCTAGTGTGTCAAGAGCTTGCTGACTGGGTGGGAGAGGGGGTGGGGGGAGGCCATTTAGATTTCATTCTGAGGGGAGGGAAAGCCTTTGGACACTCACCATGATACAATCAGACTGACCTCGAATAGCTCCTCTGGCTGTCGTGTGGAGGAGGCTCTGCAGAGGAGTGTAGTAGCAGCAGGGCCTGCAGAGTTGGCTGAGGCAATAGTGGAGGAGAGGCCGGAGAGCAATCGGAGAGGGCATGTTTGAGATATTTTGCTGGCAGGAACTCCTGATTGACTGGATGTGGGATGAAAAGAAAGTTGAAATCCAGGATGCACATTTGGCCTCCGTGTGCTGACAGCCGTCACTGGATCCAGGAAGGAGCCATGGTGGTGCTGTGGGATAAGCATTGGGCTACAAACTGAAAGGTCAGTGGTTCAAACTCACCAGCTGCTCCTTGGGAGAAAGATGAGGCATTGCTCCTGTAAAGATTCACAGTCAGAAACCCTATATGAGGTTGTTATGAGCCTGGATGGGTCACCGTGAGCCTGGATGATGGTGAGAAGCAGAGAAAGGCATGACGTCGTCACAGATTGCGTCTTGCTTGGATCCAAATCAATGCTCACGGAAGCAGCAGTCAAGTGATCAAAAGATGCACTGCATTGGGTAAATCTGCTGCACAGACCTCTTTAAAGTGTTGAAAAACAAGGATGTTACTTTGAGGACTAAAGTGTGTCTGCCCCAAGTCATGGGATTCTCCTTTGTGTCATAGACATGTGAAAGTTGGGCCTTGAATAAGGAAGATGGCAGAAGAATTGGTGCATTTGAGTTGTAGTGCTGGTGAAGAACATTCAAAGTACCGTGGACTGCCACAAAAACAAACAAATCGGTTTGGGAGAAGTACAGCCAGAATGCTCGTTGGAAGCAAGGGCGGCAAGACTTAGTCTCACATTATTTTGGGTGTGGCCAGTCCCTGGAAAAGGACATCCTGCTGATGAAGTGGAGGGGCAGCGAAGAGGAAGGCTCAGGCTTACACTTGTTAAATGAGTGAGCCCTGGATTCACAGTCAGATGGTTGCCTTTATTTTTATTTCAAAACTATTCATGTCGATGGAACAGATACAACAGGCAGACCTACACACACAGGCAAGATAGTGCTGTGTTCACGGTTTCCATCATCTCAGTGCAGCCAGAATGCTCGTTGGAAGCAAGGACGGCAAGACTTAGTCTCACATTATGATGATGATGATGATGATGATGATGATGATGATGATGATGATGGAACAGATACAACAGGCAGACCTACACACACAGGCAAGATAGTGCTGTGCTCACGGTTTCCATCATCTCTCTGAAGCACAGCCAGAATGCTCCTTAGAGTCTAGGATGGTGAGACTTCATCTTGCTCACTTCGGATGAGTCATCAGGAAAGACCACTGAGTCAAGAAGGCCATCATGTTTGATAAAGCAGAGGCTCCGTGGATATCGGGCACTCTGGAGAAGACGGGTTGTCCCGGTGGCTGCAGCGATGAGCTCGAACAGGCCAACAATTGTGAGGCCAGTTGTTAGTCTAGGTTGACTAGAGAAACAAATTCATAGACACTCATATGTGTTTAAGAAAGAGCTTTGTATAAAGAGTCATTGTGTATTAAGAAAACATCCCAGCCCAGTCCATAAGTCCGATATTAGCCCATATGTCCGATACTAGCTCATGAATTCTTCCACAGACTCACACAGCACATGCGATGACCCCCAGAGCAGGGAGATCACAGGCCAGTGGGTGGAAAGTCTGTGGCAGCATCTCAGCACTGGCGTAGGTCTCCACGTGGCTCCTCCAGCTCCAGTGTCTCCGTGTGGCTTGTCAACAGGAATGTGAAGCAGAGAGAGAGTGTGTCCCACCTCCAGGGAGGAAGACAGGAGTTCCCAAAATCCTCAGGAGAAGGCCATGCCCACACAAAGGCCTCATTGGCTATGACCTGATTGACAGGCTAGACTCCACCCCTTCTTCAAGTTGACAGGAGATTATGTAACTGCCACAGCTGTTCAGGACCTGATGGTTCCTGGGTTTACACACAAGGCTTCTGGGAGTGGGAGTTGACTCCGTGGGCTTGTCAGTAACTACGAACAACAGACTGGGAACCCCTTTAGCCTAATGGTTACACAGTGGGCTTCGATCCACGTGACTGGTAGTTCAAAACCACCAGCAGCCCTGTGGGAGAAGGACTGGGCTTTCTACTCCCATAGACAGTTACAGTCTGGGAAAACCACGGGGGTCGCTATGAGTTAGCATTGCCTCGATGGCAGTGAGTTTGGTGATTTGGACAAACAACAGATCTTTATTTTTCTTGTCATAAAGTGACAAGTGTTCTCAACCAACTCACCGATGTGACAGATCTGGGCTAGCATGAACGTAGCAATTCCCCGGTTGGGACACCCGATCGGTGGCCAGTTTCCAGCATAATTCTGGCCGGACTTGGGTTCGTTAGAGTGAACCCCTTTTCATAGTCAGGCTCTACCTTTTGTTTGTTTTTCCCTTTATCCAGGCATCTTTTAAAACTACATTTTTTCCCTTTTGAAAACGGCCGCTATAACTTGCTTATGGCAAATTGTATACATTTTAAGTATGCAGATTGATTTTGCGTAGCTAAATTTCTGTGTAGGAGTCGACGGGTGGTGCAAACAGTTAACAACAGTTGGCCACTAGCCCAGAGGTTGAAAGTTCAAGTCCATTCAGAGGCACCGCAGAAGAACAAACAAGCAAACAAAAACACCCACTCATTGCCACCCAGTGGATGTCGACTCACAGTGACCCCATAGGATGGGGTACAACTGTTCCTGTGGGTTTCTGAGACTGTTTACAGGAGTAGAAAGCTCCATCTTTGTTCTCAGGAGCAGCTGGTGGTTTTGAACTGCTGCCCTGGCGGTTAGCAGCCCAATGGGTAATCACTATGCCACCCCAACCAAACCCACTGCCATTAAGTCAATTCAGACTCACGGAGTTGAGCTGCTGCCTCTGTGGGTTTCTGAAACCAGAGATCTTATGGGAACTGACACTCCCAACTTTCTCCCCGGGGCTGGCTGGTGTTTGTGGTTGGCAGTGCAACGGGTGACCAACTATGCCAACCGAACTCTTGGCTGTTCCTGCTTCTGGAAGATCAGTCCCTGACACGGCTGTGGAGGCCGGTTCTCGGAAGAGTTGGCATGGCCTGGATGGCAGCTAGCCCACAGTGCTGGCAACCGAGGAGCCTGAACTTCCCACCGCCCACTGGCCGGGGCCCCTTCCAGACCTTCACCTCGATTTTGATCTCGGTGGTCTTCTTGGGCCTGGTCTTGACCTTCAGCTAAGTGGACCCGTGGAGTGTGTACTCTGGGCGTCTTTTACTCATCACAGGTCTGCTGAGTTTGCCTTTAGGCCAGGGCTCCCCACCATTGGCTGCCCATGAAGAAACGACTGGGGCCTGGGCTGCCTAACTACAAAGCCGGTGGTCTGAGCCCACCGAACCCTCTTCGGGGGAAAAGGTTCCTGAGACTAAGTTTTTACAGGAGCACACAGACAGCCTCATCTTTCTTGCCCACCGACCTTGTGGTTAGTAGCCTGGCCCCTGGGCTCCTGAGGGAGGGGCCCCAGCGGAAGGTTTCCAGGAGCCCTTGTCACACCTGGCACTAGAGAGAAACTCGGCGGAGAGGAATTGGTGCTGGACCAAGGACCAGTCACTGGCATCATGTGAGCTGAAAAGTTCACCTGAAGGCAGGGATGAGCCACAGGCCTGGGCCCACTGGTGGGTTTCCCACCACTCTGCCCTGAGTGTCCCTCAGGCCTCTCAGAGACGGTGGTGGGGTCACAGCAGCCGGCCTCCCTGAATCCCCAGAGCTGTCCCTGTCTGCCGAGCCCTGTGGAGCGCCCTGCCTGCTGCTGACCACATGGAGATGGACACAGGGAGGGTTGGGCAGGAGGTTCTGTCAGACCGGGAAGAGCCAGGTTGTGTATGTAGGGAGGGGTGGGGAGTCGTTGGTAGCCTGACCTCAGAGATGGACCGCTTCCAGAAGGAAACAGGGTGGGGCTCCCCCAACAATGAGCTCTCTACTTCTGCCCTCCAGATCATGCGTCTGAAAGGCCACTCTAAACTGCAGTGCAGTTCAAGGAAGAACAGTTAATGCAGCTGCCTTGCCCAAGGGTGGGCCCTGCTCCGAGGTCCCACGGTGGCAGCCCTGCCCTGGCTCACCACGCCTCCCCACTCCAGAAAGCTGGAGACTGCGCCCTAACGTTTCAACTGAGAGCTCTGAGCCAAGGGTCTCTGAGTACTAGTTCAGACCCGGAAACTCTAGACACTGTCCCATCGTGGAAAGACACTGACTATCGTTGGTAATCACAGCGGCTTGACTAAGTGCTTGAAGATGGGGGACAGAGCTCTGGAAGAGTGGCTAGGGACTGTGGGGAATATAAACAAGGGCCTGCCCTGCCTGCCAGGGTCCCTGGGTGGTGCAGACAGTTCATGTATTTGGCTGCTCACTGATGTCATTCAAAGGCAGTGCAGAATAAAGACCTGGTGATTTACTTCAAAGAAACCAACCAATGAAAGCCTTGCAGAGCAGAGTTCTGACTCTGCACATGGCACCCGGAATGAGAACAACCACTGGTTTTCAGACCCTGCTGATCAGGGCTCGGTGGAGGAAGACGGGCAGGGCTGTGGCTGAGGGCGCCCTGGTGGTGTAGCGGTTCCTCACTGGGCTGCTCACCACAGGTCAGTTTACTCAGGACGAAAGAGGAGGCTTCTCCTCTGATGAAGAGTTAGTCTTGGAAACCCACAGGCACAGTTCTCCCTCGTCTTGTGGTGTCTGCGGGAGTAGAGCTGTTTGGGGTGATATGGAGGGGGGGAGTTGAGCTGAATATACTTTCACCAGCCAGTGAAGGCAGGGGAAGCCATTCCAGGCAGTGAGCTTTGGGGAAACAGAGGCTGTGGCTGTGGGGTGCAGGGGATGTGTGCAGAGAGGAATGCCAGAGGGCCAGGGTGGGGGAGGGATCTCCTACAGGGGTAGGTTCAGGAAAGAACAAACCGCAGCCCTGGGAGACCCACTGAGGCAGGTGAGTGGAGAAGTGGGCAGAGCCTGGCCTGGCAGTCAGCAGGCTGGTCACTGGCCCTGGCTCAGCTACTGCATGAGGAGCGCCATCTCTTTTGGCCTCAGGCTCCTCCCCTGTGAGAAGGGAATAAATGATAATAGTAATAATTCTATCCAACATCCATTGTTCCAAATGTTTTACAAATATCACTTTTTCAAATTGTAACAATGTGATGGAAAAGTTGGGGACTGATAAGGGTGATCAGTTGAGCCTGATGAAAATAATTAATGCCATTAAGCTGTTGTGGAGCTCTGGTTACAAGTTGGGCAGCAATCTGAAAGGTCAGCAGTTCGAAGCCATTAGCCGCTTCATGGGAGAAAGACAGGGCTTTCTACCCCCATAAAGAGTAGACGCTCAGAAATACATAGGGGCAATTCTACTCTGTCCACTAGGGTCATAGCTCTGAGCTATGAGCTGACATAGACTTGGCAGTGAGGGGAGCTGCTGTGGGAAGACAGTCGGCATGGCAAATGTAGCTATGTTCCTCCTAGTGGACTGTTTCTTTGAAGCTTGTGGTGAAAATGCACTGGAACTCAACAATGTCTGTAAGTGCAAGTCAGTGACCGTGGTGACATTCTCCAAGCAGTGCCACCATTATCACAGTCCTTTCCCAATCATTCCACTTGACTTACCCCAGATTCAGCACTCTTCAAGCACATTCCCTGCTTCTCCCTCCTCCTCCCACCCCTGTAGCCATCAGAGCATTTGGGCTTCTATGTAGTTGCTTAAAGAAGCCCCGGTGGCATAGATAGATTTACAGACTTGGCAACCTACATGTTGGCCTGCGAACCTCAGGGTCAACAGCTGGAAACCACCATCGGCTCCTTGGGACGGAGATGCGGCTTTCTGCCCCTGTAAAGATTTAGACTCAGAAACCGAAAGGGCAGTTCTACTCTTCCCTATAGGGTCGCTGTGAGTTGGAATCGAGTTGATGTGAGATGGTTACATTTTTGCTTAAGGAGCACTGGTGTTGTACTAAGCCAGGTTGACTACAGAAATAAATCCAATGACACTCACATGTGTAAGAAAGAACTTTATATAAGAAATAATTCTATATCAAGCAAACATCCCAGCCCAGTCCAAGTCAACTCCATAAGTCCAATACTAGTCCGTAAGCCCCTCTTCAGACTCACGCAGCCACATGCAATGATGCAGAATGCAGGAAACCACAGGCCGGTGGGTGCAAAGTCCTGTGGATCCAAGGTTGATGGAAACATGGCAGGGGTCCGGCAGCTCTCCAGGTGGTCAGCAAGCAGGAGAGTGAAGGCAAAGAGAGAGGGGGAGGTTCTCGGGACTCTCTTTATGAGAAGGCCATGCCTACAAGTTGGCACTATTAGACCTGACTGACAGGTTGGATACGACTCCTGCACGTTTATACATCTTCAAGTTTATATGAAAGTATCTAACTACTACTACAAGTGTCACGATGGGCTAGGCTTGGACAGCTTAACTACAAGATTCGTGGTTCAAATCCACCAGCCTATCTGAGGGAGAAAGATCATGCTATCTGCAACCATAAAGATTTACAGTCGCAGAAGGCCTATGAGTCAGCATCAACTCCATGGCAGTGGAGTTGGGGTATATATTTGCTAATTTCATGTAAGTGAGATCATGCAGTGTTTGTCCTGTTGGGACTACCTTATTTCACTCAGCACAAGATCTTCAAGGTTCTTCTGTGTTGTGATTGTCGTACACCTCTTACACATGCACGCACTCACTCGCACACGCACTCTCTCCGCACTAGGGCTCTCAGAGGCAGGTTTCATGATCACCTTCATTTTCAGAGGAGACAATGGAGGTACAAGGCTAAGCAACTTGCCCCAGGCCACCCACACTCCTACTGGGGGCAGAGCCGGGACATGAATGCAGGCCGGCCCAGGCTCTTCATCACTGCGTGGCCCTCGGCTGGGATCAGCTGCTCAGCTCGGGCTGATTTTCCACCCATGCAACAGATACATTGAGCATTACTTTGCACCAGGTGCTGTTCTGGGTGCTGGGGACACAGCAATGAACAGGACACACAAGTTCCCTGTTGCCACAAAGGGGACAATAGACAAAAACACATTAACAGTGAGATCATTTCAGACCATGACAAGTGTCATGGAGTAAATCAAACTGTAATAAAATGCACTATAACTGTCATAAGGAGTGGCTTTAATGATCGTAACACTGTGTGCCAAGAAGTGTGCTAAAGTCATTATATATATTCTGATTCAGTCAGTCCTATGGGGTAAAAGCAAAAGACAAACTCACTGCCATCGACCCTACAAGTCAGGGTACAAATGCCCCTGTGAATTTCCGAGATGGTAACTCTCCACAGGAGCAGAAAGCCTCCTCTGTCTCCCTCTTTTATGAGGATGTGAGGCATAGAGGTCACACAGCAGGAGGAGTGTTGCAGCCGGTACACTGGCGCAGTGGGTGTGAGGTGCTGAGAGCTGTCTGGGGGTGGGGAGCAGCTGGTACCCCCGTTACCACTCAGGGAGAAGCAGAGACAGCAGGCAGGTGTACACTGGTTTAGCTTTGTGATTTTGTCTCAGGAGGCCAACGGGCCTGCAGACGGCTACGCTGCCATCGCCCAGGCCGACCGGCTGACGCAGGAGCCCGAGAGCATCCGCAAGTGGAGAGAGGAGCAGAAGATACGGCTGCAGGAGCTGGGTGAGGGCGGCGGGGGTGTTGGGGAGCCCCTCCACCCTCACTATGGGTACTGGACAGGGGCCACGGGGGCAGGGCTGCCACTCATTCTCCTGCTGGGGCCACAGATGCTGCCTCCAAGGTGACGGAACAAGAGTGGCGGGAGAAGGCGAAAAAGGACCTGGAAGAGTGGAACCAGCGCCAGAGCGAGCAAGTGGAGAAGAACAAGATCAACAACCGGTGAGAGGGCCCCGCCGCCGGGCTCCAGGCTTCTGCCCCATCCTCTTAGACACCAGTGAAAACAGTATCTTTTCTCACCTGACCCCATGGGCCTGCCTAGCCCGGGCTGTGACCATAGCCGGAGGGGCTCTTTGGTGAGAGTCCTATTCCCCAGGCTGTGTCTCACGAGGGACAGGTGGATTCTGCACAGGACAGTCAGGGTACCCAACCTGGAGAAGGGATGGAGGCTGGTAGGCAGAGAACAGAAGCCCATCACAAAACACCACCCTGGAGAGGGTCCTGCACTGAATGCCATCTTCGAGGCTGTGCCCCCCACAGGACCAACCATCCACGCTGGAAGTGCTGCACGCCTGGGTGGCACTGAGAGATGCAGCTGAGGGTGATGCACGTGGGCGGCTGGGCTCCGGGACCGCCCCAGAGTGTGGGTTTGGACAAGGACGAGCTCATCAGGAAAACAAAAAGGGCAGCGGGTGGAGGAGGGCACTGCAGACCAGCGTGCCACAGAAGAAAGGTTTGGTGTTTGGGCAACAGTCGGCAGAGTGCATTGAGTGGGGGAGAGGGGCAGGACGTGGGCATCGCACAATGGAGGGCCTTGACCCTGGGGAATGAGGAGGGACAGGGGCAGCGGGAGCCCTGGAAGCTTATGAACAGGAGTGATGTGATTAGGGCTGTTTTCTAAAAGGCCGGGGTGGTGGCTAGTTAGTTCCTGAGCTTGCCGAAGCCCAGCTTTCTAACACCTCTCCCACTGGAGGAACTAATGCTGTCTCTCTTTCTCTTTAACCGCCTGCCTGCCTGTCCATCTTGCCTTCCTGTCCTCCCCACCCCCGCCATCTAACCCCTCCCCCAACTCCCCCCAGGATCGCTGACAAAGCCTTCTACCAGCAGCCAGATGCTGACATCATCGGTTACGTGTATGTGTCTCCTTTGCTCCCCTGCGGGGGGAGCTGCAGGGTGTGTGTGTGTGGGGGGGGCCCAGGGTAGAGCTGGCATGATTTCTTGAATCTCCTACTTTTCAAGGGAGTATGGCTGGGCTTGGGACAATGATCCCAGCAGGCAGGGAAGCCCAGGGCGGGTGCAGGCACTAGCAGCTCCCACCTGCATCCCTCCAGCACACGTGTATTGAGCATCCAGTGCCTGAAGTCGGCTTTGCTAAATCAGAGCCCAGAGGGTGAGCAGGGGAAAGACATGTGAACTGGGAGGGGCAAGAGGCAAAAAATAAGTTGCTGCTGTTGTGAGGTGCCTTTGCGTGGGTTCTGACTCGTAGTGACACAGTGTACACCAGAGCAAAACACTGCCGGTCCTGTGCACCCTCACGATCATTGCTGTGCTAGGGCCCATTGTTGTAGCCGCCGCCTCCATCTGTCTTGGCGAGGGTCTTCCTCTTTAGCTGCCCCTCGAATTTTCCAAGCATGCTGTCCTTCTCCAGGGCCTGGTCCCTTATGATAGGGTGTACAAAGTAATACAGGGACTCTCCCCATCCTTCCTGAAGACCATTCTGGTTGGACTTCCTCCAAAACAGTCTTCTTCATTCGTCTCGCAGTCCAGAGGGCAGTCACTAGGTTGTGCCACTACCATCATCCAAAGGCACCAGTTCCTGGTTCTTCCTCAGTCACTGTCTAGCTCTCGCACACAGATGAGGTGAGTGAAAACATGGTACCTGGGGTCAGGCATACCTTAGTCCTCCAGGTGACAGCTTTGGTTTTTGAGAAACAACAAAACCACTTTACGTAGGTCTTGTGCAGTGGATCTGCCAGTGCAATCTGCCACTTGATTTATTGACTGTTGCCTCCAGAGCATTGAAATCTTTGATAGCGTTTTTTTTTTTGCCCACTTATCGTGATTTTGTCTTGGTAACCCAGGCACAGTTCGATCCTGCCCTATCGGGTCGCTATGAGTTGACCTTGATGCAATGGCAGTGAGTTGGCTTTTGGTCTGATCTTGGTCCAGTTGTGAGGATTTTTTTTTAATACTGACATATAACTCAAACTGAAGACTGTATGTAGTCTTTGATCTTCATCAGTAAGTGCTTCGAGTCCTCTTCCCTTTCCACACACAGGTTACTAATGACTCTTCCTCCAGTCCTGATGCTCTTTCTTCATATAGCCCGGTTTCTCAGACTATCTGCTCAGCATGCAGATTGAATAAGTATGGCAAAAGCACACAACCCTGACACCCGCTTTTCCTGGTTTTACACCATTCATTATCCTCTTGCTCTATTTTCACGGCTACTTCTTGGTCTATGTGCAGTTAGTTTCCGCATGAACACAAATAACCCAAACTGAGCTGACTGCCATCAAGTTGATTCCAACTCTTCGTGACCCTATAGGACACTGCCCTGTGGGTTTCTGAGACTGTAACTCTTTACGGAAGTAGAAAACCGTGTCTTTCTCCTGTGGAGCAGCTGGTGGCTTTGAACAGCTGACCTTGTGATTAGCAGCTCAACTCATAACCACCATGCCACCAGGGCTCCTGAAGCACAGTGTTCCACACAGCCCAATGCCATTGCATAGTCATTAAAACACAGGTAAATATCTTTCTAGTATTCTCTGACATCAGCAGTGATATCCCTAATTCCATGTCCTCTCCTGAATCCAACTTGAATTTATGGCAGTGTCCAGTTAATGTACTGCTACAAGTAATTTAAAATCATCTTCAGCAAAATTTTGCTTGAGTGTAATATCAAAGACATTCTTCTAAAATTTCCACACACTGTTGTTAGGTCACCTCTCCTTGGAACAGGCACAGAGATGAATCTCTTCCAGTTGGTTGACCACAGCTACCTGGTGGCTGTGCTCCAAATTTCTTGGCATAGACGGCTTCCAGCATTGCCTGTTTGTTGAACATGGTTGAAACATTATCAGTTGGTCGTCTGTCAATTCCTGGAGCTGTATTTTTCTCATGCTTTCAATGCAGTGTGGGCACAGACTCTTCTTGATCACATGCTGTCTCCTAAAATGGCTGGACCTCAATCAATTCATTTTTTGTACAGTGACGCTTTCCCTCTTCCCTTGAGGCCTGCTGACGTCAAGAGTTTGACCCTCAAACCAAACCTACTGCCATAGAGTCAATGCTGACTCATAGTGACCCTTTAGGTCAGAGTAGAATTGCCCTGTGAGTCTCTGAGACTGCAACTCTTTATGGGAGGAGAAGGCCCCATTTTTCTCCCAAGGAGCACCTGGTGGCTTTGAACTGATGACCTTGCCGATTGCAGCCCAATGCGTAATCACTACACCACCAGGTCTCAGTTTGGCTCTAGAATCCTTCAATATTTCAACTCAACGCTTAAGTTTCTTCTTCATTTCTCTCAGCAGTGCTGAGATACTGAATGCGTTCTCCCCCTTTGGCTTTCCAGCTCCAGGTCTTTGCACATCTCATTATAAGACTCTGTCTTCTCAAGCCACCCTTTGAAAACCTCTGTCCAATTCTTTCACTCCATCATGTTTTTCATTCACTTTATCCATACTGTGCTCAAGTGCAAGTTTCAGAGTCTCTTCTGACATCCATTTTGGTCTCCCCACCCCATTTTTAATGACCTTTTGCTTCTTTCATGTATGCTTTTCCTAACAACATCCCAGAACTCGTGTGGTCTTCGATCATTAGTGGTCAGTGGGTCAAACCTGTTCTTGAAACGGTCTCTAAATGCAGGTGTGGGATAGTCAAAGTTATACTCTGGCTCTTGTTTCCCTTTCTTCAGCTTCAAGTTGAACTTGCATATGAGCAATTGATGGTCTGCCCCACAGTTGGCCCCTGGCCTTGTTCTGACTGAGAGTGAGCGTCTCCATCTCTCTTCACAGATGCAGTGATCTGAGTCTTGTGTAGTCCATCCGTCAAGGTCTACGTGTAAAGTCTTCCATTTATGTTGTTGAGCAAAAGCTATATCCAGTGAATAGGTCACAGGTCTTACAAAATGTTATCATGCAGTCTACCTGGAATGTGAGAGTGGATCTTGTATGCACAGGCATGCCCTGCCCTGAAGGATACTTTTTCCCCTCAGAATGGATCTGCAGATTACCTTAGGTCCAAGTCCTAGCCTCTCTCTGTTGTCTAGCTGTGTGACTAATCTGTCCTCAATTTATCACCTGGAAATAATAATGGCAACTCCCTCACCTGGGAGGACTCAATTAATTAACTTATTTATTTATTTATTATTAGTTGGGATTTAATACGTTTGTCATTCCATATTCCAATCATGTCAAGTAGAATTGTACAATTGCTACTCGTTTCCAAAATTTCTTTTTCTACACGGACTCCTTGACATCATCTCCCTTTTGCCCACAACCACCACATTGGCACCTCCCCCGGGACCCTTATTCTACTTGCTGTCCCTGTAGTCCATCCTTCCTGGGTTCCATGTACTGAAAATCGGAGAAGCATTTAACACAGCTTCAAGAGGGTGACCTCCATTGACATAACACCTCTGAGATACGCTCCAGTATGAACAAACAGAAACCAAAGAAAACAATACAAACCCAAAACACAGAACATTTGGGAAAGCAGATCAGGTCCTGCCTGCATCATGGTTGGGGGGCAGGGTGGGCGGGTCTGACAAAGTGTTGACTGTTCAGGTCAGATTTATACCTTTGATCACATCTCTGTCCCAAGCATTCTGTTTAGTCACCATTTTGCTCCCATCCCTCACATTTAGAAGGGGGAGTTCTCCGGAGGCTTATTTCCTAGGGAGTTCCACAATGAATCTTGGGCTCCCACTGGCATCAGGAGGATTCAATTTAAACAACTTTGCCTTGAGTGTGGCCACAGCCTTTCTGTGACCACCACAGGCCCTACTGGCATTTCTGGTTCGGACTCTAGTTGGTACTGTAACCATCTAGACGGGTGTCAAGCAGGCTTTATCTTGTGCTAACCCCAGCCACCTGGCGGTGACAGCCTGGTGGCAGGTTGGTGTGTGGAAGCTTTATGCTGGAGGAGGAATGCTGTGTGCTTAGAGTCATGGTGACAATGTGCTTGTGCTGATACTCGGCCCTGTCTGTTGTTGCTCAGCAAGTCCTCAGCAGTCCCTGAGCACACCAGGACAATGGCCTTCCTTCTTTCCTCCCACCTGTCCCATGCCTCCTAGTGGCTACCCAACCCCCTCCCCACTCCATGCTCTGGGATTCTTCCTCTGCTGGGGAGCCCAGCCTGGTTAGGTTTGTAGGACCTTGGGCTTGACCTTCAAATGTGAGAAGGTGAGAAGGCCCCTCCGTGGTGGTCAGGGTGGGAAGAGACCAGCACTCCAGGTGGAAGCCGCAGCCGAGGCAAAGGCAGTCAGGAAGTACCTAGTTGCCTGCAGAGGCTGAAGAGCTGAGGCTGGGAGGTGGCAGGTGTGAAGCGCCTGGAATGCCAGGCTGAGCTTGATCTTGAAGGCAGTGGGAGGTTCCAGCAGGGAGTGGTGGCAGGTGGGCACCTGTGCTAGGGAGCGCTATTGGGGATGTGTGTGTTAAGTGCTTCTGTCATGCTTGAGGACATGACTCAGGGAGCTCTAGGGCCCTGGCAAGGGGAAGTTGAGAGCAGTGCTGTACTATGTCTGGGATCTGGCTCAAAGGCAGCTTCTCGGGTGGAATCCAGTCTGCATTTCTAACCAGTTCTGCCGATGGTGGTCTCGGTGCCATGTGAGGAAGAAGAGAGCCTCCCACAGCACTGCAGAGTTCCCAGGCCGCCCTGCCCTGAGACAGACCCGCAGGGAGGAGGCTCTGTTTCTAGCTCAGTCTGGGAATGAGCACACAGCATAATCCCAAGGGAGGTGCCAGGCTACTAGCGCTGGGCCCGGCCCATCTTCTGTACAGTCCCTGTGGGCTCCCCATCATTACCAGTGGCTGGGATATGGCAGAACTAGTTCTGCTTGAACAGAACCAGTTCAAGGGACCCTGTTGCCCAAACAGGACACAGACCGAACCCTCCCCACCCAAGAATCCATTACTCTTTCCCTTAACCACTCCCATGGCGATTTTGTTCACTAAACCGCATTGACCCTACTTGGCTTTGCCACTGCTCCATGACCAGTGACTTCTGTAGCAGTCAGGCTGAACTTCTGATGACGAAACCATCTGTCTCACCCTGACTTGATTCCAACAAACGCCAAGACCAGCAGAACGCACCCCAGGCTTTAGTTAGGTGGCCGCCAGCATCCCGGCACCCACCCTGCCAGTCCTCTAGAAATGTCTGAAAGAGCCGAGGTGCCACTGCTGAAGTTCTCCAAGGGCCTTTGGTGTCTAGAAGCTCAAGTGGTGAACTCCTTCTGGAGTGCTAAGGACCAGAAGTGGGGCGTGGGGTGGGGGCAAGGGGTGACATGGGAAGATCGGGGTGGGGGAGGCTTGTGAGGAGACCTGAGAGATAAGCAGCAAGCCTTAAAGTTGTTGGGTGGGAGGGGGTGAGTGGAGTGAGGGGACCGCTCCAGTAGAGGACAGCAAGTTCAAAAGCCCTGAGGCAGGACCGAGCTGGGCTTCCTTTGATGCCTAGGCTGCTCACAGAGGGGTTGAAGTAAGAGGACACAGGGTTGGGGAGGACCCTTTTAGACAAAACAGCCTTGCTGGGTGAGCAGAGCCTCTCTGACCCTCTCTGTCCTGTCTCGATCTGCAGGGCGTCTGAGGAGGCTTTTGTGAAGGAATCCAAGGAAGAGACTCCAGGCACGGAGTGGGAGAAGGTGGCCCAGCTGTGTGATTTCAACCCCAAGAGCAGCAAGCAGTGCAAAGACGTGTCCCGCCTGCGCTCGGTGCTCATGTCCCTGAAGCAGACGCCGCTGTCCCGCTAGGTGCCTGCCTGCAGCATGGCCAGCACGCTGGGACAGGGCTGGGGTAGCAGAGGGGCTGCTGGTTCCGCAGGGGGCTGGGGGCCACTCCCTCAGCCACTGCTATACACAGCCTATTCCTTTCGTCCCCACACCCTGGGGGGTGAAGGGGACCCCTCACCCCATCGCCCTCATCCCCTCCTGGCATGACGGCCCAGCCCCTCATGCCTCCTCCTCAGTCCACTCAGTTGTGACTGTCTCTCCTGATGTATTTTTTTCTTGGCTTAAAGAGGTGTGTTGTTAACTCTTTTTACACTTTATTATCATTCTCATTTCTCTGGAAGCCACACCTGGTGTCAGGGTTCAGTTTGTGCTCGGAACAATCCCAGCTTGGGGTCTGGGGAGGCCAGGATGTTCCCCTGGAAACCCAGGAGCTTCCAGCCACAAGTGTGGTCTCAACCTACCTCTACCTACTGCCCCCACCCATCTAACCCAGTGCTCACAGCCCTCTGTCCTATGACCAGCCTGTGAGGCAGGAGCTCTGTTACAGAGCCAGGACACCCCGTCCCGGAAGGTAAATGACTCAACGTGGGAGGAAAGAAGCACGCCTGGTTGAAAGGCTGGAGAAGGCAGCCTCGCCAGACCTTATCCCTCAAAGCAGTTTTTGAGAGGAGGCCTGGAGGCACTGGTAGAACCCTCCGGATGTGCTCTGCACATTTCACCTCCTCCAGCTGTGTCCTTCTGTGGTTCTGCTTTGAATCACCAGGGACCACACCATCTTCCTCTTCAGCAGGGATTCCATATACTTTACATCCAAACCAGGATGGCTGACAGGGTTTTTTCCAAGATTTAAAATAATTGCAAACACTTAAAATGGTACTAATTCACACTCTCTCAAAAAAAAAACACCCTGCATTTCTGGCTTGGAAAGTCACAAAGTCCAGCGTTAGTGGTGTACATTTCTGTGCGGTACTCAGCCAGATGAACAGTGGTCATCCTCTTTAGAGGACCATCTCCTTGTGTTTGGGGCCAGAGGTCACCACAGTCATTCAGGTGCCACACAGTTAGTTCTGACTCGAGACCCCATGCAGAACAGAACACTGACCAGCTGTGCGCCATCCTCACAATTGTTCCCGTGCTTGAACCAAGTTGTGCAGCCACTGTGTCCACTGATCTTATTGTGGGACTTCCTCTTTTTCACGCCCCCTCTACTTTACCAAGCATGTTGACCTCCAGGGACTGGTCTCTCCTGACAAAATGCCCCAAATGTGTGAGGCAAAGTCTTCCCATCCTTGCTTCTAAGTAGAATCCTGGCTGTCCTATTCAAGGCAGCTGTTTGTCCTTTTGGCAGTGCATGGTACCGGCACTATAATTCAAATGCATCAATTCTTCTCTGGTCTACCTTATTCCATGTTCAGTTTCCACATGCACATGAGGCAACTGAAGATATTACGGCCTGGGTCTGGCACGCCTTAGACCTCAAAGTAACCCCCTTGCTTTTCAACACTTTAAAGTGGTCTTGTGCAGACTTACCCACTGCAGTCCTGTCGGAGAGTCGAACGGTCCCTGTGGGTTTGAGAGACTGTAAGTCTTTATGGGAGCAGAAAGCCTTATCTTTCGCCTGTAGAGTGGCTGCTGGATTTGTTTGACCTGCTGACCTCAGGTCAGCAACCCAACCTGTAACCCACTACATCACCCTGTTTACAGAGTCCCACCTGATCATTTTGTGGAGTCAAAAGATCGTGCCCAAACCACTCCAGCCAGTCCATTCCAAGGAGGGCCATATTACAGTAATCTACCACACAGCACATGAGTTACCTCTCTTCAGATTTCCTGGTCGCTTTTCTTCCATACCCCTGAAACCCCACATATATAAACCTTTCCATTACACTAGGTTGTTTCTCTGAGTCGGGGTTCTGCTCTGTAAGATGCTTCGAGCACAGGGGCTCTCAGGAGGTGGGAGTGGGGGTAGGGGTGGTGGTGTTCCTGCCTATCACAAGGCTACAGCAGCTCCTGACAGCCTCTTCTGAAGGAAGGTTTTTCTACCGAGAGCTTGCAAAGTACTGACCAGGTTAATTTTCTCAAACTACTAAGTCATAAGCATCGCTCTAGACCCTGTAAATTACTATCTCGAGGAAAAGGCCCTGGGCACCTCCACTATTAGCAAGCGCCAGATGTCACTGTTCCTGGATGGTTTCTCAGGATCCCACCAGTCAGAGACTGTCCAAACCATGGGAGTGCGACTGCGAACGACAGCAACAAACTACAAGTGGACCAGCGTTTATTAAGCACGAAGTGGCGGGTGGTACGGCACCCTGACTGAACTGAATCTGGGATTCCTGAAGGGGGGAAAGTAAAATAAAAATCTGGTTTGGCAGTCAGCCGCCACTTCCCTCACCCTCAAAATGGAGACACAAAGCTAAGTCCCTTGGCGTGATCGGTGGTGGCTCGTGGAGCTGGGGCCCCAGCACTTCCGAAGCCCGGGCTGGAGGCTCACTGTCGGGCTTTCATTGCGGAGGCGGCCAGGCCCATCAAGATGGCTGCGACCGTGAAGCCCTGAGCCACGATCCGAGTGCGCATCATGAGCTGCGAGCGCTGGCTCTGGCCCCGGTGGAAGCAGTAGAGTCCGTAGGAGAGGGCAGCAGCCGTGCCCAGGCAGCCTGCGGAGGGGACCAAGTGGCTAGGCTGGGGTAGCACCCATCCGGGAGGTGCCTCCCCGCCGAGAAGGGCTTCCTTCTCAGGGAGTTTCTCCACTATAGGTGCCAGAAGGGGGTCCTCCGCACCCCAGAGCCGGCCCCGCCCGAGCCCACCCGCCTGGCCTCCCGCCGAGTTCCCCAACACCCGCCGCAGCGTCGGTGCCCGCTGGCCGCCCCGCCCCGTCGCCACGCCGCCGTCCGCGCGTTCCGTTCGGTCCTCCCCTCGCCCGTCCCCTCCACACCAGTGACCTCGCTCTAAAGTTCCTAGCGCACTCGCTTACCTATAGGCACCATGGGGTTCTCGCGGGTCTTGCGAAGGAACTTTTCCTTGAAGCCTTCCGTGTCCCCGTAGAGCGTAGGGCTAAACCCTTCGATGACCGGGGGCCGCGCGGGGTCAAAGGGGGGCTCGGGAGTTACGGGACCTGAAGCCGCCATGTCACGGCAAGCCGCTGCCGAAGAAAACAGGGACGCTGGGCCCCGCCCCCTGATGACGTCAGGAAAGGGCGAGCAGGGGAACGCACTTGCTGAACGCACACGCCGGTGCGGGCGCACGCTGCATTCTGGGAATCGTAGTACTTTACGGGGTGTCGCTACGCGAAGACTACATTTCCCATAAGCTTGAAGGCCACCGGAAGGGCTCTGTTCCACGAGGTTCTGTTCGTGAGAGACCCTGAGTCTGTTCTGTGACCACCGCGATGCCCAAGGCCAAGGGTAAGACGCGGAGGCAGAAGTTCGGTTACAATGTCAACCGAAAGCGGATGAATCGGCATGCTCGGCGGAAGGCTGCGCCGCGGATTGAGTGGTAAGGGGGCTGGTAAGGGTGCGGGAGGCGGGGTTCTCGGGCAGGACCGGCACGGGAGGTGCCGGACCCGCCACCTTCGCCCCTCTGTCCACAGCTCTCACATCCGACATGCCTGGGACCACGCCAAATCGGTGCGGCAGAACCTGGCCGAGATGGGGCTGGCCATGGACCCCAACAAGGTCCTGCCCCTCCGAAAAAGAAAGGTACTTGCCCGGCAGGATCGTGCCCCTAAGTTTTCTAACAGGGAAGTTTCCTCCCCAGCGCTTGCTACCTTTATTGTACACCGCCCCGTCTTTGACTTGAGACTTTGAGGCGAGTCGCTTGCCTGCGCCCTCTGAAGACCGCACTTTCGTGACCACCCATCTTCACGCGCCAGCCCCGTCTGCTTTTGCTTTAATTCGTAACACTGGTAACTTGTGTGCCAGCCAGTCAATTCGGACCCATAGCACGGCCCTATAGGCTTCCCGAGGCTGTAGTTTGTCTTTGTAATCATCTTACTGGGGGTTGATACAACTCTTCTCAGCATACACTCATCCATGTGTCAAGCACATTTGTACATCTGTTGCCATCCTCAGGCATTGTCTTCCGACTTGAGAGCCTTTGGTATCAGCTCCTCATTATCCCCTCCCACCTCCTCTATCATGAACCCTTGATAATTTATAGATTATTTTTTCATGTCTTATACTGTCCGATGTCTCCCTTCACCCACTTTTCTGTTGTCTGTCCCCCAGTGAGGGGGTTATATGTAGATCCTTGTGATCGGTTTCCCCTTTGTCCCCCACCTGGTATCACTATTCCCATTACTGTTCCCGAGGGGTTTATCTGTCCTGGCTTCCCTGTGTTTCCAGTTCTTATCTGTACTAGTGTACATGCTCTGATCTAGCCGGATTTGTAAGGTAGAATTGGGGTCATGATAGTGGGGGGGGGGGGGGGTATTAAAGAACTAGAGGAAAGTTGTATGTTTCATCGGTGCTAAACTGCACCCTGACTGGCCTCAGCCCTTCTGTAAGGGGATGTCCAGTTGTCTACAGATGGGCATTGGGTCTCCCTACACTCCATGCCCTCCCCCACCCCAGCCAACTCACAATGGGTATTATTTTGTTCTGGGTCTTTGATGCCTGATACCTGATCCCACTGACATCTCATGATCACACAGGCTGGTGTGCTTTGTTGCTTCTCAGCAAAATGACCTCTTGTTTGTCTTCAAGCCTTTTAAGACCCCAGACCCAAGGCTGTAGTTTTTATATGGAAGTAGACAGCCACATCTTTCTCCCACAGAATGGCTAGTGAATTTGAACCACTGACCTTTTGGTTAGCAGCCAAGCCCTTAGCCACAGCACCACTCCCTGTACTTATAACTACAAGTGGTCTATATTGCCTGTGTCTGCCCCTCCCTGCCTGCCTAAGTCTCTGTCTTGGAGGACAAAGACTTTGTTTTATTCCCTGCCACAAAGGGATGCTTAGGACGTATACGTTTTCAGTTAATAAGTAGGCAGGCGACTTGACGAATGGGCTTGCTGAATACATTTGTTTCAGTGCTGTTAGGCTGGTTGATTCCTTCCTGCCAGAGGAAGATGGCATTCCTGCGACCTAAGGTAGGCTCTGTTTTCCTCACTGTATGCTGGTCTCCTCATGGGCTCTCTTCCGTGCAGGTGCATGCCATGGAGGTGGATGGCGGGAGGAGGAAGGAGCTCGTGCGGAAGCCCTATGTGTTGAACGGTGAGTGTGGCCACATCCCTTTCTAGACCAGTGTCCTGCACTGTCAGAGCCATAAGAGGCCTCCGATGCCCTCATCTTATAGGTGGAAAAGCCAACTTTCAAAGGGGGGAGTGAGCTAGTGCAATGAGCTCACAGAGTTCAAACGACATCCCTGGCGGGGATGTTTCCAGTCACCTGACTAAACCGCGGCGTTTACACTAAGGTTAGAGTGGTGTCCAGGGACCAGGTAGCTGGTTGCCTGCGGGTAGGAAAGGAGTCCTAAGACATAAGTATGCCCTGCAGAGAAGCGGGAATTCTCTATCCTCGTTTCTTGCCAGGGATTTTCAGTGGTTCTGAAGGCAAAATAATTTGAATGGCCAGGCACATGATATTGAATCCCTCTTGTTCCAATTTTTAGTCCGTCTAAGTGGTTCTCATCAGAATTAAACTGTACAGGATTATGCATACAATGACACCTACAAAACCATGCTCATTTATACAAAATCCAGTACCATCGAGTCAATTTTAAATCACAGCAGTCCTATCCAGGGTTTTCAATACTAAAGTTTTATAGGAGTAGGCAGCCTCATCTTGCCCCTGAGGAAGGCCTGGTGGATTTGAACTGCCAATCTTGTGGTTAGTAGCCTAGTGCTTAACCCACAGGGCCACCAGGGAACCTATTTATTATCCACCGCCATTGAGTCGATGCAGACTGCTAGCATCTGGAGCATTGGGACTCACAGTGACCCTTTACATGGTTTCTGGAGCACCCTCCTCTGGCTCCCAAGGAGCAGCTTTCCAGGGTGATTTTCTCTCTTAGAGTTGTTTAACACCCAGTCCTGTCCCCAGTAAGATCTGATTTACCAAAAAACCTTGCTGCCATCGAGTCGATGCAGACTGCTAGCCGGCCTGTAGGCCAGGGCACACCTGCCCTGTGCGTTTCCGAGGCTGTCACTTTGAACGGCTGTAGAAAGCCGACTCCTTGGGGGGCTGGTGGTTTCCAACTGCAGCTCTTGTGGACCAGCTCGTAGCCACGATGCCACCAGAGCTCCTGCGCGAGTTGACAGGCTGATTTAGGGTTCATTATAGTTCTAGGAGGTCGCTCTTTTCATAGCTGCGAAGTGGAGGGGGGTTTCCCCAACCCACCGGTTATTTTTAGTGACGCCGTACTCTGGCTCCAGGGCTCAGACGTTTCCTACATGGAGCAGGAAGCAGCCTTGGCCCCTGCAGCTCTCCTCCGTTATTCAGGGACTGCGAGAACCAAAGAAGTTCTCAACCAGAGTTTTGCCCTGGGAGCTGGGAGCGTTAACTTTCATCTGTCCCCAGGATGTGACACTAAAGAGAGGATTAGTTTGGGGCCCTCCTTCCTGGGCCCAGAGAGAGGGGGCTGGCTTTCAGCTTGGCACCACACTCACAGGTGACTGCGCCACAGGAGGCAGAGTCTGAGAAGAAGGTTCTAACAGTGGGTCTGGGATTGAGCAGCAAAGCGAGCAGGTGGCTGGTGGCTCAGGGCAGAGGCGAATGGCTGCCTGGGCAGCTCGGGTCGTTCACAGCCTCATTCTGTTTCCCACCTTCTCTCACCCCAGAGCTGGAGGCAGAAGCCAGCCTCCCCGAAAAGAAGGACCATTCCCTGTCACGGGACCTCGTTGACTACGTCCGCTACATGGTGGAGAACCATGGAGAGGACTACAAGGTGAGTAGCCCTGGCCTGGAGCCCGTGGGAAGGGGCCGCCTGCCAGCGCCTGTGTGCTGAGACCAAGTAGAAGGAAAGGAACTAGATCCCATGGACTGGGACCTGGTGTTAACAGAAAGCTGAGTCGGCATAAACTGAGTGGTTATGAGATCTGAAATCATGAAAGCCCCTATTTTGCATTTCTCGTATGAAATCAGCAGCTCTAGCTCCACGGGGCCCTGGGCCCGCTGACTGAATGGAACTGAAGCTCCTCTAGCAGGCTCCTGCCTGGTCCTGCAGGCACTTGTACGCTCTTCCTCCGGCCCTCAGTGCAGCTGGGTTTCCTACTGCAGAGCTTGCAGGGAGGGAGATGAACCGAGACCAGAAGTGGTTTGCCCAGAGGCAGAGCTAAGATTTGATTGCTCCCATCAAGCCCTCAAGAGCCTTCTTTCTTTTAGGCCATGGCCCGGGATGAGAAGAATTACTATCAAGATACCCCAAAACAGATTCGGAATAAGATCAACGTCTACAAGCGTTTTTACCCTGCCGAGTGGCAGTCTTTCGTGGACTCTCTGCAGAAGAATCAGATGGAAGTAGAGTGACGGAGTTGTCCCCATCGGAGGGCTCCCCTGGGCCAGAGCAGCTCGAGCCAGCCAAGGGTTAGGGCCAGAAGGGGGTTTTGATTGACAGGCAAGACTGGCCCACCCTCCTGGAGCCCACACCTGGGAGGACCCATTCCAGAGGCTCTTGTTCACATTCTTCCGGAGGCTGAGGGAAAGCCTGAACCTTCTCTTGAGTAGGAGGGTTGCTTGGTGTACGTAATAAAACAAGGCTGTTTGACTCCTGGTCTGCTTGCTCCTCCAGCCCACTCCCGAGTGTGCCTCTATGAAAACCAGCGCCTTCAGGGCAAGGCAGCCTTCAGCTGTTGGACTTAGCTCCCTCTGCTGTCTGCCCTGGTTCCTGCACCACCTCTCCACTAAGCTTTCCACAGAAACCTGTCCACCGCATGTCCCCTGCCACTGCTCTTGTGGCTGAGGCCTATTGGGACCTGAGGCCCCTACACCTCTTTTGGGTTCGGTCTTCTACATAGGTATTTCCAGGTAAAACCCTGTGTAGTGCTTGCCTTTACCCTCGGCTTACAAGAAACAGTTAGGCTTAAGCCCTGTTAGCCATCCTCCCTTGAAGACCGCCCACTTGTCAGGCAGCACTGGGAAGAGCCAGAAGCCCTGCCAGAAGCCACCCCACAGTAGTCTCCACATTCTCCAGGTATCCCAATTCCGCCTCGGCTAACCTTCAGGTCTTTGGTTTCCTCACACAAGCCAGGTGCCAGCTTCCAGAAGCATCCCTGCCCCAAGCTGTGTACCTTAAGTGTCCGCTTACCCCCTCTGCCCATGGGTTTATTGTAGCAACGCTGTTGTGCCTTGTGCAGCTGTGACAGACTGCTTGAAGGCAAGGGCCTCACCCAGGGAGCCTGGGTGGAACTGTGCACAGGGTAAATGATCATGTGGCTCTGTGATCTCCATCCGGACCTTTGGGGTGGAGGCAGATTTATTTCTAACCCCATCCCCCAAACATAAATAAGTTACAAGGAATGGGTAGGTGGACAACCCCAAGGGCCTAAACAGATGTTCCTTATTAACCTGCCCTGATAGAGCCAACAGCCAGGGACCTGGGGCTTTGGTGCACAACAGGTGTTCCCAAAGATGTTCTAGCACATTCCATAGCTGCAGCTACTCAAAACCAAAAGCAGAGCAGTAGCTTTGGCATTTATTTTGTGCCTCAAATGTCCAGAAACACTCCCATGTTTCTGTGGTCTGGGTCCTTGGGATGGGCCGAGCCAGCAAGCCCCCATACTTTTGAATCTTTGGTGGGAATCCTCCAGTCCCCTAACGGGCCCACCTCCCAGAAGTAGCAGGTCCTCAAGGATACTAGAAAGGGCACTATGATTAATCACAACCACTTGGGATCCGTGAGGCAGGCAGCCAACTGCAGAAGTCTGTCTGCCAATACCTCAGGTCTGCAGTCGGGGCACAACTAGGCCTGGGCAGAAGTTTCTTCCAGAGGCGAGTGGAGCCACGTTGTGGGGAACTTGGTACTTCTTTAGGCAGACAGCAGGCATTGCCAGGCTCACCTTGGCGTTGGGAGAAACACTGGGCCCGGGAGACGGCCTCCTCCCTCTTCATAGCTGAACACTGCTGCTGGAGCACAAGTTGGAAAGCCTGTGATTCTAGCCAGACAGAAATGAGGCGGCTTCCCGAGCCAGGTTGGCCTCCTTGGGGGGCGGGAGCGGGAGCCCACACAGGTCAGAGACTGCAAAATCCAGAGCCAGGGTGTCACATCAGTACTTCAGAACAAAAGCCCTCCTGCACCCAAGGCCCGGGTAATTGGCACAAGTTGAACAAGCAAGCAGCCCACCCGCTGGCAGGCAGACGGAGAACTTCACAGGCATCTCCACTAAGAATGCTGGTTCCCGAGAGCGGGTGATCTGGGTTCTAGAATCAGGTGGGTATTCCAAAGGCAGCAAGAGCTTCTTCAAGATAACAAAAGACGGGGTCCCAGCTTCCCCCAAGTCCTTTGGGTCAGCCCTGCCCTCTGCCTCCCCACCTTGTGCCCTAAGACACCTGGAGCAGGGGGCAATGTGGCAGACTGCCTGGGGTGGGTACCAGCAGCCCCGTGAGTCGCTGGCTGACCGGCCATCAGCCACTGGTGAAACCACAGGCAGGCAGCCTACATTATCACAGGGAAGTTTGGCCTGGGGACCTTTGGTGCTGTTTGTGGTACTTACCCTCCAGAACCCAAACAACTCAGCAGCATCTCTGAAAAAAGGGCTTAACTCTTTACCCTCAGGTTCCCTCTTGAGGACTTTCCATTCCAACTCTGGGGGCCCCTATACAAAGTTCTGAGGTTCTAAGTTCTTAGGCAGATAGATAACCTCATCTCTCTTCCTCAGCATGACTGGTGGGTTTGGAATGCTGACCTTACATTCAACCAAACCAAAAGAAACCCCTTACCATCGAGTCAATTCTGACTCAGAGTGACCCTATGGAATGGAGCAGATATTCTCCTGGAGGTTTCCAAACCAAGAGCCAACTCTATGGGTGTTCCATGGGAGTTCTCCCATGGAATGCCTGGTGGTTTGCAACTGCTGACCTTGTGGCTGGCAGCTCATTGAAAAACCACCGCACCACCCGTCTCTGGATGCGAACAGCCTGAAGCTTGCTTCTCCAATATGCCCCCAGGGCTAATTTCCGACACCACAGTAAGGCTGGTTAAGAACTGTAGGCACCGGTTCTCACTATCTCCAAAACTCAGTGACATGTGGGACCAGGACTGGATCTCATTCATAACCCAGGGCAGCCCATAGCTCATCTCTGTAATGACAACAATGATTGTCAGCTGACTTCTGGAATGTTCCCCCCCACCCCCCACTTCCCAGGCGCCTCTCTGTGCTGGCTGTCCATGGAACCGAAGCTGCTGGGTGCAGGTCGAAGGCAGGCAAGTCGTCTCAAGTCAAACGCAAACTGCGGGCTAAGAAAACAAGGCCTTCGTGTCGCTATTGATTCCTCTTCAGGGGTCCTGACAAGCAGCAAGGCTCCCCCCTCTGTTGGCACTAAAGTGCCAGCCAGCAGCCTGAGGGTCACGGGGCTTCTGAACCTCAGGGAGCTGGCCACTGTCCAGTTGTCTGCTGGAGAAGACATGGGTCCCGACGGCTGTGAGGCCCTCCAGGCCGCCGTGGCTTGCTCTATTCCAGCCCTGCCCAGGGTTTTCTTTCGCCCCAGTATTCATTCCTGTGACAGGAAGGCTCCCTCCCAGTCACTGTGTCTACACAGGTGGGGTCTGCACCCCCTCACAGCAGGGCACATGGAGTCAGTTTGAAGTGTGCTATCTCCCTATCGGGCACGTCCATGTTTCCTGTGACACTCACCTGGGGGTTTGACAACAGCATCACGGAGCAGAGCCTAGCACTTTGCCCTGTTCCTTTCATAAATAAGTCCATACATTAAATGAAGCAGACCCCAGCTCCCACAGTGCAGTCATTCTCTCCCCGCTTCTGCAGACTTGGGTAAACACAGGCACAGGCACGGGCACCGTGAGTGCTCACGGTGTCGCCCAGGTTTGGGAAACCACCAACGGCCTTGTTTTGCTCACTGGTGGCTGAGTTCCTCTCATTCCATAGTGAGGGCAGGCTGGCAGGTCAGAAGCCGGTGTGCTAGGATCTCCAGGTCTGTTACAGCATTTCTCTCAGGGTGGGAGGGCAGGGAAAAGCTTGAAAAAGGACGCGCCGGGGAGCAGAGGCAGAGACAGCCCAAGGCCACGGCAAGTCAGGCAGAGCTGGGGCTGGAGGACCCTGTGGGGCTGGGAGGCAGGGCTCAAGGCTGCTGCTGCCCAGGAGGGAAGCATGGAGACTGGGAGGCCTGGCATCTCCCGGAGTACTGACCCCTCACCGTGACTGCAGCAAGGCAGAAGCGGAGCTCCGAGCATCTGCCCAGCTCAGACCCACCTCTCTCTTGCTTCAGCCTACAGATGCCTCCCCTGGACAGCTTCTACAGGGTTCTTGGCCCTGCCACCTGGTCCCACTGCAGGCCCAGGCCACCATAAAGCAGCAGGGGCAGCAACAGGCCCAGGTCCTGGGTGGGGTGGCAAGCAGGGGGCTCCCGCCTAGGAGAGGAGCTCCAGGAGCAGCTTCCAGATGTGCACAGTGCCAGGCTCGTTGAAGCCAGGCCCGGAGGGGGCAATGCTGGCCGCCAGGAGAAACACCTCCCGCTGGCTGTTGAGGGCCTGCAGGGCCAGCTCCCGCTGCAGCTCCACCACGTTCATGGCCTCACTCAGGTCCTGGGGAGACAGAGCAGCTGGTTGGAGCAAGGCATCCCAGCTTGTGCCCATCCCTGGCACCCAAAAAACAATTGCTCCGGGGCTACCTGGGGGGCATCAGAGCCCAAGCCCCAGCAGCAGCATCTGGAAAGAGCCGGGATTCTGTCCCCTCAGTGATGGTTCTCCGTACCAGGCTCATCATCCACCACCAGCCGCTCGGGGAAGGGCTTTGCTGTATGGCAGGCTTGTACTACAAGGACAGCTTAGGACCCTCCGGAGTCCCACTCCAAGGCACCCTACACAGGGTTTCTGAGGCTAATACTTGCTGGGAGCAGAAAACCTCCTTTCCCCCCAGAGCATCTGATGGGTTTGAATTGACTTTGCCCTTAGCAGTCTTACCTGGCAGTACCACCGGGACCCCTTGAAGGCTGACTAAGGGAAAACAGGGTCTGTATGTCGGGCTACTAACCCTGATCGGTCCTCAGGACAAAGAGGCAGCTGCCTGCTCCCTAAAACAGTCACTCACAGGAATCCAATGGAGCAGTCTGACTGTCCTTTGGGGCTTTGGGGTCTAGTTATCTAATCAGTTCAATGGCAGTGGGTTATACAGCAAGGCAGGAAAGGATGTTTTATACTCTAATTAAAATGAATCATCGGATTAATTTAGAGAGTGCTGGGACCTTTCATATGGCCCCACATTGGTTCAAAATTGTTTTAAGGTATACAAAGGGGCTTTAAAAAGTTCGTGGAAAAATTCCATTACTTTTTCATCCCATTTTCAAAGTTCCTTTGTATTTTATAAACAGGATGATATAACTTAACTGTCTAACCCAGGCCCTTCTGAGACTCAAATGGGGACCACGAATCTAGCTGGACAGTGGCACAAACAGGACCATCCTGGGCCCACAGGACACAGGGTCCCCATTTTCAACTGGCCGCCAGGTCTTTCCCTGACACACAGAGAAGAGATACCTAACCTCCCCCGCGGCGCAGACCCAGGGCTAGCCCGCAGCCATCACACAGGTGGTGGCTGGGAATGCACCGCAGGCCTGTGATACTGAGGCTGCGGGGTTAGGGCAGCACCCTGGCCCACGGAGAGGGCGTGGAGAAGCCCCGCACTCTTAGTTCTGGCTTCACCACAAATTTTCTATCGCTGTAGGCACTTCTTCAGGTCACAGGGTCTGCAAAGCAGGCCCTTTCGTGGCCTCCCCAGAGGGCTTGGCTGAGGGGACGACTGCCAGGTGCGCAGCACTGCAGGGGCAGTGGCCTGGTTAATGAGGCTCTTCTAGCCCAAGTCTCTAACGACCACCGAACACCTTCCCCCCTACATGGGGGTAGAGGTAGATACGGATAGTATTCACCTGTGAGTAATTTGTCAACAGGATTCTGGGTAATGCCAGCCTGCTGTGTATAAAATGAGCCCTCTGAGAAGCAGGGGATGGGATCTTACCACTGGCAAGAGCCCAGGAGTGGAGCCGTCTCCTCTGACCCCGGCATCTGGCTTTCCCATCTGACATTCGGAGCTTTGACTGAGCAGCACCCACCACTGAAACATCCCCTCAGACTTTGGTGAGTTCTGGGGCCCTGGAGCACTTCCCAGAGCCCAGAGACGTGAGGAAATAGACTCAAGGGATGGGCGGGGGGAAATGGCGCAGACTAGCATCTTGAAAGAGTTGGACTTTGGGGATTTTTTTCAATCTCAGGCTTCCTGGGATTAGTTTGATATTCATTCTTATCAAAGAAATTATTGCCACATGCACTATGCCTGGCACGCTGTTAGCACTTCCCAGAGTTGGCTGTCTTGTCTAGTCAGAAGCCACAAAACCAAACCCAACACACTGCCACGGTGTCAATGACAACTCACAGCGACCTTGGAAGTCAGGGCAGAATTGCACCTGTGGGTTTGTGATACTAACTCTTTGTGGGAGTACAAAGCCTCGTTTTTTATCCCAGAGCAGCTGGTGGTTTCAAACTGCTGACCTTGCGGTTAGCAGAGCCCATCATGTAATCTCTGCACCACTAGGGCTCCTTCACACGGGCACAGAAGAGAAAAGACACTGGCTTTGGAGTCAGCCACCTCCATTCTGTCACTGCCAAACTGTGGGACCTTGGGGAGCCTGCAAACCCTTTCTGAGCTTCAGGATTCCCACCTGTAAAATGGAAATCATCTCCTGTGCCCTGCAGGGTGGACTGGAACACATAATGTCATTCACACCTGACTGGGGCGACCTGTGTTCCTGAGTGTGCGATGGCCGGCAGCTCACAGTGCATTTCTGGGCCTTTCTTTCCAGGCACCTCTGGACTTGAATCTCAAACCGTTCAGTTAGTTGCTCAACCGTTTGCTAAGCCACCCACTGGCCCACTTGGCACACAGGAGCTTAGTGGGGACAGATGATACAGAAACCGAGTGGACAGAAGCTCCGGGACAGTCTTTCAGCAGGCTCCCCAGGCCTGAACCCCAAGTGCTCTCTGCCCCGCCCAGCCATCTGCATCTGGGGAGAAGCCCGCCCTCTGGCCTAAGCCGGCCTCCCTGAGGCCCTCACCTGCTTGTTAGCCACCACGACGACAGGCAGGTCGGGGTCCTTGTCCAGCAGCTTGTGTAGCTCCTGCCGGGCCCACTGCAGACGCTGCCGGTCAGCCGAGTCCACCACAAACACCAGCACGTCCACCTCATTCACAAACTCCTTCCAGTAAAAGCGCAGGTTTTGGCTGCCACCGACTGTGGAGAGGCCAGGGGCCAGCTCAGAGCCGCCCTGGGCCCTGATTTGCCACACACAGTCCCAGGCTCATCCCACTGCCTGCAGCATCCCCCCAGCCAGGGGCATAAAGGCCACTAGCTCCAGTGCCAGGCAGACGTGGGTTCAGCTTTAGTGATGCCCGAAGACTCTCCTTGGACCGGTGCCTGCCTTCAAGCACCAGTCTCCTCCTCAGTGAAGTCCAAGGGGACCGTATGCAATGCACTTGTCACAGGAGTAGCATGTTGTAACTGCTCAACAAGAGGTGCTCCCAGTTCTCTCGTCTCTCCTTCCTTCCCTCTCGAGCTAGCTTCCTCCCCGGTCAGCGATGGCTATGACCAGAAGTCGAGACCACCCCAGCCCAGACCCAGCCTCCACACTCATTTGCCCTCCAGCCAGCCACCCCATTCTCTTCCTTCGTCAATGCCATGCTCGGGTCACCCACACAGTGCCCTCGGCCCGGTCCCATCTGCCTCTCTGCCCAGTCCCCAGCAGTCACCCACACTGGTCTGTGGCAGCACGATGGTTTGACTTCCACCTCTGACTTTGTGGATTCTAAGTCCTTTGAGAGGTAGGTCGAGCCGGTTTACCCTCTGGATCCCCTCAAAGCCCCCAACACAGTGCCTGGCACCCAGCAAGCACTCACCAAGTACTTACTGAGTGCTTACTCGGTGCTAAGCACTGACCTGGGTGGGTGCGGAGATGCAGAGGCGAGCAAGGCGGGTGGGGGCCCTGCTCTCCAGGCACGTCCTCCCTGGTCGGGGAGGACAAGGCAGTAACTCGTGAACACCGTCCAGAAAGGGAGGAAAGAGAACAGAAAGAGCGACGTGCTGGGCAGGGTGGTCTGGGAAGGTCTCCCCAAGGATGCTGGCAGGGGTGCTGAGCCTGGGATGGTGAGGACCCAGCTGTAGGGAGGTCATCCGTGGCTGATCTACACAAGGCAGGTGGGCTTGGGAGGGTGTGGCATTTCGGTTTAGAGTGATGCGATCTGAGTGAGTTCCTGGGCGATCCCTCTGCTGGCACTGGGGAAGAGATGGAAGCAGGCAGAGCGGAGGAGGCTAAGGCTGCTGCAGGATTGAAGGGAGATGATGGTGGCTTGGGCGGGGAGCCAGTGGGTAGCGGAGGGAGAAGCAGGCATTTTTGGAACCTGCTGGAGGATAAAGCTGACAGAACTGGTAATACACCATTTCCCCACAAAGGGCCCCAGGCGGAGTGCTGTAGAGTGCCCCAGGGAATTGAGGCTTGTGGTGGGGGTACCTCAGAACTTGACTCAAATTGCTGGGTTAAAAAACAAACTAACCACCCACCCCCTCCTGCCAGGACTATCAAGAAAGACAGGGCCGTAAGGGCAGGCCTCGCTGGACCACAGAAAGGGTACTGGGTAAAGGCCCACTTGTTGAAAGTCCCAGATGCCCAGGTGACCATCAAGTTCCCCACCCCCACCCAGAAAGGGAGCAGGCAGTGTCTGAGGGCAGATGAGGGGGCCCATTTGGGCCTGACAACAAAGCCCAGGTGGTCTTACTAGTCTGAGTGCTCTGGGAGACAGGAGTCCGCTGGTGCCTGAGCTGACAGAACCATGCGCCTGCCATCCTCCTTCCAGAGTCCAAGCAGCCCTAGGACTGAGCGCGCGCAGGGGTGGGGGGCGCTGCTGTACAGACCCTCCCTGATGGCACACAAATCCTCTGAAGATCAGTGTCAAGGGCCCTGAGATGGGTCACAACCGTTGGTGCCTCGGGTGCCACAGCCTAGTCAGCTTGCATGTGGCTCCAGGGCTCAGCAGAGGAGCCCCTCCCCCAGCCAGGGCCTGATGGGTAATCTAAATCCTGAAGGTAGTTTATCACAGGAAGGCCTTTCCTGTAGGAAGGAAGTCCCGCACAAAGGACAGGAAGTAAGAACTGTAAGCCCCGCCCACCCTCAGAACAAGGAAGTGCCCACGTGGGGTGAACTGGGGGGAGGGGTGGGGTTTAGAATGGAACCCAAACCAGCCGATTGCCTGGAGTCCCTTCTGACTCAGAGATACCCATCTGGGTTTTCTGAGGCTGTAGATCTTTCTCCCACAGAACGGCTGCGGTTTGAACAGATGAGCCTGCAGCCCAAGCTTACTTGACAGCAGGTCTTCAAAGCCAGAAGCCTGACCGTCAGCCTGGGTTCCCCCACTCAGCACCCGTGTGACCCTGGAGAAATGCTTTAGTTTGCTGGGGCTGTTTCCTCGCGTGTATGACAAGAGGTCATCGCCATCTCTTGTGCGTGGCACACGGTATTACTAGTATTTCGACAGTTTCAGCTGAGTCTGAGGCCAGGGGACGCCGTGGGATGTGCGGGATCACAAAGGGCCCTACACGCCATCCCAGGCCGGCGGAGATGGGACGGGAAGGGGTGGAAATCAGCTCACTCTCTAGCAGGTCCACCTCGAAGTTCTTGGTGGGCAGCCGCACGGAGTTGAAGCCCCAGGTGGGGACGTGGCCGTCCAGCGGCGGCTTCCCTGCCAGCACGCGCAGGAACGTGCTCTTCCCGGAGCCGTCCAGTCCCAGCACTAGCACCTCGCGCTGCTCCAGCTCCTCCAGCACCGGATCCTCCTCGTCCTCATCCTCGGGCTGCAGGACAGAGGTCAGGCTGCGGTAGGCATCCTCCCGCCAGCCCTTCCCGAGCGAAGGCCGAGGGCACCCACCAACCCGATCCACCCTCCACTCATTCATGGGCAGGCGGCAGGGCCGTGGGAAGAGCACTGCGTTTGGAGTTCTGACTTCCAAATCCCACTCACGGTTAAATCTGAGTAAATCAAGGCAAATCCCGGGCCTCCGTCAGCTTCCGCTTTCTCAAGACTAACAATCGCCACATCCCAGGGCAGCAAGAGATGTACAAGCGCGCCACGCTGCCCACGAGGAGCACGGCGGGCTTTTCCCGGCATTCTCCGGGCGGCGGGGCCGGCCGCGCGCACTGCGCAGGCGCCGGGCGGGCGCGGGCTGGAGCTGCGCGGGCCCGGGGATGGACGCGTGGACGCGCCTCCATGCTTCCCAGCGCGCCAGAGGCCACCGGCTGGCGGGGACGGCGGGCTGACGCGTGGTCACCCAGTCCTCGGTTCCCAGACCCAACGCTCGTATGGCCGCTATGTGCATGTGGCCTCTGGAGGCCGCGCTATCATTATTCATGATTTCTGATGAGAAATCCCAAATCCAGAATCCATTGTCCTTTCCTCCCCGCCCCCACCCCCCACTATAGGCAATATCATTTGGCTGGCTGCTAGTTTCAATGTTTTTCGGTCTTTAGTTTTTAAAGCTTTACTGTGGATTTTTTTTTCTAAGTCCCCGAGCCGGGCGACACCGGCGCTCACAGGGGCGCAGCCACACACACACACACACACAAAGGCCCGGGCCCCAGGCCGCCGGCCAGCCGCTCCCAGACTCCCAGCTCCGCACTCACGTCCCACTCGGGTAGGTGGACAGGGTCCGCACCCCACCAGGCCTCGCTCCCGTCCCAGCGCTGCTCCCGATCGCGGCCGAAGTAAACCTTCCACAGGATGAAGAGCACGGAGCCGAGCACCGCCGTGGCGCCGCCCAGTGCCAGCACCAGGGGGCCCAGAGGCCGTGGCGCCATGAGGCCAGGCGAGGGGTGCAGGCAGCTCCGGCCGAGCCAGCCAGCCGAAGATGGCCCCGCTGCGTCTGCCGCGCCCACCTACCCACCCCCAGCCCCCACACTACAAGCCCCACAATGCACTGCAGTTGTCGCGACAGACCGCCCCCAACCCTGGGGCCCTGGGTGGAGGGCCCTGGCGGGGCTGCTCGGTGCCCCTGCTGTCTTTGCAAGATGCCGCGTGGATCCCGAGGCTCTGCCAGGGCAGATGGAATGGTATTGACTAGCATCTATTGGGCGCTTGCTGTGTGCCCAGGGGCTATCTCCAAGTGGTACAGAGACCCAAGAGTTAGGTAACCTAGGAAAGGTCACAGTACATTGACACTGTCTGCGTTCAGTCCCAAGTGATCTTTATCTAGGACAAGCTCCGCCCGCCCCTCCTGATCTTGAGGTAAGCCAGGGATCACACAGCTAGGAGCCGATGGCTTATTCAGGGCTACAGACAGCAGGACTGCAACCTGGGACCCTAACTCCCAGCCGCCTCTTCCACCCTTGACTGCTTCCCCAACCCCCAGGATTCTGCTGTCTTGGAGACCTGAACATGCTGATAAAGGAGGCAGGGCCCCGTGGCCTACACCATCCCTCAGTGAACCCCCAATGATGGATTGCCAAAGCATAGCCCAAGAAGAAGAAGAAGGGGTTGGGGCGCAAGGGGGGGAGTTGATCAGCCTGCAGAGGGTGATTATTATTTTTTTTTTTTTGACGAAGTGTGGTGTGACAAAAATCATTCTGATTATCCCGGAATCCAAATTTCTGGGTTCATAGAATTGGGTTGACCCAGTCTGCCCTTAGGTGTCCTTTGAGCCATTAAAGAATTGTTCTCCTAACATCACCCTTAAGTCAAACAATAGCACCTTAGCAGAGATGGTTTTACCTTGGGCATTAGGCGCTGGTAGAAAATTACCTAAATGCGGGCTGTTTGCACAACCTAGGATCTCAGGCTCTAACTGGAAAATGCGTGACGTGTCCTTCGTGAAGCTGATTTCCCAACTGTCTGGAATGCTGCATGAAATCTGAAGCTATCTCCTACGAAGTGGACGCGCCATTGGCCTATGCCCGTAAAACCTGCATCGTTTCGGCAGTGTCCCCTCTTCAGAATGTCTTCTGACACTGCTTGATTCCAAGCTATCGATTCATAACAATATTTGGCTACACGAAATTTTCGTGTTTCTCTAAGCATTTACCCTCCCAGCATATCAACACTCCTCTCTGAACTTTGAGAAAGAATCTCCTTCGGTGCTGGCTTCCTCTGCACCCCGAGGCTGCAGTTCGAACCCAGTGCTAGACCATGTATTCCTCTTGCTCGGGTTTGCACACTTGTAAAAGCTCTACAGTGAGAAGGGCAACTGCTCCTGCCATGTTAGAGCTGAACTGACCACGGCCACGTCACACTCCCCTTCTGATAGCTCGGGGATGTCTCTCTCCTCCAGCAGAGAGGGCTCATTCTAACGGCCAGGGGAGAAGCAACTAAAATGAACCAATGCCCTGCCTCTATGAGTGTTCCATGTTCCTATCTGCATAGTCCCACCCAGTCATTCGATGGGAGTTACGGAGACGGGTACGGAAGAGCGGCCGCATGAGAAAAAAGAATGCAGAGTCATTTCGTCGACATGCAGCCGTTCCCGAGGTAACACGTGATCAGGAACCAAGGCTATAGAAGCAAAAGGACCCGCAGTGCAGGGTTTTCCCGGCATCCACTGGGCCACTCCGCTGCGCACACTGCGCAGGCGCAGGTTGGACGGGTCACGTGGCCGGGTTCTCCGGGCGCGAGCGGCGAGTTGGACATATTGAAGTGTGCTCACTCCATGCTTCCTGGTCCCCAGATCCAGTGCTTACCCGGTCTCACTGGATCATGGTTTCTGCGAGAAATCCGAAATCCCTTGTCCTTCTGCCGCCATAAACTCAAGGCCCCTGAGTGGATTCTGACTCTGCGCCATGCCCGTCCCCCCGCCCCCCAGCTCCCGGGGCGAAGGGACTGCACCACGTATTTTACGGGAGCAGAGAGCCTCGGGACCACTGGAGGGTTAGAACTACTGGCTTTGAGGTTAGCAGTCCAACGTGTACCAGACAGGGCCCACAGGGCTCCACACGCACCTACAAAGGAAACGGAGCCGATCCTGTTTGTAACACGGCACCGGAGGCTTCTGCCGGGAGGGCCCTTCCTTACTCGCAGGAAGAGAAGTCACTGCCATTTGAGTCAATTCTGACTCACAGCGACCCCGCAGGACAGGATAGAACTGCCTTTGTGGGTTTCCGAAATTGTAACTGTTAAAACATTGCTTAAATGTATTGTTTTCATTATATGAATTACTAAAAATTGTTTTGTAAAAGCCTCCTACGTTGAATTATAACATTATTCGCATCTTAGTGGAAGCTTAAAATTTTTTCTCTTTTCAATTACTGCTTTATTTAAAAAATATGACCAAAATCAGAGACATTAAACAACAATGAAAAAACCCCAAACCGTGCGTGTTTGTAGCTCCTAGAAAAGCAATCATATGATTCAAAGCACCATTCTAATTGAATAATGACAATTCTGTCCAGAGCCCATTATTGTTAGGTACCATTGAATCCATTCTGACCCATAGCGACCCCATAGACAACAGAAGGAAACAGCACTGTCCTGGTTCATTCTCAAATTGTTCCTGTGCCTGAGCCCATTGTTACAGCCACTATGTCAATCCATCGCCGTGAGGATCTTCCTCTTTTTCACCGCCCCTCCACTTTACCAGGCATAATGTCCTTCTCCAGGGACTGGTCTCTCCTGGCAACATGTCCAAAGGATATAAGATGAAGTCTCACCATCTTTGCCTCTAAGGAGCACTCTGGCTGTGTTTCTTCCAAGACAGAGAATGGTTTGTCCTTTTAGCATTCCATGGTACTTTCAACATACTTCTCCAGCACCACAATTCAAATGTATCAATTCTTCTTCCATATTCCTTATTAAATGTCCAACTTTCACATGCATGGCACAGGACTTGGCAGTGTTTCCATCCATTGTACATAGAGTCAGTATGAGACACACTGACTCAACAGCACTGAGCAACAAGTTGGACTTGTAGAACATGTTTTTCTTTGCTAATTATCTTTTTCCTTTCTATTTTTTGATTAAATACTTTTATTGGGGGCTCTTACAACTCTTATCACAATCAATACATTCATCCATTGTATCAAGCACATTAGTACATTTGTTACCATCATAATTTTCAAAGCATTTTCTTTCTACTTGAACCCTTGGTAACAGTGCCACCTCATTTTCCCCTCCCTCCCCCACCCTTCCTGCCTCATAAACCCTTGATAAATTATTATTTTCATATCTTACATCATCTGCTGTCTCCCTTCACCCACTTTTCTGTTGTTCGCCCCTCTGGAAGGGGATTATATGTTGGTCCCTGTGATCATTTTCCCCTTTCTTCCCCTACCTTCCCATAACCTCCTGGTATCTATTCTC
>NW_022111372.1:51157517-51158504 GCF_000313985.2 Echinops telfairi
AGGGAGTACTTGAGTTGATGCCCAATGTTCCTTTTCTCTTTTTATTCAATCTTTTGTTTTCTTTTTGTTTGGTCTCTGTTGTTGGTTGCTTACTTATATAAGATAGGCATGGGGAGCAACTCAAGGAGAAAGCATGGTTCCAGAGGAACTTGGGGGGCAGAAAGAGGTGGGGGAAGGGAGTAGTGAGCAAACAATGCCATAGACAGGGGAACAACTAGGGAATTAAAATAAACAACAAGGAGGATGTGGAGATCCTGGGGGTGTTGGAGCAACAGCAATCTAGCTGAAAGGAAGTACTAAGAGGCCGAAGAAGGGCGAGTGTGATGGTGGAACAGGAGGAAGGTAAAGGAAACAGAGGAAAGATCTTGGTAGCAAAACTAAGGATAGAGGTATAAGCATAGGTGTGTACAGATATAAATACATTAATTCATAAAAATAGAGGTATTGGCCTATGTACATATATTTATAGGTCAATACACTGAGGTAGTGAATGGACTTTCAGCCTCTGCTCAAGCCCTCCCTCAATGCAAGAACACTTTGTTCTAACAACCTGGCATTCTGTGTTGATTACCCTCCCGGTACAATCGCTGATGACAAGCAGCCATCTAGCAGAGAAGCAACAAGCCCACATGGAAGAAGCACACCAGCCTGTGCGATCATAAGGTGTTCATGGGATCAGGTAGCAGGCAACAGAAGACCCCAAACAAACAACCATTTCAATATGAATGAGTGGGGTTGGAATGGAGTCCCAAAGCCTATCTGTAGACAGTTGGACATCCCCAGAGAAGAAGGGTCACAAGGAAGGGATGAGGCAGCTAGGGTGCACACAACATTCCTGTAGTTATTTTTTTTCATTTGTATCTTAAAAATTTTTTTAAATTAAAAGATCCTTTTATTAGGGGCTCTTATAGCTCTTATATCAACCCATACATCAATTATCAAGAATATTTGTACATATGTTGCCATCATTATTTTTTAAACATATAC
>NW_022111372.1:51160417-51161456 GCF_000313985.2 Echinops telfairi
AAGTGGGAGCTCAGAATCCATCTGCTTGTCCATGGGATAGGTACAATGCAGGTTGACTTTGGCAGTCATATTATGACAAAATCAAAACACCATACAACCAACTGCACCAACAACAGCACCAAATCAACCAGCAAACAAAAACCCTTAGAAACAAAAAACACACAAACATTGTCAATCAGCCCCCTGGGGTATAAGGCGATTGCACTGATAACATCATCATTTTTTCCAGTGACACAGCATCTGGACACTGTCGGTATGAGAGTCCAGGTGAGTGCAGGTCCACCCTGAGCCACGGCCCATGAGTCATTGTCCCACACAGTTTGATTTCCCATTTGGTTGCGCTCTGTTTACCCTAAGTATGGGGATGGGTGCCAGGGGGATACTTCTTGGATCAATTCTTCCAGTCTGTCCTATCACTGCAAGGAGGCATTGAAGTGCTAAAAAATTATGATTCTGGGTCGCCACCAAGCCAGGGGTTCCCCCTAAGGTCCAATGACTGCTACTTCCACAGTCCCGAGTCAGCCATTTTCTGCTTCCTCTTCCTTCCAAGTACCCCAGTCCTCAGTCCAAGCGTGCAGGCAACTTGGAAGCAGGGCTCAGTTCATTCAAAGGGGCCTCTATGTTAAGTCTTTCCCATGTAGCCCCTATGTTATGCCCTGCTGCTTTCAAGGTCAGTGTCCAAGGTCTTGATGGTGCGTAGTCTATAGCGTGGTTCACCGAGGGTTAGGTAGAAACCTATTCATAGTGTCCAACCAGGAATCAAAACTGTAACTCTTTAGGGGAATAGAAAGTCTCATTTTACATGCAGAAAAACACATTCTTATGTGATGATCATTATGACTTAGGGAGGTTATGCAAAAGTGTCCATCGCTGGGCACAATGCAAGCACCTAGAAAATTACCTTCTTCAATTCTGCCCGCTGTGGTGATGTGCATGGCCAAGTAGATTCCAAGTCACAAAGTCACAGTGACCCTCCATGACAGGGTGGTAGAACAGCGGTACAGGGTTTCCTGCACTGAAATCTTTCTTTTTCAAACTT
>NW_022111372.1:51163099-51165448 GCF_000313985.2 Echinops telfairi
CCCTGGGAGACAAGACAGCTGACAAGACACATGGAATGCCTCTCTAGTGCCCTGAGCCTGGCAAGCCACATGATGCAAGCAGACCTCTGAAGCCGGAGAAGCCACAGAGAGACCCCTGCCAGCACTGAGATGCTTACACCACCATTGGACCCAAAGACTTTCTACCCACTGGCTTGTGATCTTCCTGCATTCAGCATCATTGCATGTGTTTCATGAGTCTGAAGAGGACTTTATGGATTGGTATTGAACATATGGGCTAAATCAGACTTATGGCCTTGGACTGGACTGAGTTGGGGTGTTTTCTTAATGTTCAATTGTTCTGGTAGATACACCTCTTCCTTATACACATATGTGTGTCCATGGATTTGTTTCTCTATCCAGACTAACACATCAGCAATAGTTGGGAACAACTTTTATTTTGTATTGCCAAAAGCGGTCACTATGATGTGAACAGGAGCAAAATACAGAGGGAAACAGAAGCTGCACGCTGTGCAGTTGGACCTGACCCATGAAACAAGCCTCCTTGAAGGACCCTGCACGCTGGTCTGGGACCAACAGCTCCTCAGACAACAGCCCACCTGGTGGACGGCTTCCGGCCACGGGGACATGATGGGAAGGCCCTGTCTACTGCCGAGTGGTACGGTGATGAGCTGTTTGGGCTTTACACTGGGACCAGCAGTAAAGCTACATTGAACAACATAAGAAGGAAAAGATCACTGGGGGAAAAAAAGTGTATGTAACTTTAGATTAGACATTCTTTGTCAGGTGTTATTGGTTAAGTTTAAAGTTTTCTTTTTCCACAACCATTTTATTGGGAATTAATACAGATATCGAAGTGTTCTTTTTCCTCTCAAATTTTTCTACTCACAGCATTTTCTGTCTTTTTGAACAATCTTTATTTATTTATATATATATTTTTAACAGTCTTTTAAAAATGACATTATCCCCCCAGGGCCACACCAGACAGACTCGGTGGAAGCTTGACCAAACAAACTGGACCCTACCTTGAAACTACGTAGAGCTTTGGACTTAGGCCTGAAATACCCTGATGGGGGAGGATGGCCACTCCAAGATTGGGGGAATGGTATTCGTTGGACCTTGGTGGGTCCCCAGGCTCAGTGGGTGTCCAATAAAAGGAACCCTGAACCACCATATATTTGGTGCCTCAATGCTCCCCTGGCATTAGGTTTTGGTCCGAGAAGCAAGGGTCTGACCTTGTAAGAGATGATGCAGGAAAATTTTCCCCGAGCACCAATCTTTATGCTCCATGTAAATAGAGCTCAATTACGAAATCAATCTGTGCAAAGCAACATCTCATGGAGTGTAGTGCACAGATGGACTATACTCGCATAAACTCATATCAACAGTACCTTAAACTCTATCACTGAATAAATTATTGATGTGATCAATGCAAGCATCACCTTATACACTAAAGGGGTGATAGACAATGTTTTTCTCTTTTGTTTCTTTTGGGTTTGTTTTGTTTGTTTTTGTTTTTCTTTTTCTTTTGCTGTTGCTGATCTTGTTGGTTCTGGCTTATTCTGTCATAAGCAATAAGGAGGAGGACTATCAAAGAAAACCAGAGTCATTCATAGCCCAGGGATGGATTCTGGGCTCCCAAGTAATGCTAGCCCTAATAAGTTAGTTCTCATAACATGGCCCTGCTCAATACTGGCCTTCAAGATGATACCACTGAAGATAAGGGTGATATAGCAAAGTGTGGTGAAGAAAGCTGATGGTGCCTAGCTGCCAATTGGAATCCTGTCAGGGGTCTTAAAAGGCTTGTATTCAAACAAGCAGCCATCTAAGTGAGGTGTCAACTAAGTCCACATCAAAGAAGCACATCAGCCTGTGTGAGCCAAAGGTGACAATAACAAAACCCAAATATGATGAAGGGAAAGTGTCAGAGCTTAAATTGTGACCACCCAATCTGTAGGCGGCTGTGGAGGAGGGTGGGAACCCCACATCCATCTGCAGAGTGTCTAGTCAGATTGGGCCTCTGGCAGATCCCCGTAAGCACAGGTGACAGACTGGAACAGCTTTACTCTCAGACAGAGTACTGTAAACTTGATGCTGGTGTGTTCTCTACCGAAGCATTTTTCGATTGTTCTAAGAAAGGAATTTCTTCTCTGGCTTTTTAAGTCTTATTGGTGATTTTTTCTTTCTTACTCTGTATTTTTATCTTTATATTATTTTTATTGTTTTCTTCTTTCTGTTTCTTTCTGCTGTTGTTGTTTCTGTTAGGTCTTCCAGTTTAGGAAGCACAGAGGGAGTGGATGCTGAGAGACAATAACTGATAGCAACGGTTTATTGGGAAGTAGGGTGGAAGGGAGAGGAGGAGGGGTGTTG
>NW_022111372.1:51165795-51167418 GCF_000313985.2 Echinops telfairi
GATTGGAAAATGTCTTGTGTATATTGTTGCCAAAATTTGGGGAAAATTACATGAATGAGTGTGGGAAAAAAGAAAATGTTCTAAAATTGTGCTAAAGATGTACAACTCTTCTTGATATGGTTGAACTATTGAATTGTATGATATGTGGATGAGCACTGTGGTCGTTACACAATTTCCAGTCAACTTGGTAAATAGAATGAAGGGGTAGAGTCTATTCTGAAGAGGTCTCCTTGTGGGCATGACCTAATCATGAGGATTCTGGGAACTCCCTCTCTTCCTCCCTGGAGGCGGGACACGCTCTCTCTGCCTCACCTTCCTGTGGATGAACCACATGTAGCCACGTTGATGGCAGCCAGTGCCCTGGAGATGCTTCTGCTGGACCCCTGGAACTTTTCGCCTACCGGCTTGTGATCTTCCTGCATTCGGTATCAGTGCATGTGCTGCGTGAGTCTGAAGAGGTATTCATGGGCTAATATCGGACTTATGGGATAATATCGAACTTAAGGATTTGATCTGAGCTGGGCTGGGATGTTTTTTTTGATGCATACTTCTTGATATAAAGCTCTCCTTTACAAACATTTGGGTGTCTCTGGATTTGTTTCTCTAGTCAACCTGGCCTAACACAAGTGTCAATAAAACCATTTAAAATAAACGATGCTACATTCAAGCTTGCAGGCATATATTGCAGTCCAATCTTCCTTCTTAAAAAATATTTAGTATGTACAAATATGCTTGATACAATTGATGTATGGGATGTTAAAAGAGCTGTAAGTCCCCAATAAAATGATTTTTTAAAAGTATTTAGTTTTTGGATTAACATATTCAAGTTGGCAGTTTTTTCTGTGTATCTTTATTTTTAATGCTAATGTTTACAAATATACTTCACTTTAGGAAATAGAGGAAAATGTTTGCTTTGAGTTAATTTTTATATCTAGAACCAAAACAGCTAAATTCCAAAAGGGAAAAATACCAGAGGCTGACATTACTTCTAAGATGATATCCATGAAAAGTTTTCATTAGAAAACAACTTTCAGGTGCAAGTATAGATCATCTTTCAAATATCTTATCTGTTTGTCAATGCAATGTTCTGTTTATGCTTTACCCGTTTCCAGAAAGGGAAAAGCCATATAAATGATTTCCCTTTATGTTATTTTTCTGTATGTTTATACTTGTTGATGTTTAACAACAACAACAACAACAAAAACACACCAAAAAACCCCAAAACGAGCTTATAAGCTTTTGTGAAGTGTTCTTGTTCTTAGCAGTTTTTTAGAAATAAATTATCAAATAGATAGGATGGTCATTTTATGAAGGAAGTATTTATACTATGAGTTTGAATGACATCTGATTAAATTTTTAATGGAATGCCTGTTAGTTTAAAACTCCATATTTTGACTAAGCTCCTATATTTAATTAGTCATTCGTTATGCACGTATCTATATAAAAATATCCTTGTCCAGTTTTTAAAGTGATATACCTTTTAATGTATATTTATTTCTTATGATATTGTACCATATTTGTATTTTATTCTATACCTGTAAGTATACATATAAGTACATCTTTTCTCCTTGCATTTAAAAAGGCACTTTGCACTGCCACAGAGGTAATGATCGAGTATGTGTA
>NW_022111372.1:51168648-51171300 GCF_000313985.2 Echinops telfairi
TGTAAATGTCAACAAAATGTACACCAGTGGTAAGCATGTTCATTTACTTTTTAGAAAACCAAATGTACTTTGTGTATGAACACAACAATTTACTAGGTATATGTGGTTTAAAGGGCAGTTCTATCCATGTTTCTCTTGAGATTATATATATATGATTTTATTGGGGGCTCATACAACTCTTATCACAATCCGTACATTCATCCATTGTGTCAAGCACATTTGTACATTTGTTGCCATCATCATTCTCAAAACTCTATATTTTTTAACTCTCTTTATATTTTATAGGACAAGATTCTAACTTAAATTTGACCTGTTTTCAAATTCTTTGTATGATGGTGTTATGCTTAGTCAAACACTCCCCAGGTATTTCTATAAATAATAGAAATGTTTTGCAGTTTCCACATGTTGAATTACAATAAAGTTAAATAAATGTAAAAAGAGAAGTTTTCATAACTTTTAGGCAGAAATCTTTATAGTAGTATATTCAACAGAGTTTTTCTCCCATGGAGCTGCTTGTGGGTGGGTCTGGACTACTGATCTTTGGGTTCACAGCGCGACCCACTATTCTAAATCTCAAACTGTGTGAATTCAGTGGGGTTTGTTCCATATTAAGGCGCCCTGGTGGCAAGAGGTTATGCTTGGGAGAAAGACAGGGCTTTCTGCTCCCATAGGCAGTTAGTGTAGGAAACTCACAGAGGCAGGGCTACGCTGTCCTAAAGGACCACTAGGCGTCCGCATCGCTCGCTGACAGGGAGACACAGAAAAGGCAGGCTAGCAAAACCAATCACTCGTGGTCACTCACTTCCACGGTTTCCTCCATTGTGTGCAGCCGGTTTTCACTCTTCCACTCTGAAATGGCCGTTTCAAATCTGCATGGCCCTCCCTCTTTGCTTCCACTCTGCCTCTCTTCCCTGCACGCAGAAGGAAGAGACAGCCCTGCCTGTATTTCTTCAACAACAAAAGACCCGTCCAAGGAGATATTGTTGTTGTTGTTTTTTTGCTGAAAACAAATAGTTTAATTTTTTTAACAATCTAATTTGAATCCAAAACACTCATTTCTAATCTTTTATTGTTAAGTCCTGGTAAGAGAAAATACCTGGGTTTAGATGATAGCTCAGATTTTCGCTGAGAACAATTTTTCATTTAAAAGGTAATTGTTTATGTTTTTCTTTCAAGGGAACAAAAGAGCCGTAAGCATAAGCAAATAATGAGTTAACCTTTAAATTTCATATGTTTAAACCAGATTTGACTCATAAGGATGATGGTCCCTTGCAGTATATAGCTTTGTTCCTTCTACATGATCCTCAGTTCAAGCCAAAATTACTAATTACCAAAAACCTAATGTACTGATTTCATAATAATACAACAAGGTGAGTGAATATTTAGGGAATATATGGAGTGTCACTTGCACTTGTGCACCATGTAATAATGAATATTTAAAAATAGATTTAACACTGGAGGACTCAGAATAAATTTCAAGGCCAGCTCCACATATTACATATACAAGGAAGCACTGATCAGATCTACATTTAAATAATCCCAAACATTTATTAAAATGCACCAATTCTAGAGAAAGTCTGGAATTGTGATATATCCAGTTAATTTTTATAATTTTAATGATATCTTAAATATCATCCACTTCTTTCCCAAAGGAAAAATAAATCATAGGAAAAAGGGGGCGGGGAGGGGAAGTAAGCTGTTATGGAAAGCAAAACGACCAAGCAGCTGGTGGGTTTGAACTGCCTACCTTTTGGTTAGAAGGAGTGCTTAACTACTGTGCCACCAGGGCTTCTTCATGATCAGGTAGCAACTTAAATACTTCTGTTCCTCTTCAGTGGGACTTAGGGCTTTGTTGTTGTACAGGAGATAACAAGGGCGGAAAAGACACAACGCTGTGTGTACCTATCAGCATCTTCTCTCTTATCCAGGCAGAAATGACCTCTTTCGGGGCATAATTCTCCCCTTCTGCTTCTCAGCCACGACTTGGTGAAAATGGATCAAGACACACCTCCTACTCCAGTAACCAGATTTTACACATGTAGACTTATTCCATAGCTATTTAATATAGCCTCTCATATTTCTCTGAAAGAAAAGTTTTGATCATTCGGGTCATATGTAATGACCAGTTTGTCTTGGAGTAAAGATTCCACTTTCACAGGCTCCTTCTGTTCCAGTCTGTAAGCCCATTAATATATTTGGAGGCATAAAATTCTGATCTCAGCATAGTATATTTGTTTAAATAAATACCCACACAAAATATCAATTATACCAAGTAACTTGTTTATATTTCTTTATACCTTCATCTCAAGATGGGAGAACAATCATGTGAGGATTCGAATGAAAACGAGCAAAGAACAGCTATTGGAAATGGCTATGAAAATCTTGACTTCGGAAATTTAGCTTACTTTTCCTTGACGTTCTCTGTCCTTCCCATTCGTGCTAAGCCAAGATCGTGAAGGTGAAAATTCTAAGTTGGCATTAAGTCCCACGATCATCCAATTCAAACACTTTCTCCAAGAATACAAATTTCCTTACCTCTTTCTTTCTGAAATTCAAGTATAGTATGTTAGTAAATCAAATCTTGGAACTTCAAATTTTCTATCAAGTTACTTTTATGTACCCGTCTCAGCAGGAACCACATTTCTGCCTTTA
>NW_022111372.1:51172314-51188233 GCF_000313985.2 Echinops telfairi
CCTCCCTCCCCGCTCCCCACTCCTTCAAGAACCCTTGATAATTTATAAATTATTATTTTGTCATATCTTACACTGTCCGACATCTTCCTTCACCTACTTTTCTGTTGTCCGTCTCCCAGGGAGGAGGTTATATGTAGATCCTTGTAATCGGTTCTCTCTCTCCACCCCACCCTCCCTCCACCCTCCCGGTATCACCATATAAAACTCCTTCTTATACAAATATGAATGTCTCTGGATTTGTTTCTCTAGTCTACCCAGACTAGCACACCTCCCTCCAACACCATGTCGGTTCCTGAGGCACAGGCTGTCTTCCACTTGCCTTGCTTGGTATGTCAGAGGTTAGCTCTTAACTGGTACTTTTGCCTTCGTACTCCTGAGAGCCTTCGTTTTCCATGATTCCAAATTGGCAATAAACCAAATCAAACCAACCCACCATACCCACTGCCATCAAGTTGGTTCTGACTGTAGTGACCCTATAGAAAAGTGTAGAACTGCCCTGTGGGTTTCTGAGACTGTAACTCTCTCCCATCCACTTCTTCGCTTTATAACGCATAGCTCCCTGATCCTCTTCTTTTTTTCCCCTAATCATTTTATTAGGGGCTCATACAACTCTTATCACAATCCATGCATACATCAATTGTGTAAAGCGCATTTGTACATTGCCCTGATCCTCTTCTCTTACATAGCACTTGGCACCATTAGTGTGTGGCACTTGATGCACTGTCACCATTCACAATCATTCATTCTGTGTGTGTCTCCTCGGAGGGTCCCCAAGTCAGGGACTGTGTCTGCCTCCTTAGTGCACCAAGCACCATGCCTAACCCCAAGTGAGACACAAGCACACGCTTTCTGTCTAACCAGCTTGGCTTAACTCTGCCCAAGGCTAGCTGGATGACATTGGGCTGGTTCCTTCTGCCTTCCGCACCTTAGCAGCACCATCTGTAACTAAGCTGGTTTCTAAGGACAGCCTGATGTAGACAAGTATTCTCAAATTAATTTCTTCAGTGACGTCTTTCCCCACTAGAGGGAGATATTACTTCCAGTTCCTCCCCTGGGATGGGGCCTTTTACCTTCCTGCAACACGTTCAATTGAGTGAGGCCAAGGATGGCCAACAGTCAAGGGTTAGCTTTAACTGGTAGCCTGGTCACAGTGCCCAGCAGCTAAATCCTCAGCTACCCACTGAACCTTCAACTCTGCTACTTTCTCGCTGAGGTGCTTTTGCCCTGGCACTCCTGGGAACCTTAGTTTTTATACTTCCAAAAAGGCAATAAACCAACTCCTCCCCCAAACAACACCCCCACCCCCCCACCCCCAGCGCCATCAAGTTGATTCTGAGTCATAAGGGTAGAACTGCCCCTGTGGGTTTCTGAGACTATCTCTTCACAGGAGTGAAAAACCTCTTCGTTCTCTTGAAGAGCAGCTGGTGGTTTTGAATTGCTGACCTTGTGTAATCCACTGAGTCACCATTGACTGGATGTCTGTATGATGGGGTGGTGGCCACTTTCAGAGAGAGCTCAGACTAAAGTTCCCAGAAATGCAAATGCCCATTTACAACCCCATCTGATGAGCAAGCTCCTGAGTGTTGATGAGAATGTCTGCAGAAAGTGTGTCACCCAGTGGGAAATACTGCCCCCCCACCCTCCCGTGCTGGTGCTGCAACCAACCAGCGGAGCTGCAATGGCAGATACCTACACTTTATCCTGGGTTATGGCCTATAGAACAAAAGTTTTTAGCTGCGGGGGGTGGGTGGGTGTTGAGTTTGTTTGTTTTCCTGAAAAGGAGGCAGTAGGCCAAATAACGTTGGAAACCCATGACTGAGAGTAGACCCTTCTGAGAGCTTGGACTGGCCAGAGGTCCAGAGGAAGGACTGCTGCCACGGAGGATAGCTGTCCCATAGGGTTTCTGAAGCTGGGATCTCTGTGAAAGTTGGCCTTGGAAGAGGGAGAACTGAAGAAGAATGGGTGCAGTGGAATGATGGTGCTGGCGAAGAACACTGCAGGTCCCACGGACAAACAACTCTGTCCTGGAAGTACAGCCAGAGTGCTCCTTAGAAGCACGAATGGTGAGGAGGCTTTGTTTCACATACTTTGGACATGTTATCAGGGCAGACCAATCCCTGGAGAAGGGCACCATGCCTGCTAAAGCAGAGGGGTAGCAAAAAGGAAGACACTCAGTGAGAGGGATTGACACAATGGCTGTAACAGTGAGCTCACACCTAACAATTGTGAGGGTGGCTCAGGACTGGGAAGCATGTTGTTCTGTTATGTTTAGGGTTGCTTTGGTGTTTGAAGCAGATTGCCACGTCTTTGTCTGAGGTAGGTGGGTTTGGAACGGCTTACCTCTTGGTTAGCAGCAGAGTGGTTAATCTGTGTGACCAAGGCTCCTTTTAAAGGAAGGTCCACCCCCACTGACATTGAATCTGACTCACAGTGACCTCTAGAGGGTTTCTGTGGCTGTACATCATTACAGGAACAGCTGGTGGATTTGAACCATAGCTCTTGGGACTCAGCAGTCCAATGCTTACCCGACAGCACCATCAAGGCCCCTTTATGGAGTAACAATCAAAGGCAAACTCACTGCCATGAGTCCACTCGGACTCACAGTGACACCACAGGGCAGGGTAGAGCTGTTCTTGTGGGTTTCTGAGACTGCAAATCTTTACGGGAGTGGAAAGCCTCGTCTAGTTCCTGAGAAGCGGCTGGTGGTTCCAACTTGCTGACCTTTCGGTTAGCAGCCTAACGAGTAACCCACTCCGTTACCAGGGCTCTATAAACGGCAGGCGAGTGGGTAGAATTCGGTGCCTGGCCTAGGCAGGCAGCATGATTGGGGGTACTGTATCCAAAATGCAAGACCATAGCTGAGCCCTCAGTTGACAACCAGGCCACTCCCCAATCTTGAGAATGCCGATATATCAAAGTAGGAGACGCTCAAAACAGTAACAAACCTGTTCCTATTGAGTTAAGTCCCCGTCATCACAGAGCAATGGTCCATATCACCGGGTCAAACTGCTTTATTGGGCTTTCTTCCGTGGCGCCGCTTTGTGAGTTTGAACCAAGAACCTTAGTTAGGACTTTTCCTCTGGGTTGTCTGTGAGTTCGACGCTCGGAGATGTAACACGTACTCTGCTTCTTCTCTTCCTCTTCCTCGACTCCCCTGCTAGCCTCCCCTCCATTTTCGCATCCTTCCAAACCCCCGAGGCAGCTAAGCTGGCCTCCTGAGCCTGAACTACAACTCCCAGCAGGCCCGCAGAGTCTCGCGGGCAAGATCTCGCGAGAAGTACCGCATCCACCGGAAGCTTCGTTCCGAAGGCCACCGGCTGCTACCAGAAGGCCAGCGTCCCTTGATCTGCGGCTTAGGCCTTCCTTCTGGTCACCGACTCTGCGTCGCCCGCGCCATGGCTTGGGTCCGGACTGCGCTACAGCGTCTTGGGAGACGTGGGTCGTCGGAGCCTTTTTAGTGCTGGAGCTCGGGCCGCAGGGTCCCCCGCGGTGGCGGCGGCGGAGGAACAGGTGATCGGTCTGGTCGGGGCCCTCCCTGGGTTTCGCCCTTCGCTCAACTCTGGGGCGCGTGGCCCCTCAACCAAGCTCCGGAGCCCCCTCTACTGTCTCACCCCTGCCCCGGCTCAGGGCTCAATCGGGCCATCCTTTGCCCCTAGTACGGTCGCTTCTTTCAGATGTACCCCAGTCCCGCTGCTTCCCCCGCACTCAAAGCCACAGATTGGTTCCGGGGTCCCCGCTCTCCAGCTCCCTCCTCCCTGCCCTCGGGGTGTGGCCTCGGCCTGTGCCAGGTCGGGGTCTAATCGGCCCTAGTCTTTCGGGATGGGCAGTGGGGTTGCGTCAGACCTGGCCTTTCAAATCCTGGTGGCATTGCTTTGTATTTTTTGGAGGAGAGCCCTGCGGGGCGGCAAGCTTTGGGGGGCAGGCGGGGCCCCGAGCCGAGGTGCTAGATGTCTAGGCGGGGAATGTGCCCCGACCCCGGCCCAGCGTTGGATCTTGTTGACGCTCTCTAGCAGGTTTGCCCCTTGAGCCCTGATCAGGCTAGAGGGCCAGTGTGGCAAGTTGAAAAACAAATCCCTTGGCTCTCAGCGGGCCTTGTTTCAACTACTTGTAAAGTGGCCATGAAACTGCCTCCCTTTTAAAAAGGCCTCGGAGAAATCACTTATCCGCCTGGATACTTGGTTTCTCCTTTTAAACCCTGAGTATGTAACAGCTGCTTTTGCGCCAGGTCATTTTGGTGTAAAACTCTGAACGTTTGTTAGCAGTACTGAATGGATTTACCAGGAAAAGGGTACCCCACCTTTTTCTGGTGTCTGGCTCCTGATGTGTACTTTAAAGTGAAATGGGTATGCTATCTGTTTTGCAAGGTTGTGACGCAGAATGACTGGAGTCTGAAGGGCGGTGCACATGCAGGTTGTTTGTTGTTATTAGAAGCTCTGGATGGACGCTTCCTGGGAAGCTTTGCTAACATGCAGCAGCCGGACCATATGGCTCATTAAAACCTGTCTGTCAGCATAATCGTCACATCATTTCACTGTGGGTAAGGTGGCTTTCACCATGTACAGTGTCTTGTCATCTCCTTTGTGTTAAGATCAGCCACAGACGTGGTGAGACTTTGATTTTCATCTTTAGAAACAAACTTTAACCAAAAAAGTTTTTTTTTTTTTTAACTCCCTTGGCATGTGTGTTGTCACCCATTGGCTCTTGTGTTGTGTGTTTCAGCTTTGTAAACAAGCCATCCAAGAAAAAAGCGAAACCAAAAATCCCACCCCAACAAAACAGCATTGGAGCTATTCTTGTGTTCACCATAAGGAAAATATTCTTTGTTATTTTAATAGGTGGCAGGGACTCAGCTCTGGAATTCTATATAGAAAAAGCATCGGGATCCCAGTGTTTTCAATGGCTTCGAGACACCCAGAAGTGCCTGGTAAACTTAGTTCTTTTTGATACACTCCTGCTTGCCCTTTCTGCTTCAAGCTAGACAACAACCACTTGGTCTAAACCATATGTTAATGATTACTCTCTGCCACCAGGGGACTCTAGACTTCACAGGTCATTTCAGTGTTACCTTATTCACTGTCCAGCCAGGATATTTCTTTTAAGGATATAACACATTGATGATTTTTCCACAGGTATCCAATAAGAAGCCAGAATGAGTTATGTCGTCCTTGCATGGCACGACATTTGTGCCAAAATGATTACATTCAGCATGATTTTGATTACATTCAAAATGATTACATTCAGGGTGGGGGTGGGATAGAGGGCCAGCTGGGCAGAAAGGCCTCGCCTGGGTTAATGGTGAATTGAACTTTGTCCCAAAATGCTCTCAGCAGCCACATTTTAGGTGTCTGGGGCTGCACAGGGCAGTCATTCCTGGGCTGGTGAAGTCATTGGTTTCTCCTTGCACTGTCTTCCGGGGGAAGGCAGATGCTTTTGACTGCAATCTGAATCACTCGGTTTCTGATTCTGAGTAAAGTTGAGCTGCTAGTACATAACTCTCGGGTTTGCTATGAAGAGTGAGCATAAAAGATGTGAAACTTTGAGTTACGGATGAGTGATGACTGCATTGCACTACCAGAAATGCTTGGCTTCTCTTATTGAGATTTATTTCCTAAGAAACATTCGCTAAATTTATTGTTATTACTAGGAAGACTGTTGGGATAGGAGGAGCCCTGGTGGCGTAGTGGTTAAGTGGTTGGCTGCTAACCCAAAGGCTGGCGGTTTGAACACACCAGCCTCGCCGTGGGGAGAGGAGGATAGGGAGGTGTGCTTACAGCCTTGGAAACCTTGTGTAGTAGTACTGTGTTTTTTGGGTTGGCATAAGTTGGCAACCGCCAGAGGGCCGTGGAGTATTGGGATGGCTAATGGTTATTGGATGTCTCGAAGATGTTTGTGTACATTTCTTCTTCCAAATTAGTGGATGGAGAGGTGGATTAATAGGAATCTCTCTTCATCCCCTAAGACGGATCCATCTCTCACATCATCAGCTTGCCTTCTAGTGTGCCTTTCATTGTTGCTATGTTGACCACAAAGCCCCTGTAACCTTGCCAGGGCGGTGCTCAGCTAGTGGCTTGCACTGTCACTGTCATATAGGGCACGTGGGTCCTTGCCTGTAGGCTGGCCTTAGATCTGCCTTCCAGTCCCTGCCCCACACCTGCTAGCTGGGTGAGTCCCTTAAGCCCTGCCTCAGTTTCCTAAGCTGGCAAATGGGAAGAAGCTGTGCATAGTGAGAACTAGATATGAGATGCAAAGGTCTTGACACAGAGGAGCACTCAGTAATGACTGTGGGCGCAGTAATGATTGCATGTTCTGTTAAGGCTCACCCTTTGGGTACACCATTCATCTGAGGACATTTTCAGCCTGCCGATCAGTAACCTACCTGGCGGCTACTAATCTGCTTTTTTAGGTCTCTCTGGATTTGTTAGTAATTATTTGAAAGAGTCAGAGTACTGGCACTGCCTGGTAACCTTGGCTCCTTGCCCAGCAGGCAGATAAGCGCAGAGCCCTTGGCAGTTCTTTGGGACTTACTGCCAGACAGGGTGGTGCCTTGGAGAAGGTGCTTACGGAATTGTAGCAACAGGCAAATGTCAAGGGTGACATTTTCATCCATGACAGGGTCTGGACGAGGATGGCCGCAGGGTGAAGGGGAGAATGTGAAGTGGGCGACACGGAGGAAGGGGGGTGGTTCCAGTACCTTCCTGTGAGTGGGTCAGCCATTCCAGATGAACTGGCTCCTAACAAGAGTGTCTTCAGAGCACCCTCTCGGAAATTGCTTAGCCTGCCCTGTTGCTTAGCCTGTCTCTGTTCTTAGCTCTTGAGCCTAGTGGGCCTCTAGGCAAGATGTCCCTGCCCATCGGGATGTACCGCCGGGCATTCAGCTATGACGATGCCCTCGAGGACCCTACACCCATGACTCCTCCTCCATCAGACATGGGCAGCATCCCCTGGAAGCCAGTGATTCCAGAGCGCAAGTATCAGCACCTCGCCAAGGTACCTGACCTCTCTGACCTCTGCCTTGGGCATGCCCTTCCTCTTCCCCCCCCTGCCCCAAAGCCCTCAGTGGCTCCCTGGGACCTGGGCAGCAGCTTCTCACTCCCTGTGTCCGCGTTCTGTTGTGAAAGTTGGTGTGCCATTTCTCTTTTTAACTCAGAGCTGGAATGGGCTCTTCCATGGCTCCCCAACTCCCACCGTGTCAAATCCACGCTCGAGCCAGGCTCATAAGTTCTGCATGGCCCAAACCCATGCAGCCTCTCCTCAGCCCCATCCCAGTGATCCAGCCCTGCCGTGTACCTCAGCATTCTGGGATGCACCACGGGGTCTTCTCTTCTCCAGGCCCTTGTTTCGCTCTGTGCCCGTTGCCTGGGACTTTCAGCATCCCCATCCTGCTCCTTCACGTCGTCCCTTCCTCTCCATCTGCCTGGCAACGTGCTTGCCTATTCACTCTTGGCACAGGCATCTCTCTGTAGAGAGTCTCCCTTGGTTGTCTCCATCCTCCCTCACCGCCTCTCCTCTGCATGCTCCCCTCTCCTGTAGATCCTGCTCTATCCCTGCGTACTCAGCTGTTCTCTGTGGGCTTCTGGAGCACAGGGGCCAGTCTAATGTAGTTTGTTTTTTTTAATCATTTTATTGGGGGCTCTTACAGCTCTTACCACAATCCATACATCCATCCATGTGTCAAGCACATTTGTACATATATTACCATCATCATTTTCAAAACATTTTATTTGAGCCCTTGGGATCAGCTCCTCCTTTTATCCTCCCCCCATGAACCCTTGATAATTTATAAATTATTTGTTTTCATATCTTACACCGACCGCTGTCTCCCTTCACCCACTTTTTGTTATTCGTCCCCCTGGTGGTGCGGGGCATGTTTATATATCGATCACTGTGATTGTTTTCCCCTTTCTACCCCCACCCTCCTGGTATCGCTACTCTCATTATTGGTCCTGAGGGGTTTATTTGTCCTGGGTTCCCTGTGTTGTGAGCTCTTATCTGTACCAGTGTATGTGTTCTGGTTTAGCCAGATATGTAAGGTAGAATTGAGGTCATGATAGTGGGGGGAGGCAAATTTAGTTTTTATTTGCAGCATCTAACACAGGCCTGGCATAAACCAGATTGCAAAATGATTAGGGTAAATGATTGGCTATTTCCCAAACACCTGTGCTCCTCCTGAGGCTGTTCCCCACCCCCACACCTCCCTAACTGCCCCTGAACCTGCCCTTTTTGTGCAAAGGTTTGGGTTGGGTTCCTAGCTTCCTACGTACTTGTTGCAGTCTGAGCTGTCTAACTGGGAGGACGCTATCTCTCTCACCGCTGACTCTCCAGCCACCCCAAGCATACAAGAAAGGCTGTCCTCTTGCCAAGTTCAGATAAGGCTACTTTACCTGCTGCTATGGTTTCGATGAACTTTGAGCTGGGTTTTAGGGTAGCTGCACTAGATCCTTCCTTTCTCATGATCCTCCCCGTCCCTCTTAGAGTAGGGAGCCCTGTTCTGGGAGCATGGCTGGTCGCTCGTGGGGAAAAACCATACAGTCTAAAAGTACAAGAAGTATGAGGAAGAGAGGACACAGCAAACCTGCTGTGGTGCCAAACTGGGGGTTCCTAGGGACGAGAGCCGCAAACCAGTGTGGCTCCAACCCCCCGCCCCCAGGATGGATTCCCTCACAAGGCAGAGAATGGACTTCCAGTGTGCTGCCGCCTGGCTCATCCTCAGGTAGCCACCAGCCCGCCTCCAAGTGAAGAAACTCATGGGCTCCGGTGGATGTGATGGAGCAGGGGCACACCTGGCCAGTCTCAGTCCAGTTCTGACCGGGGGATTCATTACAAATATTCCCTGTCTTCTCATGCCTCTGGAGAACTAGAAGAGAGGGCAAGCCTCGGCCTCTCCTCCCCGCCCCCTGGGTGGCCTATGTGCGGTGTCAGGTGGCGGCTCTCAGCGCTTTCACTTGAGAGAGAAGGCGCTCACTAGACAAATCTGAGCCCCGCCCCCGACAGAAAAAGAAACACTCAGGTGAGGCCAGCAGGCTCTGTTTAAGCAGCCCTCCCGGAGATTCCTTCCGATGCCTGTCCGAGTTTGTGAAGCACTGAGTAGCAGATGCTTACATGCTTGGCTTGCCAACCCAAGGCCCGTGGCTCGAGGCCACCGGCTGTCCCGTGGAGAAGGATGTGGCAGTCTGCTTCTGTAAAGGTGTCCAGCCCTGGAAACCCTATCCTGTTGTTCTGAAGCGGGGGCCAGTGTCCTTTGCAAAATATGGGTAAATCGCCTACCTAACTGGGTAGGGAGGACCAACCCCCTTTGAGTGTTCCTCATTTGGCAGGTGAAAGAGGGTGTGAGGTGGTAATTTCCTTCCCTGCTCAAGTGCCTCCTTCACCTCTCTCGGACAGGTGGAGGAAGGAGAGGCCAGTGTACCCTCTCCTGCCATGACCGTGTCATCGGCCACAGACAGCACGGACAAGGTCCCCGTGGTGAAGGCTAAAGCCACCCACATCATCATGAATTCTCTGATCACAAGTAAGCACCCTTCACTTTCTGAATGGAGTGAGGTTGGGGCGGGGACAGGTGGCAGAGGGCATTCTGCCCACATGCCCCCTTCATCCTCAGTCCTAGCTGGGCCTGTCAAACTACTCTCCGTCCAGTTAGCTCCCGAGCCCCCTCAGTGTCCATTTGCTACACATAAAACCTCTGAGGTAGCTTTGTTGACACCATCTTGTTTCCCCACATCTCTCAGCATCTCCAGGCAACTCCCTTGACCACTGCCACATTCCCACTTTATAAAGTGGGGGCTCCCAGCAGCACCTCGCTGGCAGCTCGCATTGGAACCCTGGGTCAGGCGTCTGGCTGGGGCTGCAGCTGGCGCGCTGCTGCAGAAGGTGACACGCCTTCTTTGGCGCATGCTTGCAAGACAACGCAAACTTGGTCCTCCAGGAAGAGGGCCACGCTGGGGGTGCTGCGCACCTTCAGCCTCAAGACTGTGAGCGTGTGGGCTTGCGGGGACGGCGCCGTGGTTGCTGTGCAGTGTGTAATGAGCAGCTCGTAGCCCTGTGTGTCAGCAGTGCCTCCGTCGGGCAGTCGCTCTGAGAGGCTCACTGGCGAAGTTGGAAGCCTGGGTCGGTTTTTCCTGGTTCCTTGAGAATGCATCCGTAAGCCAGCCGTCCAGACCTTGACTTCTCTTGTGAACACTTAAATGCACCATTTGAAGCAGCAACTGCTAGTTGTGTGCCTCTTGCAAGCTTAACAGTGGCAGGGTGAGAAAGCCGCTGTTCTTTTGAGCACAGGAGAAATCCTTCATCAAAAGTGATTTGCCAGCAGCCCCGAGCCCTGCAAACATGCCAGCCACTCAGCTTCTTCCTGGGCTCATTCTGCCCTATGGCGGCCTTTTTAAAAAAATCATTTTATTGGGGGCTCTTATAACAATCCACACAGCAATTGTATCAAACATGTTTGTACATGTTACCATCATAATTTTCAAAACATTTTCTTTCTGTTTGAGCCTGTGGTATCAGCTCCTCGTTTTCCTCCTCCCTCCCCACCCTCATGACCCCTTGATAACTTATAAATTATTGTTTTCATATCTTACACCGATCGCTAGCTCCCTTCCTCCACGTTTCTGTTGTCCATCCCCCCACCCCAGGGGTAGAAGGTGGTGGTGGTGCGATTGGGTCCCCGTTCAGAGGCCCACTGTGGTTACAGCCACACTTTGATGTTGTTATTGCCTTTACATTTTAAAAAAAGAGCTGCATATTGGTATTGGTGTACCAATATTCATCAAATTCCTTTCTACCTCCCGGACTCTCAGTGACAGTTTGGTCAGACTGGAGAGTATCCCATATGGCTTTCTTCCTTAGCTTCTAATTCTAATGGAAATTCTTCCTGAGAAGGGGCTCGTGAAATGTTCCAGGACTTCTGGTCCGCAGCAGTGACTTTGTGTACACGGCAGTGTGGCACGTGGGGTGTGTCCCGAGTGGGCACTCTGCCCGGTTCTAACGGGCTTGTTGGCGATGAGAAGTCAGGCTGGACGAACCGGAGGGGAGAGTGTGCTGCGCCAGGGCCGTGAGAGGCAGCGCGAGCTGGAGGCAGTGCTGGCTCAGTTGAGCATGGCTAGTACAGGGGAGGCTCCTTGGCTTGACTCTGATTGGTTCACGGTGCCGTCCATCCCGAGTGGGCCTGTGTCCCTTTGGCACAGGCTTATCTGTGTGTGAGGAGGGTGGTGAAACTCTCTGGAAACTTTGCCCCTTGGAGGACTTTGATGGCTTCGGCACGCCAGCTGCCTTCCTAAATGCAAAGGCAGTGCCACGTGCCTCAAGGAGAGGCTGGCAGGGATCGTGCAGCTGTCCTCAGGAGTAGCCTCTTCCTTAGCGTGCTGAGACAGAAGGCTCCCGTCTCGTTGGAGAACCTGTGTCGGGGTCAGAGTTCGGCTGGAGGAAGGCTCTCAGGAACCCGTCTGCTCCAGGGCTGGTCAGAATGGTCTCTTTCTTCCAGGAGAATATCGGATGTGTGTGCGTGTCCTCCCCTTTCTGACGGAGCGGGGAACAGGCATGACTGTCGTGTCGTCTACTCTGTTTCCAGAACAGACCCAGGAGAGCATTCAGCGCTTTGAGCAACAAGCAGGGCTGAGAGATGCTGGCTACACACCCCACAAGGGCCTCACCACCGAGGAGACCAAGTACCTGCGGGTGGCAGAGGCGCTCCACGTAAGCTTGTTCCTGCACATTGACAGCTTGAGGTGTGACTGTGGTTCAGAAGTTATCATTTTAGCCAGCGGGGGGCTGTGGGAAGTGGCGAGTTGGGTGAGGAATTTAGAATAGGTTTAGTCTCACCTGTTGTGAAGAAGGCTTGGAGTGGGGCCCTGTCTGACCTTCTGGCTTCCCTGTTGCCACGAGGTCAGACAATGCCTCCATCTCACCGCACCATACTCTGTTCCTGGCTGGGCCCAGCTCTCTGTAGCAGTGGCCACCCAGAACTCAGCACCCACCACTCAGTGGGGTTTTATCAGGGAAGCCAGGAGCAGTAAACATTAAGGACAGTCCCTGGTCCCCAGCAGTGCCTCTCAGAGAGTAACCAAGTCCTTTTCTGGTCCTCAGCCCTCAGGCACCTGGCCCCTTGGTCTCTGCAGCTCAGAAAACCCACCTCTCGTGCTCTCCCACAGTCCCCTAACCTTAGTGCTGCTTGTTGGCTCAGTCCCATGATCCCTCTGCAGCCCCTCGCGCCTGTGGTCTCGGCATCTGCCACTTCAGACAGCGATCTCAGACGAACTCCGCTCCTGGCTCTTCCTATGGCCTGGGGTTGGTTTCGCTGGGCTCTTAGACATATAGAGATGGCTGTGATGGAACACTGGCTTTCCAGATCCCCTCTGTTAGAAGTTAGGGAATCTAGTCCTCGTCATATTTCCCTCAGGGCTAATTTCCCACAAGCAACCCTAAGGGGCAGGGTGGAACTGACCCGTGGGTTTACGAGGCTGTACCTGTTCCTGGAGGTAGAACATTGCCTCTTTCTCCCACGGGGTTTTGAGCTGCGGACCTTGTGGTTAGAAGCTCAACTCATAGCCAGTGTGTCACCCGGGCTCCTTTCATCAGACCATGTGCCTCGGGAGGGATTTAAGACACACCTACTAAGGTGGAGACTTAGTCCCACCTTCATCCTACCAGCATATTAAGTCTGCTAGCATAACAGACTTATGCTCCGCCCCCCTCTCCCTCCCCATGGAATTATAGCCATAGGCCTCTCGCTGCCACCGCATCCATGCTGATGCATAGTAACCCCTGTGGGTTTCCAAGACAGTAAGTGTTCCTGGGAGTGGAAAGCCCAGTCTGTCTTCCGTGGAGCTTGCTGGCCATTCTGATCGCAGCCAACATGTAGCTTCTACACTACCAGGGCTCCTCGCTGTAGCCCAGAGGCTAGACTTGTAATAAGTCCTATAAAGAATCCAAGTAGAAAGGCTGTATCAAGTGACAGCACCTCACCAATTGTGGCACTTCCCAGCCACAGGCTCTGGAAGGCTTGCCCTGGAGTTCTGCTTCACCGGTCAGTAGGGGCAGCTTACTTGATCGAATGAGAGTTTGAGGTCACATATGTGATATGTAGGACTACTTCCCGAACCCTAAAGTAGATGTGGGTGACTGACTATGTCCCAGTGGTCAACTTTGAGGGGGAGAGAGCCGAAAGTCTCAACAGACATAAAGCAGGTTCTGCCGGGAAGGAACAGCGTGCTCTCTGTGTGTATTTAAAGCGAACATGAAATTACAATGGTTTTAATTTCTAAAATTGGAATGAAAAATGACGAGTTAATGCTGACCAAATATTTGAATTGATAAAACAGCTTCAGGTGCATTTCTTTCAGGGAATACCACTTACTGAATAGCAAGTGCTTCACAATTCACAGAGTGCTTGCATTCACTTAATGTTTGCATTAACCCTTTGAGGCGAGGCACTTTGTAAGTGGAGAGCATGAAACCCAAGGCCACGTAGGTAACCAGTCACAATGTCTGGACTCACAAGTGTCCCGATGCTCTGCTTTGCGCCCCACCCCCCACCCCCAACTCTAAAGTTGTTAGAGGATCTTACAGGCGTCAGAGGGTGCTCACAAGGAGGGCAGAGGCAGATGGTGAAGGGTCACACATACCAGCAGGAAGCTAGGCCTGCTTTGTGGGGTCTGGGGAGTGTCACGCTGGGGGAGGCGTGCCTCTGGGGTGGTAAGGGCCCTGTGGGCTTGAGAAGAGCACAGTGGCAGGAGATGGTCGTGCGGTGCACAACGTGTGGGGCGAAGCTGCGACCCAGGCACTCTGCACTGTATAAGGAGCGTCTGTGATGATTCTGTACACAGGGAGCTGAAAACCCTTCGCTGTGGGGAGGGGGTGGTGGGCAGGGATAGGCTAGCTCCCCGAGAAGACAGCCTCCTGCGACAAGGCACTTCTAGGGTTGGACACAGAGAACTCTGCAGTGTGGGAGTTGGGATCCAGGGAGGAGTTCCTCCGGTTTCACGGTCAGAGTGACTGATTGACTCACTCTCTGAGGCCTGGCAGAGCGGGAGCATGGCAGACGTGCTTGACGTGAGTCACTAACTCCATCGTGTGACAACTTGTTGCTCCGTTGACGTGTCGGGTGGAGAAGCTCACACTGCTCCTTGGCTTGGCTGAGGCGCTCTATAGAAGCAGTGGGGTGGACACAGCCCTCTGGCCCCAGAGCACCTTGAGCTGGAGTGGAGCAGTGTCCCTGCCCTCGAGACTGCCCCGCTCAGGGGAAGGCGCCGGATGGACTGTGAGGTGGAGGGAAAGGGGCAGTCTCTCCGGTAGGAGCACGTAATTGGAGAAGAAAGACAAGCGGGCTCCCACAGGGCCGAGGGAGGGACAGAGGGACTGGGAATTGCACATGGTAGGAGAGCAGAGGTCAAGGCCCCACGAAAAACCACCCACAAGGGTGGAGTTCTGAGCTTCCACGCCCTGGCTGTGTGAGTGAATGTGGGAAAGTCACCTTTTGTGAAAGTACGAGCTTTTGCGTAGTTTCAGGACAGCTGTTTGAGGTGTGTCGTAGCGTGCACACACGTTTGACGGTGGAGACAACGAAAGATTTCTGCTGCTTTGGAGTCCAAAGGGACTCCGCCTGGGGACGTCTGTCCTTTGTCTGGAGTGAGCCTGTGAGCCAGACTGTTGATGCCCACGCTTAGCTCTTCCGTAGCTCTCTGATGTTCACACGCTCTCCCCCTCCTCACCCGTGCCGACAGACACTAAAGCTGCAGAGCGGAGAGAACACAAAGGAAGAGAAGCAGCCTGCGTCCACCCAGTCCACCCCCAGCAGCACCCCGCACTCTTCCCCCAAGCAGAAATCCAGGTGAGCCCCCCTCAAGCCCGCCACAGCCTGGGAGGGGTCGGGGTGGGAGTGGGGTGGCGTCAGGGCAGCCAGCTGCTTGGGAAGCGGGACTGGACCTGTGGTTTTGAGAGAGAAGGGACTCTGGCATGAGACTTTTCTGGAGGCCCAGGAAGAGATGTACAGGGATGTTTGTTCTCTTCTCTCTTTCAGGGGCTGGTTCACTTCTGGTCCTCCTACCACCTTTCCCGGTCCCAATTCTAGCATCATGGATTCTGGAAGTGGGGATAGGGACAGGAACCCATTGGATAAATGGAGCTTCTTTGGGCCGAGACCCCTCCAGAAATCTGATTCGGGTGAGGCAGCTCCTTCCCGAGAGAAAGCACAGCCCAGGCAGCTTGCCGTGTTCTCTTTGGGGCCCGTCTACCAATTCCGAAATTTGTTCTCTGCTCTACTTCTGTAGGAGGACTTGCCACTCAGACCTACCGCGGAGCTCAGAAGCCCTCTCCAATGGAACTGATCCGCGTGCAGGCCACCCGCATGGCTGAGGACCCAGCGGCCTTCAGGCCTCCCACCATGGATGCCCCAGAGATCGACAAGACGAAGCCAGTTCCCCGGACCCACAATCTCAAACCTCGTGACCTGAATGTGCTCACTCCCACTGGGTTCTAGTGCGCTTTCTGTCCTAGGGACTCTGGATCGAGTCTGCCAGGCCCCCCTTTACCTGGCTCTGACATAGGAAAGGTATATTTTTAAAAAACCAGGCTAGAGCTAGAGAAATCATTGGCTTTGGAGAAACATGTGCACATTTCCACCTTACTGTGTGGAAGAAGCCCTTTTCTACCGCTTTAACACAGTTCAGTCATCTCAGCAGAGCTCTGTGGGAGGCCTCGTGGCCTGTTTTTGTATCACATCCTCTAGACAAGAGCTTTGATCATGACTTCCTAAGTAAATGATTCTGCTGTTTCCAAACCCAGGTTTCCTGATTCCTTGACCACTTTCAAGGTGAGCACTGGCAAATCTTGGAGTGGGCGTGCTCACTGACCAGTTCCAACCACTTGGGCCCTTCTGAACTCCAGACCCTGGGCTGGGACTCTGTGCTAGCCTGGTTGCTTAGGAGGA
>NW_022111372.1:51189299-51192008 GCF_000313985.2 Echinops telfairi
CCCGTCACATCTTGAATGGAAATGTTTACCACGTAGTGCATATACTATGACCGGTTTAAAAAAGTATAGATAAATAATTTATTAAAAAAATATATATATATACACCTTGTGTAGTTAAGCCATATCTGAGAGCAGGCTAAAGTAGGATTATCAAAAGAAGATATTTTCTAAAGTCAGAAAGGTATTAAAACCTACAGATAAATAACATGGGCTTGGTCCTGTCAGATTTTCTTAACTACGGCGCCATACTTTTGGAGAGTTCAGGAGGTATTCTTGTGTGGCGTGCTCGAGGCCCTCAGGACCCGCTGCAGTTCTTTGGCGAGGGCTCCTCGGGGTTCAGGCCCGCAGCGTAGAAGAGCAGGAGCTTCAGCAAGTGCACTTTGTCTTGGAGCTGCGGGACTAGCGGCTCCCCCAGCATCTGGGCCAGCCGGCCCCGGAAGGCGTCAATCTGTTTCTCCACGTCCACCACTGTGATGTCATCTCCTTGCTGGGGCTTGGGCTTAATCCTTTTGATTATTAAGTCTTTTCGATCAATCACCGAACTCCGTAAGTGCTCTGCAAGAGGGAAACAGTCAGTTGTGTATTGACCTGAAGTGCTTTCTGTGCACACTGACGGAGATGAAATGCATGGTTAGTAGCTAGGGTCCCCGAAGACAAGCCCGGGGACATCTGAGTGCCAAAGGGCGCTAGGTTCTATATTTTCTGGTCCTCAGGTGGGACTTATTAAAAAGATTAAACTGTCACCTGCTTTAGTGTTTCCCCTTTGGTGTTTTAAACAAGGAACCTAGCCCTGGTGGTGCAGTGGTTGCGAATTAGGCTGGCTAACGGCAAGGCCGACAGTTTGAAACCACTAGCTGCTCCTCAGGCTTTCTGCCCCATACAGAGTGACAGTGTCAGAAGCCCCTGTCCTAGAGGGTGGGGTCCCGGTGAGTGTCAACTCCATGGCAGTGAGTTTGGTTTGCTTGACTTACACAAGTATTAAACTTTTTCCAACGAGTAGAATCACCGAGTATCAAACCTACAAAAAACCCAAAGTCACTGCCATCAAGCTAATTCAGACTCCTGTTGCTGTTAGGTGCCATCAACTCCTTCCCTTTCAACCCTGACGGCCCAGGCACAGCAGAACGAGACACTGCCCGCTCCTGAGCCGGTCTCACAATTGTTCCCTAGGTTGAGCCCATCATTGCAGGCACTGTTGGGGGCCTTCTTTTTCTCTGGCCCTCTGAATCAGAGCAGCCCTGTAGGCTTAGGGCAGCACTACCCCTGTGGGCTTCTGAGACTCTTTCATCACAGGAGCAGAAAGCTTGGTCCATCTCCCGTGGAGCAGCTGATGGTTTTACACTTCAAGAGGCGGAATTGACTTGATAACAGAACTACAATAAGATATTAAATTTAATAAGGTTTTTGTGGCTTTGGTTTAGCTTAAAATCTGATAGGGATATGTACACATGTGTTTGATATAATTGATGTACAGATTGTATAAGACTTCTAAGAGCTCCCCAAAAATGATTCATTAATTTAAAAAAAATCTGATAGGAACATGTCCAAAGGATATAGGAGCCAGGTACTTAGTCATTTTGAACAACTTGAACATTAAAAATAATGATGTGAATGTACAAATGTGCTTTACACAATTGATGTATGTATGGATTGTGATAAGAGTTGTATGAGCCCCTAATAAAACGATTAAAAAAAAAAAAGATGAGCATAGATAACAGTTAATTTTAAAAGTCCTAAGGCTCGAAGGCAGGTATGTGGAAGAAGGGAAAGACTCTTTTTCCAGAAGGTGCTTAATTAATAAATATAGAAATGTATAGCTAGAAAGTCACATTTTAGGAGGGTGGGCGAGGGAGGGAAAAAAGAGGAACTGATACCAAGGGCTCAAGTAGAAAATGTTTTGAAAATGATGGCAACATATGTACAAATGTGCTTGATATAATGGATGTATTTTCATGAGGGAGGGGGAGAGGGGAGGGAGGGGAAAAATGAGGAGCTGATGCCAGGGACTTAGGAGGAGAGCAAATGTTTTGAGAATGATGAGAGCAATGAATGTACAAATGTGCTTTACACAACTGATGTATGTATGGATTGTGATAAGAGTTGTATGAGCCCTTAATAAAATGATTAAGAAAAAGAAAAAAAAAAAGGATCTATTTATAAATGTATAAATCATTTTATTGGAGCCTCTTGCTATAAGAGTCCCCAATAAAATGATTTATTTAAAAAAGTCACATTTTATATCCTACTAATACAATAAGTGATTTAAGCAAGATCCATGAATAATAAGGTGCTACCCCAGTGAGTGAAAGGCTAAGTAGCGCAGTCACGGTGCCAGTTTATCCTCTGGGTGGCTTATTAGTAACTAAGGGAAGGGTAACTCGGCAGCGGAGAAATTCAAGTTTGGAGAAATGCTCAAACTTACGTTACCAATAATGGGACCAGACTGACACTTTTGCTTCTTGATTGCACTGGGAGGGAGGGCATCTTGTGGATCTGGTCATGATGAGAGGAACCATCCAAGCTAAGGGACATTCTGCAAAGGGACTGGCTGGCCTGGACTGAAACAAGTCAGTATCGTGAAAGTCAAGGAAAGGGTGGGCCAAACTCACTGCCACCCAGTGGATTTCAACTGACAGCAACCCTGCAGGACAGGGTGGAGCGACCCTGTGAGTTTCCTGGACTGTACCTCTTTTAAAAGTGCTGATGAAT
>NW_022111372.1:51193301-51200936 GCF_000313985.2 Echinops telfairi
CATGGGAGAAGGGGAGGTGGAGGAAAGGAAGTGGGTGTTAACAAACCCAGGAACAAGGGAACAACAAGTGATCCAAAATCAATGGTGAGGAGGGTATAGGAGGCCTTATGGGTTTGGTCAAGGGCAAGGTAACCAAGAGGAATTACTGAAACCCAAATACAGACTGAGTATGATAGTGGGACAAGAGGAAAGTAAAAGGAAATAGAGGAAAGAATTAGAAGGCAAAGGGCACTTATAGAGGCCTAAATACAGGCATGTACATATGTAAATATATTTATATATGAGTATGGGGAAATAGATCTATGTGCATATACGTATAGGTTTAGTATTAAGGGTGCATATGGACATTGGGCCTCCACTCAAGTACTCCCTCAATGCAAGAACACTTTGTTCTATTAAACTGGCATTCCATGAGGCTCACCTTCTGGACATGATCACTGAAGACAAAGCACGTACATAAGCAAATGTGCCCAGCTATCAAAAGATATAGTGTCTGGGGTCTTAAAGGCTTGAAGATAAACAAGCTGCCATCTAGCTCAGAAGCAACAAAGCCCACATGGAAGCATACCAGCCTGTGTGATCAGGAGGTATTGATAAGATCAGGTATCAGGCATCAAAGAACAAAAAATCTTATCATTGTGAATGAGGAAGAGTGCAGGGTGGGGACTCAAAGCCTATCTGTAGCCAACTGCATATCCCCTAACAGAAGGGAAGAGACAAGCCAGTCAGGGTGCAGTATAGCACCGATGCAACATACAATTTACCTCTAGATCTTTAATGCTTCCTCCCCCTCCCTATCATGATCCCAGTTCTGCTTTATGAATCCAGGTGAACTGGAGGATGTACATTGGTACAGATCAGAGCTGGAAACACAGCTGGGAATCCAGGACAGATAAACCCCTCAGGACCAATAATAAGAGTAGAGATACCAGGAGGGGAAGGGGAAGGTGGGGTAGAGAGGGAGAACTGATCACAATGATCTACATATAACCCCCTCCCTGGGGGATGGACAACAGAAAAGTGGGTGAAGGGAGACATCGGACAGTGTAAGACATGGAAAAAAAGATTTATAAATTATCAAGGGTTCGTGATGGAGGGAGGGTGGAGGAGGGAGGGGGAAAAATGAGGAACTGATACCAAAGGCTCAAGTAGAAAGGCACTGTTTTGAGCATGATGATGGCAACAATTGTACAAATGTGCATGGCACAATGGATGGATGTATGGATTATGATAAGAGTTGTACGAGACCCCAATAAAATAATTTATATATATATAAAAAAGCACATTGGAAAGGCACTTTGAGGCTTTCTACTCTCGTCGAGATTTGTGCTCTGGGAAACCTGCAGGGGCAGCTCCACGCTGCCGCCTGGGGTCATAGGACTCAGCAGCGACTGCCCGGCAGTGAGTGAGCGTGTGCCCTGAGACACTGGTTCAAGCACAACACAGTGCACAAAGGTGGACTGATAAGCTACACATGGCAGAACGGTAACTGGTGATAAACTGGCAGAATGATAGCGAAGTGCATATAGGTGTGGTACTTTTTTCAACTTCTCTGCAGGTTTGAAAATAAAAGGAGCTATAAAAGTATCTCATCCCAAGTCCACAGGCCAGTCACAACAGGAAGGGTGTGGAAGTGTGCAAATCCAGGCTGCCTACAGGGTGCAGAGAGAAGCCCTGCGCAGGCCAACTCCCCAATGCATGAGAGGAGAGCATCATTTATAAAGTGGGTCTAATGGCACCTTCATGGACTGCGTTAATAAGATTGAACTTTTACGTACTGTGAACAATACAGATCCCAGAGGGTTTACTAACTGTTTAAATTAGACGTAAATTATGGGTTGTTATGTGTGTAACAGTGGGGAGCAACTTCAAAATTTGTTTCTTTTTTGATAAAATACAATTTTGAAGCTGTAAATTTCTAAAGTCAAATCAAGAAAAGCTGTAATAAAATAAACTGCCCCCCCAAAAAAGATGGAACTGCAGGTATCTAAAAGTTCAGAAGCTAGAACAAACTTACATTAAATAGTATTAGAGCTTAAATTCCGATCACCTTGTTTGCAGAAGGCTAGGAATGACAGTGAAAATCCAAAATCCATTTTCAGAGTCCCCACCAGGATTAGGCCTCCACAAAATTCCTTCTGATCATTGACAGGACTTAAAAAGTCTCGTCTTGCGGCAGTGCATTAGAAAGTGGACATACTCCCTGTCCAGCCAGCCCAGGGAAGGGCAGTCTCCCTTTGGATCTTGTCTGAGTGAGTCTTGGGCAGATCATTGAACTTGGGTGTGTGTGTGTGTCACAGTCATGAGTCATGCCCTCTCAGTCAAACCCTGACTGCCTTGTAAACACCGCTAACAATGTATGTGTCCCGACAGCCCCGCCTGTGCCTAAGATGTACTGAGCTGCCCCAGGCACGCTTCGGTGACAGCTTCCTTCGCTCCCCTTTGTTCTTTTTGAAGCTCTGTGTCTCAGCCAACCTTCGGATGATGGTCTCCCTCATCCGGATGATGTGTCTTGGTCTTCTCTTTCCCTGTTTAAGGCTTAATAAATGTTCTCCTTAAATTGTACTTGAGATTTGGGGTCTCTTTTGGACCCTAAAACAACCAGCAGGAGTACAGACTCTTCTTAATCTGGTTAGCTATTGAACTGTATGATATGTGAATTATATGTCAATAAACATGTCAACAACAGCAACAAAACCATCGGATATCTTTTTGTGTGAAGTCCCTCTGAATTGGAAACAATGGATCCAGTTGTGATCTCATTTCAAAACAAATGAACAGAGTGACCAAACAGGGAGCCAAGCTGCCTTGAGGCGGAGGTCCTTCCAACACACACCAATGGAAGAGCACAGTGAGTGCCCTCTAGATGTCCGGCACCACGCAAGGCTCTAGAGGAGAGTGCCCAGCAAGAGTCTTAGGTCCAGGCCTTGAGGAGCTGGCATTCCAACGGCCAGAGGGATGGTGGTAGGTCAAAAAAATACTTAGAGCTTGTGGTGAGTTCAATGAAAGAAAGGACCAACCAGGTGAGAGTCGGGGAGGTGAGAGGGGCAGCCTCACTCCACAGCCAGGAAAGGCCCCTGAGCTGAGTCCTGGAGGACGAGAAGGAGGCAAACGTGTGAAAGTGCTGAGATAGGACAGCTGGTTTGAAAACCCAGAGGGGAGTTAGATAAAGGGGGAAGGCCTGCTGGGCCCCATAACGAAAACTTTAGCCTAGGTGTAGTCTCAGGAGGAGTGTCAGCAGGAAATGGTGATCTGTTTTACAGAAGCCTTGGTCAGCAGTTAAAATCCACTGTCATACTGAAGGAGAAGGATGAGGCTATCTACTCCCATAAAGATTTAAAGTCTAGGACCCTCAAGGGGGGGGTGTTTCCACCCTGTCTTACAGGGTCATTATGATTAGGGATTGATGGAAGTGAGTTATAGGGAGCAGCTTTTTTTTAGTTTTGCTGTTAAGAAAATGGTTCTAGGGGACAGAGCCTTGCTCTTCTTATACATTGCATGTTTTAAAAGGAAAAACAACAGACACAAAAGGAAAGGCTGGCTGAATAGGTCAGAATAGGAACATCCTGGGATGCGGGTGGCAGGAGGAACTCGGCATTCATGGAAATGCTACAGGCAGTTTCAAAGCCTCAAATGCTGGCAGGGTCCATGGCAGCACTGTCCAACGGGGAGGGCATTTTGGCCGGTGGACTTCAGTCATTTGGGTTCACTTGGCTAGGCCTTGCATTTTATGCTTCAGTAAGGACAGAGGCTCTACGTCAGGCATGGTTGTGATTATTGTATGAAGCAATTTATGTCAAGGGCCATTCAGCACCGAGCCTGCCCCCAAATATTCTGGCTGATATTACTATCAGCATTAGTTTCTGGATCAATATTTAAGTATTTTAATATTATTTTATTGTCGCCAACACTACAGGAATCTCCAACCTAAATGTCAAACTGAACTCTATTGTCCTGGCAGGTGCCTTCCTTCTCCACTAAGCAATGGCAGCACCCTCGAGTCCACCTTGGACTCAGTCCTTCAAACTGCTCGGTTCCACCCCTGGCCTTCCCACCGGACTACCCACACAGCCCCTTACATGACCGCTATCACCCTGGCCCCTCTGGTCCTCAGCCCCACGGTTTGCCTCACATCAGGTCAAGTGACCTTTAAAATGTGCTGATCTAATCATGTCCCGCCGTTTCTTGGACCCACTGTGACGGCTTCTCTTCACTGGGAGTCAAGCTGGAATTCCTGCACCTGGCCCAGCAGGGCCTTGCAGGTCTTGCCCCATCTCTTTCGTCTCATCTCATGCTACTCTCCCCAGTCCTACGGATTTCTTCTCTGCTCCGTGAACTCAATAGGCAACTTCTTGCTGCGAGGCCCGTGGTCACGCTGTGCCTTCTTCCCAGAAGACTGCTCTCCCCATTTGCCTGGCTCAGACCAATACTTCCGGTCTCAGCTGAAATACCCTTTCTTCAGGGAAGTGTCTCCTGGCGTCCTCCACAAGTAGATGCGGTCTTCCTGTTGGATGCACTTGGACTTTCCTTCATCTCATTCACTTCTACTGGAGTTACTTCTTACGCTGCTTGCTTAGGGGCGGTCACCCCATTAGACAGAGGACAGGGCTGTGCTGCTCTCGTCCACCGAGGTTTCCCTTGCTGACGAGGCACAGAGATGGCTCCTGGAACAGTGTATGGATTGGACCGACCCTGCGCGTGCCAAATGGGCCCTCCTCCGACGGGGTCCTTGCAGGAAGGGGTATGTGTGACTGGTGCTGGACTTCTCGGTGACTGCTTGCTGAGGTTTCCAGCCAGGTGGCCTTGTTCTGTTAAATATCGTATGTTTAAACCACAGCAGGTTCATGGCTTCAAATTGTTTGTCAGAAAAACACGGCAATCTATAATTTTACTGAGGCTCAAATTTGAGTCATGAAATTGGTGGGGGGGAAAAAGAAAATTGAGTGTGGGAGACTGATTCTTAGCTAGTGAACATGAGCTTAGCTGAGAGCCCAGTATTCATATCAGACTGGGGAAATGTTTGAAAAATGTGAGATTCAAGGTATTCTTCTCAATGTCAAGGGTAAGTTGTACAAAAGTACATTAACGCTAGGTTTACAGACATTTCTTATATACCTGTCTCTATGGTCATGTGCCAAATTGACACGTGAACGGAACATTTAAAGAAAATGTTTAAAAAACAACTTATTTTCCTTAAAAGCAACATAATTATATACTACTAACTTATAAATGAAATGCCGTGATACTGTATATTTATATCAAATTTATAATATTTAACATCATACCACATTTGAGAAATTGGGTTTGACATACCATAAGGGTCACTTGGGTCAGTCAGTATGTTTGTCTTTCAATTTGATCTTTACGTCCTAAGGCTTTTTTGACTACATTGAGAGTTATTGCTGAAGCAATAAATTGCTTTCATGAGGGAACCCGATTTACTGGGATTAGTACTCAATTTAGGTTCACATCAAATGGACGCATATCTGTAGAGATAGGTATAGCACACAGAGAATTTGGAGATTAGCAAGCTTAGAAGAAAATAGACTTGGATATATATTTGCCTGGATGAATGGATAAAAGTCAGCTTATATGGTAGGAGGTAAAGGCAAATGGTTTCTTTACTTTTCAGAGGAAATGGGAAGGCGTCAAATTGGCACCTCCTGTAAACCTGGTGTTCACAGAGTACTGAGCTTAGAAGGTGGCGAGCCAACTCCTTTGACTCTCACCTTCTCACCTCGGCATTTTCAGAGCAGCAGTTCTGTTAGGTGAGCTGGAGGCAGAACAAGGGGTTGTCCTTCTTCCACATGCCAAAGCCTCCCCCTCCCCTTACAGGAGGTTGAAAGCGGCTTAAAGCTGGAGGGCAGGCTCACCTTCAGGTCTTTGAGACAGGAAGCCGGTAAACCTGGGTGGGACCCCATCCAGGCCAGGTGGGCTTAATTCAGCCAATGGGGTCCCTGAAAAGCCTGACGTTTATCTCCCTGGCTCTCTCCCAGCGGCTGCCACACAGTGCAGCGGCCAGGCCGCGGTTGCACACACTGATTCACTTCTATGCCTTATAAACTCACTTGGGTCACAAACCAGGCTTCAGCGTGAATTCTTTCTCACCCAAAGCCAAGGACTGAGGTGTGTCTCTCCCACGGGAGACTAACAGTCCTGTTGACATTGCACACAGACTCCGAGCGTGAACTCCGGGTTGGCACTGACTGCACTCAGCCTTTCTCTTTCCCTGTGTCAACCCACCTTGACAAGGTCATGGCTTCGAGAAGTGTGTGTGCGGGGAAACGACCTACCCTCCTGCCTCTCTTCCTCTGTGCTGAGAGGGTCCCTCGAGTGAAGGACCAGCCTGGGCTTTCTGACTCCGTCCAGGAGCCACACAACACTGGCTGATCCTAGAATTCCATCAACAAGGCCTAGGACACCCTGAGAAGAGGGCAGAGATGACCATGGCATCCTCCTGGTAGCGTGTGTCCCTCCTGAGAGGGACATGGACCATCTCAAGGCACCACTCAGCTGTGCTCTATGTGGGACAGTGTTTTCAAACTCTTGGTCCTAAATATTTTTTCCTTATTCTCCACTCTTGAGGTCCAAAGAAGCTGGAGAGGCCGTTGACCAGTGGTTCTCAACCTTCCTAATGCCGCGACCCTTTAATACCTTTCCTTAGGTTGTGGTGACTCCCTCACCCGTAACATTATTTTCTTCTTCTTTTTTAAAATCATTTTATTGGGGGCCCGTACAACTCTTATCACAATCCATCCATCCATCCATCCATCCATTGTGTCAAGCACATTTGTACATTTGTTGCCATCATCATTCTCAAAACATTATTTTCGTTGCTACTTCATAACTGTCATTTTGCTACTGTGACGAATCGGGCGACCTCTGTGAAAGGGATGTTCGATCCCCAAAGGGGTCTCGACCCACAGGTTGAGAACCACTGCTGTTGAGGCTAAAAGAGCATTGGAGCCTGCTTGTTTACTCTTGGCCTTCCCCTGGGGGAGTTGAAGCACAGCAATCTTGTGAAGGAGCAGGGGGGCCAGGTCCACTGGAAGTCCTCTTGCTCATGACCAATTTAAAAGGTGCAGTCCGTTGGAATCAAAACAGACGTGTTGAAGGTGAACTTTAAAAACAGCTGCTTTAATATTAAACTTTCTGCTAGATCTCCAAAAGCAACAATTACGTAAACTTCAGGAAGGCTAAGTGCACATGGAATTTGCCTTTGGGGCACTGTTCTAAGAAGGATCAGTACTTCCCTTGGAGAATGCTAAAAAAAAGGGTGCCTGCTACACACCTGCTCTTGACAAGGCACTCCGTTGAGATTTAGTCTCAAGAGCCTCAAACACAGGATGACCCTGGAGCTACCCACAGCCAGGCAGCCAAGACCTGCACTGAGATTCCAGTGAACGTTCAGCATGTAACAATTTTTTCCTCATGTTTGTTGTCGATCAATCTGGCAAAGTCTATATTACCATCCCTTTCCTATAGGACAAAGAAACCGAGGCTTAGAGACGTGAAGTTCTGTGGCTTAAGGCAGAGTAAGTGGGCAGGCTGGGATTTGAACCCAGGCTTTCTGTCCTTAAATTCGGTGCTCTTTTCTGAAACTCTACAATGGCTCCTTGGTTCCCGACCTGAGAG
>NW_022111372.1:51202349-51209046 GCF_000313985.2 Echinops telfairi
GAGGGTCACCTTTTAGCAGAACAGATTGACAGACACAATAAAGGGGTTCCATTAAAAGACTATCTACCTGCAACCAAAAAGTCGAGAGCAAAGATGAGGAGGTAAGGAGGGCAGGGAAATTACAAAACTCCCTGCCACTGAGTCGATGACAACTCACGGTGCCCCTGTGGGGCAGGGCGGAGCTGCCCCATGAGTTTCTGGGCCTGTTGCTCTTTAAGGAAGGAGAACGGTGGTTCCCAATCACTGACCTTTCAGATCACAACAACATGCAATCACTGTGCCACCAGGGTTGAGTACTGGAAATGAACCACCTCAACTCAAGAGGATGTTGACCTATGGTGAAAAGGGTAACTAATGCCATTGACTAGTTTTTCTATAGAAACGGTCAGACGGAAACTGAATTTGCCGTGTAAACTTTCATCACAACACCACAGTGAAATGTGACAGAAACACAAGACCCCCGTGTGGGCCATGGGGCACCCCTCTTAGTCCATCGGGTCAGGGGGGCCACGAGTTCTCTGCCGAGGGAAGTGGCTGTCCCCCTTCTGTCATTCCGAGCACAGCAGCTCTTTGGTTTTCCCAAGGGCTTCATCTCTCCCTTGGCCAACATAATGTTCCCCGTCAGTATTCGCCTGCCTAGAGTGAACTCGTCTAACTCCCCAGATCCGCACTGCTCACCCATGTGTGTGTGTGTGTGTGTGTGTGTGTGTGATCAGAGCGGCGCTGAAAGGCCTCTCTCATGGGCTTTGGGGAATCTTACATCTACTGCGAGATATACGGAACTGATTTGCCCTGTGTGGGCAGACACGAAGGGTGCCCATAATCAGAGTGCACTCGACCCAACCAAGATGATACAGTGCCGGGCAGGGAGAGCTGCCAGGGCGGGATGATGCCGGGCTTTTCAGGACACCACTGAATACTCTTGGTTACAACACGGAGGGTCCCCACCAGGAGCCCAAACAAAAAACCATGTGAATTCCTCTGTTTCTTAGGTGTGACTCCAGCTATCTCGCCCCCTGTTCCTTATAAAAGATTAAACCCAGGAACCAAGCTTGACTTCGGCTAAAAGATGAGAGTCGCCGTCAGTGAGAACAAGGCCTCCTCCTGCTGTCCCCGAGGACTGCCCAGCACATCTCCTCTGTGAACGTAGCCTCCGTACCTCTTAACACGTGCTGGTAACTGGACAGCAGAAACTGCAGGTGTTCAATCAGCTCATCCCACGTCTGCCACTGGGTTTTATCGGACTGTGGAGACAGGAAAGCTATGTTAACAAATGCCTTCCCCAGTTACCGGTCTTATTCACATTTTCACTTACTTTTTTTTTTTTTTTTACGTGAGGAAAATTCCATTATCTTTTCATTTTACAATCTGCCCCGCCCCACACACATACCCAGGTGGATGAACAACAGAAACATGGGTGAAGGGAGACAGCGGTGGGTGTAAGATATGAAACAATAATAATTTATCAAGGGGTCACGAGAGTAGGGGTTGCGGGGGCGGCAGGGAAGAGAAGCTGATACCAAGGGCTCAAATAGAAAGTAAATGTTTAGAAAATGATGATGGCAATATATGTACAAACATGCTTTATACAGTCGATTGTTAGACAACTGATTGATTGTTATAAGAACTGTAAGGGCCTCCAATAAAATGATTTGAAAAAGAATAAACACATTTGGGTGGGTGGGGGTAAATAAAATTTCATTTCCCCACGAACTTTCTGAAGCCCCATCACGTAATGTTCACGCACCAGCATATCAAGCAAAAAGGTGTTCTTGAACTGAAACAGAAGCAGGAGAAGGTATACCTGACATTTGAGCAGCGAGGTTGAATTGTTCAGGAAGTAGAGGGCCTGGGCCAGAGACAGGGGCAGGCGGGTGGGCGTCTCACAGCTGTGGAGAAAGATGATCTCTAACACTTTGCAGCGCAGAAGGTGGCTTTCCATGGTGGTGAAGAACATCTCCCTGCATGGGGAAGAGGGACAGGGAGTTCATCATAGCACATACCACTGTAAGAGCAAATATTATTTCATGGAAGCACATAGCATAGTTTCCTCCCTGAACTTCCTTACATCTTCCCTAAAAAATAAAAACAAAAGAGATGGCTGAAAAGGATTAAGTAAAGGAGGTCTACAAAATCGCCAAGCAGGGATAGATTTGTTCAAGAATTCAAGGCTTGAAAGGAGAGAACTATTGGATAGTGGATAAAGACAAGTTAAAGAGAAGGTCATGGAAACAAAGACAGGCAGACCTCGGAGATACTGTGGATTTGGCTGCAGCTCTCACGATAAGTGAATGCCATCATCAATAACGTGAGCCACACAAAGGTCTCAGCTCCTCAGTGCACGTGAGAGCTATGTTGACATGACACTGCAGCCTGAGATGCATGCAATAGCATTAGGAGGAAGCTTGAAACACGGTGAGAATGACCCAAGCGTGACAAGGAGACAGGGCGTGAGCACATGCGGCCGGACAAACGGCACCGACAGACTTGCTCCACACACGATTGCCACCAGCGGTCAACTTGTAAAAAAAACACAGTATCTGTGAAGTACAAGAAACCATGGTGCCTGTCTTTCTCCCCACTGCCTCTCAGTTTCTCACATGGTGGTGGCTGGAGTGTGGCTGGGATGCTGGAGGCCCGGGCCCCCCACATTTCAAAGACCAGCAGGTCTCCCAGGGTGGACAGGTTTCAGTGGAGCGTCCAAAGAACAGACTGGGAAGAGGGCACAGTCTGGCAGCTTCTGGGGAATTCACCCTGGAAACCCGATGACTGGCAGGGGAGCCCTGGCTGAGGTGAGTCCCTCGTGTTGGAAGGTGCTCACAATATGCCAGGGAAGAGCTGCCTTCTCAGAACAGAGTCCTCAATGACTTGGAGGGATCAGAGCTTGGGGGTGGGGGTGGGGGCATTTCCTGATGGGGCATAACTCAAACTGAGAAGAAACAGCTGTAAACATCCATTAACAGTTGGAATGTGGAATGTACAAAGCAGGACTCTAGGGAAATTGGAAGTTGTCAGACATGAATGCAGTGCATAAGGATCGATATCCTAGGCCTTAGAGGGCTGAAATGGACGTGACGGGACATTTTGAAATGGAAAAGACTGTATGAGCCCCCAATAACATGATAAAAAGAAATGGAAAAGCATATGGTGTCTTGTGCAGGGAGTGAAAACTTGAAGAGGAAGTGTCTCGTTCACAGCCAGATGGAAGATGCAAGAATCTAAGGGACTACACCTGTGGGAAGAGAAGACAGAAAAGCGTGGTAGCTAGAGCCAAACCGAGGCCAGGGGCAGACGGTGTAACAGACCAGCAACTTGCTCACGTGCAATTTCAGATCGATGCTGAAGAAAATGCAAACAAGTCCGTGAGAGCCAAAATACACCTTGAATACATCCCGCCTGGATTTGGAGAAAGCTCAGGGATAGATTTGATGCACTGAAAACTAATGACCGAAACCTTGATGGGTTGTGGGATGACATAAAAAACATTACACAGGAAGAAAGCGTAAGTTGAGGACCAACTTGATGGTAGCTAACATCATAATGTACCAGATACAGTTTGGCACAAGAAATGTTAAGATAAACGAAAGAGAGTACCACTGTAAAAAGACTGATAATTGAATAAGGGCAAGGGGGATACAACAGGAACCCAAGAAAAGTGCAGAGAAAATGCACCTGGATTTGGGGTACCAGCAGGGCTGTGGAGCTTCAGAGTGAAGGTCATCTGGGCAGGGCTGGGGTGGGGAGAGGCTTTCTTATGGAAAAGCTGGGATGGATGGATGATGGTGGTCTAGAAGGGGCAGGGAAGGCTCAAGGCAGGTGGCATTTCAAGCAGAGGGAAAGACATGAGCAAAAATTAAGAACACCCAGAGGTGACATGGTGGTGACTTAAATTTCAGTCTGGAATTTAGGCGTTCTCTTGCCTAGACTTTTTTCACTCTACCTAGTTCAGGACTTGGTCAGCAAGGGTCGATGGGAACACCTGCAGAAGCTTCTGAGCAGTGCGTGGCGACACCAGAGCTTCAGGACCGTGTCAAACTCACTTTCTAAAAGCAACATCTGCATCCAGCAAAAGGTGCTTAGTCTTGGATGCACGGGTCTGGACGGCCTGCTGTGGGTTTTGTTGGCTTGGTCATCCTTCTAAAGTTTTGTAGGCACAACACGGCTTGTGAGCAGATACCACTGCCCTTAGATAGGGCTAAAATCTAACTTCTGCATTGCATCTGGCCGGTTATTCTCCCAAGACAGTTTTCCTAGTCAGCAACCATTTATTTCAAGACGTCTTTTTTCACTTCCAGCTTTTATCACAAGACTTGCATTTATGATCCACCAATAACAAACCCAGAGATCCAGAAAGGACAAGGGGCAAGGAGGAACCGGGCAGGACCTGCCTGGAGAACAGGGAACAAGGCTGGCCCCAGACCCAGAGTCCTGCCACCCTTTGCAGTCTGCAACATACTCTTTACAACGGAGGAGAGCCCTGTGCTGTTGCTATTTATAACAATGAGAAACCAGGACCTATTTTATTTTTCTCATTATTTTTACCTTCCCCCTGGACACATAGATTATTTGCATAAAAACGGAGTTAAAAAAGCAGAATGAGTAGGTTTTTTCTTTAATTGTTATTTCTCACTATTCAAACATTTTCTAGGACTGAAATATTTGTAAAAATCCATTTTATTACTTTAATGTGCATTTTTTATCCTTTGCTATATCTCCTTTGACACCTTTTCTTCTTAATGAAGAGGAATTCAAATGACTACATTTGCAAGATAAGTCATCAGATTCTTTTAAAGTCTATCTTCTCCTCTACATTTACTTTCAACAAGATAATTTTCCTATTCATGTTTTACTTTTAAAATTGTATTTCTGAGGCCAGTGTTTATTCCAGGATTTGCATTTATCCTGGCCTTATAATCCACAAATACTAAAATACAAACAGATCTTCCAAGGACAAGGAACCCGTTCAGTAAACTGAGCATAGTAGGAACTGGAGATAGAATGAAAAAAAAAGTGTATAGAGATTCTCTATAATACTTAAATTCAGGTCTTGAAACCGCTGTACCAGGGGAAGGCCAGCTTTCAGCTCCAGCCTGAGAGCAGCTGGTAGAAAGACACATCTGGGTAAGATGTGCGGCATGACTCTTCTCAGGCACTGGACTATACACTACCCAGGGGCAGATTCTTGAGAGAGGGGGAATAGAAGTGGTCAGCTCCATCTTCAACTCCACTTTCTCTTTTTCCAGTTGATTCAGCAGTGTTTACTTACTTCCAGGATGAAAATGATGGCTTCCAAACCCCATACTTATTAGGCATGAAAGTAGAAGCCATCTAATTACGTTTTTTCACAAGTCCTGGGCCTAAACTTTTATGGACAGGCACACCTTGTAGATATCGCAAGTTCTGTTCCAGGCCCACAAAATAAAAGGGAATATCACAATAAAGTGGGTAACCTGGCTGTTTTGGCTTCCCGGGGCATATAAAAATTATGTTATGCTATGTGGTAGTCTACTAAGTAGGGAATAGCACTGTAAGATGTTTCAAATTGTATGGCCGGATCAATACCAGGCTGGCTTCTAGCAGCAAGTGACCTTCACTCTTCCCCACCCGTGCGGAGCTGACCAGAGCTGGCTGAAACAACTAGGCAAGTGGCCCTGAATCTCCCATACACACCTGCGGAGCTGACCAGAACTGGCTAATGGGATGCTTTGTTCTCGACCAGCCGCTCTGCACCGGGCACCGGCATGGCTCGTTTGGCTCAGTGCCCACTTTGCTCTCGACCCTCCACTCTGCACCTAGCACGGCCCATTTGGCTCAGTGCCCGCTTTGTTCTTGCCCACCACTCTGCACCCGGCACAAATACACCCGGAACCAGGAAGACACCTTACATTCCAGAAACCCGGACACACCTGTCCATATAAGCAGCAGCGCTGTAGCCTGCAATGCGACTCCCCCAGCCCGGACATTGTGGACTGTGCGACTTCGCCCAGGCTGGGGTTTTTTCTCCCTAATAAAGCCTGTTTGTTCTCATTTGACTGATTTGGTCTCTGGCGCCTCTCGACTACCTTACAGAAATATTGTGAGAAGTATGACATGCGACAGATGCTGCTGGAAAAATGGCACTGACCGTCCTGCTTCAGGCAGGCTGCCACAAACATCCAAGTTGTCAACGGCACAATATCTTGCTTCATGGGCACTCCAACACCAAGAACTGCACCCTGTATTGCTAAGGGGCAACAAACTGGATCCCCGATGGCCAGTCAGCCCGCTCCCCATGGTTGCTGCTAGGTGCCGTCCATTGTGTCCGCAGTGACCCCCGACCGGTTGTGTCTCTGTGCTCCAGAAATGGTCACCTCTTGTCCTGTTGGAGAGGAGTGGCCCTGCGTGTTGCACTGTTGTCTGAAGCTGGCCTGAGGCTTGCAGAGGCCTGAGGGGGTACCTCCTAGGGGGGTCGCAGCCAGCTTTCTTTCTGGAGGCGCTTTTAACTAAGGCCCCAAACGGAGGGTGGCAAGCTTGTTGAGCAAAGCAAACAGAAATTAGGATTCAAGACAACAGAGGTGGCTAGAATTTGGATCAAAAGAAGAGGGAGCTAAAACAGTGCATGTAAGTGCACATGCGTGCAGGGAAACACTCCAAAATCCTGCTAGGGAACAGTGGGGTGAAGCTGTGGGCTGAATGGAGGTTCTGGGGCTTGCATGCT
>NW_022111372.1:51209983-51216276 GCF_000313985.2 Echinops telfairi
TGATTGGCTGCTGTGCTGACATAGCCTAGCTCTCTCTATAAATAGAGGAAATCTGGCAGCAGATTGGACTGGAAGGACTGCTAGTCTCTCACAAGTCTCTCACGGCAGTGAGTTGAATCCAGCCATTTGTAGTGCTTTATAATGTAACTGTTTCTTTCTTGTATTATATATTTAACTGTATATGATTTAACAGTTCATTCCTTGTTATATATCTAATTATCTTTATAAATAAATATATTAAATTATCAGCAATTTGGTTTTATCTCTCTAGAGAACCCTGTCTAACACAGGGACTATTTGGAAATTCTTAGCAAAAAGAAAAGAAAGACAGAAACTATAAAAACGGAATCAAATAAACTCTAGATGTAAAATATAATATCTGAAGTGAAAAAAAACAAACATCATTCCCCCAGAAGAATTGACTTCAGAGGACAGGACTAAAGCTGCAGCTCAGGGAGAGGGACATGTGTGATCAGAGCACACGGGAGCAAATGAAGGGGGAGGAAGAGAGAGTGGAGCACATCCTGGCCCACCAGGCCTTGATGACTATATCCCTGTTCGGAGGAGCCAATCCACAGAGAGGACCACATGGCCGGCCCCACTATGAGACACGACATCCCACACTGACCCATAGACCTACAGGGGGCAACACTAGAGACACAGTGTGGGAATTGCGCCCAATTTGATCCCACCACACTGAGGCAAAACACTAACAAAACAGCCAGGAAAGCAGAGGAAGGAAATCCCAAGGGAATACCAAAAGTAGACTTTGGGGCCAGGGCGTGGCGCCCCATCAGATTCACTGGAAAAGACTCCTAAAGGTCAACAAACAAATCTTGAACTATTTACAGGCTTTTCTTTTCTTGTCATTTTGTTGTTTTGTTTTCTTTTGTTGCTTTCTTTTGCTCTGTCTTGTTATTGTGCACATTATGATCTCTGCAGGTCTTATCTAGATAAGATAGGTGGATAAACAATCTGGAGGAGAAAACAATGGGACCGACAGTTGGGGGGGAGGGCGGCATGGGAGAGGAGGAGGCGGGGGAATGGAAGTGCATGTTAACAAACCCAGGGAGAAGGGAACAAAAAGTGATCCAAAATCAGTGGAGAGGAGAGTGTAGGAGGCCTTATGAGCTTGATCAAGGGCAATGTAACCGAGAGGAATTACTGAAACCCAAATGAAGGCTAAGCATGATAGTGGGACAAGAGGAAGGTAAAAGGAAATAGAGGAAATAACTTGGAGGCAAAGGGCACTTCATTTATAGAGGTCTACATACAGGATGTACATATGTAAATATATTGATATATGGTGATGGGGAAATAGATCTATGTGCATATATTTATAGGGTCAGTATTAAAGTCACAGATGGACATTGGGCCTCCACTCAAGTACTCCCTCACTGTATGTAAGAACACTTTGTTCTATTAAACTGGCATTCCATGATGCTCACCTTCCTGACACTGTCACTGAACACAAAGCAGTGCATAAGCAAATGTGGTGAAAAAGCTGATGGTGCCTGACTATCAAAAGATATATATAGCATCTGGGGTCTTAAAGGCTTTAAGATAAACAAGCGGCCATCTAGCTGAGAAGCAACAAAGCCCACATGGAAGAAGCACACCAGCCTGTGTGATCATGAAGTGTTGATAGGATCAGGTATCAAAGAACAAAAAATCATTGTGAATGAGGGGGAGTGCAGAGTGAGGACCCATAGCCCATCTGTAGGCAACTGGACATCCCCTTACAGAAGGGTCACAGGAAGAGATGAGCAGTATAGCACCAATGAAACATACAACTTTCCTCTAGTTCTTTAATGCTTCCTATCCCCTACTATCATGATCCCAGTTCTGCCTTACAAATCTGGCTAGACCAGAAGATGTACACTGGTACAGATAAGAACTGGAAACAGGGAATCCAGGACAGATAAACCCCTCAGGACCAATAATGAGAGTAGTGTTACCAGGAGGGTAAGGGTAAGGTGGGGTAGAAAGGGGGAACCGATCACAAGGATCTACATATCACCCCCTCTCTGGGGAACGGACAACAGAAAAGTGGGTGAAGGGAGACGTTGGACAGTGTAAGACATGACAAAATAATAATTTATAAATTATCGAGGGTTTGTGAGGGTGGGAGGGTGGGGAGGGAAGGGGAAAAATAAGGAGCTGATATCAAGGGCTCAAGTAGAAAGCAAATGTTTTAGAATGATGATAGCAACAAATGTAGAAATGTGCTGGACACAATGGATGTATGTATGGATTGTGATAAGAGTTGTACAAGCCCCAAATAAAATGATTTTAAAAAGAAAAAAACCCATCATTAGATAGGCATAACAGCAAATTACAAAACAAACAAACAAACAAACAAACAAACAAACAAACAAACCCACCCCAAACTCATTGCTACTGAGTCCATGTCAATGCACAGTGACCTTATAGGGCAGAGTAGAGCTGCCCCTTTGCATTTCTGAGGCTATGAAGTCTTTACAGAAGCAGAAAACCTCATCTTTTCCCCACGGAGCAGCTGGTGGGTTCGAACTGCAGACCTTGAAGCTAGCAGCCCAAATGCATAACCCACAAGCTACTAGGGCTCCTTAACAGAAGATTGGGTGCTGTAAAAGAAAAGATCAGAGATATTGAAGACTTTCCAAAATGAAAATTTACAAGACAAAGAACAATACTAGAGAACACCAGAGCCTTATTAGTCTGTGGAACAATATCAAGCAGTCTGTCATCATATGTACGGGTTACACATTGGGCTGCTAACCACAAGGTCAGCAGTTCAAACCCACCACTATTTTGAGGGAGAAAGATAAGGCTTTCTGTTCCCATAAAGATTTACAGCCTTGGAAACCCTGTACCAGGTCATTATGAGCCATTTCACGGCAATAGGTTTTCGTTTGGTTATTATGTTACTCAAATTCCCAGAAGAGAAGAGAGCATGAGATAAGCAATAGAAAAAAAATGGTCAAAATGCTTTAAAATTTGATGAAAATATCAACCTACAGACCCATGAAGCTCAATAAGCCCAAGCAGGATAGACGCAAAGGAAACCATGCCTCAGTTTCATCAAATTGCTGAATATAAAGTAGTCAGTGGGAAACCCCCACATGCTGCACAGAAAAAAACAAGAAGAAATACCACTGGTTTCTAATTATAGAGATTGCAAAGCAGAAGACAATGAAATATCTTTACAATAATGAAAGACAAAATACCTACCAACCAAAAACTCATATCAAGCAAAAATACCTTCTATAAATGAGGTGAAAGAAATATATTTCCAGGTAAACAGAAGCTGAGAGAATTCCGTACCAGCAGACCTGTATCACAGAAAGCTCTTTGGGCAGAAGAGAAACAATATCAAATAGAAATTGGATTCAAGAAGGAAAAGAAGAACAGCAGAAATGCTACATATGTCGGTAAATGCAAAAAACATTTCTCATTTCTTAATTTATTTCATAACAACTAAATGTTTACAGCAAGAGTCATGCCACAGTTGGGGTTCATGACCCACGTGCAGGTAAAGTGCTGATCCAATGGAAGCACAAAGAGGAGGAGTGGGCTCCGTGGAAATGTGCGGTCATAACGTTCCTACACTGCCTGTGAAGTGGTGGGATATGAATTCTAGGTGGATAGTAAATAAGTGCATACGCATTATAAATCCAAGCACAATTACTTATAAAAAAGCAAACGAAGCAGATACAAAGCCCATAGAAGAGAAAAAAACAAATGAAAAAATACTTGAATAAATTAAAAGAAGAAAATAAAGAAGGGAAAAATGAACAAAGAACAGATAGGAAATACAGAAAACAGAGAGACAGATGATACATGTAAAATCAAAAGTTAAATTAAATATACCTGAAAAAAATATTTCTTTATAGAGCAAGGATTGTCAGCTGCATTAAAAAAAAATCCCAACTATGTACTGTTTACAGAAAAATTACTTATTTTTTTCTTTTCATTTTTGTTTGGAAAGTTTTATATTTACAATAGAATTGTAAGAATTATAAAAAGAATGCCCATATGCTCTTATCTTGTAACCTGGATTCCCCAAATGTTAACATTTATAATATCTTCACTTTTTCCATTTTTTCTCTGAATTATTCTAAAGTAAGTCAGAGATATGATACTCCTTCATCCCTAAAGAACTTCATTATTTAATTCCTAAAAATAAGGACATTCTTAGATAATCAAATATAGTGATCAAATTTTAAAAATTAGCATGAATATAATCCTATTATATTATATCCAGAACTCAATCAGATTTTTTTATTAGTTAGGATTTAATACATATAACATATCATTTCATATTTCAACCATGTCAAGTAGAATTTTACAATTGCTACCACAATCAATTTCCATGCATCCTCAATCAGATTGTGTCCATTATCTTAATATTGTTATTTAGGACAAAAGAAAACCTGAGGTCACATCTGGTTTGTTTGTTTGTTTCTTTGGGGTCTCTTTATTGTGAACCATTCTTCATTCTGGCTTTACTGTTCAGGATCGACATATGTGAAGGGTCTAGGAATTGCCACGCCCTCACATGTCTCTCATTTGGAATTTATCTGATGTTTCTCCAGGATAGGACTGAGCTAACGCATTTTTGGCAGAAATACTACAAAAGCGATGTTTTGTTATTCTCAGGATATCATATCAAGTGGCATATTATACCAGTTTGTTTTATTGTTGGTTATTAACTTTGATCACTTGATTTAGTGATATTGCTATTTAAATATCACTAAGAAGCACTAGTGATAGTTCTATTTTTATCTGTAATTAATATATATCTTGTGGAAATATACTCTGAGATATATAATTTCACCATTTTAGGACTCACTCATGCCTGAATTAGCTGTCAATGGTGGCTGACAAATGACTTTTTTTTAAAACGAATTTATCGTTCTTCTTACATTTATTACTTGGCTTTCTACTGTGAGGAGAGGGTCCTTTCTCTTTGTTTCTGTATTCATCTCAGCATGGAATTATGGGCTCTTATTTTATTCAACAGAACACTTTACTACCAATATTTCTTTTGATGATCAAATTACCCCAATTTAGTCAGTGGAAGCCCCTTACAGCTGGCGCCTGTCTTCTGACAGTCAGAATATTCTGTGTGCACTGCCTTACTTTTTGGCACAAGGTGTCCCAGGCTCATCTTACAATTGCCCTGCCTCAGCTGTGGAATCAGCCACCCTTCAAGAAACTGGCTTCTTTGAGCGGAAGCTGATATTCAGACACAAAGATCTGAGGAGTAAGGTAGGTGTGCTCCTTGCTACTGAGATGGAAAGGCTTCAGTCCCTCTCAGAGACAGATGCATGGATATCGAGATATCCATCATATGAATATGCCAGCCTAGATCTATATCTAGCTTTATTATGGGAATCACAACTTCACAGATGCCTCCAATTCCAACCCACTGTCATGGGGTCCTCGGGTTTCTTCTATCTCTTCCCTTTGTCATTGTATAGTTCTCTCTGGTAGTGAGAAAATTACGTTTCACCATACATTCTTTTAGTTTAGCTCTAGAGCTCACATCAGACATTTATTAAAATGTCAACCTATAGCTCGATGAAAAAGAAACCGACTAACTACACCTCACCATTTATTTACAGTTCATTTTGTCGTTAGTGCGAGGGCATATGGTTCAAATACTGTGTTTTAAAGTTACTTGGACAGTACTGGAGAACAGATTAATGGTTGCCAGGTGCTTAGGGGTGGTGATGGCTTTGGCACAACTCCAAATGAGATGAAACAGCTGCAAACATCCATTAATGACTGGAATGTGGAATGTATAAAGCATGAAGCTAAGAAAATTGTAAGTTTGTAAAAAATGAAAGTGAAAACATAAAGCCCAATATCCTAAGGGTTAGTGAAGTAATCGGACTGGTAGTGACTATTTTTAATTGGACAGTCATCTGGTCTACTGCTAAGAATGAGAAATTGAAGGTGAATGGTGACACATTCATTGTTAAAAAGAACATTTCAAGATCTGTCCTGGAGTACAGCACAATCGGTGATACACCCACAAAGGACACTACTTCCGATGACTTATTCAAATTCATACACCAACCATTAACGTTAAAGAAACTGGAGACTTTTAGCAACTTCTGCAGCCTGAAGTGAGCACACATGCAACAGAGCAGTGTTGTTGTTGTTCGGTCCTGACCCATAGCGACCGTGTGCACAACACAACCAGACACTGCACCATCCGCACCACTGTCCCGACACCTGAGCCCAGTGCGGCAGCCACTGTCAACGCATCTCCTGGACAGTTGCACTGATTGGGTTTCCTGGCA
>NW_022111372.1:51217253-51223116 GCF_000313985.2 Echinops telfairi
GCATGGGAGGGCGAGGAAAGGCAAGAAACCACAAAAACTAAAACAGATAAACCAAAAAGGAAACAGAACAAGAAAAGAACCCCCCTGAAATCCTGGAGAGCTTTTAGCATCTGTTCCACTCCCACATGAATAACACTCACTTGGGAATTCCTATGGAAAGGGAAGCGTATGTGGGGGGAGAAAAAGACTAAGGTGGGGTGGGTGGGTACAGGAAGAGACTACAAACAGAGCATCCCAAGGACAGAACTAACCCTCTTGAAACCGGCAGGGCGCGTGGCCTGGCAGGAGAGGCCGCACTAGATTTATTTCTCTAAAATAACACCGTGTATTGCAGCCACCAAGGAAAACAGGGAAAGGAAGCCCGGGGTAGCACGTGGTGTGTGTGTGTGTCTGTGTTGGGGGCAGTGGCAGGGGCAGGGAGGGGTACACGAAATTGTGAAGGTTGGTTTGTATTCTGGGAGATGACAGACTGTGCTAAAGAGCACTTGAACTGTAAAATAAATGTCCCAAACACTGTCATTAAACAAAAAAAAATCCCCTCTTCCCCCGCCCCTTGCTGAACTTAGTTCCCCTTTGTGTGCGTGCTTTTGGTAAACACTGTGCTCCGAGGTTGCAGTTTGGTTCTCCTATACACTGGAGTTGAAAGAAAATAGTCCACAGGTCTGAAGATGGATTCTCCACCTAAAGTAAACAGCCCAGCATTCCTGTTCTTCTCTTGTCAGTGAATTTTCCATTGAGAATCTGTGACTATACTTCACTGGCTGGAGAACACAGAATCAAGTGGATGACATCAGTGGAAGCTGGAAGCTCCGCTGCCGGTTTCAAGAGGGTTAGATATGGAGAAGCTCAATATCATCAGTCGGAACAAGGTCAAAGATTGACTGTGGAACAGACCACCAATCACTTATATTCAAGTCCACATTGAAGCTAAAGAAAATTAAAATAAGTCTACATAAGCCAAGGTGAGACCCTGAGTATATCCCACCTGAATGGAGAGGCCAATTCTAGAACAGGTTTGACGCATTGAACTTGAGCCACTGAAGACTAGATGAGTTGGGGGATGACATCAGGGCATCATCTTTTATGAAGAAAGCATAAGGTCATTAAAAAGACAGGAATGAAGGAAAAGATGAATGTGGGTGTCTGAAGAAACGATGCACCTTGCTCTTGTCTGTGGAGTGGCTAACTAGGCTAGAGGAATGATGCAGTAAAGGAGAAGGAATAGTATATATCCAAGGGCTACTAACAAACAGGGAGTCAAGAATTAACAATGAAATACGTAAAGACTTGAACATAGAAAACAAAAAGGAACAACATGTTCTCAAGCTGAAAGAACTGAAGGTAAAAAAGTTAGGATCAAGAATGCACACGATACAATTCTTCAATCAGGATAGCCTTTCCTCAGCTGGGCCTGCAGGAAGTACCTCTCTCTGGCCCTCAGGCCCTTGGGCTGGCCTCTGCCCAGCTTGGGAAAGGTTAAAAAGCTCTTTAGCTCAGCTAATAAGTGTGTAGGGGCACCCTACTCCACCAGGAAGCTTGGATTTGAAGATGCACTCTCACTCTAGATCCAGAAAGCCTCGCTCCAATGGACAAGTGCTGGGAAGCACTCCACTCCACAAGAAGCCTCTGCCTGAAGGCACTCAGCCTCCTTGCTCCACAGGCTGGGAAGGCCATGACACCGTCTTGGACCAGTCCCTTAGTGGTGATGCCGCCATGTCTCTACCACTGCTTCTCACTGTCTGGTGCCATGTCCAGCGCTACAGCTCTCTCTCTGGCTCCTGGATCTGGGAGGTTGTTGGTGCAGGGGTCCCAGGTCCAACAGACATGCAATGTCTTCTCCTTCATGGTAGTGAGCTGGCCTCTTCGTAGCTCTGGGACGTCTCATTGTAAGCATACCGCGATGGCAAAACTGACCCATCCCTTTGCCCCCATGCGCACTCACATGGGTGCAGTGTGCCTTATTTGCATTATTAGCAAGCCATTACATCTCTTCAGAGGGCCATAAACACCTTCGCTGCATAGCTCCCCAACCCCCCTCCATCACTTGGCGTGAGTTAGAAGATGCGTGGCTTAAACAACTATACGAGCGTGCTCAGCACAGCAGTGATACTTACCAGCTGAATCCTAAAAGAGGAGTCAGGCTGTTACCTGAATGGACACAGTAGAAACATTTAGGCTCTATTTAGGGTGTTCAGCTTCTTCCTAATCAATTATGCTTTAGTTGCAAATAATAACAATTAGCAGAGAAACTTCTCTTAAAAAGGTTCAAGATATAGGCATACTTTATTCTCTTCTTCCCAATTGAACTACTTTGGAACTTCTCTCTCTTGAAATTCCGATCCTCAGCAGGCAGGAGAGCTAGGGAAGCTGTCTTCAGAAAACCACTTACAGGAAACCCAGACTCACCTCTGCCTCCTCTCCGGAATGTCCAGCACCCTCCCAAACATCATCTCAGCGATTTTATTGGAGCTGCAGGTGGGGGTCCGGTCCACCTCCACGGATATGGACAGCATCCTCTGCAGCTGGCAGACAATCCTGGGTCCAGAACACAGACGCCACATGAGTAGGAGGGGCTGGCAAGCAGGCACACTGAGGGCTGGGAGGGAACCCCTACTGGTGTCCTTTGAAAATACACTACAAAGAGGAACCTGTAGAGCACACACTGCAGGTCATCATCATATGTTCCGTTTTCTGTTCCCTCTGCCAGCTCACTATGTGAATGGCTCAGAAACTCGGGTTGAGTTGTAAAAGCAAGCTGCTCTTCAATTCATGAATCAGAACATGCCCTCTTACGGACCAAGAGTTCCATAGATAAAGAAATGGAGGCCCGGAGAAGGCAGATTACTGGAATGTCTTTGAATCAGGAGAAAATAGGTATTTGTCATAGAGTCTCCGCCTGCTCCTGGCTCCTTCACAGCGGTCTCTTGCTCAGTTCAGTCTGAGAACTCTTGGTGGTAGAACCTGACCCTCTTCCATCAGACCTCATGGTGGGAGAGTGCCATGCCAGGTGGCTGTGGCAAAGGAATTTGCGTGATCCCCAAAGAACTTCACCTTTTCTCAGAAAGGGGAGTCTGACCTGATGCCAGTCTTCTCTTTTGTTAATTTTATTTTATTCTTGGTGAAAAGATGCCAGGCAATGTGCAGTCAGAATGATCTGGGGCATTGGTGACAAGGGTTACACTGTGTCAGCGTTCTTGCTGTTTCTGGTCTAGTTGTTTTACTTCCATTTATGCAATCGCCCTGCCCTGAGACCTTCGCTGTGCTTCATAGCTGCTGGCCCTTTGGTCTTACCGATGTCAGCCTTTTCTAACATGTGTCATTTGGGGCAGAAGAAAGGCTCCCCCTCTCCCCCCTTGTATCCCATTTTATTAGGAACTAATACAGACATCAGACCATTCCATATTCAATCACATCAAGCTGAACAACTGCTATCAAAATCAGTTTCAAAACGAAGGTCCCTATTTTCAGGAAATCTGAAGGAAGCTTCTGAAATGATTGAAGCCCATATGCCTCCTATAAAAACCGGGTTGGTGCAGCTACATGATAATAGTAGCATTCTGGTACAAGTGTTCAATGTGAAACATATCATTTCTCATGTCATGTTCTAACAATCTGATTGCCTGAGATAGTACTTTACTTGTGTAAGAGCAGTCCAAGTCCCAACAATCCTAGCATCTCTCAGAAAGATGCCAAGTCTCAACCTTACGAAAGAAACGCCATGAACCTGTTCGCAGTGCAGCCTGACCTAACCTGGTCTGAGCCACTGCTGTCACAACCTATCGGCAGAAACGCTGCTCTTTTCTTCGGGGGGAAGGAGACAGAGACAGACTGTGGTTCTTGAGGACCAGAACACTCTCTGGTCCTTCTCTGGACTTCTCTGCAGACAGTGGCACCTGATGCAATATGCAGCTGCCACCATTCATTGCCTCTTGGAGTCCAGCAAAGGGAGGGCATTCCCGATTTTTTAAGGTGTACTCACTTTGTCAAGAAGTTTGATTCATTTAGGGGGGAACGAAAACTTGCTTTCGTTCTACAATAGGAATTAAGAAATTCAGCCTTCAATCAAACGAAGATAGCCGTTCGTAAGCATTAGCCTACGATAGAAGGGCTCACTCATTTGAGAGGAAGAGACTCTTCTGGAAGTAGTGCTGTTCCCTAACTGTTCCTTAACACCCCAAATCCCAGCCCTCCCCCGTTCCATAACACCCTAAATCCCAGGCCCCCCGTTCTCTAACACCCAAAATCCCAGGCCCTCCCACCCCCGTTCTCTAACACCCAAAATCCCAGGCGCCCTCCCCCTCCCGCCCCCCAGCCCGGGGAAGACAACTTTTGTGTCCTGCTTACAAATGATTGGCGTTCTTTGTCACGTTCGATTGGGGAGAAGGGTGGCTACTGCCGGCTTTCAAGGTTTTTGTTTCTGAAGAAGTTGGGTTTCCATTTGGGGGCTGAGTCAGTCCATCTGCAGTCACGCCTTTGACCAGCCACTTGATCACATCCCTGCAATGGAACAAGACAAGCAAGAAAAGGCTTAAACTCCTCTTGGTGTTACAGGGGGCTCAGAACTGCTGAGGACAGGCTAATTTTGTGGAGAAAGAAATCAGAGAGTTCTCTAGACTCTGGGACATCAAGTACAGTTGGGAGGCAGCAAAAACAGGGGTCCTAAATGAACACGTGCGTGATGAGTGGAAGTCTATCCTTCACATGTTGTTGTTGTGTTACAACTCACAGCACCCCCGTATAGGACAGAAGGACATCCGACTGGCCGGCACCATCCTTACATCTGCCCCAGGTCTCAGCCGAGTTCTGCCGTCGCCGTCACCGGCTCCATCTGCCTCCTTGAGGGCCTTCCGCCTTTGCCGGCCGTCTACTCCACCGAGCAGAATGTCCGTCTTTCTCCCGGGAGCGGGGCCTCCTGGTGGCATCGCAGCACACTCTGGGCTGTGGCTCTGCCACGGCAGCTTTTCGGGTTCGTCTGGCAGTTCGTGACACAGCACGTGTTCTTGGTCAATATCATGATCCAGAGGCACCAGCTCTCCCCTGGTCTTCCCTGCTCATTCACCAGCTGTGACCTACATGAGACGTGGTTGGAAAGGCCAGGACCCGGGCCAGCCGCCCCTTGTTCTTCAAAGGGACCTCTCTGCTTTGTAACATTGTCAAGAGTTCTTGGGCAGCAGATTTCTCCCTGTGACTTCCTCACTGTTTTCGCCCTGTAAATTGAGATTCTTGGCAACCCCCATCTCCTCTTCGATGACTGTGATGTTCCTCACTGGTGCAGTCATGAGGAATTATGGTTTCTTTATGTTGGGGCGCAGTCTTCTCCGGAAAACCCAACCAGCCCAGGAGGAAAAGGCTAATACACTGATCTGGGAATATTTCCAAGAATTAGGCAGACAGTTCCACCTAGAGGGAAGACCAGAAATGACAAGTCTCTCCATGGGCTCACCCTCCCTGAGCCTCTTAGTCTCTCGCTGCTCACCAAGGCTGAGCTAACCCAAGGGCAGCTTCCAACACGAAAGACAGGGATCCAAATCACCCAAACTGGTAACTTGGGTAAAACAGGCATTAGGCCGAGAAAGACAAAAGCGAAATTCTACCCGTAGCGTACAGGAAGATAGAGATCCACTAGAGGAGTGAACAAGAACGGCATTTTGAGGTGTTGGGAAAGAAGGTAAATTTTGAGAGAGAAAAAGAGATCTTGAAAATTGAAAACATGACATAACTGAAATGAAAACTCCTATTTCAGAACAGAATGATGTTTCCAGACTGGAATGGCCCAATGAAGGCCCAGCACCAATAAACTAACAAGGAAAGCTGGCTAAAAGAAGATTCTATAAACCAACAGAGAATTTGGTGCAGATTTCGG
>NW_022111372.1:51227911-51229831 GCF_000313985.2 Echinops telfairi
AGAGGAAGCGAGCACACAGCTTCCACTCAGTAGCTGCCCAGCCGCAACCCCGACCGCTTGCCAATCTAGGGTTCCGGTGGCAGGTTACCTGACGTTGTGCGGCTGCTTGTCACAGGACAGCACGGTGCTGGCAATGGACTGCTGCAGGTGATGGCGTTGCCTTCTCAAAGTCTGCTGAAAGTCGTCTTCCAGGGTCTGCACCACGTAACGCAGAAAAAGGACTCGCCCTGGCAGATTTTGTCCCTGGGGGAGAAAGAACGGGCAGTCAGCATTTCCTCTCCTAGATGACTGAGCATGGGCTCTCATAAACAGTGGTTTGGGGGAGGGCCACCAGTCACCGAGTGTGCCTATACCTGAAAGAAAGGCCCCAGGGAGAGTACTGGCAGGCCGGGCGGGGCATTACAAAAGAGGGCAAACAGAGCGACTGTTAAAAGAATCTTAGGAGGTTCCACCGGAGTCCTTGAATACTGCAGACAGTTAATGCACTCAGCTATTTTTGGGGGGAGGGGGGGCAGACATTGTTTTAAGTCAGGTATATTAAGGTTTAACTCATTTACAATAACGTACAGTTGGCCATGTTTGAACAATGCATACGCCTGGCCCATCAGCACCATCACCAGGTTCCACCAGGCCCCTGGCAGCATGATTTCAGTGACTTACTGCATGTTTCGGTGTCTTTACACCTCGGTCCAAGCACAACCAAGAAACGGTCATGTAAGCTACCGAACATGGAACTCACAGGGGAACGAGGAGAAAGCCGTTCTCAGTACCTAGCACGCTTGTTGGGAACTCGCAGCATAGCATTGGGGGTTTCTAATCCTCCACTACTGCTGGCCTTCCCCACACTCTTGGTTGGATCAAACTACCACCGATTTTCTTTTTCTGAGTTCTTAAATTAAGTTTTATTTAAACACAGCCACACTCATTCATCAACATATTATATATGACTGCTTTTGTGTTATATTCACAGTGATAAGAATTTCTTTAAAAAATCATTTTATTGGGGGCTTATACAACTCTTATCACAATCCATCCATACATCCATTGTGTCGAGCACATTTTGTACATTGGTTGCCCTCATCATTCTCAAAACATTTTCTTTCTACTTGAGCCCTTGGTATCAGCTCCTCATTTTCCCTCCTCCCTCATGAACCCTTGATAATTTATAAATTATTATTTTGTCATTGTCCTGTCCAACGTCTCCCTTCACCCACTTTTCTGTTGTACGTCCACCAGAGAGGAGGTCACATGTAGATCCTTGTAATCGGTTCCCCCTTTCCAACCAACCTTCCCTCTATCCTCCCAGTATCACCACTCACACCACTGGTCCTGAAGGGATCATCCGCCCTGGATTCCCTGTGTTTTCAGTTCCTATCTGTACCACTGTACATCCTCTGGTCTAGCCAGACTTGCAAGGTAGAATTGGCATCATGATGGTGGGAGAAGGGGAGGAAGCATTTAGGAACTAGAGGAAGGTTGCATGTTTCATCGTTGCTACACTGTACCTTGACTGGTTCGTCTCCTCCCCTAGACCCTTCTGTCCAGTGGCCTACAAATGGGCTTTGAGTCTCCACTCCGCACTCCCCCCCTCATTCACTATGATAAGATTTTTTGTTCTGATGATGCCTGATACCTGCTCCTTTTGACACCTCGTGGTTGCACAGGCTGGTGTGCTTCTTCCATGTGGGCTTAGTTGTTTCTGAGCTAGATGGCCGCTTGTTTACCTTCAAGCTTTTAAGACCCCAGATGCTGTATCTTTTGAAAGCCGGGCACCATCAGCTTTCTTCACCACATTTGCTTATTCACCCACTTTGCCTTCAGCGGTTGTGTCGGGAAGGTGAACATCATAGAATGCCAATTTAATAGAAGAAAGTATTCTTGCATTGAGGGAGTACTTGAATGGAGGCCCAATGTCGTCCT
>NW_022111372.1:51231012-51232844 GCF_000313985.2 Echinops telfairi
TGAGGAGCTGATACCAAGGGCTCAAGTAGAAAGCAAACGTTTGAGAATGATGGCAACAAATGTACAAATGTGCTTGACATAATGGATGTATGTATGGATTGTGATAAGAGTTGTACGAGCCCCCAATAAAATGATTTTTTAAAAAGCACATCTGCATTGATGATAGCAGATTCAGCTAAGACAGCCTCTAGGATACTTATATAACAGTGGTGTGGTCCGAATGAAGGCAACTGTCTTCTATTTCAAATCCAGATAACTTTATTTGAACTGAAAGCACATTCTTAAAACTGTATTTAGCTAAGACCCTTTGATATGAAAAGTGTAACAGTACTTCTAGGTAGGATAGAAAGTAGTATTTCTAGGTTACTAGATTTGACTTTGGATTTTTTTTCCAACAAATTTTGGAAAAGTGCAAAAATAGAGTATTTATAGAAAACAATAGCTACGTATGTGCTCAATGGTATGGATTTGGTGACAGAAAGACTTAAGTACATGTTGGCATCTCAGAAGGAGTTCTCAAAAAGCTTTGTTTCATTTTCTTGGATTTTGGATTGCAAGTGTGTCTAAGATCCTTCTTCATCCTCAATCTTGGGAGCCAAATAGTACGTTAAGTGTCCCCTGTCTGTAATTTTGTATTCTACAATATGGGGCACGTCTGCAGACATACTGAGTGTTACAGTAGAAGAGAGTGGGGTGGCTTTTGTAAAGTTCAGGTATCTGAGTGCCAAAGTTACCTGAATTGCCTCATTTATCTCTAAAGTAACCGCCTCCTCCTCTTTATCAACATTACTTGTTTGCGACAACTTAATATTTCCATTTCCAAGTTCTCCACTTGCAGAAAATTTCACTCCCTCTTTCGCACAAGAAATGACAAGTGCATCTCCAATACGACTGAGATCTGGGCAGATGTGTGCGAGCTCACCAGTTCTCCTGTTCTGGAATTCCAAGTGGTTCAACATCTAAATCCATCAACTTCACTTCACAGTCTGAAACTTTTTTGTGGGTCAGTGTTTCAAATCCCAGTGTCAATGTGTCGGTGTTACTTTCCACCCTTAGTGTGATGATGTCCTCATTGCCAGAAACTTTAGTATTTTGGACATGCTGGTGAGGCTCACACCCATGGCCATGTTCGGTCACAGAGGTAGGTGCGGACACCCTCGGAGCACAGTCTGCTGCACCAGGGAGACATGGGATGAAGCCATGCTCTGCAGGTTCATGCCACTCAAGCTGATGTCCCAGCAGTCCTCATTGATGAGATCCTTGAGAGGCTCCAGCAACTTCTCAGGATGGAACCCTGGACCAGGCACGCCTGGAACATGGTGGCAAAGTCACCACGACGATGTGGCTACAGGTGCTGAAAAGTATGGAGGTCTAGCTGGCTGAGGCCTCACAGGATCAGAGAGTGAACCAGAAATTGGAGACCAAGAAGGACCACGACCACCCGGCTGCATCTGCAACTGTTCTGCACTCAGCTATTAATCTAAAGGCGTGGTTTACGTCCACCGAGTACTGTCTTGGAAGAAAGGCCTAGTGATCTACTCTAGTGATCGACTTCGGAAAAAGTGGCCATTGAAAATTTTATAGCATAGTTCCTCTGACATATACAGGGTTTCCAGGAGGTTTTAGAAGTCATTTCTCTTTCCCCATTCTCTCACCTGTCTTAGGAGCTCTGGTCTGGTAGTGTAGTGGTTACGTGTTGGGCTGCAATCCACATAGCCAGCAGTTCAAAACCACCAGCAGTTCTACAGGAGAAAGACTGGGCTTTCTACTCCCTTAAACAGTTACCATCTCCCCCCAACTACCAGGACCCCAATTCTGCCTTGCATATCTGG
>NW_022111372.1:51234230-51248159 GCF_000313985.2 Echinops telfairi
ACAAAATACCCATTTATAAACTATCAAGGGCTCATGAGGGAGGAGGGAGCGGGGAGGGAGGGGAAAAATGAGGAGCTGATGCCGGGGGCTTAAGTGGAGAGGAAATGTCTTGAGAAGGATGAGGGCAATGAATGCACAAATGCGCTTTCCACATTGATGTGTGTGTGGACTGAGAAGAGACATTCGCATGGCTGTCAGGTCACCTCTTCCTCCATGACGTAGGTGAGCAGTTTCCAGTCCCACTCCACTGCCTTGGCATTAGCCGGATGCAGCCTGAAAGCCAAGGAACATCAGTTAGAGTTCTTAGGGTGTTTTGGGAGAGAAGGGATGGAGTCTGGATGATGACACAGGAACCCTTTTACTCTCAGTGCTCTTGCCCTCTCTCTGGTGTCATAACCCTACCTCAATCTGGGGAGAGTGGTACTTCATTACCTTCTGCTAGCCAGTTACACACCTAGGTTTTTTTTAAGGCACTAATACCCAATTTTGCTTCAAGAAACCAACTTTCTTGTGGCTTTAACCACCAGAATCCCAGAACAAAGCATGTTCCCTGAAAAGTCCATCATGATATTGAGCCCCTTGGCTCACGGCAATTAGCTGAAAGATGGGCCAGACCAATGAAAGCCTATAGGACTCAATTTCAGGACTCTGTGTAACCATCAGGGAAGTGCATTCTCTTTCCCACTGCGACTGTCTGTCACAACAGCCTAAAGCTTAGGGGATACCATGTGGAATCTGTAAACAGACAACACAGAGGTGAAAAGGGGTCTTGGTGAGTTGTTTTCAATATTGAGTCAAGTCGTATCTTTCACACCCTCTGGGTTTCTAGTTCTATGAGTCATTACCATTTAGTTTTCCTAGTGGGTAAAGTCAGTTGGACTGAGTTTCCTGCCCCTTTAAATTAAACTATGCTAATATACTACAAAAGCCTTCCTAAGGGTTAGATGAACACAGTGCAGGCAAGAGAATACAGTGTCTGGAGGTCATTTCCCTGGAAGATTTGCTAACAGCTGGCTGGGAAGGTTCATACTGTTGAATTTTCATGAGGAGCATGTAGGCCTCTTTGAGGACATCCACGGTCTCAGAGCCACTCAGCAGGATTTTCTGGATGATGTGAGCCACAATTTCTCTGGGTGGGTAATGCTGAGGCGACACAAAGTCCATCAAAAACTGCACAGTCCCCAGGGGGAAATTTTCTTCAATTGTATTTGCCACCATTCTTAGTCTTCGATGTGAGATGGGCTCTGCTTTTCCACCCTTATTCTACAGAGATTAAAAAAAAAGAAGAAGAATCAGCAATGAGTAGCCATAGAACATAACAACAAGAGGTTCTGCCTGTGTAGAAGGCAGCAAGGTTCTTCCTGCGTCACGTGTTTTCCCCCATAATTAAAAAAGTTATCAGAAATTTTATCTAAAAAAATCCTTTTAGTGATATGCAAAAGGCTTATATTAAATTTAAACAAAATTTAACATTCTATACACAGCACAATTTCTTCCATGTGACAATATAGGCTAGAGAAGAAAGCACACAAAAAAGCCGAAAAACAAGAAGCTGATACTAAGGGCTCAAAGAGAAAGAAAATGTTGTGGAAATGTTGATGGCAACATATGAACAAGTGTGCGTAATACGATTGATTGATGAGTTGTTATAAGATTTGTAAGAGTCCCCCAATAAAATGATTGAAAATGAAAAAAACAAAACAAAACAAAAAAAACACCCTGCTCGATACTCGCCTTCATGAAGAGATCAATGAAGTTAAGGGTGCTACAGCAAAGTGTGCTGAAGAAGCAGATGGTGCCTGGCTATCAACTGGAATAGTGTCTGGGGTTTTAAAGGCTTGTATTTAAATAAGCAGCTATCTAAGTGAGGCGTCAACTAAGTCCACATGGAAGAAGCACACCAGCCTGTGTGAGCCAAAAATGGCTTGCATGTTTCTGTGATGTTGGAAGGTGTGCCACTGGGAGTTCAAATATCAGCAGTCTCCCACGATGGGCAGGGTTCAGAGGAGTTTCCACATTAAGACAGACTAGGAAGTAGGAACAAGCAGACCATTTCTGAAAAAGTAGATACTGAAAGCTTTCTGAATAACAGTCGAACACAGTCTGAACAGTAGAACACAGTAAACAGTAGAACACAGTAAAAAGATGAGTCCCTCAGGACAAAAATCAAACTCACTGCCATTGCGTTGATGACGACTCATAGCAACCCCATAGGGCAGGGTAGCACTGCCTTGTGAGTTTCTGAGACTGGCACTCTTTACAGGGCAGAAAGTAGGCACTAAAAAAGGGCAGGGGAAGCTACCTTCTCCATGCACATAGATGGAACAAAGCATTTGGAATCTTCATTGGCTAATGGGGCACAACTAAAATTGAGAAGAAATAGCTGCAAATATCAATATTAATTAGAACGTAGAATGTATAAAGATTAAACCTAGGAAAACTGGAAATTGTCAAGAATTAAATGGAGGAGACTTCTGGTAAGATGATGAAGAAAGCATATATGGAGAAAAAAGCTGGAGCCTTGAATCTCTGAAGGAAAAAAAAGCTAAGTGAGCTGAGCACTGACAGTACAGGGAGCTGCCATGGGGCGTACTTAACCATTCCCAGTTTCCCACAGGTCCCTGGCACACGGAGGGATCCCCCTGCCCACACACCCATGGGCTTGGCAATGGCTGCAGAGCTCTTAAGCACGCCAGCTTAGGGCTATTTCAAACAGGCAGAGCACCAGGGCCCACACACCCCTATGCAGTATGGCCCTGGGCCTCACGAAGGGGTTTTTGGCTATTTTTAAACAAGCAGGATAATAGTGTCCACACATTTGCACACTCCATGGCGTTGAGCTGCACTGAGCGGGTTTGGAGATATTTTTAAACCAATAGAGTGGTACTAGAGGAGCAAGGCCCACACACTCATGGGGTGCACAGCAGAGGCTGTGGCAAACGCCCAAGCAGTGCCCTGGAGTCTGGCTTGGGATTAAAAAACCTTTCTCTCTCTTCTCTTTTTGCTTTTCCTTGGGTTTGATAAACCATCAGGAGAGGCACAGGAAGCAAGAGAGATGGAATCATCCCAAACTCCCTATAAATTTGTAGTGTCCAGAAAAGTTACCATTGCCCACTTTTACACACCTGTGTATCCTATGGTGTGTACCAGAATGGGACCTTGTTAAGCACATGCTGGTGACTAAGAAAGAGAAAAAAGCTGCTGGCTTTGGCTTGGGGTCTTCTTTTTATTGTTTTAGATTAGTTTAAAAAAAATTTTTTTTTTTGCTTTTTGTTTGTTGTTGGCTGGTCTCTTTGCTTGTTTTTAGCTATTGTGTGTTTTCCTTAATAAAAAAGAAATTCATTTATTACTCCACTGGAAGGAGACAACTGTCCCCACACACCCCAGCCTCTCTTGTACCTCCAACAGCTGTGCCAGTGGACAGGGACCACGACTCAATCCAGAGCCACTGGATCAACAAGTAATCACAAATTTAAACAAAGACACAAACAAAACCCCTCACAATGTCTTAGAGACAACCGATACTTACAGATACTTTACAAAGAAACAAGACGAGCAAAAAGACCTTCTCTGCCGCCACCCTCCCATTGAAAACAAAGTACTATATTTATTGGGTGAAATATTGATTTATAAAAGATCTTCTTAAAGAAGTTAAGACATTGGAATTACCAGAAAAAGAATTGAGAAGAATTCTTCTTAGGTTTTTCAATGGGTGGAGAGAAAGATTGAAAGAGCTATGAAGGGGAAAAATATATAGAGAGAAGAATTAAGGAAAACACTACAAAAGCAATCTGATAAAATAAAGAAACATTTAGAAACCATACAAAACAATAAAGAGAATACTAGAAGATTGATACTAAGAGAACTGAAGCAATGGAGGGCCAAATTAGTGAGCTTTAAAACAATTCTCTCAATACCTAACTATGAAAAAATAATACATAAAAACAACAACAACAATAAAAATCCAAAGAAAGTATAAGAATTATGTGGCAGACTATCACGAGAAATCACATCTTTGACAGGAATGCCTGAACAGGAGAGGGGGAAAAAGCACAGAGAGAATTGCCCCAGAGGGGCTGGAAGAACATTCCCCTAAGATCATGGAGGAGAAATCCGTGACAAGAAAAGCTGAGAGGACTTCACACAGGACACAGACAGAAAGGAACAACCACAGCGTATCACACGCAAGCCTTCCAAAACTAAGACAACGAAAGACTATCTTAAGAGAAGATCAGGACTGGAAACACAGGGAATCCAGGGCGGATGAGCCCTACAGGACCACTGGTGTGAGTGGTGAAACAGGGAGGGTAGAGGGAGAGTGCGATGGAAAGAGGGAACCGATCACATGGAACTGTGTGTGACCTCCTCCCTGGGGGACAGACAACCGAAAAGTGGGTGAAGGGAGACGTCGGACAGGGCAAGATATGACAAAATACCCATTTATAAACTATCAAGGGCTCATGAGGGAGGGGGAGCGGGGAGGGAGGGGAAAAATGAGGACCTAATGCCGGGGTCTTAAGTGGAGAGAAAATGTTTTGAGAATGATGTACAAATGCGCTTTACACAATTGATGTGTGTATGGATTGTGATAAGAGTCATATGAGCCCCTAATACAATGATTAAAAAGAAAAAAAAAGGGACTTGTTCCTTTTACCAGTTCAAAAAAAAAAGAAAAAGAAAAAAAGGAAAAGCTAGGTTACAATTAGTAAGAAAAAATGGAAATAGGAGTAGTCTCAAAGGATTCTTATGAATATAATATGAAGATAAACCAGTAGTACATATAACTTTTAATGATATATAGTAAGGTCAATTTAATTATTGTAACATGAGCATTTAGAGTGGTTAAAAAGCGTGAGAAAACTAGGAAGGATGACTTCAGAATTTCTAAGATGACTAAAATGGCAAAGAAAAGAGCATTGTGGGTGGGAGAGGGAGGGTAAATAAAGAGAAGCTGATGCCAAGGGCTCAAGCGGAAAGGAAATGTTTTGAAAATGATGATGGCGACCTATGTACAAATGTGTTTGATAGAACTGATGTATAGCTTGATATAAGAGCTGTAAGAGCCCCCAATAAAATGATTTATTAATTAAAAAAGAAAAGAAAATAGCATTTGCAAATAAAAACTCTAAAGGTACACAAAAAAAGAGAAGATCAGGAAAATAGAAACATTATCTACAAAGGGGAACCAATAAGACTAAGTTCCGATTTCTCAGAGGAACCAATCAGGTAAGAAGGTAATAGGGCAATATATGTAAAACTCTAAAGAAAAAAAAATTGTCGAGAATATTACATGCAGCAAAACTGTCTTTCAAATATGAGGGAGAAATAAGATAATTTCCAGGTAGGAACAACAACAATAAAAAAATACAGGAATTTGTAAGAACAAGATCAATCTTACAAAAAATACTATAGGGAACAACAATGTCGAAAGAAAACATTCAGACAGAGAAGTTAAGCAGATTTCAAGACAGACTAGAATGTTTTGAATTTGGGAAGAAAGGAACAAATAATAAGGTATGATCAAAGAAAATGTATGAATCTCATCAAAAGAAAAAAGAAAAATTACAAAGACCTTGTAAACAATAAAACAGTGAAGAAAAAAGGCAAATACTGTAAACACAATGAACTTGGTACAAAAAATTATGAGCAACAAATATATCAACAACACATTAAAAACCCACACACCAAAACAGCAAGAAACTCATACTTGTCAATAACAACACTGAACATAAATGAATTAAATGTACCAGTCATGAGACAGAGTAGCAGAGAATAGATAAGAATCTAGCACCCATCAATATGTACTTATAAGAAACACAGCTTACGCACAAAGACAAAATTAGATTGAGATTTAAAGGAAAGAAGAAATACACCAACCTAATGTCAGCTTTAAAAAGAACAGGAATGGCAATAAATAACATAAAATAAATAACAAAACAAACAACAAAGAAAATCCACCACGAGACACAAAGAAGGACGTTACATTATGATCAAAGGGACAACTGACCAAGATAAACTATAATAAATATCTCTGCACCCAATGAAAGAGCTTCAAAATACCTAACTCAAACTCCTCCAGATTTGAGGAGAGAAATAGATATCACTACACTCAGAGTGTAGATTTCAATACACCATTCTTAAAAAAATAATAAATCATTTTATTGGGGGCTCTTACAGTTCTTCTAACAATCCATACATCAATACCCCATCTTGAGGAAGAACAGAAAAGGAAAGAAACTCAACAAAGAGAGAAAAACTAAACGATACAAAAAATCAACTTTCCTCTTAAACATAAAGAGGATGCTCCACTTCAAAACAGTACAATGTATATTCTTTTCCAGGTCAAATGGAACATTCTTCAGAACAGTCCACAAAGAAAGCTTTAATAAATTATAAAGCAGTGAGATACTGCAAATCAAAATCGCAGATCACAATGCTATAAAATTTGGAAATCAACAATAGGAAGATCATGGCGAAAAACATCAGACACACGGAAATTGAACAAGACCCTGCTTAAAAACGATAAGTAATTGAAGAATTGAAGAAATAGGAGTGAAATTTAAAATTTCTTGAAAAAAATTAGAATGACAATCAAATATACCCAAACCTGTGGGACACACTACCAAAAGCAGTATGCAGAGGGCAATTTATAGCAAGATATGCAGACATTTAAAAAGAAGACCCTAATCAAAACATTCATCCAACAACTAGAACAAGCGCAGCAAAATAAATATCTAGCCACAAGAAGCAAAGTAATAATAAAAACTAGTACAGAAGTAAAGGAACCAGAAAACAGAAAAACATTATAAAGAATCAACAAAACAAGAAATAGGTTATTTAAAAGAATTAACAAAATGACACATCACTGACAAACTTAAAGGAAAAGATGAAAAGATAAACAAATGGGTTACATCACAACAGAACCAACTGGAAAATAATAATACAATACTATGAAGAACTATACTTCAACAATTTTTAAACCTAGAAGTTGGCCGATTCATAGAAACACACTACCTACTTAGCTTACACAGACTCATGTAAAAAAACTGAATTCCCTCTGATCATTATCCAAGGATGTGGATGACCTTCCCCTCAGGCAGAGTGCATGGGAAGGTGGATTACATTCACCCTTCTCCAGCCAGAGAAGGGCAGCCAGTCTCTCTCAGGGGCTTGCCTATGTTTGTCCTTGAGGGGGATTCCTGGCTAGAAGTCCACGGTCATGAGTCAGTCCTGTCCTATAGTCGTGCCCTGACGGCCCTGGCTAGAAGACTCTGGAGCAATCATGTAACCTCTTCTATCTAACACAATGCATGTGTTCCCATCAAGGTCTTGCTCCCACTTCTGTAATCCGCCCCCACCCCCCACTCCCCCGATAACTGTGATGCATTGATCTGCCACCAATCCTAAATTTGTGACATTTCCCTTTGTTCCAAGACTCTGAATGATGTGGACGATGTGTCCATGTCTTCGTCCCTTTTAAGATTTAATAAATATTCCTAATAAAACAACAACAAAAACGGAACAGACCCATAACAGAAGAAATTGATCTAGTCATTTAAAAAATCATGAACAACAACAAAAAACCATGGAATCAAACAGCTTCACTGGGGAAATCTACCGAACATTCAGAGAAGCGCTGAAACCCAATTCTACTCAAAATATTCCAGGATCTAGAAAAGGGCAACAAATTCATTTTTGATTAATTTTATGAAATGAGCATAATCCTCATACCCAAACCAGGCAGACATCACCAGAATAGGAATTTACAGACTAGTATAGATAGATACCATATAGATAAGCACATAGATGTAAAAATTCTCAATAAAATCCCAGACAATGGAACACATCTATATAGTGCAGGGTCTAGCAGTGACCCTGTGGTTCTCATTCACAGCCAGCGCCTCCAACCCCATTCTCCACACCTTCTCAACACCCCACTCTCTTCACCGTTCTGCTGCTGCCACAGCCAGTGTGGGGAAGCGCGGGCTCCTTTTAGACAGATAATTTATTTCTGTCCCCAAAGTTTATTAACACGCCATCCTTTGTTCGCTCTCTCTGACGTTCTTCAACGTCTCCTGTGGCCGCAAGTCCATCCCACAGTCTCTTCCTCGCTCTAGCCCTCTCTTTCTTACTTTCAGCTATTTTCTCTTTATTCTGTCTTCCAATCTCCCCTCACTCTGCCCCCTTTACTCTCATTCCATTCTAAACACCCACCAGGGCAGGTTGTTAACTCTAATAAACCTAATAATTAAAATCAAAGCTCTGGGCCCACTCTCCTTTTATCCCCATTCTCACACATATATTATATAAATATAAAAATAAATCATGACCAAGTGGGGTTCATCCCTAGTATACAAGGATGGTTCACATTAGAAGGAAAAAAAGAATAAATGCAATCCACTATACAAATAAATCCGAGGTGGAGTGCGGGGATGATATGATCATAGTAGTTAATGCAGAAATGGCATTTTACAAAATTAAACACATCCCTGATAAAAACACTCAATAAAATACAAATAGAAGGTAAATTCCTCAACATAATAAAGGGCACATACACAAAATCAACAGTTACCATCGTCCTTAAAGGGGATGAAATTAATGGCAAACATGAAACCAAGATGCCTGGATAATTACTGGTGATTGGAATGTAAAGCTGGAAACCGAGAGGAAGGAACAGGATCTGGAAAAGACGGCCTTGGTGATGGAAACGAAGCTGGAGGTCACATGACAGACTATTGCAAGACTAACGACTTCATTGCGCATACCTTTTTTTAACAACCTAAGTGGCGACTGTCCACATGGACTATGCCAGACAGACTACACAGGAATCAAATTGAGCACATCTCTGTGAGGAGAGACTCTGGAGAAATTCAATTATTAGCAGCCAAAATGACACCAGGTGCCAACTGTGGAACAGATCATCAATTGTTCATATATAAGTTCAGGATGAAGTCGAAGCAAGTCTATGTGATGTAAAATACAATCGAGCATCTACTACATGAATTCCGAGAACTCAAGAACAGATTTGACACATTGAACACTGATGACAGAAGCCTTGGCGAGCTGAGGGATGACATCAAGAACATCATACCTGAAGGCAAAAGGTCAGGAAAAAGACAAGAAGGAGAAAAAAAAATCAGAGTGGATGTCAGAAGCAACCCTGAATCTTGCTCTTGAAAGTACAGTTGGTAGGTGTCAACAACTTGGCTCTGACCCATAGTGACTTTATGCACAACAGAACGAAACACTGTCTGGTCCTCCATCAGCCTCACAAGCGTTGCTATGCTTGAGCCCACTGCTGCAGCCACGGTGTCAATTCACCTCCTTGAGGGCTTTTCTCTGTCGCTGCCCCTCGACCTTACCAAGCAGGATGTCCTTCCCCGGGGACCGGCACAGTAGTTAAAGTAAATGGAAGAAATGATGAAATGAAGGAGCTGAACAGAACATTTTAAAGGACAGCTTGAGGAGACAAAGTAATTATAATGACAGTTGCAAAGACCTAGAGTTCAAAAAACAAAAGAACACATTCAGTATATATCAAGCTGAAAGAACTAAAGGAAAAATTCAAGCCACAAGTTGCAATATTGAAAGATTCTATGTAAGATGTTGAATAATGCAAGAAGCATCAAAAGAAAACAGAAGGAATAAACAGAGTTACTGTACCAAAAGTAACCGGCTAACATTCAACTGTTTCAAGGTAGCATATGACCAAGAACCAATGGCACTGAAGAAGTCCAAGGTTCACAGAAACAAGCCTCCTGGGATTGACTAAATAACAACTGAAATGTGTCGACAAGCTGATGGAGCACTAGCAGCACTCTCTCTCTAATGCAAGAAATCTGGAAGACTGGAAACCTAGCTGAGTGCGTGGAAGCGATCTGTACTTGTACCTATTCCAAAGAAAAGTAAGTCAACAGAATGTAGGAATTACCGAACAATACCACTGATACCACATGCCAGTCAAGTTTTACTGCAGATCATTCAACCATGCCTGCAACAGTACATCAACAGAGAGGTGCCAGAAATCCAAGTTAGAGTTAGAAAAGGACATGGCTGAAGTCGAATAGATCTTAACTGAAAGCAGAGAATACCAGAAAGATGTTGACTTGTCTTTTGTTGACTCTGTAACGGCATGTGACTGTATGGATCATACAAAGACTATGGATAGCATTGAGAAGAATGAGAATTCACTTTACTTGGATCTATAATCAATGCTCATGGAAGCAGCAATCAATGGCAGAGGCTGGTTTCAAATATAGATGGTATATAACTCCAGACACTACAAACCCTGTTTGGGACACCTGCTCTCAACAAACAACAACAACAACCCACTAAAAGAGAAGTTCACCAAATTAAAAATATTAAATCCTGAGCAATAAGACTGTGGCTGTTTTTTATAACAAGCATTCTTTTTAAACTCAGAAAGAAATGTTTATTTTGAAATAGCCAACCAAAGATCTGAAACCTTATGCAGACTAGTGTAATGTAGTGATGACACTATTGCCCTTCCCAAGAATCTTTTGGATGAAAGAAGATCATCAGCTCCCCTCGTGTCTCAAGTCACTCAAAGGTGCTCCACAGCTCTCTGAGGAGAGGCCATGGCTGGACGAAATGAGAATCTAATGAGCGAGAGAAGATAAGGGAATACACATTCTGCTTTGGGGGCAGGCTTTACATTTGATGCACGTTACAATCTTGTGCCCTTAGTATTCATTTCTTGTCTACAAAATAGCGACATCTAAAAACATATAAATGTTTTTATAGAAAGGGAACTAATACTTCCAAGACCCAGAATAAAATCATACCCAAGGTGAATGGAGGGGGGAGGGGGCATGCAGTGGTGACCCAAAACCCATCTGTAGACAACTGGACATCCCCTCACAGAGGGGTCACAGGGAAGAGATGAGCCAGTCAAGGTGCAGTATAGCACCAATGAAACACAACTTTCCTCTAGTTCTTTGGTGCTTCCTTCACCCCACTATCATGACCTCAGTTCTACCTTACAAATCGGATGAGACCAGAGCATGTACACTGCTACAGATAAGAGCCTGCAACATAGGGAATCCAGGATAGATAAACCCCTCAGGGCCAACAAGGAGAGCAGAGATGCCAGGAGGATTAGGGGAGGGTGGGGGGAGAAAGGGGGAATCAATCACAAGGACCAACCTAGAACCCCCTCCCAGGGGGACCAATAATGGAAAAGTGGGTGAGGGGCAACGGAGGACAATGTAAGATATGGAAAAAATAATCTATAACTTATCAAGGGTTCGTGAGGGAGGGTGGGGAAGGGAGAGGGAAGAAATGGGGAGCTGATATCAGCGGCTCAAGTGGGAAGAGAATGCTTTGAAAAAGATGGCATATGTGCAAAAGTGCTTGACACATTGGAGGAATGCTTGGATTGTGATAGAGATGTAAGAGCCCCCAATAAAAGTATTAAAAAAAGAACAGGAACTAATACTTATATAGAGCCCTTGCACAGGGCTCAAAAGGTGGTTATGTGCTTGAGTGTTTACCATGAAGTCAAACAACTGTGACATGGTCAATATGATCTTATTAGAGCCGAACAAAGACACCCAGCGGCGTGCAGGTGAATGTAGTAAATGGCAGTAATGAAGGAAGAAGGGGGAAAATAATCTAGTGAAGTTATTTACTCATCACCCAAATTAAATCATATGAGGGACAGAGGAGATTTACAAATATGTACCAGACAGCTGGGATTCTTTAAGAAAGTAGGAAACAAAGGTGAAGAAAAATCCATTCTACTTAGTCTGATTGTCAACTGAAATCTGAGATATGTGTATAGCTCATATGGATCTACTGGTGGCTTTGTGTCATCAACAATGCCTACAAAGACACCCCCTCCCCACCCAGTCTTGACCAGGGAAACGGTTATATTTTCTCTACTTCTCCAAGTGCTCTCGATAATGGAGAGATGTGTCACCCACCTGAGGTAAACGCTGGGAAAAACAAGAGCTAATGGTGAGCAGCAGCATTCATAAGGAGAAGAGAAAAAAATTGAACAAAAGAAATTACTTCACCTGACAGCTGCTGAGCTGGATCAGTACTGCTCCAGTAAGGAGGAATATGTACCTTTTGACTTTCTGAATAACTTCAAGCCAGTCTTCCTAATGTCAGCATGGCCCTGAGCTTCATGACAAAGCACCTTCATCCTGTGGGACTTGGCTCCACCTTTCCCCTTACACATATGGTTTAACCCTCACAGACCGAGGACCAGTGGGAAGCAGCATCCTTCCTGAAATTTTAAAATGGCATCTCCTCCCTGAAGGGCAGGGAGTAATAAGTCTGGAGGCACTGAAGTGTCCCGAGCACCATGATTTGTTCGGCATGGAAGCTGCCCTAGGGCGTCACGAAGGGACCGGCCCTGGCGTGGAGGAAAAGCACCTGGTGACGTCCTGTGACACTGGCAGGTCCGTCACATGCCATCTCAAAGCTGAGGCTTACTGAGAGAAAACGACTTGCCCAGCGGTGTGTTTAAATGAGAGGCTGAAATGGGAATCCTGATCTGACTCTACACTGCATGGTTTCCATAATACGGTAATGATGACCGTGGCAAGCCCAGACTGGACATGTCCTGTCATGCATGGACTTGCACAAACTGCAGTGACACGAGCTTTGTTCAGACCTATACAAAAGACCCCAATCCGTAGGTGAGAATAGGTCACTTACCTCTCTTGCATCTTTATCTGGTATGAGTGTCTGGAAGAAGAGGTGATGCACTGGCGGCCGTAGGAAGTACTTGAGTCTGTGCAGGCACGGCCTGTTGGATAGCCCCCCTCGTGCTGCTCGCCCGGGTGTCAGAACCGAGGCTGGGTTGGCGGGCTCTGAGAGTGACAGCGCTTTTCTGCCCGGGGTCTTCAGGACGGAGAGCCAAGGGAGTTTCTCCTCGTCTGAGGACGTTGGCTGCTGCGGAGACTGCGGCCTGGGAGAGCAGTGCTGAGGGGATGGAGTGGAGAGCTCCATAGGAGTGTCCCGGTTCTGTATATCATTGGCAGGAGAGTCAGGCTTCTCTTGTGGGAAGGCAGACAAGACTCCAAGTGGGCACGGCCTGTCTCTGGAGGGACACAGCACACTGCTGGGTAATGGGGGCACACCTCTCGAGAAGTGGGGTCCCTCTTTTGGCGAGCATAGCCTATTTCCTGGTGACGGTGGCACATCCCTAGGGGAATGCGGCATGGCTTCTGGTGGCAGCGGCATGTCTCTGGGTGAATGGGACATGATTTGTGGGGATAGCGGCGTGTCTCCAGGGGTCTGTGGCACATCTTGCAGGGACTGTGGCAAGCCTTGCAGGTGTGCCCCATTTTGTGGATATGATATGTTTTGAGGTGGGCCTGGTACGTCTTGAGGTAGGCCCCAAGAGTCTTGAGGTGGGCTGCGAGAACCTGGAGATGGGTTCGCTGAGAGCTGAACAGGCGTGGAGGAGTCTTGAGGTGAGCTGGGCACATGCTGCTGAGGGCCCACTCCATTGTGAGGGCAGGGCACTTCTTGAGGCGGCGGAGGCAAGGCTTGTGGTGGGCACTGCATGGTTTGTGGAGGGCAGGACAAGGCTCGTGGTGGGCATGAGGAGGCTCGCGGAGGGCACGGTGAGGATCGAAATGGGCATGGCGAGGCTTTCGGTGAGCAAGGCACATCTTGCTGTAGGCATGGGAAGGCTGTGCTTTGATTGCTACTTCTATTGCTTGTTGGGGGCAGAAAGTGAGAACTGGAAGTCAGGCGTAGGCTTGCCAAGAAGCTGAAGTCACCTTTGAATGCTGCTGAGCTACAATTTGGCTCTGCTGGATAAATAGAGCCTTGACTGATGGATGTTGGGGCTTGGGGACGGTCAGAGGTGATGTGTTCCAATCGGTCCAAATACATAGGATTGTTGTTAACCATTCTCCGTGCAAAAGGCAGAGAGCTTCGGTCCAGCTG
>NW_022111372.1:51249035-51250617 GCF_000313985.2 Echinops telfairi
TACGGCTAGCAGTGCAATGCTTACCTGACAGAGCCACTGAGGCTCTTTGAAACCCTCTAAGGCAGACATTATCCTCTCCATTGTACAACAGATGAAGAAACTGAAGTTCAGATGGAAGTTCAGACTGGAAGCAATGTGTAACAAGATTATTTATCTAAGGATTATAGTAAAACCCGATAAAGTCAGAACCTGTGTAAGGCTAAAACCTGCTACAGAAGGAAAACTCAGTTTATACTCAAAGGAGTGACAGCAAAGTGGCCAGACTGGACCCTATCAAAGGCAGGAAGCTCGCGAGACGGGCGAACAAGGCAGGCCCATGGAGTTCGGGTCTCACGGGTTTCACCCTGTAAGCACACACAGTGTTTTACTGTATCACTGTACCACACTGATGTTGACAGATGTTTAGGTTGTTTCCAGCTTGGGGCTTTCAGGAATAAATGTGTTAATGAACATCCTGTACAAGTCTTTGTGTGAAAATAGTTTCTTCTCTGTTGGGTAAATACTTAGGAGTGACACTGGTGTATCTCAAAAGATGCGTATATTTTATTGTGTAGAAAACTGAAACACATTTTCCAAAGAGGTTAAATTATTGCAGATTCCTATCAGCAATACACCAGGAGCCCTGGTGGTATAGTAGTTATGCGTTGGGCTGTGATCTGCATGGTTGGCAGTTCAAAACCACCAGCAGCTCTATGGGGGAAAGGCTGGGCTTTCTACTCTTGTAAACAGTTACAGTCTTGGAAACCCACAGGGGTCGCTACGAGTCAGCACTGAGTTAATGGCCGTGAGTTTGGATTCTGGGTCAGGACCATACAAAAGTTCCAGTTGGCTCCACATGCTCTGTGATACACAATATTGTCAATCTTCTAAATGTTAACGTTTCAATAGGGATAAGTGTGATTTCACTGTGGTTTTCATTTACATTTCTCTGATGACTAATACTTTGAGCGTTCTTTCTTGGGCTTATTGGCCATTCACTTTTCTTCTTCCATGAAGCATCTTTTCAAAATCATTTGCACATTTTCAGATTGGGCTGTTTGTCTTTCTATATGCTTTCTATTCACAAGTTCTTCAAGTGTACCTACTGGGAATATTTTCTACACATTGCAGCTTCCCCAGCCCACCCCAACACCCTTTTCTCCCGTGTCTTTTGAAAAGCAGTAGTTTCAAGTCCAAATCTTCAAAACAAATGTATTATAGTCCATGCTTTTTATGTCCTAAGAAATAGGACATAAAACTTCCCCAGACACTCTTTGATACTCTCCTTCCTGAGATGATCGCTGAAGACAAAATGGGTGCTTAAGCAAAAGTGGTGACGAAAGCGGATGGTGCCTGGTTACCAAAAGATATAGCGTCTGGGGTCTTGAAAAGGTTTGAAGTTAAACAAGCAGCCATCTAGCAGGGAAGCAAATAAGCCCACATGGAAGAAGCATATCAGCCTATGTGATCGTGAGATGTCGCCGGTATCAGGTATCAAAAGATCCCACAGAAACCATTATATGGATAGCAAAGAGGGTGGTTGGAGTGGAGACATCCTCCCACAGAAGGGTTACATGGAAGAGCCAGTTCCTGAATATTCACA
>NW_022111372.1:51251039-51253311 GCF_000313985.2 Echinops telfairi
GGAGGGTGGCAGAGGGAGGGGAAAAAAGAGGAGCTGAAACCAAGGGCTCAAGTAGAAAGAAAATGTTTTGGAAATGTTGATGGCAACATATGTACAAGTGTGCTTAATACAATTGAATGATGGATTGTTACAAGATTTGTATGAGTCCCCAATAAAATGAATAAAAAAGATAAAAATCAGTCTGTAAGATTGGACTCACAAACGAAACAGTGGAATTAGGAAAAACAACTTTAAAGTAACTACAATACACATTGAAGAGTTAATAAGATTTAAAGAAGTTCCCCAGGATTGCAGATTTTTCTTCTTTGTTTACTTTTATAACATTAAGAAAAATCATTTTACTGGGAGCTCTTGCAGATATCGTAACTTTCCACAGCTCAATCAAGTCAAGCATCTGAAGTCAACGTAGACTCTGGGAAGATATATCACCAATATCACACTGTCTTGTTTACTAAAGTTGAATCAGTAAGCCCTTCAACTTGTTTCTTTTCTAAATTTCTTTCTAGATTGATAAGCAGCCTTGATGGTGCTGTAGATTTGGCACTGGGCTGTTAACCTCAAGTTTGGTGGGTCAAACCACCAGCTTCTTCATGGGAAAAAGAGAGGCCATTTGCTCCAGAAAAGATCTACCGTCAATGGATTATACATATCAAAATCTTACAACAGCAAATGTTTTGTTATGTGGGTAACAATTTAAAAAGTTCACCCGTGAGAGCTCAAGAATAAAACATGTAGAAAACTGTTAAGTAAACCAACAGGTAATGGCGACTATGCCCTATGAAATATTAAGACCAACTATGTTGTTATGTGCCATCAAATTGATTCCAATTCATAATGACCCTAACCACAACAGAATGAAACACTGGTCCTGGACCATCCTCAAGGCCAATTTTGAGTTGTGCTAATTGAAATATGCAGAAATAAACTGATTAGTTTTGTAGAAAATAGACTGCTGAAATAGGCCCCAAATTATCTCTGAACTTATGAGACACAGGTAGTTTTTCATGTCACTGAGTAATCATTCAATAGTGTTAAACATGTTAACTATTGGAGTTTCTCCTTTCAGCAGAATTTCAGAGTTGAACTATGTTAGACTATTAAAATAGTTCAAAGCTAAGAAGTCTGATTTCTCCAGGTGAGCCAGAATATAGGAGTAAGTAGCACCGATGGTGTAGCCCCTTTTCCCCGCCACTGGAATCCATGCCATTGCTACATGAAGCCGCTGCTGCCACCCTCCCCCAATGGCGTCTATTCAGGTGCTGCCATACACAACTGTGCTAAAGTCACCCCAGTGCAACAGACACTCCTACCACAGTGATAAATTAATTTAAATGAATTTAAAGTCTAATGTTTTCCATTCAGAATCCAGGTGAATTTACCTACTCTACTATATTTTAGTTCCCAACATTTAATAAAAAGTTTGTCTGAGGTAGGTGCTATATTCATTCATCCCTGGCTAAAGAAATCACGTAGGGTATTTTGACACAACTATAAGCTAACTCATCAAAAGGACAGGATTTCTTCTCACTCACTGTCAATGAGTCAATGCCAACTCATAACGGCCCTACTACGGCCAGGGTAGATTTTCCTATGAGTGTCTGAGACTATAACTGTTATGGGAGTAGAAAGCCCCATCTCTCTCCCAAGGATTTCTTAATAAGCCAATATCAAGAAGTTGGTTTCCCATTTCATGGCCTGGAAACTATCATGAAGTTAGTCAATCACAAAAGGACAAATATTGTATGAGCCCACTATTATAAGATCAAGAGCGAGATGAAGCCAGGCCACTGACCCCAGGGCATGTATTCTTCTAATCTAGTGCCCTAAACCATGAGAGAGTGCCTGCCTAACACCCATGAAACACATATCACTTCCTCTATATGTACATTTACAAACCACTTTGACAGCTGGGGTACATTTTTCAACGTGGTTGGGAGAGAAGATCATTCAGTTGCTGCCATACAAAACTGTGCTAAGGTCACCCCAATCCAACAGGCACTCCTACCAGAGTGATAAGGATCTTACTGGAAATTCAAGCCAAGATGCAGGGAGCAGGGCATGTATATTTAGGAGAAGGTGATTACATCTTCTCTGTTGGTAGGAAAATGGGTAGGAGCAACCTCCCATTGGGAAAAAAATGCTTAACAATACTTATGTGGAGCTCAAGGGGAGCATACGCATGGCCCTAGGTTCCTAATTGGAGACTTTAACCTAGTTTCTATGCAGCCCTTGGTGAACTAGCCATGTGCTCTTTGGACTACTGGGACTTCAG
>NW_022111372.1:51253631-51255323 GCF_000313985.2 Echinops telfairi
CTTCATTATGACATGTACTAATGGTAAGCATGGCTCTGTTGTTGTGAATGAATATTATTGAAAGTTTTTCTCTATCAACAATGCTCATTGTTTGTATAAATAATGTCTTAAGAGTTTAATTTGTACAAGTCAACAATTCATTTATTGTAGATCATAGCTGGCCTATATGCCTATAGTATCCTTTTCTCTACAGTGTTTAAAATTCTATACCACTGGTTAAACTAATGACACTATCACTTCATAGTGGTTCCCCATGGACTGCTAGGTTAGCAGTTTGAAACTACCAGCCAGCTCTGCAGGGGAAGGATAGTGCTTTCTACTCCTGTGAAGATATGCAGGTTTGGAGAATCACAGGGGGCAGTTCTACCCTGTTCTATAGTTACATTGGCTTGATGGCAATGGAAATGATGCCCCAGGGGGATGACTGATATTTTCTAACATAAAATGACAATTTCTATAAAGTGAACCAGAGACATATATAAATATAAACCATAGATAGATGTGTATGAGTGTCTTTAGGCTTGCATTTAATTCTAGACTCAATCTAAGAACAGTTAGTTCTTATGACATGGCCCTGCTTGATGCTCACCCTCATGAAGAGATCATGAAGCTATAGGTGCTACAGAAAAGTGTGATTAAGAAATTAGATGGTGTCCATCTATCAGAAAGAATAGCATCAGGAGTCTTAAAGGCTTGTTTTCAAACAAGCAGCCATCTAAGTTAGGTGTCAACTAAGTCCATATGGAAGAAGCACACCAGCCTGTGTGATCCAAGGATTGTAAATACTATAATCCAGCTCTAAAGGCGGGAATGGTATCAGAGTTTGAATTGTGAACACCTGGTTTGTAGAAAGTCATGGGCAAAAGTGGAATCCCCAAATACACTTGCAGGGTCCACACATGGATTAAGTCTTCTGTGGATCCTCTCTGATCAGCGTCGAGGAATGTGGATGACCCTTGTAGCAGAACAGAGCATTGTAAAGTAGATTATGGCAGTAGTAATTAGATTAAAATGTAATATCTTATCATTTGATCTCCATTTTGATGCATCTTAGAGCTGTTTCATTTTTAAAAATGAAGGAGAAGTGCACATGGATCAAGCCCCTGATGAATCCCTTCTGATCATGGACCAGGAATGGGACTGCATTGGAAAGTGGATTGCTGTACACCCAGTTAGATTAAAATTTACACCCTACCACTTGCTCTTCCTTATTGTCCATTTAAATTTGCTATAGTTTTTAGCATTTTCGGCTTTCTATTTGCTTGAGGTTTTTATCTGTTTTCCTTTGTTATTGTTTAGCTCTCCCCCCACCCCCAAATATGAAGTCCAAGATTACAGAATCTATAGAGACTGCTTGATGGTTCCTTGGGGGTATGGCAGGGGAAGGTGGGGGGAATGAGGAGTTAATAACAAGGAGCACATGAATGAAGAAAATTTTCTAAAACTGATTGTGGTGATGATAGTATAATGCTTCTTGATGTTCCTGGGCTATTGAATTGTATGATACGTGAATTCTATGCCAATAAAAATATCAGGAGAAAAAAGTCACTTTCCCTTGAACAGAAAGTCACAGAACACCTATCTTCTGACACTAAACAAACTGTTGGTCCCCCCAACTACCAGGACCCCAATATTGCCTTGCAGACCTGGTTAGACCAGATGATGCACAGCGGTACAGATGGGAATTAGAAA
>NW_022111372.1:51256028-51258305 GCF_000313985.2 Echinops telfairi
CCAAAAAAACAAACTGTTGGGGACACAACCGTGAACAGCAGGAATTGGTAATGATTGGGGGAGGGGGGATAGAAAGAGAAAGTGATTCTTTAAAAAATACATTTTTTTCAAGCAGACAAGGTTTTTAAAATTGTTTAGTAAAAGAAAATCTTCTGGGTCTAATCATAAAATACATGCTTTCGAATACCCACATTTTCAAAATGGAAATACATCTTTCCACTTGCCTTTTCCCCATGTAATCATTCATTGCTAGCATTCTCAGAGGATGTTTCTAGGAGCCTGATTTTCAACTTCATCCCAGGATTTTCAAGATAGTGGTAAATTCGTAAGCGCCTAGTACATGTTTAACTCATCACCTACCCCCTCTGCCAGGGCCTGGACTAGATCTGAGCCTACCTGTTTCTGAATCTATCAAACAGGGATGATAAGCTTGCCTACCTCATGGGGTGGCAGTGAAGATTGTAAGCGTTTTAGTTCTTAATACTTAGCATGTGCCTGGTGTGAGTGCCAGCTATTTTTATTATGTGGTACTCACCAGGATTAACACGCTAAACCCTAATGGCAACCAGTCATTTGGAACGGACACCAGCTCCTTGATAAGAAAGGCGCAGGGCCCATACAAAGCCAGCTATAAGGCTTTCCTAGCTGTCCACACGGAGCCTCATAGAGGGAAAGACAGGCAGTGCTGTAAGAATCTACAAAAATTCTCCTTTCACTAAATCATCAATCTAATGCAGTTGCTTTCTCCTCAGGCTTGCTTCCCATGCCTATCTTAGAGTAGGCAAACCAGCAATCACATAGACAATACAAAAAGAAAACAAAAAATGGACTAAAGAGAGCAGCTAGCCTCAACTCTGTCCTTGACTCTTAGCAGCTCAATGCTTAACAGTGTCACAAGGCTCCTATGTACACCACACAAAGGAGCGAATAATGGCATACTAGATCTGGTAAACTTGTTGCCAGGGATCTCTTTATAATTAAACATTGTTTTCCTTTAAATTTCATTTATTTTGTTGTACAGGATACATGCAGCAAAACGTACACCAATTCACTAGTTTCTACATAAAAAATTTAGTGACATTAATTACATTCTTCAAGTTTGCAACCATTCCCACCCCCTTTTCTGAGTTGTAGCTCTTTCATTGACATAAACTGACTGTTTCCTGGAGTTCCCATCTAATCTTTCGAACTGCTATTCAGAACTATATAGATAGTTCTTAAAAGAGCATCATGCTCAAGATAGCCCTCTTTTTTAAAAAAACCAACTAACAAATTAAGCTATACTACTGTACTGTTTGGTTTTAAGATCATTTTACGGGATATTTTTGGTTTAGATTTAAACAGCATCTTAGGGTAATAGTTTCAGGGACACCATCTTCCATGGCTCTAGAAAGTCTAGTCCATGAGAATTTGAAGTTCTATTCTGCATCCTGCCCGCTGTGCCCCTTACTGCTTTTGATCAGAATTTTTCTTTGGAGTCTTTGATCAAAATGTTTAGTAATGGTAGCCAGTCACTGGCTGGTTCTTCTGGTTTCATGGCAAAAAGAGGCAGCTGTTCACGTAGACAACCCCATATTCCACATCCTCATCCTATTCCTGCCTCTCTTCGCTCCTCCATTGTTCCAGGGGAATAGTGGCCACTTGCTAGCTTGTAAGACCCTAGGCACGACACAGCCAATGAGCTAGGAGAGGAGAGAAACACTAAGCACATCATTAAGCCAATTATCTGGGATGTCTCCTGAAACCATAACCTGAAACCTCCAAACCCAGATGCCGTACCCCAGGAGGTGTTTGGCTGTACAAACAGCCTTAGCAGCAATGCTTTGTTGTTTTTGTTTTTGTCCTGGCTGTAACTATATCTATCACAAAACTTTTGCCAATTCAAAATTTTATAGGTGTATAATTTATTAACAGCAATTATAATAATAGGATTATGGGATTTTTCCATCACTATTAAACCCTTTTTTCCCTGTCCCTCCCACCTTGTGACTACAAATAAAATTTGATCTCTATACATTTGCCTTTTCTTATCGTTTGATATAAGTGAGGTTATACAATATTTGTCCTTTTTTGATTGACTTATTTTGATCTGCATAATGTCTTCAAGCTCCACCCACACCCTAGCATGTATTAAGACCTCATCTGTATTAGTCTAGGTACTTTGGAGAAACAAATCCACAGCAACTCATGTATAAGAGAGTTTTATGTAAAGAAAATGTGCACCACGAAAACATCCCAACCCAATGCTGCCCAAGCCCACAAGTCCAACATTAACCC
>NW_022111372.1:51261160-51277082 GCF_000313985.2 Echinops telfairi
ACTTACCGTTTATATAAAACTCTCTTATACATATGAGTTTCTGTGGATTTGTTTACCCAGACTAACACAACCCCCACAAAGAGTTACAGTCTTGGAAACTCACAGGGGCAGATCTACACTGTCCTGTATGGTAGCTATAAGTTGGCATCGACTTGAGGGCAGTGAACATTGGACACGGAATAAAAACTACCAAAGAGGAATCGATGCCCTTGGGTTGTGGTGCTGGAGAAGGCTGTGGAAAGCACCAGACTGCTAAAGGATCTGCCTTGGAAGAAGTCCAGCCAGAGTGCTCCTTAGAGGCACAGATGGCGAGGCTTCATCTTACAGACTTTGGACATGTGGTCAGGAGAGCCCGGTCCCTGGAGAAGGGCATCATGTTTGGTAAAGTAGTGGGGCCCTCAAGGAGATGGATTGACATGTGGCTATATCAATGGATTCCAGCATAGAAACCATTGTGAGGAGGGCACAGGACCGGGCAGTGTTTCGTTCTGTTGTGCATAAGGTCACCATGGGTTGGAACTGACTGGAGGACAACAAACAACAAGAACAACGACAATGACAACAGAGCAGTCAGCCCAACACACTTGGCATATTATGTTGCTAACCCACAAGCATCTTTAACGTTGATCTTCAAGACTCAACTCTTGAATCTTCCTAATCCCATACTTCCACCTGAGTGGATGCTAATGATTCTTCATCATCTCAGTGAATGATTCTGAAATGCATTCAGTTGCTCAGGGCCCAAACCAGGAAGGACATCATTCTTAATTTTTTCCTATCCCTGTGGTTCCCATTCAAATGATCTGGCTATTTTGAATTGATTTCCTCAATGTCGACCACAGTTCTCTCCTCTTCCAGTCTGTGGTGCGAGCCCTATTTCTGACCTGGACAGCCGGAGCAGCTTCCTCACTGATCTCCCTGATGCCTCTCTCGGTCTTTTTTGCAGGGTGACCACACTTCCTGTTTGGTTTTCTTTGGGGGGCAGGAAGGGGTCAGTCCCAGGTTCCACTTGTTGCTTGGCACTTTGGTTAATACTTCCTTCATTTGTAAAAGGATCCCCATCTGGATGCTGCATTATATGGTCACCTAACTTTCTAGTCTTTTCTTCTCATAGCAGCTAAAATTTCCCTTTGAAAATATAAAACAGACCATACACCCTTGCTTAAAATTCCCAGAGAATTTTTTCTTCGTAAAATCCAAGTTCCTTCTCGTGACCTTGTAGCGTCAGCTGCTACAGAGCCGGTCCTGGACTCACGGTGATGTCAGGTATAATGGACAGGACTGTTGGGATCCAGAGGGGTCTCACTGACTTCCTTGCCCAGCTACTTCCCGTCTCACCCAACTCTGACCTTCCCTCACCACCTGCCAGCCCCAGTGGCCTTTTGGTTCCTCTAACAAGCCATGCATGACCCCACCTCCAAGCCCTTGCACTCGCTCTTCCCTTTGCTGCAACCTTATTCCCCTAGATGGCACCAATTTGCTTTGTCATTTGGGTCTCAGGTCAAATAGTACTCTTCAGAGATATCCTCCTTGGAAATACACTCGAATGCTCCCAACCCCAGTCAACCAACCCGTTACATTGTTCAATTACTTACTCGTTTGTTTAAGATCTAAAAATGCCAGGGGCATCTTCTATCTTCGTGAAGTGGAGTGTATGTGGGGGTGTGTGGGGTGGGGTGGGGGTGGGGAGTGAGGGTAGAGGGAGTGTAGAATCAGGAACAACAGCCCAAGGCGGACTCCTATGACGGGGAGGTCACACATATGAGGAGGCCTTCACAAAGTTCATGGAAAAATATTCCTTTATCTCCCCCTCCCAAATTCTATCTTTTATGTCCCTGGAGAAGGACATCATCCGTGGTAAAGTAGAGGGACAGCAAAAAAGAGGAAGGCCCTCAAGGAGATGAACTGATACGGGGCTGCAACAACGGGCTCAAGCATGGGAACCATTGTGAGGATGACGCGGGACTGGATCGTGTTTTCTTCCGTTGTGCACGGGGTTGCTGTGGGTCGGAACCAACTCGACAGCATCTATCAACAACAACAATCTTTTAATTCCATTGTTTTCCATGAACTTTTTGTATCTCTACTGTCTAATTCTCTTACCAATTGTGACACTAGTGGTCCCTCCTGTGCCACACTACTTCTTCTCTGTCACAGCCACACAGAACAACTCACAGACAGCATTCATGATCATAGTGTGTACAAATGGGTCAGGAGACAGTTCTTTAGTTAGGAGAGCTTTTCATCTGTGCTCACAAGCCGGGCTCTCCCTGGTCCTTGATATCTTGGTCCTCTTAGGCTAGCCGCCATGGCCTCTGCGTTGCTGGGCAAGTGTTACAAAGCGCCTTCACTCCACCAATATGTGCCTGGAGATATCCCACCGTGTCAGGAAGTCTCAGCAATAAAGCACTCAGTTATTCTGCTCCAGGGTCAGCACCCACTCTGTAACCACCCTGCTCTGTGGGCTAAGAAGCCCACTTAGCCATCTCGGGTCAGTCTCCTGCTTCGGCCACTCTTTCTCTCCTGCTGCTTCTCTGCTATTCCAGCTTTCTGCCCCCTGGGTCTAAGAGGCTCTCAGGGCAGGGACCCTAGGGCTGAAGGATGTACTCTACTCACATTTCTTCTTGGTAGTAGTTAGGTCTTCCTTGTGCTCTGGGGTTGACTTTCCTTTAAGCATAGTGGCTGGTAAAAGCAACCCGTCCCTGCATTAGGGCTCTGTCTTAGATTGAATTACAGTCTCCCACCCACCCCCAGCCCCACCCTGCCTCCCAAATATATATCAACTTGTCTGGGCCATGATCCTCAGTGGTTTAACAGTTATGGAATAATATAATGTGGCAGCTCTGTGATGATCTCCCATGATGTGATATGGTGTGATTAATCAGTAAAAGGATTAAGGGTGGGATTCAACCTTGAAAGGGGAGTTTCCCTGGGGGGTTGCCTGCAACACCTTATATATCTTATAAGAGGTAAGAGGAGAGAGAAGTGAGCAAAGAGGGGGACGTACAACACCAAAATAGAAGCGCCAGGAGTGGAGCGTGTCCTTTGGATGCAGGGTTCTTGCCCTGTGCCTTTCCTAGCAGCACAGGAAGACTGATGCAGGACACCTGAGCTGGCCAAGGCCCACAGGGCCCACAGATGCTGAAGGCAACACGGACCCTTCTGCAGAGCCGACAGAGAAAACGCCTTCCGTTAGAGCCAGCACGCTGATTTTGGACTACCAATCTCTTTAACAAACACATTTATTCTCTCATAGTTTAAGACATGCACGTGTGGCACTTCTGTTACAGTAGCACTAGCTAACTCAGGAAGTTCCACATATCTACAAGGGTGCTTTGCATCTCATTTGAGTTCTTAGCAAGCTGCGCAGTTCCCTTAGTGAGCCACGGGCATCTCTCTTGCCTATTCCCCCCCAATCATTTGGTGGAAGTTACAAGAGGATGACAAGAAAGGCCACATGAAGGCCACCCATCACACAACACTATCTTTCTCAGGTGGAATCCATCTTGTTCATATTTTACTCCTCTGGGTCAGAGTAAGTACTTACTGAATAAATGAACTACAATCAAAGATGAAAAATTAAAACCATGATAATTTGATCTGCCTATCAAAGTAGGAAAGATGAAAACAAATGAAAAATGCCTTCTTTTTCTACCGAACACATTAAGTTTGTTTACTGTTTATCTCCTACCACTAAATGAAGGCTCTACAAGGGCAGGCACTTAGCTTTGTTCACCTCGCACCTGGAATAATGCTTGGCATACAATCCCCAAAAACCAAATCACTTGCAGCCGAGTCAATTCTGAGTGATAGAAAGAGTCGAATTTCCTCAGTGTTTCCAAGGCTGTAATCCTATGGGAAGAGACGGCTACATCTTTCTCCATGGAGCGCCGATCTTTCGGTTAGCAGTTGAGAGCTTAATCACTGAGCTCTCTGGACTTAGAGCAAGTATTCCATAAATATTTACTAAATACATTTGTAGGATTTACAGGAGAGTGGTATAAGGAACCCTGGTGGCACGTTAGGTAAGCAATGAACTTAGGTAAGCGATGAACTTTCTAACTGTACGGTCTGTAGTTCAAACCCATCAGTTTTCCTCGAGATAGAGATGAGGCTGTCTGCTCATGTAAAGATTTACAGCTTCAGAAATCTTACAGAGGGGAACAATGAGTTGGAATCAACTCAATCGCAGCACGTCATTTTGGCTTGAGTTTTCTTTTTTTATTTTAGGGGGTGGTGGTTTATGAGTGGTCAGGTGATGGATCATAGAGTATTGATAAGGCTATAATTAAAAAAATAATCGGCAACACATTCCAAAAACCCTTAAAGATAGACACATTTTTTTTTGACTCAGCATTCTCTCTTCCACAGAATTCATCTTAAACAATCAAGTGAACAAAGGTACGAAGATTACTTATGAGGAAATTTCTCATCTGGTTGTTTATAGTAGAGAATATCTAGAAACAATGGCATGATACTTATGAGGGAATTTTTAAAAATTTGTGGAAAGATTCTATTATGCTTTAATATTGTTTTTCCATGAACGTTTTGAAGTCCATTTATATTTATTGCTGTTGTTAGGTGCCACTGAATTGGTTCCAACCCATTGTGACCCTAAATACAACAGAACAAAACACTGCTGGGTCCTGCGCCAGCCTCACAATTGCTCCTGAGCCTAGGCCCATTGCTGCAGCCATGGTGTCCGTCCTCTGGTTGAGGGGCTTCCTCTTTCCAGTTTTCATGCACCATTCTTCTTCATATAGTCCAAATTCTTTTAAAAAAATCATTTTTGATGAGGGCAAGAGGTGTGCATAGGTGCTTGACTCAATATGTATGGACTGTGATGAGAAATGTACGAGCCCTCAATAAAATAATTTAAAAAATCATTTTATTAGGAGCTCATACAACTCTTATCACAATCCATACACACATCAGTTGTGTAAAGCACATTAGTACATTCATTGCCCTCATCATTCTGAAAACATTTGCTCTCACTTAAGCCCCTGGCATGAGCTCCTTATTCCCCTCCCTCCCTGCTCCCCCTTCCCTCATGAACCCTTGATAATTTATAAATTACTATTTTGTCATATCTTACACTGTCCGATGTCTCCCTTCACCCACTTTTCTGTTGTCTGTCCCCCAGGGAGGAGGTTATATGTAGATCCTTGTAATCGGTTCCCCCTTTTTACCCCACCTTCCTTCTACCCTCCCAGTATCACCACTCTCACCACTGGTCCTGAAGGGATCATCTGTCCTGGATTCCCTGTGTTTCCAGTTCCTATCTGTACCAGTGTACATCCTCTGGAATAATCCAGATTTTCTGATTATTTGCTCTGCATACAGATCGAATAAGTATGGTGAGAGTACACAATCCGGATGCACACCTTTCCTGATTGTAGACCGTGCAGTATTTCCTTGTTCTGGTCACACATCTGCCTCTTGATCCATGCATAAGTTTTGCAGGAGCACAGTGAAGTGTTGTGGAATTCCCATTCTTCTCAAGGTTACCCAAAGTTTGTTATAATCCACATAGTCGAATGCCTTGGCATAGTCAAGAAAACACAAGGAAATATCTTTCTGGTATTCTCTGCTTTGAGCCAAGATTCCTCTGACATTAGCAACGATATCCCTTATTCCTCCTCCTCTTCTGAATCTGGCTTGAACCTCTGCCAGCTCTCTGTCAAGGGACTGTTACAAGTGTTCTTAGATGATCTTCAGCAAAATTTTACTTCACTTGATATCAGTGATGATGTTCTCGTTTGAATATTCTGTTGGGTGACCTTTCTTTGGAATGAGTAACAATATGGAACGCTTCCAGTCAGCTGGCCAAGTAGTTGTCTTCCAAATTTCCTGGCATAGATGAGTGAGTGCTTCCAGTGCTTCATCAGCTAGTTGAAACATTTATATTCCATCAATTCCTGGAACCTTGTTTTTGGTTAATGCTTTCATTCATATTAATAGGAGATAATAAATAATTACATACTTGAACATGCAACACAATATTAAGATGTATTAATTATTTTATTATTATGAAATATATTTTATTAGTATGAAATCCTTGTCTCAAAATGCAAACCCACTGCTACTGAGCCAATTCCAACTCATAAAACTGCTCCCTAGGGTTCTGAGGTCATAAATCTTTACGGAAGCAGACAGCCTCATCCTTTTCCCTCGGAGCTGTTGGTGGGTTTAAACCACTATTCTTTCTGTTAGCAGCTTAATACATACCCTGCTCTGCCACCAAGACACCCACTGGTATCAAAAGAGATTCAAAATAGATAAGCTTAAAACAAACAAAGAAACAAACCTCAAAACCCACACGGTCAGGCAGACTTCGCTTTGCAAAACCAAATGTGGGTGGGCACCTGGGTATAGACAGGAGTACAAGTATTTTAATAGACAGATGTTTAGAAGGGCATATATTAACATGTTAACATTGGTTAGTTAACATGGTTAGAGTGGTAAGATTAAAGGCAATTTTCTAAATTATCTGCCATTGGGTCCATCAAAATTAACTATCTGAACACGTTCTACTTTCATAATAATAAAATAATAATAGCAAAACTCATTGTCACTGAGTTAGTTTGGACTCATAATGACCCCATAGAATAGGGTAGAGTTGCCCCTCTGCGTTTCTGAGATTGGGAGTGGATAAAGCATCTTCTCCCGCAGAGTAGCCGGTGGTTTTGAACTGCTGACCTTGCAGTTAGCAGCTCAGCACATAACTAACTCACTATGCCACCAGGACTTCCCGACACAAGAATAGCAAAATTCATCATTTATACTAGACATTTCCCTTGCACAACCCATAACAACCCCGCCAGGTAGAGATTAATGCTCTCAGGCTCAAAAGTCTAAGATACAAGATAGAAATTCCTAGGGCTCACACAGCTGCTAGGTGGAGGATCTCTATTTGAAATGAGACTGCTTGAACCTCTGGTGCCTTCAGGGAACCTAGACAAAGGTGCTTTAGGCTTTCTAACCTTGTTTCTTAAGGCCTCTGGTATTTTACAGGTAATTCTCGGAATATAAACGAGTCAGTTCCTAAGCCTGTCTTTAAGTCAAATTGGAACACAAGTCAGACTGCTATGACAATCACGATAGACTGACAGTAATGACAGTCAAATGTTTGTCTCAGTATCTAGTGTACCTATGCATGAAAAACATCACAGAAACATTTTCAGATACACGTAAACCTTTTTGCCATAATAATATAGTAATGATACTAATGCTTTGCCATAATAATATAGTAATGATACTAATGCTCTGATGTTTCTCTAAAAGTACCACCCATTGGTTATTAGGGACCATTGTATGTATCTTGAATTTTAACATAATAGGCTCTACTGGTTCATAACTACAGGCCGTTTGTAACCCAAGGGCTGCCTGGACGATGTTTTCCTCCCATCCTTATCAGCAAGAAAGATAAGCGGAGAACAAGCTTGGAGCTTTTCAGGCACTGGAGTAAATATTTAGAGAAGCAAGATTTAACTTGCTCTCTGGAATTCGCCCTTTTTCTCTCTTCCACTGAAATGCCTCAGGGTCAAAACGCTTGGTTGGGGTGATCGGTCTGGGAGGAGAGCAGTGAGAGGGCACGCAGGTGCAGGACCACAATGGACACCGCTGACTGGGATAAAGATGGTACCCAAGCTAAGGAAAGCAGTGCGGCCAGGATGAAGCAGACAGGCACTACCTGGGAGGAAAGGAAGCCGGTAGGAAGTAGAATCAACTTAAAGGTGAACTGATAGAGCACTAAGAGGGAGAAGAACTACACAGTACGTGGTATGCTTGTCATTTTCCCTCCATTCTTTTCTCCGTGATGAGTTAAGAACTGACACATTTGAACGATAGTGATGGTATTGGGGGTAAATATTGAATACCTGAATAGACAAAGCTGTCTTGGAAAAAGTTTTTCCAGAATGTTCCTGAGAACCAGAGACAGTGAAACTTTGTTGCACCTGCTTAGGACATGTTGTCAGAGAGATGGTTCTCTGGAGAAGGCTAGCATGCTGAGGAGAAAATCCGTGAAAAACAGGAAGGCTCTCAATGAGATGGCCCGGCCCAGTGCCTGCACGCGCAGTCGCTATTAGGAGGCTGGTGCAGGGCCAGGCAGCACAGTGTCATGTTATACAGGAGGGCACTGGAAGCAGGTGATGCCCAGGTGCCCCCTAACAACACCAGAACAATTTGTTCCTGCCATTGTCTCTCTCTCCCCTCCTTTTCTTCATGAGCTCAGACAAGATTAAGCCTTGAATGCGCCTTTCTCTTTGGCTAATTGCCAAACCTCTACAGCCTTGACATCTCTCCAGAGAAGTCTCTCCACTCCCACATGCTCAGCTCCTCTGGGCTGGCCGCGTCGTCCACTTCCATTTCCCAGCAGCACTTGAAATCCAGTATATCAAAACAGAATTCAGCATCCCCTCCGCCCAAGCCTGCTCCTTTCCTGGTGTTCTCTCCTACTTACCGGAGACTCACCATTCCTTCAATCATTCTTTCATCCTGCAAACATTTCTTGTGGATAAAGATAAATTACACACACACACACACACACACACACACACACACACACAGAGCACAGGTCAGATCTTTTCACTCAGCAGGTTCAGTCACTTCTACCTGGAAAACCTCTCGCGCCTGTCCAAGCCCACTATTTTTTATTTTCTTAAACTGAGATTTACTGGCCATCCCTCTTGCCTGACCCATGGTAATACAGTTCACTGCTCTGGCATGGCATTCATTCTACAGCAATTGGCTCGAGCCTAGCCCTGTACCTGGGACACAGAAGGGGATTGTGAACCCACTGGAAAGGGTACTGGAGGAGCAGAAATGAGATTTGTCTTGAATGAAGCACGCATAGCGTTACTATTTACAAACCTATGTAAACAATAACAGCGTGATAATGCTTTTATTTCAATTTCTGGGGCAGGGCTTTGGGAGGCTGCGGGATTACTGCAGTCTGATGTGGAGTCTCCTGATCTTGGGTAGATAGTAACTGCTGAAAATATCACCTCCAACCGGGCCCATAGGGGCTGAGTTCGCCCTGGTATCCCCAGCTCCAAGATCATCTGACCCATAGGAGTATTCTGGAAAGGCAGGGCCCACCGATGTCTTATTTGCCAACCCAGGACTAAGGACAAAGATGAAGGGGCACGAGGGAAAGGGCACTCGTGCGCGCTGGTCCCCCTCCCTGCGCCCTCGGTGCTTGGCACATGGTAAATATTTGCTAAGACAAACGAGAATCCCTCTCCCTCGCAACTCCAGGGTCGGGCCCCACGCTCGGCCTCCAGGCCCTGGAGCGCGGCCACCATCTGGCCGGCCCGCTGCCCTCCCTGCTAGCCTGGGCTCCTGTTACCTTCCTGCAAACATCCGACCCACCGCACGCCCCACAAGGACGCCCCCCGCTTCCTGGCCTTCAAGTCCCCCTCCAGGCCTCCCGAGGCTCCCGCCCGCCCGCCCGAGCTCCCGGGCGTCCTGGGCCGGGCCGAGATCCCCGCCCGCTGCTGGCACCCCCGCCCCGGGCGCCCCCGCGGTCCATGCGCTCGGCTGGCCTGCCTCGCCGAGCCCCGAGGCCTGCCCCCGGGCCCCAGCGACGCGGAGGGCGGCAAAGGCGGGAAGCGGCAGCTGCTGTGGGGCGCCAGCGGCCGCGGGCCGGGCCGGAGCACCGCCTGCCCTCGGCCTGCCCTCGGTCGCGGAGGCTGGGCGAGGGGCGCTCGGCGAGCTCACTCACCACGGTCCGGCGGGGCAGCGCGCTGGCGGTCCGGGACAGGGCCCGGCGGATCCTCCGCGCCCGGCCCGAGCGGGGTCCCCCGGAGCCCTCGGAACCGCTGTCGTCCGAGATCACGATGAACTCGTCCATGGCTGCGGGCCGCGGCCGAGCCAGCGAGCGGGCAGCCGGCGACCCCGGCGGCGGGGGTTCCGGCTGCGGAAGGCGGCGGCCGAGGCTGCAGCGGCGAAGGTCCCAGCCATCCCCCCGCCGGCCCCGCCCCATGGCCCCGCCCCGCCGGCCCTGCCCCTCCCACCCGCCAAGCCCCGCCCCCTGGCTGAGGACCGCCAGGTCCCAGCCGCTGTCACTCTGCTGCTCAGGAAAAGGAGAGAGAGAGAATCAAGCCGCAGCCGGCGTCAGCTGGTGTTGGGGGTGGGGAGGGGGGAAGTGGGTGGGCGTGGGCTAGCGGGTGATGGGGTCTAGGGGCGGGGAGGCACGAGACTTCGAGGGCTTTCCCAGCTGTTTCCAACGGCCTGAAGTGTGGAGTGAGGTGTGCGCTGGCCCCCTGCCTCCTGGCAGAGATGTGAACAGAGACCAAAGAGGACAGGGGTGGTGTGCGTGCGTGCGTGTGTGTGTGTGTCCATCTGGAATGTGGGTGACCTGACCTCTGACTGATAACAGTAGAGGGGCCCTGGAATGTGAGAAACTAAGATCCCCCAACATGGGGGCGGGGCATTAACCTTGACCGGGAAGAGATGTCTCCAACATCTGAGAGTGGGTGACCAGACCCCTTCCGGTTGATGGGAAAGAGGGCTCATTTCCTTATGTACATGTACAGGCCTATGTGTAGGGTCAGTTTCCATAAGTGGAATTACTGCGTCAATGGCTATGTTTATTTTGTTGTCTTGATAAATGATACTAGCATACTTTCCTTAATTGAACCAATGTACTGTGTCGTCAGAAATAAATGGCTCTCAGGAATTTAAACCATGAAATTCGGGGTTCAGTTGTAGCAGGATCAGCAGCTGATACAAGAAAAATGCACAAAGAAGCAGCTTAGCCGTAGCAGAGGCCATGGATAATTAGATATGAATACACAGAAGTTATAACAATGAAAAAGACAGGCATACTTTAGAGCTACTGCACACTCAGCTCCTGACGACTACGATAAAGCAACTAATGCAATAAAACGATATTGTTTATTAAGTGTGCAATAGCACTAGGAAAAGGTTTGACATAGTTGCGAGAATAAACAAAATGTGACGCACAGACATGCAATGAGCAGGCGCTTTGGGAAAAAAGTACTGATAAACTCCCTCAACCTAGAGTCAACACAAAAAGCAGTGTCTGGGAGGAGCAATAAAGTGAAACAAAAAAGAAGTATGCCTATGGACCAGACAGAGGGAGAAGTGGTAGGTCATTGGCTGGTTGGAGGACAGGAACATTAAAGTCAAACGTAAGGCCTGCCGGTCCCTCCGTGTGGGCTGTGGACAAACTCCGGCTGCTCAGGTTCTCACCAGTGGGCAAGATTAGCAGATGAGAAGAGAAATGCATGGAGGTGGGTTGGTCCCTAAAGGAAGTGTTATTTGCTACCTGAGCACTCTCCAGTGCAGTGGAGTTCTCCAACTTGAGCAAGCATCAGAATCACCGGAAGGCTTGTTAAAACAGATGGCTGGGCCCCACAGCAGTTTCTGATCAGTAACTATGACACAGGGCCTGATAATATGCATTCCTAACATGCTTTCAAGCCCCAGGATAGGGCACATACCCACTGCTGAAAACCTCATCATTGAAAAAGGCAATGGAGGGGAGTTCTACTCCATTTATCAATTGATTCCTGGGGCCCCTGGTTTTCTTTAATAAGTTCCCCAATGATGTTGATGCTGCTGGGCTAGGACCATACTTTGAGAACCACTGGTTTAGTGGACAAAGAACTTAGGGTCAACAGATTTTGGATGTTCTGGTCCAAAAGGTGAGATGATCCTTATTGCCTTCACTTGATGGATGTCATTAAACATCTATTTAACATTCTCCTTGAAATACTGTCCTAGACGTAGTGTTTTTATACTGCTCTATTTCTTCCCACCTCTCTCACCACTTCATTTCATCCCTTTCATCTGTTCCTGATCTTCTAGCCATTCTTTAAATATCAGTGCTCTTCAGAGTTCTGACCTTGGCCGCCTTCACACACTGTGCCTTAGCAGTACACAATCTGTAACTGCTATTCTCATGGCTCCAGTAAACATTTTTATGCTGGTGTCTCCCACATGCTTATCTCTAACCCAGCCCCATCCCCGAAGCCCAGCTGCATCTTGTTTAGTGGCAAGATAGCCATGGGAAGCTCAGAGGCATGCCAAATTCAGCATGGTCAAAACTGAACTTACTTTCGCCATCCTCCTCCTCCAGCACCACACACACATGCTCCCTCTGAAATGCTTGCTTCTCCCGTGCTCCCAGCTGCACCGAGTAGGGGCATCACCAGTGAACCAATTGCTTAAGTGAGAACCCTGAGCGCTCTCCTTGATTTCTACCTTTTCCTCATCAAGTCCCATCTATTTCACCCCCTAGATATCTCCTGCATCCAGTCACTCCCCGTGGCTTCGGCTACTATGATTCCAGCTAAGCTAAGATCACCTCTGGCCTCGGCCACTGTGGTTTCCTCCAATACATTCCCCCTCCCTTGTCCTCACGCTTACCTTTCTCCACACAGCTGGTTTACAAAGCTGATTGTGCTCCTCGCTAGTGGTGTCTCAATGACACTAGAAACGTTTAAATATCAACACAATTAGAGATATATAGCTCATGTAAGTGAATAAAATATACACATTGGGCTGCTAACTGCAAGGCCAGCAGCCGCTGCTCTGTGGGAGAAAGATGGGCTTTCTACTACAAGTGCCAGTCCCAGAAACTGCCAGAGGCAGTTCTACCCCGTCCTTTAGCGTTGCTACGAGTCGACATGACTCCATGGCAGCGAGGTTTTTGTTTGTTTGGTTGGTTTTTTAGGTTTATGATATACAGGTAGCATATAGGAAGACCACCAATGAGACGGAGTAACACAGTGGCTGCAACAATGGGCTCACACATAGCACCAATGGTGAGGCTGGCACAAGACTGAGCAGTGCTTCACGCCACCGTACATGGGTCAATATAAGTTGGGACAGATGCAATGGCACCTAATAACAACGACATCATATTCGAGGGGATTTCGGGAAAGTTTATGTGGAAAAAATGGAATAAAAAGATAATGGAATTTTCCACGAACTTTTGAACCCTAAATATTGAATTGCTAACTGCGTGGTCAGTGGTTCAAGTCCACCAATGGTTTCACAGGAGAAAGCTGAGACTGCCTATAAAGAGGTAGAGTCTCAGAAACCTTTCATAGGGCAACTGTGAGTTGGAATTAATGCAATGGAAGTGATCTAGCCCAGAAAGCTTTATGGAGCAATTCTATTCTGTCCTACAGGGTCACTGTGAATCAGAATTACCCCCACAGCACACAACAGCACTTTCTTACACTGTTTCACATGCTGTTCCCTTTGCCTTGAGCATTCATTTTCACCACCTCTAATCCCCCTCATTCAGCAATTCAACACATATTTAAATGTCTTTATCGTGGATGGTGCTATACATAGACAACATCATGTGAATCATGGGATGGGGCAGGGATTAACTGAAAGAAGCATGATGGAACTTTCTGGAGGGACAAACTCACTGCCATGGAGTTGATGATGACGCATAACAGAACTGCAGGACAGGGGAGAACTGCCTCTGAGTTTCCAGGACTGTGACTGTTTACGGGAGTAGAAAGCCCATGTTTCTCCCTCAGAGCAGCTGGTGTTTCGAACTATAGACATTGCTGATCGCAGTCCAATGCTTCATAATCACTAGTCCACCAGGGTTCCTCTCTGTAGATATAGAAATGTGCTATATTATATTGATATATTTTAGCCGTTACACACGTTTATACACTTGTGACAGCTCATCAAGTAGCACACTTAAGATTTGTGCATTTCACTGTAAATTTTAAAAGTTTTATTGGCACATAATCCACATAGCATACAATCCAGTAGTCAATCACATTAAGGAGAGCTGTATAATCATCACCACAGTCCACGTTCAAACATTTTCTTCGCACTGACATCCCAGGACCCTTGCCTATACTACTAGACTTCTGACACTGGGCTCCAACTTCATGCTCTCACAGGTCATCCCCCTCATCCAGGGGAGCAGTTGTCTGCACAACCTCTGAATCATGCTCACATTGTGCTGCCAAAGTTGCGTCCATATCAACCTCTGGTGGGGCAGGTACAGGCGGGGCAACCAACTCCAAGTTAGGATCTCCAGCGAGTTTTCTAGCAAGCCAAAGAAAGGGCTTTGCAGAGTTGTAGTTACTTTTGGCAGAAATGTCATAGTACTGAAGGTCCTCTCAGTGGAAGACAATGGACTTTGCCTTCACTTTACTGTCCTCAATGTCCACTTTGTGGCCACACAGCACAATGGGCATGTTTTCACGTACTTGAACCAGATCCCTATGCCAGTTAGGCACATTCTTGGAAGTAACCCTCTAGGTTATGTTGAACATTATATTGGCACACAGGGCTTGGATATAGTAGTCATCTCTCAGTCCTCCAAATTTTTCTTGGCCAGCCATAGCCCACACATTGAATTTAATCGGTCCTTTGTAAGTATGGAACACAAGGGGATGGACCTCAAAGCTTCAGGTAGCTACATCCTTCTCAAATTCACCAGTCAGACAATGTTTCACAAATGTTGTTTTCCAGTCCCACCATCACCCACCAGTATGAGTTTGAACTGGACTTGGGGTTCTCCTTGGGCAGCCATCCTGATGGATCTTCCAGAAGTTTCTACTGGCTGCATCTGACTGTGGGATGGAAACATGTCAGAGGTGCATGCTCCTGTCCTTTTATGGTTGTCATTGGCTTGATAGACTTTTCACTGTTGTTTTATTTTTAGTCTATGTTTGTCTTGGAGTTTAAAGTGTGTCTCTTGTAGGGTTTTGTTTTCTAATCCAGTCTGCTACTCTTTGTCTTTTGCTTGGTGCATTTAATCAATTGATCTTCCATGTCATCATTGATACACGAGGACAAGTTTGTCGCTGTCATTTTTCTGTGCTGGTGCTGGGTTTCTTTTACTGCTTTTTAGTGTGTGGCTATTGGCGTCTTTGTCCTTCCTCGATGTGTGTGCTGTTTTGAGTGCTGCTTCTTCACAGTGGTTTCTGGATGGCGCCCTGGCGGATGCTCTCAGGTTTGTCTGGTGCTGCCCTGTTGATTCTCTGCCCATAGTGGTCAAGTTAATATTTTTGGTAATGTTGCATTTGTTTTTATGAATTCCTTTACTTTTTCCTTGTGTGGAAATACTTTCTTTCTCCCTTGTATTTGGGGGATGATTTTGCTGGACATAAGATTCTTGGTTGATAGTGTTCTTTCTTTCAGTTTTCTAGATGTCCCTCTATCGTGTTCCTGCCTGCATAGTTTCCGATGAGAGGTGTGAGTTTATCTGTTTCCCTTTGTAGATGACTGTACTTAAAAAAAATCATTTTATTGGGGGCTCATACAATGCTTATCACAATCCATACATCCCTTGTGTCAAACACATTGGCACATTTGTGGTCATCAGCATTCTCAAAACATCTACTTTCCACTTGAGCCACTGGCATCAGCTCCTCATTTTCTCCCTCCCTCCCCGTTCCCCTCTCCCCTCATGAACCCGTGATAATTTACAAGTCATTATTATTTTGGATGACTGTACTTTTTAACAATGGCATTGCCCTTGGGATTCTCTTTTTCCTCAAAATTGGAGAGTTTGACAATATATCATGATGTTTTTCTGTTGGGATCCATCCTATTTGGGTTCTCTCAGCTTTTTGAACAGTTATTTTATCCTCTTCTATGATGCTGTGGAAATTTTCTTCTATGATTTCTTGTACTATTTTCTCTATACATCTTTTTTTCTTTTTCCAGGATCCCAATGAGATGTGGGCTGTTTCTCTTGATAGTGCCCCACAATAGTCTAAGGTTTTCTTCTGATTTATTCACTTTCTTGTCAATTGGTGCCATAATGATTTGTAAAACTAAAGGAATTTGTAAAAACAAGACAAGTCTTACAAAAAATACTAGGGGGAGCTCGTTGGACAGAGACTCAACAAAACCGATAGTAACCTTAATTTATCATACAGGACACTTTTTTTTCTTTCCGGTT
>NW_022111372.1:51279067-51283392 GCF_000313985.2 Echinops telfairi
ATAAGTTAGGCCATAAAGTAATTCTCAATACATTTAAAAGCATTCAGATACTATAAACTGATTTTTCAATCATATTTCTATAACATTAAAAATCAACCATAGGACAATCTACTGGGAAAAAAAAACTTACATAGAAATTGAACAGTGCTTTATTTAAAAACTAGTGGGTAATTAAAGAAATAAAGAGCACACATAAAAATAATTAGAAATAAATGAGAATGAAAATGAAGCATTAAATCTCTGGGACACAGCAAAAGCAATACCCAGAGAGTAATTTATAGCAATAAATCAACACATCAGAAAGAAATAAAGAATTAAAATAAACACCTTAACACATCACGTATAACAATTAGAACAATACCATCAAAAGAAATGTTCAAACATTAGAAGAAAAGAAATACTAAAGATTAGAGCAGAAATAAATTAATCTGAAGAAGGTCATCAAGACAAGAAGTTGTTTCTTCAGAAAGATTAACAAATTGATAAACCAATGGCAAAACTAGCAAAGGTAAATTGAAAAAGCAAACACCACAAATAAGAAATGAAATGGAGATGGCAATACAACTATTAGAAAAAAAAGAGAAATAAAATGGGTGACATAACAAGAAGCAAATGAAGTTTTAAAAAGATAATTATGAGATATTATGAAAAATGCATTCCAACAAATTTGAATACTTAGAAGAAATGGATAAACTTCTAGAAAAACATCGCCTGCCCAAATTAGCACAATCTAATGAAGAAATAAAAAGATTTGTAACACAAGAAGAAATAGACCTGGTCATTAAAAACTCCCCACATAAAAAAGTCCAGGATCCAATGGTTTTATTGGAGAACTCTACCATTTAGAGATGGGTTAACATCAAGTCTATGTAAACTATTTCAGAGGATAGAAAGGGATAATATGCCATCAAACTTGTTTTTTGAAGCAAATATAACCTTGACACCAAAGCCAGGCAAAGACATAACGAGAATTTAAAATTGTTGACCAATATTCCTTATGAAGATAGACACCATGATTTTCAAGAAAATTCTAACCAACATAATTCAACAAAACATTTTAAAAATTAGACATTGTGTGAGTCTGGGTACCAGAGAAACAAATTCATGGACACGCATATGTATATAAGGGAGAGGTTTATATACAAGAGGAATTGAACATTGAGAAAACATCCCAACCCAGTCCAGTCCAAGGTCATAAGACTGATATTAGCCCATATGTCCAATACCAATCTATAAAGTCAACTTCAGACTCACGAAACACATGCAATGAAGCCAAATGCAGACAATCACAAGCCAATGGGTAGAAAGTCTTTGGGTCTAGTGGTGTTGTAAGCATTTCAGCGCTGGCAGTGGTCTCTCTGTGGCTTCTCCAGCTTCTGAGGTCTGGTTGCATCCATGTGGCTTGTCTTCTACAATGTTTCCAAGGAAGTGGCAGAGTGAGAGAGAGAAAGAGAGAGAGAGAAAAAGAGAGAGAGGAAGAGAGAGAGAGAGGTGTCTTCTGCCTCCAAGAAGGAAGTACCAGATTTCCCAGAATTCTCAGGTGAAAGCCATCCCCACACAGAAGTCTCATTGGCTATCCCTAGATTGACAGCCTAGACTCCACCCCGACTCTCTTAATCCTTAAATTGACACTAGATTAGGGGACTACCACAGACATGATTAGAGGGATTCATGCCAAAAATGGAAGGTTCAATATTAGAAAAAGTGATCAACATGATCCATCAGAAAAACAAAAGAAACTAAAAGAACCATAGGATTATATTAATTGATGAAAAAAAGGAAATTTGTAAAATTTAACACTTATTCTTGATGAAAGCACTTAATAAAATTTTAATAGACTATAAATTCCTCAACATAATAAAGGTTTACATATATGTAAAACCAATTGCTAGAACTCACTTCAAGGAGAGAAATAGAAAACATTCCTCCTCCGGTTGGAAATCAGAGAGGGCTGCTCCAGTATCTTTCAGGGCCAACGATCCAGTCCCGGCAGGTAGAAAGATGAAGTGGCAGAGAGAGGGAAAGGTCCTCCTTAGAGAGAGACAAGGAGACAGCATCAGGCTGTGACTTGATTGACAGGGTGAGTTCCACCCCTAGGCTGTTATACATCTTCAAGTTGACATAAAATTATTTAACTCCCACACCAGAGCTATAAGACATCAAAAAAGATATCAAGAGCATCCAAATGACAAAGAAACAGCAAAAATTCTCTTTATTTGCAGACCGTATAATCTATATATAGAAACCCCTAAAGAACTAAATTTAAAAATTGCTGGAATTATTTGAAAAGTTTGCCAACATAGCAGGCTATAAGATCACCATACGAAAATCAATTGGATTCTGGAATATTAAGGAAGAGGACTCCAAAAGGAAATTAAGAGAACAACACTTGTTACAATAACGACCCCAAAGATAAAGTATTTAGGAATGCTTCTCACTAGAGAAACAAAACACTAAAACATAAAAAAACTATAAAACACTTCCACAAATAACTAAAAGATATCTACATATATGGAAGAATGTTCTATGCTCATGAATAAAACCAAAACAGAAAGCCAAACTTTGTGGGTTTCTGAGATTATACCTGTTTATGCAGTAAGGCCAGACTTTCTCCCACGGAGCTGCTGGTGGTTTCAAACTGCCAACTATGTCAATCATATCTCAACACTTAACCACTGTACCACCAGGGCTCCTGTTACACTCATGAATAGGAAGACATAATATAGTGAAAATTTCAATATTACCCAAGACACTGACGACTCCGATCCATGCTCCAGTACAATTCTTCAAAGAGATGGGAATGCTAATCACCAATTTTATATGGGAAGGAAAGAAAGCTAGGATAAGCAGATGCTATTAAAAACAAAAAGCAGGAGGCCTCTCCGCCTGAAATTTCAAAACCTATTATACATCCATAATAATAAGAATAGCTTGGTATCGGTACAATTATACATATGTAGACCAATGGCTTAGAACAGAGAACCCAGAAATAAACACATTATAAGTGTGGAAGAGATAGCCTTTTCAATAAATGGTGCTGGAAAAATTGAATCTGCATCTGCAAAAGAATGAAACAGAACCCACACTTCACATCATGTACAAAAACACACTCAAGAAGATTAACGACCTAAATAGAAACCTTAGAATGATAAGGATCATTAATTAAAAAAATAGGAACAAACTTAAGGGCTCTCAAAGAAGGCATAAATAAACTACCAACCATAATGAAAAATATCGACCCTACAGAAGGAAAAATAGGGGACTGAGACCTTTTAAAAATTCAATATTTATGTACATTGAAAAATTTCATCAAAAGACTAAAAAGGGAACCCAAATTTTGGTAAAAAATATTTGGCAATGATGAATCAGATAAAGGGATAATTTCAAAAATCTATACAAAACTACAACACCTTAATAAGAAAAACACAAATAATCCAATTAAAAAATAGGCACCAGACATCAAGATGACATCTAGACAGTCAACCATCATATGCAAAAATGCTTGCGCTCAATAGCCTGAAGAGAAATACAAATGAAAACAAAGATGAGATACTACTTCACACTGACACCCAGCAACTCGCTCAGAGTTAGTGCACCTAGTAGCCTCAGCTGGGAAAGTTCACTCTGGTCGCAGAGAATTTTGTTTTGCCTGTTAGACCTTCCATTTTTTGTCAACCCCACCCCCATCTGCCCTGCTTACCCCTCTGCTCTAGTTCCCATCCCTAACTTTGGCCTCCTTGTAGTGAACAAAGTCTTTTCTATTGGTATATAAACCACATTCTTCTTCTTTGCTTTTCCTTATAACAATGGTGAAATTAATATTTATCTTCGTGAGATTGACTGAGTTTGCTGAGCATAATATTCTCTGGTTTTGTCCATGTCTTGTGGTGTTTAAGAGCATTATCATTGTTTTTATTGATGCATAAAATTCCACAGCATGTATCTACCAGAGCTTGTTTACCCTCCTTTATAGCTGAGGTTTTGTTGTTCCCGTGTTTTGGTATTGTAGAAATTGCTGCAATAAACGTAGGTGTAGATACATCTGTTTATTCTGTATTCTTAACTTCTTTAAGGCATATATGTACCAGCGAGATTATGTTGGATCATAAGGAACTTAGATTTGCATTTGTTTGAGGACATTCTATACTGATTTTTGTAGTGATTGTATAATTCTACTGTAGTATGTTTATGCCTTGTATTAGAAGCCTTAAGTTTGTTCCTAATTTTTCTTCTTTTTAATTGTTTTATTAGAGGCTCATACAACTCTTATCACAATCCACATACATCAATTGTGTAAAGCACATTTGTACATTCATTGCCCTCAT
>NW_022111372.1:51293256-51294949 GCF_000313985.2 Echinops telfairi
CATGGGGAGGACTTCACTATTACTAATAAGAACCAGAATAGAGCATAGCTTCCTTGGGAGCCAGGGTCCCTGTGCTGAGAACCTCTTAGACCCAAGAAATAGAGAGCTGTAACACTGGGGTGGGGGGTGGGTTAACACTGGGACTGGGCCTCGCAGTGGCCCAAGATGGCAGCAACATAAGAAGGCCTAAGGCAGAGACCAGGCCTAATCAGGGCCTGCTGGCTGAAACCTACCTCTGGGCATGATCAAGAAGAAACTGTCCTGATTGAGTAACTGTACCCTGAGTTCCAAGGGAAAATCAACTTCCAAGTTAATTTTAATCTTCTGAGCCTATAACATTGGCATTTCTATGGGTACCATGTGATTAAGAATCAATGGTAATGCAGGAAGAAGTCCAACTACACTGAAGGCATTCAAAACAGTAACAGCGGCAGCAGCATCAACAACATTTCAGGAATTAATGGACTACAAGTAAGAGATATTTCAGCAAATGGAAGCAATACTTAAAACACTCATTTGTTTGTGCCAAGAAATTGGAAAGAGAGTTACTTGGCCAGCCAACTGGAAGAGATCCATATTTATGCCCATTCCCAAGAAAGAAGATCTAACAGAATGTGGATATTGTCTAACAAATCATTAATATCACTTGCAAGTAAAATTATGCTGATGATAATTAAAAAACGGTGTAGTAGTACATCGACAGGGAAATGCCAGAAATTAAAGTTGACTTCAGAAGAAGATGCTGAATGAAGGATATCATTGATACTATTAGATGGATCTTGACTAGAAGCAGAGAATAGCAGAACGATGTTTACTTCTGTTTTATTAACTTTGAAAAGGCATTCAACTCTGTAGATCATAACAAAGTATAGATAATATTATGAACCGTAGAAATTCCAGAACTTCTACCAAGACCAGGTTGCAATTATTCAAACAGAGCAAGGGGACCCTGAGTGGTTTAAAATCAGAAAAGGTTGTGTCAGGATTGCATGTGCAGATGATACGCCCTTGCTTATTGAAAGTGAAAAGGACTTGAAGCCTTCCCTCATGGAGAGCAAAGACTACAGACTTCAATATGTCACTGTATTAGGTAGCATTCTCTGGAGCAGGGAAACCAGGATACTTGTGATTGTATATCTACACCTATATATAATAAAACACATGGATCTATATATAATAAAACACATGGATAAGTTTATATAGGGAAAAAGAATATAACAGCAAATTAGTACACATAGCAGTACAGAGAACTCAGTCCAATTCACTTTTGTGGGTTAGGTAATACACTGAATGTCTTTCCAACTCACATGGCCACCAGCCCAAGGCCAAGGAAGCAGACGGCAGGAAGATGAGGTGGCGAGGTATAGCAGAGGCCAACAGCACAGCCTGAAGAAGCAGGTCAGTGTGGATGTACATCCTGCATGGTGTAGTGGTGCAAGGTGGCTGGCTGGAGAAGCGGCATTGGAATGGTGGCAAGAGAAGCAGAGCTGGTCCACGAGGCAGCAGACATGGGAAGGTGGGGCAGTGCAGAGTGGAACAGCATAACAGTGATGCGGTCCATGGGTGGCACTGAGCACTGCACCACCCACAGGTAGCACAGTAAATACAATGAGGCAGAGTGGGTGAGGGGTGAGGAGTGGTGGCGGACCACAAGGACGACTAGACTGGCTTCCAGAGAGCTATAAATCTCAGT
>NW_022111372.1:51296642-51325598 GCF_000313985.2 Echinops telfairi
CTATACTCATATCAATAGTACCTTACATTCAAAGTACCTTACATTCAAATAGTACCTTACATTCAAAGTCACTGGATAAATTAAAGTCACTGGGTAAATTAAATCTAAAAGGATGATTGACAATGTTTTTTTGGTTGTTGTTGATCTTGTTGGTTCTGGTTTTGTTTATTATTTTTGTCATACTATGACTGCCAAAGTAGACCAGAGTCATTCATAACCTGGGGACATGCATATGAATTTTGGGTTCCCACATAATTCAAAGAACAATAAGTTTTTTTGTTTTGTTTTTAACAATTAGTTCTTATAACATGACCTTGAGATCACTGAAGATAAGGGTGGTTAAGTGTGGTTAGGAAAACAGATGGTACCTGGTTATGAATTTGAATTGGAATAGGGTCTTAAAGGCATGTATTTAAACAAGCAGACATCTAAGTGAGGCATCAACTAAGTCCACATGGAAGAAGCACACCAGTACAATCCAAAGATGAGGATTAAAAAAAAATCCAAATATGACGAAGGGGAAAGTATCAGAGCTTAAATTCATAGAAGGTTATAGAGGGCAGTGGGAACCCAACATCCACTTATAGAGCACCTGGTCAGATTAAGCTTCTGGCAGATCCCTCTGCCAACAGGCCAGGCACTTACACAGCTTTACTATCACACAGAGATTACTCTCAACTTGATCATGGTGGATCAAACCATGGTACAATATGATACTTGCTCAGTTGACCTCCTTCTTGACTCAACCTGAATTTACTCTAGGCTCAAGTTTTTCTCGCTTATTCCATGACAGAAATTTCTTCTCTGCCTTTTAAAATATTGTTGGTGGTCTTTTCTTTCTGACTCTACTTTTATCTTTATATTATTTTTATTTTCTGTTTGTGTTGCTTTTGTTTGTTATTGTTTTTGTTTGGTTCCCCAGTTTGTGAAGCACAGAAGTGGGTGCATAGAGACAATAACTGATGCAATGGTTGATCCGGGACCTGGGGTGGGATTGAATAAGGGTGGGGGGAGTGAAAAATGAATGAAGGAGTGATGGGGAGAGGGAGTATTAGAACTGATTGTGATGATATATATACAACGCTTTAAAACAGCGATTTAACTATGGAAATATCTGATGTGCAAATATTATATCAAGAAATCTACAAAAATAAAAGAAAAGAAAAGAAACCAAACTTGACCAATGGTTTCCATGGATGAAGGAGGGAAGGTTTTTGCTTGAGGGGAGTTGAGCTTATGTTAATGGTGGTGGGATAATTTGGAAAAGGATATCAACAATAGTTGCACAACATGAAGAGTATAATCAATGGCACTGAATTATACATGTAGAAGTTGTTGAATTGGAAATGCGTGTATATTTCTGATTGAATTACTGAATTGTATGACATGTGGATGAAGTGCCAATAAGACTATTAAGAAGAAAGAGAGAAAGAGAGAAAGCTGGACCATGAATGAGGAAGACCCCAAAAGAATTGATGCTTTGAATCATGGTGTTGACAAAGAGCATTGGGTTGACTACACCATGGAGTCACTCACGCATTGCCATCAAGTTGATTCTGATTCATAGCAACGCTGTAGGGCAGGGTGGGACTACCCCTTTGGGTAGTGCTTGGCTGTTTCTGCTCCCATGAAGATTTGCCATCTCAAAAACCACGGGCTGCTGGAAGAATACAAAAAACCTGTTTACAGCAAGGACAGCTGGAATGCTCTTTGGAACTAAATGTTGAGACTTCATCTCAGCTCCTTTGGCCACGTCATCAGGAGGACTGGTTAGAGGCGCAGAGAAAAGAGGAGGTGTCTGCATAATAGAGCAAATGTAGCACAGCCCCTGAGGACAGCACAAGACCAAGCAGTGCTTTGTCCTGCTGTGCATAGTCACGACACCTAGCAACAATCACAATCTTACAGGAACAGTTCTTCTGAAAAGCCGCTGGGTGGGCTCAAACCTCCAACGTTTTATTTAGCAGTCAAGCGCATAGCCATTGTACTACCAGGATTCCTTCTATCATGCACTAACTCCACGGAAATATAGAGGATGTAGTCATTTGCTCATCCACTAACATAGTATTTTTTGAGTGCCTATTAGATTGCCAGGCACCATGGTAAGGTCTAGGGATATAGCAGTGAGCAAGACATGACCTCTGTTTTTAAACACATAGCTCCGTTTTATGAAAGAAGACAAAAATCTCTGGCTTAAGAAAAAATAACATATAATTTTAGGTGAAAGTTGACCTAGCGAATTAGTTTTACAATCAATGATGGCCCCACAAAGCGTTCCTGTATTGGTTGCTACCCCCACCCTGTGTTGGCACTCTCCCTTTCTCGACTTTGCCTGTATGGTTTCCATCCCTCCATCTTCCCTGCTCCCCCTTGTCTTTTCATCTTTGGCCTAGTATAGTTGAATGTTCTAAGGAGCACACTTCTTACTGGTGTTATTGTTTACTGTACAGGACAATTTATCATTTGACTGGCAGGTGATTTTGGGGGTGACTCCAGTTCCAGGGTAAAATGGTGTCTGAAGGTGATGGTCTTGGTGAGCCCTCCAGATCTGCTGTGGTCGTTTTTATGAGTGGGAGTGTTTTCTACCCTTTCCAGGCAGCACCTCAGATTAGTCTCTGGTCAGAGCAGAAACCAGGCACCACCTACTTCTTCTGTTCTCAGGCTAGAAGAATCCAGGTTCACGTGGGCCATTCCTCTTATGGATTAATCTATCTTGACTCCTTGACCTTCTTCACTCTCCTTTGCTCTAGACAGGAATTGCAGCTTCGATTCTTATGTTCTTTAAAAAATAATCTAATTCTTATTTTAAAATAACAAGTGGAAACGTCTATAAATATTTTTCATTTATAAGAAAACTAAAATCCTGAAGACAAGGGTAAAGGTTTCTCTATCATCTCCTCGATCCTGGTCCCTAACACCCCCTCTTCAATGGTTATCTGTGTAGACCCCTTTCTCTGTATGTATGGGTATTGATCTGTAGATATCCAACTGATGTCGACTTTTGGCTTTATCCTGGAGCATGTCTGCTGGTCGCTTTCTCATGGGGATTTCTTGGTGGGTATACATCTTTAAAAGGCTTTTAGTTTCTTTCTCTTTTTTTTTTTAATTGCTTGGCAGGGTCAGTGCCCACAGACTCGCTATTGTTTATGCTAAAGCTGGTCAGCTCAGGTTTCTCCCCAGCTCTAGGAACACTGTGTTCCTGCTGCATTCCAGGTATTCTCTCCCAGTTTCGGGTCACTCTGAGCTTTCCCACTGCAGTGCTTTAGCTTTAGCGGGCAGGCTTTCAGTTTGGATCACATCATCCCATCCTTTTCTTAGCCATTCCTGATGTGTCCATCGAGCTTCAAGTTTGCTGATCAAATATCAAGTAGATGTCAAACTATTTGTAACAAAAGTGGTTGCAAAAAAAGGTTGTTGCATCCCTTATGTTCAAAGATAATCTGTTTTCACTTGAGAAAAAGCAACTCAGAATGGTTATAAAGTAGGATGTGTGTCCATATCACACATCGATATCTTTCTAGATATCTCTGAATGTTAATAGCCACATGTGTAGACCCACAATTTTACATGCATTTTACAAATGGCCTTTTCTTCAGTTTAAAAAATCGATCTGAACAATTTCAATGCCAGGGAATACAGATCTACATTATCCATCTTAATAGCTCCTAATAATATTGTAAGCATAATATGACATTTCTTGTTATTTTTGAGAAATGGAGAAAAAAGCAAACAGAAAAGTAAACCCCATTTCCCAGCCTTGATATCCCACGTTGAATGGTTTGTAAAATTAAAAAGTAACATCTCTCTGAGATGATAAAGGTTATTCTATAAAATATTAGACAACCAGGAGTGAAAATTTAAAGTTATCTTTTCTTTCCACGTTCCTTTTCCTCCAAGGTTAAATGTTGTCATCAATTTCTTGCAATCCCATCAAAACCTGCAAAATTACTATGCATATTTACTTCTATCTTTTTGTTTTCTGGTTTTGGTTTGTTTGTTTCTAACGAAAAGGATTCCATGCTACATGGCTACTACTTTGCTTTCTTTCACTTAATCTAGTTTGCTAATCATTCCCTAACAATGCAAATGTGTTGTTTTCTTTTTAATGGCTTCAGTCAAAAGATAGTGTCTTAGGGCTTGCCATGTTTATTTAACAAGTTCCTTACATATCTTCTTGGTTAGGAGGATTCTGTTTTGTGGTTAGTTTTCACAAAATGTTAGAAGAGTATTTTAGTCCTTCGTTTAAGCAAGTCTTCCAGTATAGCCACAGAGAAAGTGAAAGGTGCTCGTGCTTTACGAGCTGATAGAAATTACCAGAAAAGGTGCATCAGATTACATGCTCAGAAAGTGCCTGCTTCCCCAAATTTCCAGCACTGTTATCAAACTTTAAAAAAAAAGTGCTGCCAAATAAATTAAGATGACTTCCTATGCAGCTCTAGTGATGTAGTGGTTAAGTGTTTGGTTGCTAATCAAAGGTTGGTTGCGTGAACTCACCTGCTGCTCCCGTTCGCTTCCATAAAGAGTCATAGCCGCAGAAATGCGGTAGAGCAGCTCGGATCTCCTCTGCAGGTGACTGCACATTGAATCGACTGGGGGGCAAATGGTTTGATTTTGATCTTTTTATGATTTGAATGTACTTATTGAGTGAAACTCAAGTACTTTCCCAATGTTCATTGGCCATGTATATTTGTTTTCTTTAAATTGCCTCTTCAGATACATCAATCCATTTATTTCTTCTTGGGTTTGTCTTCTTTTTCAATAGCTATCAGTAGAATTTATGTGGATTGTTAGCATTTAATGAATACATTATCATATAGCATGGATAATGTACTTAACATTCTTTACTAATAAATACTTAGGGTATTTGCACTATTAGACCACAGCTCCAGATGTTCTTGTACATACATCTTGGTACTTTGGACCAAATATTTCTTCAGGAAAGATTTCTAGAAGTGAAATTGCTGATTCAAAGCCACATTCTTTGTCAATATTTTAAAAATGTCACTTGATGGGGAAACGGTCTAAGACTAAGTAGCCCCCTTGTACCACCATTGAGCTGACTCTTATTATAGAGTTTTTGAGGCTTTAAATCTTAAGGAGTTGCTGACAGCCTCCTTTTTCTCCTGTCACACAGGGAGGGGAAATAAAAAGAAAGAAGAACCAAATAGTCTGTCAGTTGTTGAACTAGGGTGGCTTGTGTGTTGCTGTGATGCTGGAAGCTCTTTCACTGGCATCTAAAATATCAGTCGGGGCACCCAAATTAAATAGGTTTCAGCAGAGCTTCCAGATTAAGAACCGAAAACCTTACAGATAGCATCAAAACATGATCAACTTCTGCAAACCTCATGAATAGAAGCAGAGCACTGTCAGGGAGCCAGAAGATGAGCCCCTCAGGTCAGAAGACACTCAAAATGTCACTGAGAAAGAGCTGTTTCCTCAAAGTAGAACCCGCTATGATGACTTGGATGGAGTAATGCCTTTGGGCTCTTCATTTGCTGGAGGCAAGACTCAAAATGAGAACAGCTGCAAACCCCACTTACTAACTGGAACCTGGACTGTACCAAGTATACATCTAGGAAAATCCTGTGGGAGAAAAGAAAAAATGTAATCCAGCAACTTTCAACATCAAGTCACTTGCAGTGACTTTACAGGACAGAGTAGAACTGCCGCATATGAAGCAGACTGCATCTTTCCCCTGTGGAGCTGTGGGAAACAGAAAGATTTCTCCCAAGTCATCTCCCCCAAATACGTTAGACTTAGGACACTGCTTGCAGCTAAAGATTGTCAAATTACTTCCCTGAAAGTAACTGCCAGACTACTGTCTATTCCCACCATGGGTAGGCCTGCTCCCTGTTATTAAGGACAATGGACTGCTTCCCCCTAAAGGCTTGAGACCATTAGCTTGGCCCCTGTAGGTGGAGTTCACACCCTACTGATAATAGTCTCTATGGCGATCCAGAGGACAGATGAAACCGGCTTAGTGACATCCCAAGTTAAGCTGCCATCCTGAATCTAGGATCTGCCCATTTTGCCACATGTATATCCCCAATCCCTTCTCTTCCTATTGTGTGTATACCCCTAGACCACCCTCCTCCTATTACTGTATTACCTATAGTACAAACCTTTCCTGTGACATATGGCTCTCTCTCAGCTCCTCCCTTGACCTCTAGTCAGCTCCCCCTCTCCTCTCCTGTCCTCGCTCCACTGTTCCCTTTCCCCTTGTCCTCCTTCCCCTCCCTCTCTCTCCACACGGACCACCAAGTGAGGCTGAGGTGACCACTGCTACCATGAATGTGTCTGATTCCATTATTTCAATCTCTCTTCTATCTCTCATGCGCTCTATGACTTTACTATAATCTTTACTTATTATTACTGTACAATTGCGCCTACTGGACCTATGATGATGTGTTAGGGGCAGAATTCCCCACGCATGGAGAAGCCACTGTGTTTGAACCATTGGCCTTTGGTTAGCAGTGGGTTGCTTTAACCACAGCTCCTTAACTTTCTATAGAATAAAAAAATAATTATATATGCATACTCTAAATCATTTTATGGTGATGAATTTTCACTGCTTGCTCTATAATTACCTATATTGGGACACACTGTTCAAAGGAACATTTGGTACTCTGGTGATTCATGCATTTCAATTGAATAGAAGGAAATAGTGGGATAATGAGTCAGCTCACATATGAGTTACACTGTGTTCCCAGGTAAGCAATGCTCAAGAGAACCTATACCCAACGACATCCATTAAATTAGAAAGGTATAGGAAATAGTTTAAGGGAAGAATTACACACATCCTGTCTTTGGACCCAACAACTCGCAGGTGTAGTAGCAAATATGGCATGAAGAAATTTTATTTCTGATTAGAGTAATAATTAGATCAGAGGACACCAGTTCAGGTCAGTAAATGCCACGTGAATGCATGAATGAATGGCCACGATGCCAGCTTCAGTTACTAGGGGACTGTTTCCCAAGGTTGCTTGGAGGAGGTATTAACCAAATTTAGGTTCTGCCTTGAATTAGGAAAGAACTAGAGTTATTAACACCGTTTTGGAAAGGATAATGATCTAAACAGACACACACTACATGTACAATTGACTGACAAAATGAAACAGTTCTACTGGTTGACTCTCATCTATGATTTTAACACACATTTATTTGCTTTTCAGTGGGATATATACCTACATGTGAAAGCCCAAGCCTGCTGTGTCAGAGAAGGTAGAATTGTGTTCCACAGGTCCTTCAATGGCGGACTTTTCAAAAACACATGCTCGGGCCTTTCTTCCCATAGTTCCATGAAATTTTTCTTTTGTTTCCAATGTCATTTCCTTGTGAAAATGGACATCCAAGACAAAAATGTACTTGAATTTAAGTTTGCTTTGTTTTCATACTATTTCATGAATGTTCAATATCACATATTTGTAACAATACTAGACTTTTGATTTCTACATTTCCTTAACATATACTATAAATATATTTTCATCTTGATGATTCTTGTCTCTCTTATCACTAGTTATGCTCTGGACTTATGTACTCTTCTTGATTTCTGTCATATAATCAATGTTGTTTACTCAAGTATGGAAGCCTGCATATCTTCTTCCAGATAATGAAAACATCTAAAACATATATATGCACATACATAATTAAGTAAATATAAATATATATATGAGGGCACTACAAAAAGTTTATTGAACAATTTCATTATCTTTCAAGTATATTTTCCAAAACCTTTTTGAAGGTTGAGATCTCATATGTGTATGTACGTATGTGTGCATATGTCTATAATTTTGAATTTGTTATTTGCTTTTTAAAACATGAACTTATAAATTATAAATATACTTCATTTATATTCTTTTGCATTTAATTTATCAGGACATCCCACCCGATAAATAGCTACAGAACAATGTGACTTTTTATTATTTTATTTGTTTATTATAAATGTTTACAGGAAAGCCCAGTCTTAGCTGGTGGATTTGAACTGCCGACCTTGCAGATTGCAGTCCAATGCAGAACCACTACACCCCTCGGGCTCCTACGTGACTTAAAAAAATTTTTTTTATCGTGTTTTTGGTGAAAGCTTACATTTTATGTTAGGTTCTTCTTTGACAATGTCTATAGATTGTTCAGTGACATTAGCTACATTTTAGCAATGTGTCCACATTCTCTTTGTGTTCTGATTATTCTGTTACCAACTTGATTTTTTAATACTGACAGAATCACTATTGATGTAACACATTGATTCACGCTTTCCCCACTGATGGACATTCAGGTTATTTTCAGTTTTCTGTCATTGCAAATACAGCCACAGGAAATATCTTCATAGATTTATCTTTGTATTCTGAGGATCTGGACACACATACACATACACACACACACACAGAGTTTTTAATGTATAAGACTTTAATATTTCTTGTAGGTTATATCACCCAATATAAATATATAGACCTTATTTTGATCCCAATTCAAACAAATTATAAAAATAAAAACCTATGACATTTAGAAGACAATTGGAAATTTGAACACTAGGTATTTCATTAAATTAAGGAATTGTGTTTTTTTCTTTTTGGATGTGATCCTGGTAGACATACAAACTGTTTCTCTATGATGAATTATAACATGATGAATGAAATAGTATGATGTTTTAGAATAATATAGGACAGAAAGAGAAGTGTGGATGGAAGTATAGATAAAATAAGAGTGGCCATTACTGATGGATTTGAACTCAATGTAAAGGAAACAACACTCCTTACAACTGGACCAATCCACAGCATCATGATAAGAAGAGCAAAAATTGTCAAGGATTCCATTTCACTTGGATCCAGAGACAATCCCCATTGGGAGCAGCAACCAAGAAATCAAATGACATCTTTCATCGGGTAGGTCTTCTGCACGAGACCTCTCTAAAATGTTAAAGAGCAGACATGCCGCTTTGAAGACTAAGATGTGCCTGTGCCAAGCCATGACGTTCCCAGTAGCCTCATCTATGAAAGCTGGGCAGTGACTAGGGAGAGCTAGAGAAGAATTGATGCATTTGAATTATGACTTTGGTGGAGAATATTGAAAGTACCACGGGCTGCCAAAAGAACAAACCAATCTGTCTTGGTCAGAATGTTCTTTGGAAGTGAACAAGGTGAGACTTTGTCTCACCGACTTTGGACATATTATCAGGAGAGACCAGTTCCTATAGAAGGACATCATATTTGGCAGAGAGTCAGTGGTAAAGAGAAAGACCTCTGATGCATTGGCTGCCACAGGGAAGCTCAAACATAACATGTGAGGATGGCACAGGACAGGGCAGGGCTTTATTGGTTGTACATTAGGGGGCTGTGAGTTGGAACCAACTTGATGGAATTTAACAACCACCACCTAGGGGTTTGAATTCTCCATAATTATACAAAAGTTTTAAAAGCATAGCAGTTTATCTGTACAATGAATTAAAAAACAAAACAAAATGTATTTCTTTATACTCCCCTCAGTAGTGAATACTACCATTTTTTGGTGCTGTTTTTAAAATTTTCCAGTCTTATATGTATAAAAAGATATTTGTTGCATTACTGTGTATTCCCCTTACTACTGGGGAGCTGATTATCTTGAGAAAATATAAAGCTTCCTTGTTTGCAGGTAGTAGTGTTATTGGAACAAGCTTCCAATCAAAGGTTCTTTCCCCACTCAGGAAGTCAAACTTATGGAGAAAGCAAACAGATTTACTAGCGAGAAAAGCAGCTTGCCGGACAGATGTGAGGAAAGTTCACTGGACAGAGAAACATCTATCCAATCAGGGTAGACATGGAGGCACCCAAGGCAATGCAACCATTCCTCATCAAACAAGAGAAAATAATAAGGGGCTTTTAAGGCATTTAGACTGAAAGGGCATTGATTTTATTCATGAAAGGGGGGTGAAGAATTCTGAAAGCAGCCCACATGGGCAGAGTTAGGGTATTTTGGGTTCAGGGGCTCCAAATGAGGATTGAAGCCAAGGCTTCTGGGTGTCATGGCTTACTGTCCGATGGTGTGCGTGCTCCAGGCAGCAGCTTCCTCAGGTTGAACTTCTCTGTGGATGTTCTTTGCTCTTGGGTTCTGCTCAAGGTTGTAGGTATGGGGACTGCTCAGGTCCCTGTGTCTACTCTGAGCCAGTCAAATGCTGACTCTGTAGATATGTAGATCCTTGTAATCTGTTCCCCTCTTCTCCCCCACCTTCTCTCCACCTTCCTGGTATCGCCATTTCCCCACTGGTCCTGAAGGGATCATCTGTCCTGGCTTCCCTGTGTTTCTAGTTCCCATCTGTACCACTGTACATCCTCCGGTCCAGCCGGATTTGTAAGGTGGAATTGGGATCATGGTAGTGGGGCGAGGGGATGGGGAGGAAGCATTTAAGAACTAGAGGAAAGTTGTATGTTTCATCATTGCTAAACTGCACACTGACTGGCCCTTCTCCTCCCTGCGACCCTTCTGTAAGAGGATGTCCAGTTGCCCACAGGTGAGCTTTGGGTCTCCACTCCACACTCCTCATGCACAATGATAGGATTTTTTGTTCTTTGATTCCTGAAACCTGGTCCCTTTGACACCCCGTGATCATGCCAGCTGGTGTGCTTCTTCCATGTGGACTTTGTTGTTTCTCAGCTAAATGGCTGCCTATTCATCTTCAAGCTTTTAAGACCCAGACGCTATATCATTTGGTAGCCGGGAATCATCAGCTTTCTTCACCTCTACTTCTAACTAACCCAGGTGACTGCAGCTCCTTTCCTGAAGACAACTTGTGTCTTGCTTATCCTCTTACTTACTAGATGCAGATTATGGAAGATACCTAGCCCCTCAACTGTCCCACCTTCTGGACAACTTTCAATCCACAACTGGCCCCAACTTCTTTAATCTTCCTTGGAATAAGGCAGCACCAACACAAATCTATTTAAAAAAACAACAACCCCCCAAACCCTCCCAGATTTCTGCTCAGACCTCCACAGGGCCCAGGGAGAGAGTTTGCTCTTGCTGCAGCAAGCTAAATAGACCTTTTGCACTACAGAGATGTTTCTGGTAGCCTTTAAGCCATCTTTTCAAAGTCTGTTGTTCATTTGGATTTCTGCCTCTTTGGAACATGTTTTCCACTCCAGTGGGTAATTCTGCACGCCCTCTTTTGTGTGAGAGGTGGCCCCATTGCTTATCTTCCTCATCCTTCTCTAGGGGCCATATTACTCCAGATTTGACGGCATCGGCAACGATCTTCAGGATTTTATCCACTCACTAATAAGGCTCGTGAGAGATGTAGTTGGAGGTAGATGCTGTGCTCTGCTGGACTTCTCCATTTGTTCTAGATTCTGTTGCTACTTTCCTTCACCCTCAACAGGTTTGGCCCATATAGGTGTGTGTGTGTGTGTGTGTGTGTGTGTGTGTGTGTGTATGTGGTTTACCATTTATTGTTCATTTCATTAGGTATTCAAAGGAAAATTTTGACTAATGCCATTCTTAAAATAATTTTTTTTGTTTAAAAAAAAATATACAGCCAAAACCAAAACAATAACAACAACAACAAAATCCCACCCAAATCTCACTGCCATCAAATCAATGTTGACTCATCGCGACCTCTCTTGGGTTTCGGAGATTGTAATTGTTTATGGGAGTAGAAAGCCCAATCTTTCTCCTGTGGATTTGCCAGTGGTTTCGAACTGCCCACTATGCAGTTTGCAGCCCAACATGTAACCACCACATTAACCAGGGCTCCTTAAATATAGATAAGCATGTACCGATTTAACAGCCTCTACACATACAAGCCAATGACGTTGACTCCATTCTTTAAGTTGTACAATAATTCTCACCCTCCTTTTCTGAGTCATTCCTCTGCCGCTGACATAAACTCACTGGCTCCTACGTTTTCTATCTGATCTCTGAAATTGCTGTTATCAACTTGATCTTTAGAGATAGATAGATATTCATAGAGCATGATGTTCACAACAGACAATCTTTACTGGTTAAGCTAAACCGCTGTTCAGTTTCAAGAAGACTTCAGGAGATTAAAAGAAAAATCATTTTATTGGGGGCTCATAAAACTTTTTAAAAAAAATCATTTTTTGGGGGCTCAGACAACTCTTATCACAATCCATACATCCATCCATTGTGTCAAGCACATTTGTACATTTGTTGACATCATCATTTTCAAAATCTTTTCTTTCTACTTGAGCTCTTGGTATCAGCTCCTCAGTTTTCCTCCTCCCTCCCCTCATCCTCCCTTCAACCCTCCCTCATGAATCCTTCATAATTTAGAAATTGTTTTTTTCATGTCTTACACTGACCGATGTCTCCCATCACCCACTTTTCTGTTGTCTTTCCCCTGGGGAGAGGGTTATATGTAGATCCTTGTGATTGTTTCCCGCTTTCCCCCCCACCTTCCCTTACCCTCCTGATATCGCCACTCTCATTATTGGTCCTGAAGGGTTTATCTGTCCTGGATTCCGTGTTTCCAGCTCTTATCTGTACCCGTGTACATCCACTGGTCTAGCCGGATTTGTAAGGTAGAATTGGGGTCATGATAGTGGGGGGGAGGAAGCATTTAGGAACTAGAGGAAAGTTATATGTTTCATTGGTGCTGCACTGCACCCTGACTGGCTCATTTCCTCCCAGAGACCCTTCTGTAAGGGGATGTCCAGTTGCCTACAGATGGGCTTTGCATTTCCACTCCACACACACCCCTCATTCACAATGATATGATTTTCTTGTTCTTTGATGCCTGATACCTGATCCTATCGACACCTCGTGATCACACAGGCTGGTGTGCTTCTTCCATGTGGGTTTTGTTGCTTCTGAGCTAGATGGCCACTGGTTTATCTTCAAGTCTGTAAGACCCCATATGCTATATCTTTCGATAGGCAGGCACCATCAGCTTTCTTCACCACATTTGCTTATGCACCCACTTTCAGGAGATTTTTTTATGGTTTAAAGTTTATCTCAGGGTAATAGTTTTGGGGTCCATTCAGTCACCATGACTACTAACTCATGCCATTTTTATTCATTATCTTAACTATAGGTCTGATATTTTTATTAGATTTTGTTCTAGAGAGGCATCTCAAAAGTCAATATTTTTTTGTTCATTGTTCTTATATTGATGTGAAATAACACAACTTCTGTTTGCTGCATTAATATTGTAACATATTAACATAAATTTTATTTGTTGTTCTGGGAAAACATTCTGGTATTTAAATGCATGTGTTTTATCAGTATGGAACTCTTTCTCTATTCAGATAACTAAATTCTGAGTTACCCTTTGCTTTAGAGTAAATTATACAATAACACCAGAATATAAAGGAAATTCTTGGCTTGTGAATTTCAAAGATGATGTTCAGGCATAAGACAGCGAGAACTATTTTCTCTACCTGGATTTAAAAGAGAGAAGAACGATAATCTATTTGCTTTATTAACTTCATTTTCTTAGGTGTCAATTATCTGTTTTATGGGGAGTTGTGTTTCTCAATTTTGATGTTAGAATTTCCCCCAAACACTTTGTCATTCTTGATCAGGTTGTTCTTGCTATTACGTGCCATTGAGCAGGCGCCAACTCATAGCAACCTCAGGTATAGCAGAATGAAACGCTGCCTTACTATGTTTGAGTCCATTGTGACAGCCACTGGACCATGTCATTGAGGGGCTCTCTCCTTTTCACCGGTCCTGTGTTTCACCACTGGGAGCGCTGGTGGTGTAGTGGTTACACATTGGGCTGTGATATGCAAGGTCAACAGTTTGAAACCACAGCAGCCCCTTAGGAGAAAGACTGGGCTTTTTACTGCAATAGTTATAGAATTGGAAACCTGCAAGGGCAGTTCTGCCCTGTCCTACAGGGTCACTATGAGTCAGCATCAACTCGATGGCAGCGATCTCTTGGTGAGTATTTCACTGACCCTCTACTTTACTAAGTCTGATGGCATGTCCAAAGGAGGTGCGGTGATCTCACCGTCTTGCCTTTAAAAAAAAAAATTATTTTATTGGGGGCTCGTGCAACTCTTTGCTTCTTCTTCTAGGAGTCATGAATGTTTATTTATTTTTTGAGTTAAATCTGATTTTTAAAAATCATTTTATTGGGGGCTTGTACAACTCTCATCACAATCCATCCAGCCATCCATCCATTGTGTCAAGCACATTTGTACATTTGTTGACGTCATCATTCTCAAAACATTTGCTTTCTACATGAGCCCTTGGTGTCAGCTCCTCATTTCCCCCCTCCCTTGTGAACCCTTGATAATTTATAAATTGTTATTATTTTTTCATGTCTTCCACTGATCGATGTCTCCCTTCACCCACTTCTCTGCCGTCTGTTCCCAGGGAGGGGGTACAACCTTGCCTTCTAGTAGCACATTGGATGTCTTCCTTAATGTCCTGCAGGTGGTCCATAGTATGTTTAATGTTCTCCACCACTATCACAATTTGAATCTGTCAATTCTTCTTTGATCTTCCTTTCTCGTTGGGCAGTTTTTGCATGCATATGAAGTGACTGAAAACCCATGGTTTGGGTTTATCAGCATGGCATATTTAATTTTTAACACTTAAGAAATTTGTAGTATGAATTGGGTGAAGAGATGTGGAACAGATCACCGGTCTTACATGTAACAATGCTAATGTTACACTGCAATCGCCTCAAGGCCACTCTCCTCCCTCCCTCCCTCCCTCCCTCCCTCTCTGTTTCCTGTTTCCATGCCGCCTTCTTTCCAAACCCTCTGACCTTCCCGCAAATGCTGCTCCTTTGATTTCTAGTGGCTGGCCCTTCTCAAGTGCTCATGCCTTCCGTGTGCTGTTGTTCCCTTCCGAGACCTGTCTGTTGTTTGACTGAAAAACGAGCCGCGGGGATAAGCCCTGTGACTAAGGTGGCTTAATTTGAGGGATTTTACCAGTCTCTCTCCCACCAGTACACTGGCCTTTTTGTATGATTTGAATTTTGTTTCACATTTTCTCCCATCCTACCCATGTCCTTCCATTCGGAGCAGTTGGTACTGGTACCTGGGTCTCAGCCAGTTTTTCTGGCCTCAGGCTCAGGACGCTTGATGCTTGTGTGACTCTTTAGTCCAATGGACCACATGGTCTTGAATTTCTTCACTTTTCTTTTCTCCAGACAGGGAGAGACCACCCACAAGCTCTTAAAACCCCAGGGAGCGCTCAGCAATGTAGCATGTAGGACATTGTCCTGTGGACTCTGTGATGGCTACTGACCCTGGTATCCCCGAGACTGGGGCCTGAGCTCCCAGGTCCAGTGACTCCCTCCCTCAGGTGTTTGGTTACGCCTAAGGCATTTCCATACATTTTCCCTTTGTATGCTCATGGATATATTTGTCACAAAGGTAAGTACCCACGTACAAATATTCTCGGCTAAACCTATATTTATTTGTGGCTATATTCCTGATCTACCGCCTATACCCATTCAGCCTGTGTATCTATCCATGCATCTACTTATACATCATCACGGTGACAGGGCTATGTATACAACAGTATTTTCCTCTTTTGTGGTTGCTTCTTGCCCTTATCCCAGGCTCTTCTCTTGCCTCCATCATTTTTACCGCTGGCCGCCCTCTTATTGTATCGTGCCTTCCTCTTCACCCAAGTTAGCATGCGTTTACCCCCTAGCTAGTGATTTATCCTTCTTTCCTTCCTGTCCCTGGTGACCATCAAATGAGGTTTCTTTCAGTATGAAAACCTTGTCTTGATTTTTTTGGTGACAGCGATTCAAGAGGTCTTTTGCAGAAGATTTGTGCAATGCAGTACATTTGTTTGATTTCTGTACGACTGCTTACATAGCTGTAATCCAAGAAGGATGAAATGAAACTTCACTTTCTTCACCATTTACCAGGATGGATCATAAGGATTTTTGTTCTCTCTGGGTGAAGGCCGTCCCTCATCTGTCAGTTTGCTGTTTGGTAGTTGGACTTCCAGTCTCGTGTTTGGTGGCTTGTGTGTTGTTGTGAGGCTGGAGACTATGCCGCCAGCAGTTCAAATGTCAGCAGGGTCACCCATGGACAGGTTCCAGTGGAGCTTCTGGACTCAGAATAGAATAGAAAGAAGACAGAGGCTCTCCACTTCCGATGAGCCAGCCACTGCAAGTCTTATGACTAGCAGCGGAACGCTGTCAGAAATAGTGGGCCAAGATGAGTCCCTCAGGCTGGAAGACACTCGAGATACAATGGGCAAGGGTGTGAGTCTGGGAGACTAGAGAAACAAATTCATAAACACGCATATGTGTATAAGAGAGAGTTTTATATAAAGGGTAATTGTGCATTAAGAAAGCATCTCAACTCAGTCCAGTCCAAGCCCCTAAGTCCGATATTAGCTCATATGTCCGATACCAATCTCTAAAGTCCTCTTTAGACTCACAAAATACATCCAAAGATGTTGAATGCAGGATGATCACAGGCCCGTGGGTAAAACGTCTTTGGATCCAGTGGCATTGTGAGCATCTTAGTGTTGACAGAGGGCTCTACGTAGCTTCTCCAGCTTCCAGGGCTGCATCAGGGTAGGTCCATGTGGCTTCTCCTCAGGGATGTCTTGCAGGGAGTCAGCAGAGAGAGAGTGTCTTCTGCTTCCAAAGAGGAAATCCAGGAGTTCCCAGAATTCTCAGGAGAATTCCATACCCACACAAAGGCCTCATCGGCTATGATCTGATTGACAGACTCCACCCCTTCACTTATAATCCTCTCAAGTCCCAAATTGACACAAGATTATGTAACTACCACAGGAAGAGCTGCCTCCTCAAAGTAAAGTTAACTTTAATGGCCAGGATGGAGTAAAACTTTCAGGACTTTCATTTCCTAGTGAGAAAGAACTCAAAATGAAAAGAACCAGCCGCCAACATAAATTAATAATCAGAACATGGAATGTATGAAACAAATATAGGAAAATTGGAAGCTGTAAAATATGAAATGCAATGCATAAAGATCAATACACCAGGAATTAAAAGCTAGGATAGCTGAAAGGGAACGGTATCGGCTATTTCAAGTTAGACAATCTTATGGTTGACTATACAGATCCAGGGCGAATGATGTCATGCTCATCATCCAACAGGACATTCAAGATCTATCTTGAAGTACGATGCTGTCTGTGATAGGATAATATCTACACGCCTTTAAGGAATCCAGTTAATAAGAATTTATGTGTCAGACATAAAGACTAGTATGGTAGTTACATAATTTCATGTCAACTTGAATATAGTTAAAAGTGTAGGGGTGGAGTTTAGACTGTCAATCACGTCGCAGCTTGATGGTGCTGCCTTGTGGGTGTGGCCTTCTCATAAAGAGGGCCCTGGGAATCTCCCTTCTCTCTGCCTTCCCCTTCTTGTTGGCAGACCCTGATTGCTGCCAGAGCCCTGGAGATGCATCCACCACCATTGGATCCACACGATTTTGCACCCATAGGGCTGTGGTCTTCCTGCATTCTGCATCATTGCATGTGGCTTTGTGAGTCTGAAGAGGGACTTATGGACAATTATTGGACTTATGGACTTGGGTTGGACTGGCCCGGGATTGTTTCCTTATATACACTTGCAGTACTTCTTGATATAAAGTTCTTTCTTACACATATATGAATACCATTGGATTGTCTCTCTAGTCAACCTGGCCTAACACAACCAACGATGAAGAGATTAAAGAATTTACTCTCTCCAGCCTGAAAATTAATCAAGCATGCAATCAAGATGCACTAATCATATTGGTGACTGGAATGTGAAAGTTAGATATAATGAGGAGGGTCACTTCTTGGAAAATATGGCCTTGGTGACAGAAATAAAACTAGAGATCTCATGACAGAAATAAAACTAGAGACCAGAAATTTAGTAATAAATATCCTTATTTTCCCTATGATAGAAATGGCAACTCTACACATGGACTTTAAGATGAAATACACAGGAATGAAATTGACACACGTGGGAAGAGACAATGGAGAAGTACAAGATTGTCAGCCAAAACAAGAGTGCTGGCGTGGTGAATTATTTAATGTGGTTCTTCTAAGCCAAAGTCTAACTCCCACCAAATGACCTTTGCCTTCATGGGTCTGGTAAGAAGGTGGGGGAGAGAAAGGATTCACCAGTGAATAACTGTGAACAGGATCCTCTGGAATGCCATCCTGTTGTCTATAAAATGAACCCTCTGAGAAGCAGGAGGAAGGATCTCATTACTAGAAAGAGCAGAAGTGAGCATGTCCTTTAGATTCACCAGAGAGCTACACCATCAGAGGAGCAGCAGCAGAACCAGGCACAGATTCCCCGACTCAGACCAAGTCAAGCTGAATGCTTTTGTGCAGGAGGCTGACCTGTGGAGTGGGTGCCTCCGGGCACTTCACTGGGGAAGTGGGGTTTGCTGACCCAAGGGAAGTGGAGCTCAGTGCTGTGGCTTTCTGGAGTTGGATGCCTCTGGGCACTTAATGCAGGAGCTAAGTTTGCTGACCCATGGAGATTGAGCTGAATGTCTCTGGGTTGAGTCTTACAGCGGAGTGGTATGCCCCTTTGGGTGTTTATTAGCAGACCTGAAAGAACTTTGTAACATGTCCTGACAAACACTCAACTCTGGACATTTCTCACTGGTATTGCAACTTGTTTATTTCTTTCAAGAAACTCATTAATCATGAATTTTTTGGTAAGTTCTGTGTAGCCATTGCAATGGAAATTAGAACTTCGAGAGCAAGTATAGAATATTAATTAAGACAACTCAAAGGTCAGGGGCTGAATGGAACAGACCATTGGTTTCTCACATGTAACTTCAGGTTGAAATTGAAAAAACAAGTTCACAAGAGCCAAAATACAACCTTGAATTTAGAGAACATGTCAAAAATAGACTTGAAACATTGAACCCCATAGACTAAAGCCCCCCGGTGAGCAGTAGGATGGCATCAAGAATATGATATATGAAAGCCAAGAAAAGACAGAGAAGAAAGCAAAGACCAGAATGGATGTCAGAAGAGACTCTGAAAGTTGTTCTTGTACACAGAGCAGCTAAACCCAATGGAAGAAGATGAAGTAAAAGAGCTGAACAGAAAACTTCAAAAAGCAGCTCAAGGAGACAAAGGAAAGCATTATAATAAAACATGCAACGACTTGGATTTAAAAAACCAAAAACAAAGAACACATTTAGCATATCTTTAAAAAAATCATTTTATTGGGGGCTCGTGCAACTCTTATCACAATCCATCCATCCATCCATCCATTGTGTGTCAAGCACATCTGTACATTTGTTGCTCTCATCATTCTCAAAACAGTGTCTTTCTACTTGAGCCCTGGGTCTCAACTCCTCACATTCAGCATATCTTAAGCTGAAAGAATTGAAGAACAAATTCAATCCTCAAGTTTCAATATTTAAAAGATGTTATGGGACAAACACTGAATGCTGCAGGAAGCATCACAACAGCATGGAAGGACTACACAAGACCAAAGAATTGGTCAATGTGCAACTATTGAATGGTAGCATTTGATCAAGAACCGATGTCACTGAAAGAAGCTGTACTGAAGAGCATTAGTCAAAAAGCCGGGCTCCAGGAATTGATGGAATGTCAACCTGAAAGTTTCAACAAGCTTGTGAAGCTCTGGAAGCACTCCCTAGTCCATGCTAAGTAATGTGGCAGATGGCTATCTGGCCGCTGAACTGGAAGAGATTCATAGTTGTGCCACTGCAAAGAAAGGTGACCCAGCCTATGTGATCATGAAGTGTCAATGGGATCAGGTATCAGGCATTAAAGACCCAGAAAAAAAAACCATATTGTGAATGAGGGGGAGTGTGGAGTGGAGACCCAAAGCCCATCTGTAGACAATTAGGCTTCCCCTTACAGAAGGATCACAAGGAAGAGACGAGCCAGCTAGCATGCAGTATAGTACCATTGAAACATATCACTTTCCTCTAGATCTTTAATGCTTCCTCCCCCCAACTATCATGACTCCAATTCTACCTTAAAAATCTGTCTAGGTCAGAGCATGTACATGGGAACAGATAAGAGCTGGAAACACAGGAAATCCAGGACAGATAAACCCTTCAGGACCAATAATGAGAGTCACAATACCAGGAGGGGAAGGGGAAGGTAGGGGTAGAAATGGGGAACCAATCACAATGATCTACATATAACCCCCTCCCAGGAGGATGGACAACAGAAAAGTGGGTGAAAGGAGGCATCGGTCAGTGTAAAGTATGAAAAAATAATAATTATTATTATAAATTATCAAGGGTTCATGAGGGAGGGAAGGTGGGGAGGCAGGGGAAAAAAAGAGGAGCTGAAACCAGGGGCTCAGGGAGAAAGAAAATGTTTTGAAAATGATGATGTCAACAAATGTACAAATGTGCTTGACACAATGGATGGATGGGATGGACAGGTTGTGATAAGAGTTGTACAAGCCCCCAGTAAAATGCTTTAAATAAAAAGAAAAGAAAAGAAATGGGCCCGCTGAGGACAGGCAAGAGCATCCTACAAAGTCAAGGGCATTAGAATTGCCAAAGAGCTTAATAATTCTTTCAGAGTATTCATGAGAGACAGGGATGTTGCAAAATAATCATATAAAGAGTCAATTATTTGATAAGTAACTGAGGGTCAGGACTACCTCTGTGATAAAGGAGAAAGAAATATGAGACATATGTATGCTTCTGGGATTTAAGAAGGTATAGTCTTGGCATAATAAAAAAAATTAAGAGGACAGTCACCTTTTTTTATAACATTGATTTTAGAAGTAATAAATAACTAAATCTTCACCAAAAAAAGAAAGAAAGAAAGAAAGGCAACCCAACACAATGTAGAAAATATTGACAACTGGACATTAATAATATCACAACAAACAAATGTTCTGCAGAGGAATTCAGCAGTACTCAAAGGCGAGTACAGTAGTACATAGAGAACTGCCAGAAATTCTAGCCAGATTCAGAAGAGGCTGTGGAATAAGGCTTATCGCTGTTGTCGTCAGCTGGATCTTGGTTGAAAGCAAAGAAGATAAGAGAGACGTTGACTTGGTGTTTTATTTACTGTGTAAAGACACATGTCTCTGTGGATCATAACAAACTATGGGTAGCATTGAGAAGAAGGGGCGTTTCAGAACACTTAACTGTGCTCATATGAAATTTGTACATACACCAAGAAGCAGTTGTGTGGCTAGAATGAGGAAATACTGCATGGTTTGAAGTCAGGAAAGCTGGGTACTAGGGTTGTATCCTTTCACCATATTTTCCAATGTATATGGTGAGCAAATAATCCAAGAAGCTGGATTGTATGAAGAAGAATTTAGCATCAGAGTTGGAGGAAGGATTATTAACACACTGCAATCTGCAGATGACATAATCTTGCTTGCTGAAAGCATGGGAGTTTTGAAGATCAAAGACCGCAGCGTCCAGTGTGGATTGTAGCTCGATGTAAAGAAGGTGGACATTCCCACAACTGGGCCAATACACAACATCTTTATCAAAGGAGGAAAGGTTGACGTTTCCCAGGATTCCATTTTACTTGGATCAACAATCAATGCTCGTTGAAGCAGCAGTCAAGAAATGAAAGATGAGCTGCATTGGGCAAATCTGGTTCAGAGGATCTCTTTAAAGCATCAAAGAGCAAGGAAGGATATCACTTGAGGATTAAGATGCACCTCGCCCAAGGCTTGATAATTTAATTGCCTCATATGCACATGACCATTGGACAGTGAATAAAGAATTCTGTAGAAAAATGAATGCATTTGAATAATGGTGTTGGTAAAAAGAGTATTAAAAGTATTATGGACTGCCAGGAGAACAAACAAATCTGTCTTGGTGTAAGTTTAGCTATATCAAGAATGCCTCTTAGAAGCAAGGATGGTGAAACTTTGTCTTACACACTTTGGACATAGTATCAGGAGAGTCCAGTCCCTGGGAAAAGACATCATGTTTGGTCAAGTACAAAGTCAGTAGGAAAGAGAAGACCTTCAGTGAGATAAATTTGACCGTGGCTGCAACAGTGAGGTCAAACATATCACTTATGAGGATGACATGGGACTGGGCAATCTTTTGTTCTGTTGTAAGCAGAGCGGCTAGGTGTTAGAACTGATTCGATGGTACCTAACAACAATAACAATGTGCAAGGTATGAGCAAGTACGTCAAGTTCGCTTCCCTTTCTGGAAGCTAGGCGACGCCATCTGCCTAGCATAGATTGCTAATAAGCTTTCCTCCAATCCAGATTCTTCATACACCCTGGTTTCTCAAATTATTTGTTCAGCATATAGATTGAATAAGAAAGGGGAAAGAATACAGCCCTACTACATACTTCCCCCAATTTTAAACCACATGCATCCCTTAGTTTTATTTGAACAAGTGCCTCTTAATCTATGCACAGGTTGTGAATGAACAGAAATATTCTGGGGATTATCTTAATAGCTAAAATTCCTTGTTAGCCCACATGTGGATCTGATGTATCTAGTACCTTATTTCCAGTCATTTGAAGAAAGGGTTAAGACATGCTGTTGTTAGGGTGTGTTAGTATCCAGTCTTTTGAAGGGGAACATCACATCATTAGTATGAACTAATGTCCTGTCTCTCTGGCCCAGGTGCTTCTACTCACTGCTCTCATCAGGAGGCTGAAGCCTCCGCTGTCATTTGCTTGGCTGAATACAGGCTGGAGCGGGGCAAAGGGGACTTTATTGGTCCTTTGCTCCAGGGGTCACTCTCCCGCCCCATCTACTGAGGTGGAAGAACCCCCAAGTTCCTCTAATCTTGTGTTTCAGTGTTCTACTGCAGGTATTTCACATCAGGGTTTTCTCCTTCAATCGAATATTACTTGTTCTCCATTTCTCAGGGACTCGCTCATCATTCCAGCAGACTTACGAGATTAGTCTAATATGATTTACAATGCAAGAGGGTTCTACCGCATGGATCACAATCTGTATGTGGAAGAAACCGTCTGAGAAGAATGCTGGGTCGGGAGTGGAGGCAGGCTCATTCACTACCTGTGGTACGCAGTTGACATGGTTTTGCTTGTGGAAAGGGAAGAGGATATAAAGCACTTACTAATGAATATTAAGAAATACAACCTTCAGTGTGGATGACACCTCCGAATAAAACAAAAATCTGCACAACTGGACTAATAAGTGACACAACAGATGAAAAATATAAAAATGAAGTCGTTAAGTATTTAATTTTCCTTGGATCCACAATCCATGCCCATGGGAGCAGTAGTCAGAGTATCATTGCTGATGTCAAATGGATCTTGGATAAAGGTTGAGAACACCAGTGTGTTAGTCTGGGTAAACGGTAAGTGTACATTAAGAAGCATTCCAACCCAGTGCTGTCCAAGCCCATAAGTCCAACATTAGCCCATAGGTCCAACATCAATCCACAAAGTCCTCCTCCATCTCACAAAACACACGCAATGATGCCGACTTCAGGAGGAAAGCTGAGTCAGTGAATGTGTAAGCATCTCAGCGCTGGCAGGGGTCTCCACGTGGCTGCTCCAGCACCCAGGGCTGCATCTGGGTAGGTCCATGCAGCTTCTCCTTGGGAATCTCTTGTAGGAAATGAGCCTTTCTAGCTGAAGCAGGGAACTGGCTAACGCAGCTTGCACCCTGGTCCGACCATCGGAAAGCAAGAGACCCAAGAACTAGAAAGGTGAGACTTACCGAGCCATTTATCTCTCCACCCTTCAGGTAATCCCACATGTGTTTATTGGTCAGGTTGGCACAATAAACCTTAACTATCTCAACCAGAAAGATGCTTGCTTGTGTTTTATTGACTATGCCAAGGAATTCAATTATGTAGACTATAAAAAACTGTGATAACATTATAAAGAATGGGAATTCCAAAATACTTAACTGTGCCCTTGTGGAACCTGTGCATAGACAAACAGGCAGTTGTTTGAAAAGAATGAGGGAATATTGTATGGTTTAAAATCAGGAAATGTTATTGCTTCTTGGCCTTTTGGCCAAGATCAAGTGTAGGAAAGGTGTGTCAGGGTTGCATTCTTTTACATATTTATTCAATCTATGTGCTGAGATAATAATCCAAGAAGCTGAATAATATGAAGAAGAATGCAGCATCAGAATTGGGAAGAAGACTTATTATTAACCCTCAATATGCAGATAACGCAACCTTACTTGCTGAAAGCAAGGAGGACTTGAAGCACTTGCTAATGAAGATTTTAAAAATGCTGCCTTCCCTGAGGGAGATGAACAACCGAAATGTGGGTAAAGGGAGACAGTAAGATATGAAAATAATAATAATTTATAATTTATCAAGGGCTCATGAGGGTAAGAGGGTGGGGGAAGGAGGGAAAAAAGAGAAGCTGATACCAAGGGCTCAAATAGAAAGTAAATGTTGAGAAAATATGTACAAATATGCTGGATACAATTGATGTATAGATTGTTATAAGAGCTGTAAGAGCCTCCAATAAAATGATCTTTTAATTAAAGAAGAAATAATATATGCTAAATAGACATATAATAATGATAAAATGAACTTTAAAAAAAGTAGAACCGGCATCTGTTGTTAAAGTATAAGATATTATTTTATTTATTTTTAAAAATATATTATTTTATTGGAAAATAAATCAATGAAATATCCTTCCTTCATCCAGGAAAAAAAAGCAGCCTTCAGTATGGATTGCATGTCAGTGTAAACAAAACCAACGTCCTTACAACTGGGCTAGTAGACAGCATCGTGATCCAAGGGGGAAGATGGAAATTCTCAAGGATTTCATTTTACTTGGATCCATAATCAGCAGCAGTCAAGAAATGAAATGACACACTGCGTCGGGCATCTCTGCCACACAGGACCTCTTTAAAGAGCCAAGATGTCGCTTCGAAGACCAGTGTGCCCTTGACTGAAGTCATGGTCTCTTCAGCCGCCTCATGTCCATGTTGGACAATTCATAGGGAAGACAGGAGAAGAACAGATGCCTTTGAATGGGGGTGCTGGTGGGGACTATGGAAGGCACTGTGACTGCCAGAGAGAGTGCCCTGCTAGCAAGGTGGGTTACAAGTTGGGCTGCTAATCAAAAGGTCAGCCCACACTGGAAACCACCTGCCCCTCCTTGGGAGAGAGACGAAGCTTTCTACTCCTGTCAAGACTTCCACTCTTGGGAACCCCTAAGGGCAGTTCTACTCTGTCTTTCAGGATCACTGTGGGTCCAAATCAACTTGATGGCAGTGAGTTTGGTGTTGCTTTGGTGGGCTATAAAATGACCAACTCAATTCTGTCTTGGAAGAGGTACAACCAGACCGTTGCTGAGAAGTGAGGATGGCAAGACTTTGGATGTGTTACTAGGAGAGTCCAGTCTCTGGAAAGGGGCAGCATGTTTGTTAACATAGAGGGTGCGTGAAAAACAGAAAGACCCTCAAAGACTGACACGGTGGCTGCAAGATAGGCTCAAACATAACGGTCGTGAGGATAGTGTAGAACTGGGCAGTGTTTCTATTGTTTATAGGGGCCAGTATGAGACACTGTATCATAAAGAACTAGTCAACATTCAAACATTCCAGGAGTGGTGTATAAGCAAGAACCAGTGATGCTGAAGGACGAAGTTCAAGATGTACTGAAAGCATTAGCTAAAAATAAGGCTCCAGGAATTGATGGAATACCAAACTAACCATTTCAACAAAGTGATGAAACACATGAAAAACTCACTAATTTGTGCCAGGAAATTTGTGAGACAGCTACGTGGCCCACTGACTGGAAGAGCTCCATATTTGTACCCAACTGAAAGGTGACCCAACAGAATGCTCAAATTATAGAACGAAATCATTGATATTGGGAGACAAATGAAGCATTCTACTCCCATAGTTACAGTCTCAGAAACCCACAGGGCCATTATTACCCTGTCTCGTAGGGTCTTTATGTGTCAAAATTAACTCGATGGCAGTGAGAGTTTTATCACTGATAACACATGCAAGTAAAATTTTTCTGAAGATCATCCAACAACAGTTGCAGCAGTACATTGACAGGGAGCTGCCAGAGGTTCAGGCCAGATTCAGAAGAAGAAGTGATATTGCTGAGATCAGATGGCTTAGCTCAAAGCAGAGAATACCAGTAAAGATGTTTACTTGTGTACTATGCCAAAGCACTCGGATAGGTGGATCATAACAAACTACGGATAACTTTGAGAAGAATGGAATTCCAGACCACTTCGATGTGCTCATGTGGAACTGGTGCATGGATCAAGAAGCAGTTGTGTGAACAGAACAAGGGAATACTGCATCGTTTAAAATCATGAAGGTGTGTGACAGGGTTTAATCCTCTCACCATAATTATTCCATCTGTATGATGAGCAAATAATCAGAGACACTGGTTTATATGCAGCATTAGGATTGGAGGGAAGCTTATTAACCTGGGATAGGCAGATGACACGATCTTCCTTGCTGAAAGTGAGGAGCACTTGCTGATGAAGATCAAGGATAGCAGACTTCAGTATGGATTACAATGCATTGCCGAGAAGACCAAAGTCCTCACAACTGGACCAATAGGTAACATCATGATAGATGGAGAAAAGATCGAAGTTGTTAAGGATTTGATCTTGCTTGGATCAACAATCAATATTCATGGAGGCGGCAGTCGAGAGATCAAAAGGAAAGTTGCATTAGGTAAATCTGCTGCACAAGACCTCTTCAGATGATTGAAAAATAAGGATGCTACTTTGAGGACTAAGGTACACCTGACCCAAGCCATGGTGTTCTCTATCGCCTCAGATGCATGTGAAATTTGGACATTGGATAATGAACACTGAAGAAGAATCTGTGCCTTTACATTGTGCTGCTGGAGAAGAGTATTGGAAGGCCCCTGGGCTGCTAAAAGGACAATCCGATGCTTTTGGAAGAAGTAAGGCCAGAGTGCTCCTTAAAGGAAAGGAAAGCAAGATCTCTTCTTATGTACTTTGGACATATTGTCAGGAGAGACCAGTCCCTGGAGAAGGATACATGCTTGGTAGGGTAGAGGGGCAACAAAAAGAAGGCCCTCAAGGAGATGGATTGGCACAGTGGGCTCAACAATGGGCTCAGGCACAGGAACAATTGTGAGGATGGCACAGGACTAGGCAGTGTTTTATTCTGTTGTGCTTGGGGTCCCTGTGGCTCGATGGCACCTAACCACAAAACATGAGTCAGACCTGACTTGAGGGTACCTAACACAAACCTCAACAACGGGTTTGTAATGTTCATTGCACACAGGCAGATACTATGCTGATGGCGAGTCCATTCACTCCCTACCTTTTCTCTTTGGTGCACGTGCCAAATAGAATCTCTTTTACTCACTACTATAATTGTGGTGCTTTTTTTTCTTGGACAGACTACAGAAATCTAGTAGGTGGGAGAGAGGTAGGAGAAGACGAAGAGAGAAGACTAGAAGCAGTATCACCTTCTCCACACCAGTGCCCCCGTGGCTAGGTTTATTTATGGCAGAGGGACACTTGCATACCACGTTTTGCCTGATGTTTGAGAACAGTGCTCCAAGATCCCCGTGGAGTGCAGCAGTGGTTCAGTGGTTGAATTCTTGCCTTCCGTGTGGGAGACCCAGGTCAGTGCACTTCACCATGTGCGGGACCAGGAAATGTTTTCTTCTGTTTGAGCAGGGGTCCACTAGGAATTTGGGGCTGACCCAATGGCAGCTATTGACAACAACAAAATATGCCCTTGGACCCTGGACAGGGGCACACAATAGAGGAGGCAGGATGTTATCCTGGGCAAGAAGTCAGAGAAACCACCTGGTTCTAGAAGCTACAAAGCTGCGTGCATTTTAAAAATCATTTTGAAGGAGGCTAAGACAGAAACCACTAATGACTGTTGGGGTGGGGGTAGGGGGGTATAAATGTGATAAGCTTGCTTGGTGGCTACAGGAAGCAGGGCTAACCAAAAGGACTAACAGCCAATTGGAATGAGTGGGGAGCAGTCTGCATTATGCAGAAGGAGGATGAAGTCACAGAGATATATTAAATGCAAAGAAAATCACATTGACTGCCATCTGAGTTCGTGACTGTGAAATTTAAATGCACATCATCATTTTAATAATGCTGATGAAAATGAAAGTGTGCAAGGACCTTTTAGGCCAGATGTGTTTCAAAAATCCTGCTGGTTGGGGAAATTACAGATCAGGAGTACCAAAACATTATTATAACTGTGTTGTTAGGTTAAAGATGATTTATTGTAGGTGGAAGTGATTTTTCAAAAAGTTTTATTGTGACTTGGGTGAAATTTTACAAAGCAAATTTATTTTCCGTCCATTGATTATAATCCTCATTCGTCCCGCTTCCTCCATGTGCTCCTTGCTCCCACCCATCCTTCTTTCTTGTCCCTTCCTGCCTCTGAGTTTTATTCCTAGGTGAATGTTGCCCTTTTGATCTCATATGATGGATCTTTCTCAAGGGTATGTACTGTCTGGCTTGATTGTCCACCTTATAGATATGTCTATTATTTGGCTGACAGTTAAGACATAGGTGGAAATGTTTCTTTAGTGTTTTTTTTTTTCTGCATAGAAAGGTATACTAGAAGGGAACCAGTGGAGAGGTCTGAGGGGCTGGCTCCAACCCCAACTACTACGTGGACACCTGCCCCTTCCCCCAGAAGTATTTATTTCAAAGGACAGCATTGAATCTGCAGTTCCGGGAGAGGGACATGTCTGATTGGAGCACACGGGAGCAGATGAAGGGGGAGGAGGAGAGAGTGGAGCACATCCTGGCCCACCAGGCCTTGAGGACAATATTCCCGACTAGAGCAGCCAATCCACAGAGAGGACCACATGGCCGGCCCCACTATGAGACACGATGCCCCTCACTGACCCATAGGCCTACAGGGACAACACCGGAGACACAGTGTGGGAGTTGCGCCTGATCTGATCCCGCGAAACCGAGGAAAAACACTAAGGGGGTGAAACAGAACAGCAAGGGAATGGAGTGGCAAGGTCCCCAGGGAATGCTGAAGGTGGACTTTGGGGCCAGGGCATGGTGCCCCCACAGACTGGACTAGAAAACACTCCTAAAGGCCAACAAACAGTCCTTGACTAACTACAAGCTTCTATTTCTTGTTT
>NW_022111372.1:51326979-51335490 GCF_000313985.2 Echinops telfairi
CAATGAATGTACAAATGTGCTTTACACAATTGATGTCTGTATGGATTGTGATAAGAGTTGTATGAGCCCCTAATAAAATGATTAAAAAAAGAGAAAGGTATACTATAAACTATACAGGAAGCCAAACCCTTCGCTGACCATACAAACTGTACTTCACTGATCTGAAGCCATTCTGCCTTACATACAAATTGGACTTAAAGGACACTCAAAGCATACTGCATAAGAGGAAATTGATAACTTGAACTTCATATTAAAATTTAAAAGGCACCATGAAGAAAATAAAAACATAAGCCACAGCCTGTGAGGAAGTACTTTCTAGCCAATTGATAAATGCCATGTCCAACAGATATTAGATAAAGAATACTCAGAACTTGATAACAACAAGACAAACAACCCGATTAAAATACGGGCAAAAGATGGAACAGATACTTCACCAAAGAAGACACAAGGATGACTACGAAGCCTCGGGACAGATGCTTATCACCTTCAGTCACTAGACAAAGGTGAATTAAAGCCAATAATGAGCTTCTGCTTCAGACGCACTAGACTGGCTATAATCAAACAGACCAGGAGCTGTCAAATGACAGGGCTGCTTGTTTTGTGATTACGTTTTACTGCAGCGCAGTCAGACCCATTTACTGATATGTCCCCTACGGCTGCTTTCATATTACAGCAGCAGAGCTGAGTAGCTGTGTCAGAGACGGCATGCCAAGCAAAGCCTACAATACAGTATTTACTATTTGGTCCTTTACTATCTGGTCCTTTACAAAGGAGCCCCATTGACATGGGGGCTAACCAAAAGGTTAGCAGTTTGAATGCACAGGCTGTTCCGCAGGAGAATGATGTGGCCGTGTGCTTCTGTGAAGATTCACAGCTTTAGAAACCTTGTGGGACAGGTCTACTCTGTCCTGTGGGTCACCACCATGTGTCAGAATCTATTCAATGGCAGTGTGGCTTGACCTTTGACATAAAACTTATTGACCCCTGAAATAGACAATAATAAGTGTCGGAGATGTGGAGAAACTGGGACTTTCCTCCCATGCTGATAGGAAAGGAAAACAATACGGCCACTGTAGAAAGGAATTTGGTGGCATTTTAAAAAGTTAAACACACAAGCACCTTGTGAAAGAAAAATTAGCCTGGAATGGGACATGGGTGTTGATTAATGGGCTTTATTGGGAAATAGGACCCACTGAGTTTTTAGGGAGCCTCGTAGGGAGAGCAAAGAAGCAGAGATCAGAGTAACAGGCTAGTAGAGCAGCCGAAAGGGGAGCAAGCACCAGTGGTGAGTGAGCCAGAGAGCCCAGAGGAGACAAAGAATCACCCCAGATATGCCCTCACAGCGGTGTCTAATCGCCAGGCTTGGGAAAGCACCGTGTATCCTTCTGATTGGCAGGTTTGAACGTGGTGAGGGTGACGTAATCTCTGACACGCCCGGGAGGTTCTTCCGCATGCTTGGGAGGCGATGGAATCATGGGAAGAGACCCTTTCAACGGCCAGCGGCTGTTCCACTCTTAGCAGGACTGATCACTTTTTTTTAAACTAATGCCTTCAGTGCATCTTGGATTTCTTGTTTCAATATCGTTGGCTCTTGATTATATGCATCTATAAAAATTACAAGTGAAAAAGTTTTCCTTCCCATAAGTTTGCTCAAATTCATTGTCAGGACCAAGGGCTGGGGATTGCCTGCTACTCCTTCAGCCCAAGACAGAGACCAGGTTCATTCGAGAAACTCTGTTTATTCTGAAGTGGGAGACAGAAAGAAACAGTGGCCTTCGCTACCTCCAAATGGCTTCAAATTTGAGTGAAAATCAAGTAAGTTATCTACCCTAAAATCCGTGACCAAAGCAGGTTTTGCAATGACCACAGGAAGCAGTCTGGAGGGTTTGCAATCACCTGGCCCCAGTCACTGTGACAAAAGAAACAGGTTTCACAGGACACAATTCAGATCTACATTTCTCCAGAGATTTGAGACATCACCCATTGGTCTCCACATTTCCCTCGGGGGCTGTCGGACCACCTTCTCAGACTACTATCCCCTGAGGCCTCATGATCCATTATTTATCCAAAGGGCCTGGCAACATACCTCCTGATTAAGCTTAAAAGGATTTTTTTACTACAAGAGCGGGAGCTGTTATATTTTGGACTTTTAATAGACTAAATCTTAAATTGTTATATTTCTAGTATTTTGATCAATAGTAGGCTCTCTCACCTTCTCCAACAAAACTAGTGAATCGTGATTGTTCTTCAAATAATTATTGGTTCAAGTTTATAGTAACAGTAGTCAGGAGGGCCTTCATTTGTCCAACAAATGAAAAAGGAGGCATATAAGTAGCATCTGCCCTTTATCAAATGTGTATTCTTCATTTTAAGATCCAAAATCAGTGGTGAGGAGGGTGTAGGAGACCTGGTAGGGCTTGATCAAGGGCAAAGTAACCGAGAGGAATTACTGAAACCCAAGTGAAGGCTGGGTGTGATAGTGGGACAAGAGGAAAGTAAAAGGAAATAGAGGAAAGAACTAGGTGGCAAAGGGCATTTATAGAGGTCTAAATACGGGCATGTACATATGCAAATATATTTATATATGACAATGGGGAAATAGATCTATGTGCATATATTTATGGGTTTAGTATTAAGGTCACAGATGGATATTGGGCCTCCACTCAAGTACTCCCTCAGTGCGAGAACACTTTGTTCTATTAAACTGGCATTCCATGATGCTTACGTTCCCTGCTAGATTGCTGAAGACAAAGCTGGTGCATAAGCAAATGTGGCGAAGAAAGCTGATGGTGCCTGCTATCAAAAGATATAGCATCTGAAGTCTTAAAGGCTTGAAGTTAAACAAGTGGCCATCTAGCTGAGAAGCAACAAAGCCCACATGGAAGAAGCACACCAGTCTGTGTGATCATGAGGTGTTGATCGGATCAGGTATCAGGCATCAAAGAACAAAAAATCATATCATTGTGAATGATGGGGAGTGCGGAGTGGGGACTCAAAGCCCATGGGTAGGCAACAGGACATCCCCCTACAGAAAGGTCATATGGAGGAGATGAGCCAGTCAGGGTGCAGTGTAGCAACGATGAAACATACAACTTTCCTCTAGTTCTTTAATGCTTCCTCCCCACCCACTATCATGATCCAATTCTTCCTTACAAATCCGTCTAGACCAGAGGATGTACACTGGTACAGATAGGAACTGGAAGCACAGGGAATCCAGAACAGATGAACCCCTTAGGACCAGAGGTGAGAGTGGTGATACCAGGAGGGTGGAGGGAAGGTGGGGTAGAAAGGGAGAGCTGATCACAAGGATCTACATATAACCCCCTCCCTGCAGGATGGACAACAGAAAAGTGGGTGAAGGGAGACATCGGACAGTGTAAGACATGACAAAATAAAAATGATTTATAAATTATCAAGGGTTGTGAGGAAGGGGTGGTGGGAGGGAGGGCAAAAAATGAGGAGCTGATACCAAGGGCTCAAGTTGAAGGGAAATGTTTTGAGACTGATGATGGCAACAAATGTCCAAATGTGCTTGACACGATGTATGTGTGGATTGTGATAAGAGGTGTACGAGCCCCCAATAAAATGATTTTTTTTAAAATCTAAAAGGAAGAAAAGAATATTCCCAGGCAAGTGCCCTAGGAGCTTCTTTCTCCCTGCCACCAAGTTGATTACCACTCATAATGACTCTCTAGGACAGGGTAGAACTGCCCCTGTGGGGCTCTGAGACCGTAATTCTTCATGGGGGTCGAAAGCCTTGATTTCTCCTAAGGAGCAGCTGGTGGATTTGAACAGCTGAACTTGCTGTTAGGAACTCAACACATAACTCAATACGCCACCAGGTTTCCTAGCACTAGCTAATCTACTTTTCCTGAGCGCAACTGCCTCTCCTTGATCTTTCACAGAATTGCCATGGTGACCAGAGCACTGGGAAAATAACACAGAGAACTCAAAATGGCACCTGAATGTATGTTCAGCTTAAAACAGAGTGAGGGATCCAACTGTAGGTTGCAGAATTCTGCAAACTGATACTTGTAGATTTTAGGCTCTGTTGCATTCCCTCCTCTCGATCAGAGATCAAAGGTTGCATATAGATGAACAAACTGAAATTTAGTCAGGCTCCTAAGTGGTGACCATAGCAGGCTCTTTCACTCATAGTGCTGATTGCCCCCTGGAAACCAGATACTTTTTTACTAAGACTTAAGCAAGAGCGTAACTTTATTAATTGTATTGCAGAAATGAATATAGCTGGTGTATATAGTTTTATTGGGATTGTTTCTATATTCTCTAACATGTGTAAAGGCGAAAAGCAATTTTTATCATGCTTAATATTATCAAAAAAAGAGAAAAATATTATGATCCCATGTAACAATGATGTATCCTATATGCCTATTCCTGATTGTAGCTAAGTAAACAAATCTGGTCAGTCTCCAAGACTGTTACAGTGTACCATGTTGCTTGTCATCGTAATCTATGCATATCTTGTTCTACCTCTCCTGTGCTATTTATCCAAGTGTTAAAACTGGTGTTGGCTATAGCACAAACTCCATTTTCTTAGACCAATAGTAATAAAAACAAACAAAACAAACTTAGCCCACTCAATTGCTGGATATCCACTCTGGCCAATGAAGCTAAAGATCCCTACTGCGCTCCCACCCCTCTAGAAACATTGTCTGCGATTTGTCCCACAGTGATTGAGACATTTTGAAAGATTTTCTAATTCAACTACCATAAACGGGAATCCAAACGTCTAAAGATGACCAACCCCAGCGTCAGTGCTGAACTAATGGGCTGCCTTGTGACTCTTGTTTTTCAATATGTGATGATTTACTATCAGTTTCACAATATTTTCTAGATTTATCATTATGAATATCTAAGGGTAATCCCAAGTTCCAAAAGCACACTGTGCATGCATCTACCAAGAATCTAAACAAGAGATTTCCCACATAAATTCACTGCCAATTGGAATGGGATCATCTAAACTTATATGTATATAATTAGACCCACCACGTAAAAATATGTATTCATAAGGGGCACACAAAATTTGTTTGGAGGAAACAGTGGGTATAGAAAAATTACACATGATAACCAAATTTCCATTAGAGAATTATCATAAATAGTCTCCTTAGCTGAAATTCCACATTTACTTATATACTTGCTTCCAATATTGATGATTGTTTTATCAATATTATGTTATTTTATTTTTAAAAATTTTTCATTCTCCAACATTAGTTTTATAATGAATAGTAAAGTGTTAAATTAGTCTTCTCATTATTAATTATTATAGACATGAAAAGGGTTAATATTATGGGCTGCTATTTCTATTAGCTTGCTATAACATTCTTCCTACTAACTGCTTACATCTCTGGGTGGGATTTGATACATGTCTACAAAATATCCATTTTTAACACAAGGCAAGTGAGGATATCTTTTAAATATCTAGATATCCCACAAGTAATCATTTAACTGGATTTGAGCGATATTAATACATAGTTTAGAGGTATTTGAGTTACTGGTGGGCAGTCCATAGCTTAACTCAAATTCCATGGGCGAAGTCTTGCTAGAGGTTAAAGTTTAAACTTTAAAACAGTAGTTGGAACTAAGTGGTAGTCAAACACAGGAGATGCCCAAAGTAGGACTTTTCGCTAACAGAATGAGGATTTTTATGACAAATTCAACCCTGTGCAAATTACCACCACTCACTACAGATTGGGATAGTGGGACAAAAGCATTTTTATTCCAAGTATCTATCCTTCTAATAAATAAAAGGTAATTAGCACATACTACACAATGCAAATTAACAAAGTGATAAACAATTGTCAAAGGGATAAATAATTGTACAAAATACAATTAAATGGTACTTGTAAGTAGTCATTCATGTAAGGGATTGGTGTCTGTTGGGAGAGAACCTATGTTTCAGCTTCAGTCTTCTGCTTGGTTTGACCTCCCAATGAGAGACTTCGGTCTTCTTTAACTGAGAAAGCTGTGTGCAGGCTTTTGCACCTTGTGAGTTTGAGTCCTGGTGGCACTGTTGGACTTTTAGCCCTTTGGTGCAAAGGTTGACTGTCTTCTGGCATCAGTTATTAATGTTGGAGTAAACTTGATTTCCATTCCTTACATATGGGCATCTTTCCCTCCTCGCAGTCTTGTGCCTCCTCGTGGCCAAGTATTGTGAAAACAGGATGTTCTCTTCAACATTAGTTTGTATGGAACTGGCATAAACCATGAAGTCATATAAGTACTGTGATAACACTGCTCCATACTTAACCTGACATCTATTTAAGGCATGTGGAAATTATATACAGTTTTCTACTTCTAGGAGAACAGGCTGAGTATATTGGTGATTTCCCCAGCCTTTAAAAGTAAGGAGAAATTGGCTATTTTTGTGAACAGAAATGCTGAAGAAGGTGCTGCAGAGATCTATAATTATAAAGCATACAAGATCATGGTTCATCAGCTAAAAATATATGCAAATTGGGGACTACAAGTTACCTTAGTATAGCAGGCTTATTTATAGCCCTACAATCGTATACAAATCTTCATCCTTCAGTATTTGGTTTCTTTATAGGGAAAACAAGAGTATTATTAGTACCGGTGTATGGTATCATTAAACTTCATTGAATGAAATCTTGAACAATGGGTTCCAATCCTGCTATAGATTCTGGATTTAAACATTATTGGGCAAGGATTGAAGTGTCTATTGGAACCTGTATGTGCTCACCTGACAAGACTCTTCCTATATTTTTGGTTGCTTTTTGCCCAACACTCAGTGGGTACTTGTTTGAAATCTTCTCTTCTTCCCTAAACTTTTTTCCTCTACTTCCATTAATCCTTGAATAAAACATCAAGTTTTCTACCTTTCAGTAAAATAGTCATTGAAGGGAGGACATTTTGATAGATTTTAGCCACAGTCAATAAACTGTATATGACAATGTCATTTAGATAATACATCTTGCCCTAATAATGACTGGCCTAGCAGTACCAACATGTGGATCTCTAACAGCTCCTAAAGATATCGGCCTTGGTTCTGAGCAAGGCAAAAAATCTGTTCTCCATTTAAAACTCCCACCATTTTTGAAGTTTCCCCCCCCTTTTTTTTTCCCCACTTCAAGGAGTTTTCATAAAGATCTGGGATTTAATGTTGACACAGTAGGCCCTGAGTTGATCAGGAAGGTATAAGGTCCTCACTTTTTGGAAACATTGTTAACTCCTAACTGTTAAGGGGGACTGTACACACCCTAAGTCCCCGGAGCACCATCACAGTATGCTAAGGGAGGCACTGAAGGCATACACAGTTGTTCATCCTTTTAAAGTTTTATTTTATTTTTCAAGTTTTAAACACCCCCTACTAAAATAATCAGGCTTCTTACAGTAGTTACAAGCCAGCTCATTTTTTTGGCATGCTTGACTGGTCATCCCTTGTTAGAAATTTCAATATTGCTCTCCATTTTTGCAGCTGTTGCAGCTGTCAATCAATTTCTTTTTCTGCTCTCTAGATTTTTACATTTTCCTTATTCTTTCCTGCAGTCTGAGCTAATTTGTAAGCCACTGTAACCAACCCTGAATGATTTCTTTTCACTAATGCTGCCAACGCAGGCAACTGCCCCTACGCTCCCCCAAAAATTAGTCATCGGATGATGCTACTTTTTAATTGTCCTCAAGCCTGAATGTTCTTCAACTAGATTGGAGGAAACTATCTAAAAGCATATGCATTTTCTATCTCTTCTTGCAACAAGCCTGAATTTTTGTCATTAATCTTTTTCTTTAAACCTTTTGAAAATGAATTTATTACTTCTCAGAGTAAACTTTGACCCTCATCTCTCCATTCCTTCCTCATAACTCCCATTTTGGAGATTAAGCTTGCTTTCGGGTCCTTCCATTTGATTTAGCCTTGCATCTTTCTTGTCCGTATCCCGGCAACATGAGTAACAAATTACACAAGTCTGATGGACCTGGCTCATTGGTGCTAGTCAGATAGTAAATTCATGCATAGATTTTTTGCAGACTTTCATGGGGGTCAGGAAAATCTTTTACAAGGATCTCTGTTAAGATCTGGACCAAGAATTTACTGTCTACTGTCCACTTCTGCTGGACCCCTTGGGAGCTCAGACCGTCAGACGATCAGAGGCATTAAGGAGACAGAGACTCAGATAAAAGTGAATCCCTGGAATTAAAAGGCAGTTCAGTTAAAAGAGAACTAAAGGCCACATCAGGATATAAAGAAGTCGCTTTTAATTTGTCCTTATTTTCTTCTTCTGAGCACCCCCCCACTGTCCCTTTAAAACCACGTAAGAGTCCCATCCGTTAAGCAATCAATGTCACTTGCTCTCTTTGCGATGCTAAAATCTGTTTTGACCGCTTAGCAATACTTACTTTCTGTCTCCTTGAGGATTTAAAGGACCAATTGAAAGATACTTCCTTTTAGTTTCCTCTTGTCCCACTATCATGCTCAGCCTTTACTTGGGTTTCAGTAATTTCTCTCGGTTACATTGCCCTTGCTGAATCCCTACC
>NW_022111372.1:51337552-51343416 GCF_000313985.2 Echinops telfairi
AAAACAAAGAAAGAAAAACACTTCCCATGAATTTAGACTGATTTTATATCCTTCTACTTCCAATTTACACCTCAAAAATACTAATCTAGCTAATAAAAAATTCCCCACTTTTGGGTCACTAGAAATAATTCCTTTCTTTGGTTAAATCGTGCTATTTTCTAAATATCAAATTGAATTAGACCTAACTTTTTTTTTCAAATTATATAGGTTGTTGGTGTCCCAGTTGGTGGGCTGTGAATTTTACTTTTCTCTTGGTCCTTACATTGAACTGAAATGAAAGAAAAACTTTCAAACCAGAGCACTGTTTTCCAAATTTTCTGGGCCACGAGAAAGAAACTAGTGGGGATTTCCTGCAAGATGGTAGTCTAGTCTACACACACAAACTCAACGCCATCGAATCCGTGCTGACTCACAGCGCCCCCTGGGGGTTTCTGAGACTAACTGTTGGTGGCAGTAGAAAGTCCAGCCTTTCTCCCACAGAGCTGCTGGCAGTCTAGAAATCCTGACCAGGCTCTGCGCAGCCCAAGCCGTAACCACTACACCACCAGCGCTCCTTAGGCTACATGAAACCTCTCTATCAAAGGCACAAGAGACCAAATGAAATGAAGATGCATGATTATCCTGGAACCATGAACTTCAGGGCAAAGGGTAGAGAGGGGGGTGGAGTACTGAGTCAGAGAAGAAGCTGAGCAAAGGCAGTGAGGCAGGAGACAGACCGCTGAGTTGTCAGCTTGCCGGATGTAGCATGGCCATCTCAAACTTTTGCAAGCAACATTTGATCGAGACAGCACAGCAGCCTGGCACACTTGTGGCCTTCGGTGAGAAAGATGGGGATCTCCCGCGTTCCCTACACCTTCTTGGAGACTAGACTCATGGCCAGCTTCTGGCAGGAACTTCTTGGCAGGAGCTTTAGAAGGAAAGAAAAGAAGGACTGGATGTCCGACCCTCTCACTCCTCCCCACTCATCCCTCAAGCCCCTTGGCTAGCATCGTGTGCTGACCCGTACTGAGTGCTCCCCCACCTCCAATTTTCTTGTCATTCCATTGTGTTTTTACCCTTTCTGCTCGGCTTTCCTTCTTATTTCCTTTATTCATCTTCTCTTTATTCTCCTTCCCTTTAGATTTTTCTCTTGTCCTAGTGTTTTTCTTTGAGTCTCTTCTGTCTCCCCATCTCTAGTCTTGTCTGTGTTTTCTTTCTCCTTTGTCTTTCTTTCCTTGTTTATATTTTCCTTTCCTTTATTTTTCTTTTTAGTTATTGCATTCTTTTTTCTTTTTATTTGTCTTATACCCTCCACATTATTTCTTTACTCCTTTCTCTTTTACTGTTTTCTTCTCATTGATTTTCTCATTGTCCTACCCAATGGAGGCAACAACACAGCCCAGCCACACCTCTAACTCAGTCAGTCCCGTTTATTGGGTGAGGGCCACTGCTCACTTCTCCTCCATTTGATCATGAGTCGTAGCCAACATCAGACAAATCCACCCCAAACTGTGCTATATTAGCAGTGAACAGAGAATAGTGTGCACACTCACATTCTCTATCACACCTGCTAGGAAACAGGTGCTGAGTGCATAAAAATACCAGATACAATCATCAATCAGATACAAATACGACAATGCCACGGTGTCTTGGGGACAAAAGACAGTTTCGGTTCACATGCAGAAACAGGGCAGAGTGGCTCAAGTGACCAAAACACAGAGTCAGAAGACCTTTTGAGGCATAAATGACATTGGGACCACTTGAGAAGGAATTGAAAAGTCACATCTTGTGGTACTTTCAAGGAACTGAGATAACACTCAAGAAAGCCACAGAAGAAAACAAGGAAAACAGAAAAAAAGTAGAAGAATTCAGGAAAACCCTACAGGAACAAATGGACAGAATAAATACAAAATTAGAAATCAGACAAAAGCAGCAAGTGGAAAGTCAGAAGATTTATGCTAAGATTTCAGAAACAGATTGACATTGAGAGAGCAAGGGGTAGAACTGAATTAATGGATAGCCAAAAAGCTAGCTGAAAGAAAAATTTCATAGTGCTAATCTGCCAAAGGACAATCAGAAAAAAACCCAACACAGCAAGAAAGGACCTTCAGAATTCCTAAGAACTATGTGTGACACCATCAAGGATAATAACTTAGATGTGATCATAATTCTTGAACATGAAGAGATTTTTTCCCCCTAAAAGCACAGAAAAATTCTGAAAAAAAAATTGGTAGAAGAAAAGTTCTTTAACATCTTGAAAGATAAGAAGATATAATTCCAGAATCTGAATGAAACTCAAACAGGGTAGCCTAAAAGAAAATCACAAAGACTTATCGTAATACAACTTTTCAAAACTAAAGATAAGGAAAGAATCCTGAAAAGCATCTCAAGAAAAGCCAAGAGTTGCCTACAAAGGTGAGCCAATACTAGCAAGTCTGTTTTCTTAGCAGAAACCATGCAAGCAAGAAGACAATGGGATAAATGCATAAAATACAGGAAGGAAAAACTTACTCACCTACTCTGCAAAATTGTTTTTCAAACATGATGTCAAGATCATAACATGTCCCAATAAGCAGAAACTAAAGAAATTTGTAAAAATCAGACCAAACTTAAATAATATATTAAAGGACGTTCTCTGGACAGAGAACCAACAATACCAGGCAACAATCTGAAATTAAAATACTTGACAACTCAATCTAGAAGTCAACCTATATAGAAAAGTCTTCAACGTAAAACACACCCACAAAACTGAAATAAGGAAGCAGAAATATAAATTTTTATTGAGAACAATTAAACAGTTAAGAAGAGGGGATAGTGTAGTTACAGAACTTCAAAATGCAGAGAAAGTAAAAAAGATTGTTAAGAATTTGGCAGAAGAGGAAGGGGATGCTGAATAGGAAAATTAATATTGGGTATCTTAATTGAATTTTAGGATTTTCTTATCCATGAAACCATTTATTAAACATTAAAAAACCTAACCCAAACTGCAAAAACCTACAGCAATGTAAAATTCTCTTATCCTCACAGAAAAGGATTCAAACAATTACCTACTATGGAAGGCCAAATTATTAGCAGCTAGGCCAGAAATGACCTTTCCCATCACACGTCACTGTCATCATTTGATCTCAGTAAAGTGGAAGCAGAGTTCAATCAATCAGATTGAGATGAGCTAATGGTTACTCACCCACTGCCATCAAGTTGATTCTGACTCATGTTTTCTGATGAGTCATCTCAGTCAATCTCAATCCACGGAGACTTTATGCACAACAGAATAAAAACTGCCTGGTCCGGTGGTATCTTCACAATTGTGCTTATGTTTGAGTCTGTTGTTGCAGCCACTGGGCTAATCCATCTTGTAGAGGGTCTTCCTCTTTTTCATTGCCTCTGCACTTGAGCAAGCATGATGTCCTTCTCCAAGGATTGGTCTCTCCTGGTAACATGTCCAAAGTATGTGAGAAGAAGTCTTACTATCCTTGCCTCTAAGGAGCTTTTTGGCTTATACTTCTATGCATACATTTATCATCAGTCTTTCTCATTTAGTGCCCAGCTTTCACAAACATATGAAACAATTGAAAATATCATGGCTTGGGTCAGGTACACCTTAGTCCTTAAAGTAACATCCTTGTTTCTTACCACTCTGACGAGATCTTGTGTGGAAGATTTACCCAATGCAATGTACCATTTGTTCTCTTGACTGCTGCTACACACAAGCATTGATTGTGAATCCATGCAAGAAAAAATCCTTGACAACTGCAATCTTTTCTCCATTTATCAGGATGTTACCTGTTGGATCAGTTGTGAGGATTTTAGTCTGCTTTCCGTTGAGGTGTATCTGCACTGAAGCCTGCAATCCTTTATCTTCATTGACAAATGCGCTTCATCCTCACTTTCCCCCCTCCACCTGCCTAGGTTTTTGAATCAGACAGCCCACTTAAAGAGTACACTCTAGAGAAACCTATTAATTTTTATATTTGTATAGCATGGCCTTTCTAAAGCAAAACATTTATTAAAAAAGAAGTCTTACTTCCAGATGGTATTGTGAATTAGAGAAATTATGTTTATAGTTTTCTTTTTCAAAGAGCTCAGTTTTGATTTTATAACACGTGTGTTCATGTAAAAGGAATTATTTTATTATTATGAAGAATTAACAAAATAATTTGCTTTGACAGAGTTCTGTACGTGTGAATCCAGAGTCTTAGAATCTAGCTCTTGGGCAATGAATGTACAAATGTGCTTTACACAATTGATGTATGTATGGATTGTGATAAGAGTTGCAAGAGCCCCTAATAAAATGATTAGAAAAAGAATAAAATAAAACAGATGTACTTTGTTATACAATACATAGTAAATTATACTTCAATACAGTTCATTGAAAATGCAATTGGAGTAGTTGTTGTTGGTTGCCATGGTTTTGTCCCGACTCACGGGGACCAGGTACATCCAAACAAGACATCGTGTTGTCTTGTACCGTCTTCATACTGGTGAGCAGCTTGGTTCATTGTGTGGTCCTTCCAGCCCCGGGGCCTCCTGCGCCAGTTCTGTATCATACGGAACTCTGGGATCTAGAGGATTTTTTACTGACTAATTTCAGAAGTAGATTTTTAGACCTTTCGTTCAAACTATTTTCCTTTACGGGCTAGTTTGTAATTACCCGATGGAACTAATGAAAACTAACATTGTATTCCTTTTCAGAGTTTGAGTTGTACTTATAGTTTATCAAAACAACATTGAAATAAAAAAAAAAGAATCTAACTCTTTACAAGTGACTTCAATTAGATACTTCAGGATACGCTTCACACACACACACACACACACACCTCACAATGACATATGTAAAGAAGGAATTTGGGAGGAAAGCCCGGCTTTCCCACTTGGCTTAGATAGGCAAGTGACTAGGGTTAATTCTAGTGTTTTGATAACAGCCTTAGTAGAAATAACCCAAGTGCACAGTGAGTCACGTGCTAGATGGCTGAGCAGCCTGTCGGTAGTTTGAGCCATATCACCGCTCACAAGACGAGCGCCAGGAGGCTTCCGCTGGGTTTCGCAGTCTCAGAGACCCCCGGAAGCAGTTTATACTCTGTCCTCTGAGGTCGTTAGGAATCAATGACAGATTAAAAAAAAATAAAAATGTAGGCACTTAAAGAGAATGTAAGAGAGAAGCCCTGGTCGCATAGTAGTTCTGCACTGGGCTCCTAACTGCAGGTCAGCAGTCCCAAGCCGTGGCTTTCCTCTCCCGTAAAGTTACAGTCACAGAAGCCCACAGGGGCAGTCCTGTCCTCTCCTACAGGGTCGCCATGAGTCGGCATTGACATGATGGCGGTGAGTTTGGCTTTGGTTCAAGAGAGCTAAATTTAGATAAAATAAGAAAGAAAAAATAATTAAATTATTTCAGCAGTGTCTTATAGTACTTAAATAATTTTAAGATCTTTAAGTAACTTTCTGATATTAAAATTGAGTTAATAAATGTTTGTTATAATTAGAAGTTCACATGCTTTTTAAAAGAAAAGATATATCTGTCTTCTGGCCTGCTAAAAAGTGTGTCGTTTTTCTTTATTTTAAAGGGCTATTATAGCAGGTATGCAATAAGAACAGTTTAAATATTTCATTAATGACACATTTGTTTGATGTAGTGAAGACTTTATGTCTGACTAAACTTTAGATTATGATTTGGGGGGAAGCATTCATATTAAATAGCATTAATGAAGAATTATGCCTCTTGTTATAGAAATTTTAAAAACCCTAAAACATGGTTTTTTGATTGCTAGTTTGGAAATCTAATGAACTCTTTGAGTAGTCTGGCTTCCCGGTGAAGGTAGACTGGATGTAGCAACCCACAATGTCTCTTACAAAGGCATCATTTCTCATATCACTGTAAATTTCTGACG
>NW_022111372.1:51344388-51345525 GCF_000313985.2 Echinops telfairi
TTTCACACACACACACACACACACACACACACACACACACACACACACTCTAATAGACTTAAATTAAAGAACTAATATATCCTGGGTTTGGAGCCTACTGATCTAAACCAAGATATCTACAACCCTGGGAGGCGATGGGGTTCATGAATTATAACTGATCCAAAAATCAAGAGTAGAAATTAACCACTAAATAGATGAAAAGTTTCTCTACATTCTTTATGTGGGCATTTAAAAAGTATTTTTTGTATATAAGAAAAGACTTCTTTCATTTCTCCCAAATTGTCCATGGGTTTAAATATCATGAGTCTCAAACTGAAACCTTTTATTAACAAATTTGACAAATTCATAAAAACCATGACTGGAGGAGCTAATGAGAATTGTGCCATGGGTTACGAAGTAGAAGTTCTAAAAAGGATAGTTTTGTGTCTTAATGGGAAAACATTTGAATGTCCGCAGTGATATGCAACGAGAGTTTATACATGCCATTGTAAATGAGGTTTGCATTACAATGAGGTTTTGACAGAATGCAGGCGCCACTGATGTTATCTAAATGTGGACAAACATGGTACTTCGTGTTTTCAATCTTATATGTTTTCTTTAAAAACATTTGGCCTAATATTGTTTTTCTCTGACTTTCATGGAAGTTGGGAAAACTAAAGCACAAACCGTTTTTCCCTGGATGGTCTTTTAAATGTTGGGTCCCTGACAAAGTGAAATGAAACCAGTTGAAACAGAATGGAAAGGAAAGTGAAATGGTGACTGAATTTCATTTTAATTTGAATGATGGCCCAGAATAACGAATAACCTATTTTACCCCAACATTGTGCTCTATTGAAAAAGTCAATCTGTTTAAAGGATCAGACCCCAACAAAGAAAATCCGACTAGTTATTGGGGTGTAGTGCATGTCAGTCATCACTTAGTCTGCTCTCCAAGGCAATGTTGTAATAGATCTGTCCAATGCTAACAATCCCTTGGTCACCTCCGTCCTGGTCTATCTTACAGCCAGCCCTCTGGAAGAAGCCTCCCCTCAGCTGGGGTCAGTCTTGTTTGCGGGGGAGTGGGAGAAGAGGCCATGTGACATTTTCCAACATTCACTCTAGTATAACAGACACTCCTACAGTGGTGTTCAATGAATT
>NW_022111372.1:51347326-51352862 GCF_000313985.2 Echinops telfairi
TTCTCTGTGCATTGGTTGCTCTGAGCAGGAATATAGTCCTCAAGGCTTGGTAGGCCACGAAGTGCTCCACTCTCTCTTCCTCCTCCTTCATTTGCTCCTGTGTGCTCTGATCAGACATGTCCCTCTCCCTGAGCTGAAGCTTCAGTGCTGTCCTCTGAAGTGAATTCTTCTGGTGGGATGGGGCTGTCCACGTAGTTGAGATTGGGGTCAGCTCCTCAGACCTCTCTACTGGTTCTCTGCTTCATGCTGGTATGTTGCATTCACATCTTGGAGCACTGGGGGTGTCCAATGAATTTAACTGGGAATTCATGACCAGAGGATGGGAGGAAATCTCTTTTTGAGAAGGTGATTTTACTTCTCTTGGTGAGTAAACTAGGGGAGGGCAGCCTGACCTTGGGGAAAATGCTGGCCATTACTTTGGACACTCATTGGGAGAATCTGATCCACAGAGGCAGGACAGGGAATTCTGCTGCCAAGGGAATGAACACTGCTTGCTAAGAATGAATATTCTGCTTGCTAAGGAAACAGACCCTCAGCTTTCTGGGAATTAATACTTTGGGTGTCTAACAGACTGAGCATTCCGCTGGCTAGGAAAATAAACAATGGATCCAGAGATTGCAAGCCTGGTAAATGTCTCAACCTTGAGATCAGGCTGGGTGGACATCCGGAGACATCTTATCCAGAGTTATAGCCTGGGAAAAGTTCCGCACCTCCACAGATTTATAGAGCCTGAGATAAGATTCAAGACAGCCTGACAGAATTGTAGCCCCTGATAAATTAGAAATAAATATGTAGAAGACCCAAGGACAAACAGTAACTATTGAGAAAGCGGCTTCTGTGGAGCTGGGGCCCACCTCTCTTTTGAAGGTGCCCTTTAAAAACAAGCAAGGCTCCCCTAGACAGGGTCCTCCTCCTCTCTCACTTTGAGAGGGGCACCCCTTTCTCTCTTGGCTCTCTGAGCAAGAGGGGGATCTTGCTTATACTAAAGTGACCTCCCTGCTTCACTCTTTTGAAGTGACTCTGCCTAAATAAACCTTTGGCTTAATTCCACTGCTGCTGTTGCTGCTGGTGGTATGTGTGAGTGAGTGTGTGTGTGTGTGTGTGTGTATGTGAACTCGGTTTATCTCTGACTCATGAAAAATCACATGGGTAGAGCTTGCCAGAACCCACTCTGGCATTCCTTGGCAGGACAGAATGTCATATGCATCATTCTGCTAATCATGTATTTTTGACTGATTCCCCTCCCTGCCTTTGGTGATCCAGGCAGAAACACAGCTGGATTTTATGTTTTGTCCTGCAAGACATACAACATATTTCATAGAACTCACTGTGGAAACCCCACTGTGGTAGTTATGTAATTTGGTGTCAGCTTGAGACTATTCAGAGTGAAGGGGTGAAGTTTAGCCTGTCAATCAGGTTGCAGCGTATGATCTCATTTGGCGCATGATGGAGATAAATAGCTCACTGGAGACCAGACCCATACTCACTCTCTGACTTTTCTTCCTGCTGGAAGGACACATGGATCTATGCTAGAGCCCTGGAGCTGAAGGAGCCATGTGGAGACCCCTGCCAGTGCTGAGATGCTTCCACTGCCACTGGATCCACAAGACTTTCTACCCACTGGTCTGTGATATTGCTTCTTTGGCGTCATTGCATGTGTTGTGTGAGTCTGAAGAGGAACTTATAACTGGTATTAGACATATGGTCTAATATCAGACTTATGGACTTGATCTGGACAGGGCTGGAGTGTTTTCTCAATATACAATTGCTCTTTTATATAAAGCTCTTTGTTATACACATAAGCATGTCTATGAATTTGTTTCTCTAGTCAACCTGGATTAACACACCCACTAAGTGAATCATATTTTACCTTAAACATCCATTTCAAGTTAAAAGAACTGAAATACTCCTTTGGATTTAAAAATGAAATACCCTAGACCAGTGGTTCTCAACCTTCCTACTGCCACGACCCTTTAATGCAGTTCCTCATGTTGTGGTGACCCCCAACCATAAAATCATTTTCGTTGCTACTTCATAACTAATTTTGCTACTGTTATGAATTGGGCAACCCCTGTTGAAGGGTCATTCGACTTCCAGAGGGGTCGCGGCCCACAGGTTGAGAACCGCTGCCCTAGACTGAGGAGAAACAGAGGACAGCTATCCCAGCCATTGGACTATGTTCAAATCTTTAATGCCTTTGAGGCTGCCCAATAATTGGTAACATCAGACTACCATATATTTGCATTTTCACATTTTCTTTGTTTTAAAAAATATTTTTATTGGCATCTACTTTATATATCTACTTTATTTTATCATTCAATCTATTAAGAAGATTTGTGCAATCATCACTATAATTTCAAAATTTTTCTTTGCCTTTTGTGTCATTGAAATAGTTTCGTTATGTCTAACCTCATTGTTTTTAAAAGCAGCTTTCTGTGAGTTGCTTTTTCATCTGTGTAAATGAACCTTGCATATATTTTAGCCTAAAAGGCATTTCTAAATATGTTTATATTTCTCCTTTTGTCACTATTACTTTAAATTCTATATCGTTGGTGAGATTAATAATATTATTAGAATGACTAAGGATAGCATGGAGGTAATTTACATTACTTCTCAAGAAGCTGATGACGCTGCCTCTGAAATAGACATATATAACTTCACATAGGCTCTAATCTGAGAACATTCGTTTTTTATAAAAATCATTTTACTGGGGGCTCCTACAACTCTTATCACAATCCATACATCCATCCACGTGTCAAGCACATTTGTATATTTGTTGCCATCATCATTCTCAAAATGTTTTCTTTCTACTTCAGACCTTGGTATCAGCTCCTGATTTTTCCCCCTCCCTCCCTCCTTCATGAACCCTTGATAATTTATAAATTGTTATTATTTTTTCATGTCTTCCACTGACTGATGTCTCCCTTCACCCATTTTTTTGTTGTCTGTTCCCCAGGAGGGAGTTATATGTAAATCATTGTGATCTGTTCCCCCTTCCTCCCCCCACCTTTCCCTTCCCCTCCGTGCATGGCTACTCTCATGGTTGGTCCTGAGGGGGTTATCTGTCCTGGATTCCCTGTGTTTCCAGCTCTGATCTGTACAGCTCTATCTGTAAGGTAGTAGTGGGGTCAGGATAGTGGGGGAGGAAGCATTAATGAACTAGAGGAAAGTTGTATGTTTCATTGGTGCTATACTGCACCCTGACTGGCTCAGAATATTAGCTCTTATGATATGCCTCTGCTTTGACATTTACTCCCATGCAGTGATCACTGAAGTTGTAGGTGCTATAGCAAAGTGTGGTGAAGAAATCAGATGGTGCCTGGCTATCAGGAAGAATGGTATCTGAAGTCTTATAGGCTTGTCTTAAAACAAGCAGCTATTAAGTAAGAGGTCCGCTAAGTCTATGTGGAAGAAGCACAATAGCCTGTGTGATCAAAGGAGGGAGATTGTATTAAGGCTAAAATTCTGAATAAATGGTTTGCAGAAAGCTATGGATAACCATAAAATCCCAAAATTCATTTGCAGAGTCCCCACGTGGATTAAGCCTCCATTGAATTTTTTCTGCCCATTAACCAGGGATGTGAACAGTCTTGCCTTAAGGCAGGGAACATTGGAAAGTGGATTATCTCCACCTTCCCCCAGCCAACACAGGGAGAGGCAATCTCCTTCAGAGGCTTTCCTGGGTGTCCATGATGGAGATCACCATACTAGGGTTGAAGAGTCATGCATCCTGGCCTGACTGCCATGGCCAGAAGGCCCTGCACCAGTCTTCTGTCTAACTTTATGTATGTGTTAGACAGAATCACAGTCCCATTCCCACTTCTGTAGTACCACCCCGAACTCTGATGCATTGATCTACTGCCAATCAGACTTTTGTGGCAGTTTCTTTTGCCTTTGATGTCTTGTTTAAGTCAATTTTTTTTGCAAACCCTTGGATGCCGTTATGACCTCATGTTAAAGATCTCCCTTATCCAGATTATGTGTCTTTGTCTTTGTACAATTAAAGACTCAATATTCTCCTTAAATTATATTTGCAATTTGGAATTTCCTTTTTTTAAAAAAAAATTAATAAATCATTTTATTGGGGGCTCTTACAGCTCTCATAACAATCCATCCATCCACTATGTCAAGCACATTTGTATGTGGAATTTCCTTTTTTTAAAGTAATCAATTTATTAGGAGCTCTTACAGATATAACATTCCAAATTCAATTAGATCAAGCATAATTGTACAATTGCTACCACAATCAGTTTCAAAAACATTTTCTGTCTTCTTGAACTTTTTTATATCAGCTCCTTCTTATCCCCTTACCCCTCTCCCTACCCTTCAGGAACCCTTATTATTCTTATTATATATTATTATTTGCCATATCTTACCCCATCCTATATATCCATCTGCCTACAATTCTGCTATTTGCTCCCCTTGAGGGGATTATAGTCATCCTTGCTATCAGCCACTCCCTGCCCCCCATGGCCACCTACTTTCCATATCTTCAGGGAATCATTACTCCTGTTACTGTTTCTGAAGGGTTAACTATCTTGGCTTTCATGCATCAAACAATCTTAATTATACAAATGAGCATACGAAGGTCTTACAAGACTAATGAGATAAAACAAAGACCATAATAGTAAGGGGAGGAAATCTTAAAGAACGAGAGGATAGCTATGTGCTTCATCAGTGCCATACTGCACCCTCAATTTAGTATTCTTCCATGTGGCCCTTCTGAGAGGGACAATCCAATTATTTTACAGGTGGGTTTGGGGTCTCCACTTTGTCCACGCTCCTTCTCATCAACTTGATTGCTTGTTTTTGAACTTTTGATACCTATTCCCATTGCCACCTCATGATCATCCAGACTGGTGTGCTTCTTCCATGTGGGCTTTGTTGCTTCCCTGCTAGATGGCTACTTATTTAACTAGAAGACTTTAAGACCCCAGATGCTATATCTTTTAATAGCTGGACACCATCAGCTTTCTTTGCCACATTTGCTGATGCATCCATTTTGTCTTCAGTGATCATGTCTGGAAGGTGAGTATCATACAGTGCCACATTATTAGAACAAACAGTCTTGTGCTTAGGTAAGATTGAAGTAGAGGCCCAAAGTCTATCTGCTTCCTTGCTGTATTTACACATATATACATATATAGACAGATACAACCTATATTTATATATTTACATATATACATATCTATATGTATACCTGTATATAATTAAAATTTATTTTATTGGGAGCTTTTACAGCTCTTATAACATTTCATGCATCAATTGTATCATGCATATTTGTACATATGTTGCCATCATCATTTTCTAAACATTTACTTTCTATTTGAGCCCTTGGTATCAGCTCCCCTTTTTTCCCTCCCTTCCTCCTCCCACCTTTATATACACAATTTTTACTTTCTTCTTCTTTCCTCTTTTTCTTTTTTCTTTCCTCCGGCCCCACTATCATGTTTACCCACTGTTCACCTTTCTGTAATTCCTCTTAGATATATTTCAATTGGTTAAACAGTACCAGGAACACTACACTCACCTCACC
>NW_022111372.1:51353548-51357670 GCF_000313985.2 Echinops telfairi
TGTCCTAAAGGTTCACTGTGGGTTTGATTTGGTTTGTCTTTAAAACATGACCAAGATGCACAGGATGGAAGATTTAGATAATAGAAGAATGGGTAGCAGAGTAGCATACCAAACATTGAATAATAGAAAAATGACTAAAGGTTTAATTTATGCTATGCCAGGCATTGCCAGAAGCACTTACATGTACCATCTCATTTAATTCTATGGGAGCCCCAGGAATTAAATCCTTTCATTATTTCCATTTTCCAATGAAGACATTGATTTTAAAAAATAGTTTTGCTGACATATAATTCACATATTATATAATTCAATAGATCCAGCATATTAAAAGGAGTTGTACAATCACCACTACAATCAGTTCTAGAACATTTTCTTCCTTCTTATATTTATTTTAAAAAGTTTTATTGACATATAATTCACAAACTATACAATTCAGTAGTCCAATCATATTAAGAAAAGTTGTACAATAATCACTATAATCAATTTTAGAACATCTTCTTTGTTCTTGTACTCATTGCTCTTAACTTCCAATTTCCCACAAATTTTCCCTGACATACCCCCAAGAAGCCATTAGTCCTGTTGCTGTCTTTATGGATTGACACATCCTAGATTTAATATACAAGAAAGCATTAAAAGAAAAAAAAACACAACAAAAAAGCCAACAACAAAATAAATCAGAAAAACTCAAGAAAGCAGGAAATAATAAAAACTAGAACAAATTTAAAATGGCTTAAAAGGGAGATGAAATAATAAAGTGTTCAACCCACTTTCTAATGCACTCTGTATGATAGCAAGGCTATTTATATGCCTGGTCTAAGGTCAGAGGGATTCATAGGGGGCTTAATTCCTGTGGGACCCTGCAAATGGATTTTGAGCTTCCACTGTCCCCCATAGCCTTCTGCAAACTGGGTGTTCACAATTTAAGCTCTGATACTATTCTCTCCTTTGGGTTTAGAAAGACACTGATTGAGGTTCTGAGAAGTTAAACCTCTGCTCAGAGATCTCATAATGCTTAAACTCGAGTAGAGATGAGCATTCTGAAGAGACTTCAGGGTCAGCTCCCTTTACATAAGGGACAGAGATCTAAAAGTGTCATGTATGGGGACCCTCATTTCATATTTGCAAGCTCACCTACTCATTAAAATTTACTTGTCATTCTAAAATAAATAGTGGTAGTCATTCATGGACTCCATGTATGGTGCCCTAGGGGGAAAATGATGACAAAATCATAGCAGTGAAGACAAGAGGTTTTCTTGGGCATACACAGCAAAGAGAAAACCGAGGCAGGAAATAGAAGGATGTGCAATCAGAACAAAGCCAGAGTCCAAATGACAAATCCAACAGCACATATAAAAATCAAGGATCAGTATATGCTTCACCCTTCTGTAGATATGCTAAATATTATTGAATCATCATGATTGTTCTTGTCAAAGATCATTGATACAGTTGAGGTTACAATAGTCAGAGAGGTCTTCATGGGTCTAACAGTCTAGCAAAGGGAAGAAGATAAAAGTGATCGTTGACCTTTATCTATGTCTTTGCTCTGAAAAAGAGACACCTAACTCAAGTTCCCTAGACCTTTGTGGGAGCACGAGTTAACATGCCCTTCCTGAAATAAACTGCCGGTCCCTCACTCTCTTGGCTGTTTTATGGTCACGGTCTCTCCCTAATTTTCCAGAACTGTCACTGCACTGTCACTTTGGTAGTTCAGTGGCCAGAAGTGTGTAAAGGACTCAAGATGACATCTGGAGTTATGTCGAGGCTTAAAGCTGGAGCTCGGGCACTGACTGCAGGCCGCAGCCTTTAGATTGCATCCGCGAATGCAATGGGGAAATACACATAGGAAGAGATCAGGAATAAACCAAAGCCAAACTCACTGCCAATGAGTTGATGCTGACTTGCAGAGGTTACATGTTGGGCTGCCAACCAGCAGTTCAAAACGAACAGCCTCTCCATGAGAGAAAGATGGGCTTTCTACTCCCATCAAGAGCTGCAGTCTCAGAAACCCACCGGGACATTTCTACCCTGTCCAATAGGGTCGCTAGGAAAGAAAGGAATAAAAAGAAAGGGAAACAAAACTCACTGCCAGCGAGTCAATTCGGAGTCTTAGTGACTCTTTACAGAGAAGGGAACGCTGCCTGACCTGCGCCATCCTCACAATTGCTCTTCTGGTTTAGCTTGTTCTTGCCGCCGCTGTGTCCGTCCACCTTGTCAGTGGCCTTCCTCTTGTTGCTAGTCCTCTACTTTAGCAAGCATGATGTGCTTCCCCAGGGATGGGTCTCTCTGGGTAACATAGCCCAAGTATGTGAAACAAGCCTCACCGTTCTTGCTTCTAAGGAGTATTCTCGCTGTACTTCCAAGACAGATCTATTGTTCTTTTGGCTGTCCACCGCTCCAGAATTCAAATGCATGATTCCTCTTCAGTGTCAACAGGCTTCTCCTTTTGCCTTCTCACAGCATTTACTTCAGACAACTTGTAGTTTAAAGCTTCTGTACCTCTCTGAAATGGCTGTAAACCTTTTTCAATGCCGCATGCCTCTTGGCCAGTTTTGCAACCCAGAAATGTTTCCTCAAGGACCTACCTGGGAGTCTTCTCTCTGAAAGGTCATCAAGATGGCACCCAGTTCCCTTGGAGGATAAGACCTTAACTGCAATCTGCATGGAGCTTCAAGTAGCACATCTTCGTCTGTCATAAAGATGTGCGGTTAATCTTCTCTTTGGATCAAGGCAATTAGCAAACACCTGAGGATATCCCAACTCTCAGGTGAATTTAGATTCAGACTACAGCCAAGAGAACCTTCTAGAGCTGCTCTACTCTTTAGCACACGGAGTCGACGCAAGCTGAAATGGACTCAATAGTGAACAATGACAGCGATATGTGGGACAAGTGATGCTGTCCGTTCCGTTTATTGAGGACTGTGTGAGTCTGGATAGACAGGAGAAACAAAGTCACAGAAACTCCTATGTAAATAAGAGAGTCTTATATAAAAGGTAAGTGCACATTAAGAAAGCATCCCAACCCAGTCCAGTCCAAGCCCATAAGTCTGACATTAGCCCATATGTCCGACACCGATCTACAAAGTCCTCCTCAAACTTGCAAAACAGATGCACCGATGCCGACTGCAGGAGGAAAGCCGAATCAATGAGCGTGTAAGCATCTCAGTGCTGGCAGGGGTCTCCACATGGCTGCTCCTCAGGGGTGTCTCATAGGAAGTGAGCCTTGCCAGCGGAGGCAAAGAACTCGCTAAGACAGCCCCACAAGAACAAGAAAGGCGAGGCTCACCGAGCCATGTATCTCCCCGCCCTTCAATTCATCCCACATGTGTTTACTGTCCAGGTGGGCACAATCAACCTGAACCATCACAAGGACTAAACGAGTGCTCGTTACTGTTGAGTCCACTCAGTGGTCCCGTGGGTACCAGACAAGCATTGTTCTCCATCGTGATTGATTTTTCAGAAGTAGACAGCCTGGCCTTTCTTTTGAAGTATCTCCAAATAGAACTCATACCTCTCCATCCCATCCTTTAGATTCGTTGTTGAATGCATGAATCATTTACTCCATGTAAAGATGCTGAGAACAAGCAGGAAGTGGGTTGATATAAATGGGTTGGTGATATAAAAAGGTTATGCAACGGTGATATAAAAGGTAAAAAAAATAGTTGTTTTTTTTTTCTGTTTGCAATCTCTTTAGTGGGTTCCCTATTATGAGCACTGTATTCTGGTTTAATGCTGATTCAATAATTAAACTGTTTTCTTTCTCTTCTACGTCTATATTTTGTCTGGGTTGGCAGGAGATTTTACGTTAAACCGTGGTTCCCTAAAAATGAAAACATGCTTTGGACGTGTTATCAAGAGATTGGCCCCTGGTAAGGCATATAATGGTTGGTAAGGGAGAGGGTCCGAGGACAAGAGGGAACCCTTGAGCGAGACGAATTGTCACAGTGGCTTCAACAAAGGCTCAACCACTACGGCTGTGAGGACGGTGCCAGAGCGGGCAGTGCTTTCTTCTGTTGTACAGCACAGGGTTGCTCTGAGTCAGAACCCACTAAACAGCACCGAACAACCACGACCAAGCAGGGGAAGCAGGCAAACCACAATAAGAAAAAATAATTTAATAATAAA
>NW_022111372.1:51357844-51372553 GCF_000313985.2 Echinops telfairi
GGGGGGTGGGGCAGAGATTAAAGAGAGAGAGACAGAAGCAAAGAAAGAACAAAGGAAACAGAGAAAGAAAGGATAAAACAAGGAAAGGGAAAGAAAGGGAAAGGAAACTGTGGGGCACCCACAGGCAGCAGGGCACCCACCTGGGCTGGCACCATTTACCAGCACAGAGATCATGGGGTGGGGTGGGAGAAGGCGAGACGTCTGTCCTAGATGGAATTTTATATGTTGTCTGGGGTCAGGCGATCCGAAAGTCGTTTGTGTGGGCTTAAATGCTGGTTCCGGTCAAGGTGATTGTTCCCAGGAGCAACTCTTTTGGGAACATAAGGCAGCTACAGAGAGTGTGGCTGGTCATGGAAGGAGTTCTCGTCTGCCCAGGGGATCTGTGGTCTGCTGTGTGATGAGGGGGAGTCCAAATTGTTCAGGAGGGGGTGGGACAATGGCATGGCTCTGACCTCCGGCGTATCAGGGGGCGACTGTCCATACTTCTGGTCACCAGGAAGGTGTGGAGAAGAAGGGAGGACTGTATTCTTCTTGTCCCCAGCCACTGATGTCCCAGACCTCTGTTTAAATGGAATGCTGCTGCAAGTTTAACATGGCCAGACCACTTCTCTGTCTCTTCTCTCACTGCTTATGCTCAGCTTCTTATTCTAGTTGCTATTCAGTCCACTTCTCCATCCTTTCCCATGAGCCTCAGGGTTCTAGGATTGCTATCTGTATGTTAGATGAGGTCTCGGTGTTATTGATGTTGAGGGTCTCTGCAGCATGCCTAACTAATTCACCATTTTGCTGCAATTCCCCCCGAGATCCAGTCACTAAGACCTGGAGTCACTTGATGGCACTGGATTTGCTGGCGTCAGTGAGCAGCAGTCTGGGGATGATTTGAGTCAACTGCTGTGCACGCTCGCAGTGGAGGTCAAACAAGGTCATGCTCTGTCTTTTCTTTCTTTTTTTTTTGCACTCAGACTGTGAGCTAGTGTCTTTTTTGCAATCTATTTAGTACCTTTGCCCCCCTGTCACTTTTTGCTGCTGATTTTACCACTTAAAGTTGCTGCAAGCTTAGTGTTGAAGGGCTGTCTAATGTTCCTAAGCACAAAAAGACTATGTAGTGCCTTTTGAAAAAAAAAATATGTGTGTTAGATAATGTTAAATCTGCCCTTCATCCTCAGACTTGCTGGAGCCAAGGGGCTTAGATAATTTCACATTCTTGTTTAATGCTTGTTACCTTTTAAAATTTTAAATTCCTGTGCACATATTTGAACCTGCCTATTTACTTAGACTTTTAACTTAGATAAATTTAAATTTTTATGCATTCAGCACATTTTCTCTCTGCATGACTTGATCATATGCTAAAAACAATGTTCCAAGTACAGTATTTGTTTGATTTTTCCTCTGTCTTTTGCTTTCTATGAAGCGTCCATCTTTTCTGTGTTCGGGGAGAGCATTTTCTAGCTTTACTGGGTCCATGCTGCCCAATTCATGAATCTCTCCCAAGCCAGATAAAATGTAAAACATTTAACCTTTGCTTGTAACGAATAGTTTCATTGAAATGGATTTACAGTGCTTCTGGCTGACGTGCAATGCTAATGAATCCATAACATACACTAACTAAGGAATCTTCAAGCAGAAACACATGTAAAGCAAGGCTAGAGACAAAGGAACCTCAGAATATTCGTGGAAAATTTTCAACGCCTTTTAATTTCACTTTCCATGAAAAACTTGACGCTCCTCTCATATATTTTGATTGACAAAAATACTGCAAAGATAGGCTCCCAGGAATTTAACCCTGTGGTGACTGGATATCCATATGCAAAAGAAAACTGAATTCCTCCCTTACACTATATGTGAAAGTCAGGTCAACCTGGATCAAACATTTCCCTGTGAAAACAAAAACTCTGAAACTCTTAGTAGCACACACAGTCACAACCCTTTGTGACATTGAATTAGGTTCCTTAGATATGACACACAAAAAGAAATTGCCAAAATTTTATAGATACATTTGACTTCATTTAGACTTGATAGGGGTGTGACACCCCAAACATGGTGTATGGTGAAGTTTTGTTCTTTGGTGGACAGTGTCAAGAAAGGATATGTTATCAGAACAGACCAGTCCCTGGAAAAGGATATCACGCTTGGTAAAGTGGAGGTTCAGCATAAAAGAAGACTGCTAAGGAGATGAATTGACGTAGTGTGGTAGCTATATAATTTCACATCAACTTGATAAATCAGTCTTGGGGTGGAGTCTAGCCTGTCAATCAGGTCACAACCTGAGGATGCCTTCTTGTGGGTGTGGCCTTCTCATGAGGATTCTGGGAACTTCCTCTCTCCTGATTCTTACATCAGAAGAGGCGGGCCTTCTCTCTGCCTTCGTCTTCCTGTGGACAAGCCATGTGGAGCTTCACTGAGACCTGAACGAGCCATGTGGTGGAGACCTGCAGAGACAACTCGGTGATGCTTCCACTGCCACTGGATCCACAAGACTTTTTACACACCCGCCTGTGATCTTCCTGTATTCGGCATCATTGCATGTTGCTGCGTGAGTCTGACGAGGAATTTATAGATTGGTATCAGACATATGAGCTAATATTGGACTTATGGACTTGATCTGGATGGGGCTGGGATAGTTTCTCAATATATAATTGCTCTTTGATAGAAAGCTCTTTCTTACACACACATGAGTGTCTCTGGATTTGTTTCTCTAGTCAACCTGGACTAACATACACAGTGTCTGCGACAGTGAGGTTAACCATAGCGCTCATGAGGATGGCGCAGGACAAGGCAGTGCACAGAGTCTCTGTGAGTCAGAGCCTACTTGACAGCACCTATCGGTCAAAAAGTGAAAAGGAAAACCATACAGTGGGAGGGGGGGGGATCTTTGCTAGCAGTAATCGAAGACATGTGATGAATATTCATAGTTGCATTATTCATAATAGCCCCAAAGAGAAAATAACCCAATTGGTCATCAACTCATCAATGGATAAACAAAATGTGCCAGATTGATACACTAGAACACTATTCCATCATAAGAGGAATGCAACACTGCTCCGTGCTACCCCATGGATGAACTTTGCAAACATCACGTAAAGTAAAAGATGACAGTAACGTACAGAAAGCCGTGTGTTGCGACTCCACTTACAGGAGCAGGAGGAGCCCAGAATAGGCCAAGCCACAGAGCAGAAGGTCAACTGGTGCTCTCCAGGGCCTGTGGCGAGAAGGCATTGAAAGTGACCCAGGGAAGGGGTTTCTTTTGGGGATAAGGAAAATATTCAGCAATTAGTAGAGGCGATGGCTGCACACCTCTGTAAATATTCTAAGAAGCGCTTCATTGAATGTGTTTGTTGTTGTTGTTTTTGTTAGGTGCCATAAAGTGGTTCCGACCCACAGGGCCCCTATGCACAACAGAACGAAACATTGCCTGGTCTTACCTCAGCCTCACGCTGGTTCTTAAACTTGAGCACACTGTGCTGCCGCCGTGCCAGTCTGCTTTGCCCAGGGCCTTCCTCTTTTTCGCTGCCCCTCCATTTAACTAAAGATGATATCCTTCTGCAAGGACTGGTCTCTGCTGACAACACGTATGTGCGAGAATGATATCTTTCGTGATATATGAATTATACCTAAAAAAATTATACCACCTCAGAAACAGTTTCTTAAAAGGTGAAATCATGACTTGAAACAGCTGCATGCTGGGAGTTTCCAGTCCTTTCTGCCCAGGCCTGGAGAAGGTGGGAGAGCAGCCACAGCACTGGCGAACCCACACAGTGTCTGCAACAGTGATGGTGCTGGGGACCCTTTGCTTGGCAGGGTGGTTATAGTGGTGATGAGACTCTTGGCTGTGGGCCAGAGGGGTCCCTGCTCTATCATCTCCAGGATCCAGTAGCACTGAACACCATTTTGTTTTCGGTGATCTAGAGCTGTCAAGGGGGCCTTTACACCTTCAGCTTGTGGAACCAGATGGGAGCGTATTCTTGCTGATGGAGGGCTGTTTAGGAAGCTTCCAGGGCTGGTTCCAGGCCGGAGAGGACCAGCGGCGAGAAGCAAGGCAGAAGAGTGGTGACGAGGGGTTGTAGGGAAGAGGATGATTCAGGAGAAGGTGTGGGAGTGAAGAGTGAAGGACTGTGACAAGTGGTAACAGTGGGTTTTAAGAAGGGGCTTCAAAAAGTTTGTGGAAAATCAGAATGAAAGATAATGGAAATTTCCCATGCACTTCTGGAAGCCCCTGCCTATTTTAGTGATAGTAGGAATAAAACAAAATAAAAACTAGGTCATAGCAGAATAGCTTCAAATGAAACGAAATGATCTTAAATAAAAATGTTGTACCCATATAAAAAAACTATTGGATCAAAAAAAGTATAGCTGATTATGGATAAGAGGAAACTCTGAATGATCGTCAACCAGTGACTAAGGCTGCAGTAGAAGGCAGAATGAACGGCTCTCCCCAATCCCAGTATATATCTTGGCTCTTCCACTTGATGGCTTTGACACTTTGTGTAGTCTCTGGAATCTTCCATTTCTTAATGTGCTAAGTGGAGATAAACATTGTAGGGGATTATTATTAGGACTAAATGGGGAAGTTTGTAGCCAATTATTCTGGACTCATAATCGGCGATTCATAAATACTGATTCACACCCTCAGTGAATGGTGCTCAGGAGGATAACTCTGGCCTTCTTCCTAGAATGGCAAAATACACTTTTTGAAATCTAGAGGCCCCTCTTCTATCTAATTTTCTTGTGCTTTCTTTGGGAAAATTCAGGCCATCTGACTTCCACGTCCGTGTTTAGCTGCTTCCATAGTGCAGTTCAGCGGAGTCCCCTGGGCGGCACAAACAGGTCGCACGGAGGCATCTCAGAAGACAGGCCTGGAGACCTTCCAGGACGCCACAGCCTGGAGAACCTTGGGAGGGAACCCAGTCCTGCCGCCCCCAGAGAGAACAAGAGAGGGGACCAACCAAGGGCTCCGGGGAGAAGAGTGCAGCACGCTGCTCCCTTGCATGCTGGCAGCTGGCTCGGGACTAGAGGCTGATCAGACTTGGTTTCAATCCACTTGGCAAACTGTCGATGCTAATGTATGCTTTCAGCAGAGGCTTGTACTGCCCGGGTCATTCACACTGGTGCTGTGATATTGGCAGCTACTGCTGCCGAATGCTCAGGTCATTAATTCAGGGTTACAAAATAGTGATATTGTGATTCTGTCTTTAAAAAAAAGTTCATTAGAATGCTTCTATAATGCTATACTTTCCATCATCTCTTTGCTTATTTGCTGGGTTTCATTTAGGAAATATTTTGTGTATCAGTTTTTTCCCTCTTTCCTCCAAAGATAATAAGTCCCCAATCCCCACAGATGAACTGATTGGAAGAGATCCATATTTGGACCCATTCCAAAGAAGAGTGATCCAACAGAATGCTCAAGTTATAGAACATTATCATTGATATCATATACAAGTAAAATTTTAGCTGAGGATCATCCAACAAAGGTTGCAGCAGGGAGCTGCCAGAAGCTCAGGCCGGATTCAGGAGAGGACATGAAACCAGGGATATCATTGCTGATGTCAGATGGCTCTTGGCTCAAAGCAGAGAATACCAGAAAGATGTTTCCGTGCGTTTCATTGACTATGCCAAGGCATTTGACTGCGTGGATATAACAAACTGGATAAACTTGAGAAGAATGGGAATTCCATAATACTTTATTATGTGCCTGCAGAACTTTTATATGGATCAAGAGGTAATTGTGAGAAAAGAACAAGGGGATACTGCGTGGTTTAAGATCAGGAAAGGTCTGCATCAGGATCACATCCACTCACCATAATTATTAAATCTGTATGGTAAGCAAATCATCAGAGAGGTTGGCTTATATGAAGAAGAATGTAGCATCAGGATTGGATGACGGCTTATTCACAACCTTTGATGTATAGATGAAACAATCTTGCTTGCTGAAAGTGAGGAGGACTTGAAATACTTGTTGATGAAGATCAAAGATTGCAGCCTTCAGTATGGATTACAACTTCATGTCAAGAAGACCCAAATCCTCACAACTGGATCAATAGGTAACATCATGATATATGAAGAAAGGGTTGATGTTGTCAAGGATTTTGTCTTTCTTGGATCCAAAACCAATGCTCAAGGAAGAAGCAGTCAAGAGATCAAAAGACAAGTTGCATTAGGTAAAGCCCTCTTTAGAGCATTGAAAAGAAGGATGTTGGTTTGAGGACTAAGGTGTGCTTGATCCAAGCCACAGTATTTTCAATTGCCTCATATGCATGTAAACATTGGACACTGAATAAGGAAGACCAAAGAAGAATCCATGCATTTGAATTGTGGTGCTGGAGAGAATCTTGGAAATACCATGGGACAGGTCAATCTGTCTTGGAAGACGTATGGCCACAGTTCCCCTTGGAGGCAAGGATGGCAAGATTGGTCTTACATACTTTGGACATGAGGTCAGAAGAGACCAGTTGCTGGAGAAAGACATCATGTGTAATAAGTAGAGAGGCAGCAAAGGAGAGGAAGGCCCTCAAGGAGATGGATGGAACACAGTGGCTGCAACAATGGGCTCAAGCAGAGGAAAACTTGTGAAGATGGCCCAAGACCAGGGAAACAATTACTGTCCTTCTCAGTAGGGTATGAGCCCCATCTAGGGTGGGACAGACAATCTGTCTGTGTGGCTGCATGCCCTCAGGGAGAATGCCTCGAAGGAGCTGACTACACAGTGAGCTAGCAAGCAGGTGACAGTCTGGGGAAAAACCTTTCTGTATCCCACAGATGATCATAAGTCAGGATCAGAAAACAGGATACAGTCTTTTGTTCACAGCAACACCCTCTCAGCCAGCATTCACATCACTCTCTGGTCCTCAACTTCTTAACCACATTGTCTCTTGGCTTATGTCTTCTTCGGTGGGCCAGAAAGCCCATCACGCTGTGCCACAACCTCAGCTTTCTCCTCTGCTCTTCCTCCTGGGCCCAGTGTGGCGTCTCTGTTCTGAGTCATGGTCTTGGTGTGGCATGACCCCTGGTACCTCTGCCAACTCCACCCACTATAGGAGGGATCTCAAAAATGCTCCACTGAGGCATTCCTTTCTTGACGGCCATAGGATTCCTCACTTCTTGATTCTGAGATGGCTCACTAATTTTTTTTTAAGAGTTCAATTAACCATATCAAGATCACTCTTTTATCTAGCAGAATGACAAAATTGACCAATCATCTTTGTTAGTACTTCACACACCCCATTTGAATGGTCACACCCAATCATTTGGGGAGAGTTACAAAGATATGGATGGAAGAACCACATTTAAGCAAACTCATGTCACCACAACACCCCACCCCCTTCCTTGCTCATTAACATAGTAAAGAAACCCAAATTCTCATTAACATATCTGAATTCTGTCTCATTTACACAGAGAGGTCAGACTTTCCAGTAATCACAATGGAGGATAATTATATCACATCATAAAATGGAGGCTAGCCACATAGTACCGGGAATCATAACTTAGCCAAATTGACATATAATCCCAAGCATCACAAGTTCCATACATCTATTTGATTTGTTAAGCAGGGGAGAGTTGAAAGACTGGGTTATATCTGTATTATGTCCCTACTTACTGTTGTGCTGTCAGTCCATTGACTCATAATGATGCTTTATGACAGAGCAGTCTACATTCTAGAATTCCTTGAACTGTAATCTTCACAGGAGCAGATGATCAGAATCTTCTCTCCTGTAGAATAGCTAGTGGGTTCAAACTGTGGACTTTTGACTTAGCAGCTAAGTGTTTTAATTAACCATTGTACCACCACTAATGAGGTCATCTTTAAAGTAGGAAGAATAGAATATCTTATGAGGGTTAAATGAGTTGACGTATAAAATGCCCCCCACGTTGTGAATGCTGGGTAACAATGAGAGATCCAGGGTTGTAAAGAAGATAGTTTTTAAGGAGGGTATATATAGATTTGGGGAAAATGAAATAATTTATTTCTAGCTATTTTTAGGACCCACTTTTAGACCTATGACCTTTGCTAGCATTTAAGTACACTAAATTGAAAGCTATTCATTCAATGACTGCAAAGCACTAGCATTTTATATGAGTGAGGCTGCTGCCCAAGTGGAGTCATAAGCTATTTAATATTAAGACATCTAACTCTTCAGTCTTTTGCCTTTATGAAAAGAAGGCTGGCCCCACAGTGTCACGGTGACAGAGCCATTGGGTACAACTTGCTCCCGCAGAGAGCCTTGTCAAATTCTTTCACCGGTAATTATTTCTGGGAGTTTCTGTGTTCCGAGGGGAGTGATTGCTGTGGGCACCATGCGTTTGCTAAGAACAATTCTTGCTAAACTCACTGCATTTTCACTTACCTCTTGGTCAGGTTGATAGAAAATTGGTCAAGGGATGGTGACACAACCAGGAATCTGTCAGAGCATCTCAGACTGGCCTTGAGGACCAAGTGGAATCTGGACTGGGCACAGGCTATTTGTATGTGCCCCTCAGCTGTTCTCAGTGTGTAGATGAAAGTCAGCTCGAAGAAGTCCCTGTCCTGCAACCCGAGCACCGTGGAACACTCACGAGAGACTGCGACTCCTTCAAAACGGCAGCTGGGGGCCCAAGATGGTAACCCCGGCAACAAAGCCTGAGAAACACAGTGGGATGGACTCAGATGTCAATCTTGGAACCCTTGACATCAAATAGAAGACAAGAATGAGCTGGAGCACCAAGTGGACAGATTGGAAAAATGAAGAAAGAGAGTTGCAGCCCAGTGTGACATCTCGAAACAGAGCAGGTTGCGCTCCAGAGGGAGGCGCGGAGGAAGGCAACGCCAAGGAACTCACAACAGAGACAGAGCTCCTAGGTAAACAAACCTGAAGGGAGCTAGGTGAACAGGATGCGAGCCAGCCCTAAAAAGGGACATGAAGTGGACAATAACTCAAGTGACCCTGGAGGACTCAGGAACTAGGGGTGGTAGGACTCACACGCAGTGGCGCTGGACCATTTGGATAGGAAATGCCCACTGAAGAGTAGGAGGGAAGTAAAAAAGCATTGCTCCTAAGCTTTTCATCCATACCTGCACTGGCTTATTCCACACGACATGCTATTCAAACATGCCTCGTTCATCGGTAGCGGCTACAGTCTAGTTCTCTCGGTGATACACTTAGTTGCTTTAGAGGGCCTTCAAAAGAGAAAGGAAAAAGAGAACCTTTTGGGTGATGGCAAAAACAATTTGGGCCAGGGCTAATATGAAATTCTAAATAAAACTATGGGCATCTTTCCAAATCACTGAAACTTTGCAGCAATAATTTTGCAACAAACAAGCTTTGCAAGTTTATGGGGATGCTGCCCTGTGGGGAACAGAAGGATTTCTCTTAAGCTCTCTCCCCAATAATATGTACCAGACTTAGCTGCTTGAGAATGACTGTACTCTAGGCGGTCGGCAAAAGTAGGTCAGAGGTTATTCTCCTTAACATCAGCCATCTAGAGGGGCCAGACTGTATAGTCTGACTCACCCCAAATAGGGCCCATTCCCTTCTGACATTGTTCCCTTGAAGCAGTGCCCAAAGGCAAGCTCGGGACCACTCTAAGATGACTAGGCCATCCCCCTCCTATTGCTTGTATTGCCTATGTTGCAACCCCTCCCTATGACGCAGGTTGTTGTGAATTGTATTGCCCCTCTCTGTGATGCATGATGCTGTGATGGATCCCCCTAAAGTGAGATGATGCGTGGTTAGCAATAAATAAGGAGGCTCCCTGGTTCTTGGGAGGGCTGCTCCCATGAGGGTGGTGGATGAGAGGGCTGCTCCCGTAAGGGAGGCAGCTCCTGCTCTGGTGGCCGGGTTCTCCCCACGAGGACCACCAAGCGGGGCGGACGTGAGCAATGCTACCATGTAATATATCTGACTGTATTATTGTATTATCTCTCATGCTCTCGATGACTTTAATATAATACTTATATATCTCAACCGTACAATTGTGCATTACTGAGCCTACGATTAGCGGTGGGGGCTGGCCCCCCATCACATCCCCCTCACCCCCATCACCATTTTAATTTAATACTACACTGCCCCCCACAAAAGACCAGTTTTTAGATGGACTATGCGCTCTAAGGAAGGTAGGCAAGATGTTAAAGGTGAATTGAAGGCAGAGAGGTCAGCTCAGAATATTGAAAGTGCTTTGGACTGCCAGAAGAACAAACACATCTGTCTTGGAAAAGGTATTGTAAGGTAGGCAAGAGGCACCAGAGACCAAATCAGTCGAATCTGAGCAAACAGGCTTTATTGGGGAGAAAACCTCAGCCCAGGCGAAATCCCACGGTCCACAGTGTCCAGCCGAGGTTGTCGCACTCCAGGCTACAGGAGTGGTGTTTCTATAGCTGGGGAACATGTGACTGGGCTGCCTTGAGTCCATGTAAGGTAAAGTAGTCAGGGATTGGGAGATACAGGTATGTCTGGGTTTCTGGAATGTAAGGTGTCTTCCTTGTCCCGGGTGTATTTGTGCCGGGTGCAGAGCGGCGGGCCAAGAACAAAGCAGGCACTGAGCCAAACGGGCCATGAACAAAATGGGCTGTGAGCAAAACAGGCCATGAGTAAAAGAAAGAAAAAAAAAAAAGTTGCACAGCTGCTCTACTTCAGCCAGCTCTGGTTGGCTCCACAGGTGTGTGTGGGGGGGATTCAAGGTCACTCGCTGCCAGTTGTTCCAGCCAGCTCTGGTCAGCTCTGCACAGGTGGAGGGAGATTCAAGGTCACTCGCTGCCAGGAGCCGGCTCGATATTGATCCAGCCAGACAGGTATAGCCAGAACGCTCCTTTAAATGTTCTTCTGATTTGAGAGCAAAAGAAGTCTGCAGGGGAAGATCGGGGCTGTGGGGTGGATGGAGTGAGGGGTCCCACTGACAGTCTCATCAAGCGGCTCTTGCTACCGTCAGAGCAACGACCCTCGGGGCACCTTTCCTGGCCTTTTGCTTACGATTGATTTTCAATGTTCTGAAAACTTCATGATCGTGCTATGTTTTGAGAAAACATATTCTGATGACCCTTTTGTAATGTCCCAGCCCCGTCACCCAGCCCTTGCTGCCTGAGTTCCTTGGAACGAGCGGATCCCCTCAGAGCCACCGTTTTGTTGTTTCTTCTTCTTTGGACACACCTTAACGAGACTAGGACAAGTGTATCACGGAGAGCACTTGTCTGCGGCTGTCCGTGATGGTGACTGCTGTTGTTGTCATGTACTGTTGAGTCAGCGCCACTTCACTGAGCAAAACACTGCCCGATCCTGTGCCATCCATGCAATGATTCTCATATTTGAGCCCAGCTGGTCTACACTCTAGCCCATCTCCTTAACTGGTCGTGCAGATAAATGAAACATTTTATTTGGACTAAGCGTGTGCGTGTATAAACTGGAACCTGAGCAGCCGCACTTTTAAAAATTTAACAGATCCTCGTATCATAACCAAACTTTGCATTCCCCCAAACAAAGGATCCTGAGAGAAGCTCATAGAAACAGAAATTCACTTACTGATATTTATTGGATTAGGCACTGATTTCTTAGAGAAAGGACAGCTGCGCACAACATGGAGTAGAAATGATGCCCTCTCTTCAAAATTTGCAGGAAGAACAAATTGTAGGATTGACCGCAGTTTGCGCTCCCTCTGCCGATGAGCCATTGTGCAAAGAAGAGAGAAGGCATGCGGAAGACCCTGTACCTAGCACTCATTTTACAGATGAAACCAAGGTGCAGAGATATTAAGGAACTTATCCAGAGTCAAGTGATCAGTAAATAGGATGTCGTCTATGTTCCTTCCATGGTGCTACGCTCCTCACTCGGATCTAAAATGCCCACTATTTAAGTTCAGCCCAGTCAAGTCCCTTACCCAGTAACACAGATGTAACGTTCAAGTGTCTTAGAAGTGTCAACACTGGGGTCCATCTGGTGCTTGGTGACTCAGGTGCCATGCTGCTGAGGGCAGACACCAGAAAAGAGGGTGCTTTATTTAGCTTGTGAACTGAAAGAAATAATGCAACGCTTCACTCAGCAAGTGCCCCGTGCTGCGCCTGTGGCGAATCTCTGCACAGGAACTCAAAGTCTGTTGAGGAGATGGTGACCATACAGTGAGATGGTGCTTTTATGAAACAGTAATTCGGATCATGTCCCTCCCTTGCTTAAAATACCTTAGCAGCTTCCCATTGCATTTCTCCCAAAGAGAGCTTGTGAAGCCATGTCTTCAGCACGTAGGTGTTAATTCAGCAGGCACTCCCTCTTTCACAGCAGCTTAATTGAGATACATTCACCCACGGTTTTGTTGTTGTTAAGCGCCATCACTCCTACATGTCTATTGTATCTGGTGAACAATAGAACAAAGCCTCTTCTGGGTCTGCACCACCTTCACGATTGCACTTCTGTTTCAGCCCACTATGCAGCCACTGTGCCAACAATCCATCTGGGCGAAGGTCTTCCTCCTTTGCTACTTTACCAAGTATCATGTCCTTTCCCAGGGACTCATTTCACCTGTTAACGTGTTCAAAATACAGAAGATGAAGTCTCCCCAGTCTTGCTTCTAAGGAGCATTCTGACTGTAATTCTTTCAAGACAAATTTGTTGTTCTTTTGACCATGCATGTTACTTTCAATGTTCATCATCGTTCTGGAAAGAGATAGAAAAATGAATCAACTTTACATGGAAAGAAAAGAGACCCAGGGTAAGCAAAGCCCCATGAAAGAAGAAGAACGAAAGAGGCGACCTCTCACTTGCAGGAGCTCTATTGTACAGCCCCGCGGGTCAAAACAGCCTGGCACTGGTATCATACGAGCTATAGAGACCAATGGAATGGAATACCGCAGCCAGAAATAACCCGATTGTTGACCAAGGATTGAAATACATTAGATGTGGAAGAGATGGTTTCTTCAACAAACGGTGTTTGTCAATTTGGATTTCCATTGGCAGGAAGGAGCGTGAACAGTACTCAGATCTCATTCCGTATACAAAATGAACTCAAGATGGCTCGAAGACAAATGTAAGGTTAGAAAGGTCCTCATTGAAAAACTAGGGACAAATTTAGGAGTCAGTGCTAACAGGTGCTATCAAGCATATTGAAACTTATGCAGTGGAAGACAAAACAGAGGCCTGGGACCTCCTATAACAGAAGACACGTGTGTGGGACTAATCTCTAAAATCACTAGAAAACTTTAACACCTCCCCAAGAAAGAGATGAGTAATCCGATTTAACAAGTGAGCAGAGAACATGAATCATTCGTTCACTAAGGGACACATCCAGGCGACCAACAAGCATATGAGGAAATGCTCCCCATCACTAGCCGTCTGAGAGATGCCACTCAAAACAACGATGAGATACCATCTCACCCAGCACTGATAGCAAGTTAAAAAACAGAACAGGAAACAATAAATGCTGGAGGGTGTGCGGGGAGATTGGAACTCATATACTGCTAGTAGGACAGTGAAATATTATAACCACGGTGGTAGGACATTTCTTCAAAACATTGGAAATAGAAGTACCACATGACCCAGCATTCAGATGACTTGGTTTAAGCTCTACAGAAATAAGGGTTCTGCATACATATTGTATGAACACCCACTTCACTGCAGCACTGGTCGTAATATCAAGAAGACGGAAGCAACCTCAATGCCCGTCAGTGGTAGAATGGAGAAACGAACCTGGGCACATACACACCGTGGAATGCGTAATGGTAAAGAACAAGGAGACATCTGTGAACAATACTTCTTGACACGGATAGAATTGGAAGAGATTGTGCTCAGTGAAGTCAGTCGATCACAAAAGGACAAAGAGTGTATGAGACCTCTTTTATAGAGGGAAAATCAAGAAAAATCCTTCACACCCAAAGAAACAGACTTCTGTCCCCAGAGGAGGGGAGGGAAAGCAGGGGGCTAGAGGGCAGACAGGTGATAACTCCAGTGCAGATGATACACAAGAGGGCGGTGCGTGAAAAAGAGATGGAAACCGGGCTAGCCGTTGGAGAGTTGATAAGTTTCTGAATAAAAAAACAATCTGTAAAGTCTCATCTAATTTGCAACAAAAGGTTAAAAAAAATTTTTTTTAAACCCCTAGGCCCGGCTTGCTGGTCTCCGTTTGACCACCAGAGGACAGTGGAACCAAGGTGAGGGACTGGCTCTGCCTCATCCAGCCTTCCACCCTTGTTTTGTACTGGCTGCCCCCTGGCTCCGTGCTCTGTGCATTTGCTGGCAGGTTTGGAAAACGCTTCATATTGCCGGGCACCTCCGTGCTACCTGCTTACATTGTGGCCTGGGCCGCAGAAATAAGCCGTGCTTATTTCTCCAGGGTGGAATTGCACAGATTCTGGAGGCCTGTGTCTTGCAGCGTTGCAGAGCCCAGGATGAGCCACAGTCGCTGCTCCGCCAGGTCAGAATCTGGGCTCTGTTCCATCTGAAGCTTATACTTTGCTTCCTGTCCTTTGCCTGAACTTGGTTCTCATGGATGGAAACACAGGGAATTCCAGCTGCTTTAGGCAACTAGAAGGTGGCAAAGAGCAAGGCTTTCTAGGGGCCTGAAAGATAGGATTACCCATGACGATCCGACTCACAGCGACCCTACAGGACAGCGTAGAATGGCTCCACAGGCCCGCTGAGACCGCAAGCCATTATGAGAGGAGTCGCCCCATCTTTCTCCTGTGGAGTGGCTGGTGTTTTTGAACCTCAGCCCAATGCCTAATCCACAGTGGCCATGGAATCCTTGAGCAAAACAAACAAA
>NW_022111372.1:51374004-51384907 GCF_000313985.2 Echinops telfairi
AGGGTTCCTCTGCCTGAGCCCATCATTGCAGGCATTGTGTCTATGCATCTCCTTAAAGGCCTTCCTCTTTTTTTGTGCTGCCTCTCCACTCTACCAAGCACGATGCTCTTCTCTAGGAACTGGCCTCTCCTGACAACATGTCCAAGGCATGTGAGACACAGTCTTGCCGTCCTTGCCTCTGGGAGCACTCAGGCTGTTCTTCTTCCAAGACAGATTGGTTGGTCCTTCTAGCAGTCCATGGCCCTTTTATGTATGTATTATCTCATTTATTCATTTATCACATGGTACCTTCAATATTCTTTTCCAGCACCACAGTTCAAATGAATCGGCTCTTCTTTGTTATTGGAAGTCCAACGTTCACATGCATATGAAGCGATGGAGAACACCATGGCTTGGGTCAGGTGCACCTTCGTCCTCAAAGGAACATCCTTGTTGGATGTATGGATTGTGATAAGAGTTATATGAACCCCCAATAAAATGATTTTTAAAAAGAAAAGAAAAGAAAAGAAAATTAAAAAAAAAAGAAAGACAGTACTGATCATTACACTTAATACATTTGTCAAATCTGCGATTCCATTCTGGGAAAACGTTTTTTCAAACTCATCTGTTTGGATGGCTGCCAGCACCTCCCTCGTTTTCTCTTCACCTCTTCTAAGTCGTCAAATCGCTGTCCCTTTTGGAAATGATGACAGCAACATATGTACAAATTTGCTTGATACAATTGATGTATGGATTGTTATAAGAGCCTTAAGAGCCCCCAATAAAATGTTTTATACAAAAAAAGAATTATCCAATTTTGTCTTTTGTTGCTCATGTGTTCGGTGCCATATCTAAAAATCTATTGTCAAAAACAAGGCCTTGAAATTTTACCCCTGTTTTATTTTACCTCTACGAGTTTTATGGTTTCAGTTCTAACATTTACTTATTTTCCCACAATGATGGGGTTGATTAGGGAAGTTGACAGTTAAAATTCAGGACCAGAAAAGCTCAGGTCACAGTTTTTGGTCAGGACAATCTCTTCTCAGCCATACCCACAAGTATGTCTGCCTTTGGTCCCTGGCCTCTCAGCCATGAAACTCTTGGCTTCTGCCTTGCTTGGGAGATGCTACAAATCTTTTACCACTGCCAATGAATGTCCCAAAGGCACCCCACTCCACTTTAAATAACCCTTTGCCTGAAGGCACTCAGCTGGCTCTCCCACTACATGCCTGCAGACACCCTAGTCTGCAAGTGGGCCTCTTCCCCGAAGACACCCAGCTTTCTGGAGCTCCATGGACCGGAGCCTGTGCTCCCTGCCTCTCTCAGTTCTGCTGCTGCTGCACCAATGCCACTTCTCTGCGGCTACTCTGGTAGCACAGCTCTGACTCCTGGATCAAGGAGGGTCAGTGCATCTTGTTTGCCTTTTTGTTTTCCAATTTCTTTTTCTTTTAAAAAAAATCATTTTATTGGGGAGCTGTTACAAATCTTTCAATAATCCACCATTCAGTGGTATTAAGCACACTTGTACATAGGTTGTCATCAGCATTTCCAAAGCAATTTCTTTCTGCTTGAGCCCTTGGTATCAGCTGCTCTTTTCCCCTCTCACTCCCCACCCTCCCACTTGTTTTCCAATTTCAATGCCTTTTCTTTTTCTTCTTTCTTGCCTAATCGAACCGGCTAGTTTCATAATCTGGTGTCAATTTGGGACTTGAGAGGATTAAGATAGAAGCGGGGTGGAGTCTAGTCTGTCAATCAGGCCATAGCCAGTGAGGCCTCTGTGTGGGAATGGCCTTCTCCTGAGAATTCTGGAGACTCCTGTATTTTACTCGCAATGAAGGCGGGAGACACTTCTCTCTCTCAGGTCGCTTCCTCGGAGACTCTCTACTGACAAGGCTGACTCCCTGCAAGGAATCCCTGAGGAAAAGCCACATGGACCTAACCTGATGCAGCCAGAACCCTGGACCTGGAGAAGCCACGCAGAGACCCCTGCCAGAGCTGAAATGCTTGCAATGCCACTGGATCTACAAGACTTCCCGCCCACTGACCTGTGATCGCCCTGCATTCGGCATCACTGCATGTCTTTTGTGTGTCTGAAGAGGACTCTAGAATGGTGTTGGACATATGGGCTTATGGACGTGATCTTGACTGGGCTGGTATGTTTTCATAATATTCGACTGCTCTTGTATATACACCTCTTTATTATACACATATGCATGCCCATGAATTTGTTTCTCTAGTCAACCCAGACTAACATACCCCCACTGCCCCCATTCCTAGTTTGCCAAGTTTTTAATCACTTAAGGTTGTTGGGTTTTGTCAAATGTCTGTTCTGCATTAACTGAGATGATCATGTGGGTTTTCCCCTTTTTATTCTATTAATGTGGACTGTGTTAGTCTGGGTGCTTCAGAGAAACACCCACAGAAACTCATGTATAAGAGTTAGCTTTATATAAAGGTTAAGTATGTATCAAGAAAACATCCCAACCCAGTGCTGCCCAAACCCACAAGTCCAACATGAACCCATTAACATGTCCAACACCAATCCATAAAGTCCTCCTCCATCTCACAAAACAGATGCAATGATGCCGACTGCAGGAGGAAAGCCGAGTCAGTGAATGTGTAAACATCTCAGCGCTGGCAGGGGTCTCCACATGGCTGCTCCAGCACTCAGGGCTGCATCGGGGTAGGTCCATGTAGCTTCTCCTTTGGGATGTCTTGCAGGAAGTGAGCCTTGTCAAATGAAGCAGGGAACTGGTTAAGGCAGCTGCACCCTGGTCTGACCATCAGAAATCAAGAGACCTGAGAACTAGAAAGCGGAGGCTCACTGAGCCATTTATCCCTTTGCCCTTCAATTAACCCCATATGTGTTTATCAGCCAGGTTGACACAATCAACTAACTACCTCAGTGGTAGTTAGATAATTTTTTTTTTTTAGTTTTTAAAACAAATATTTATTTTAGATTTTTAAAAGCCACTTTAAGACTGAGGATATATTGGTTTTATATACTGATCAAAATGCTCTGCTAGGAACAATCAAGTTCATTAGGAATTTCTGTAAAAGTTTATCTATTTTTGTGCAAGAAAAATGCAGAATTGTTCTTATTTTTTATTTCAAACAAGATTGCTTTTATTTGAAATATATTTAAATTACTTTGGACCCCACATATCTGTAGGCTTCACCCACTCATCAAACTGCTCTGCAGTGAGATAGCCAAGTTCAGTGGCAGTTTCCTTTAAGGTTGATCCATTTTTGTGTGCCGTCTTAGCAATCTTTGCATCCTTGTCATAACCTATATGAGGATTAAGTGCTGTTACCAACAATAAAGACTCTTTCGTTAGCTTGTTGATTCTTTCTGTGTTAGCCTGGATTCCTACCACACAGTTTTCTGTGAAAGAAGCTGAAGCATCACCGAGCAGCCTTGCTGAATGTAACACATTTTTAATCATCATTGGCTTGAAAACATTCAACTCCAAATGTCCATTGCTGCCTCCAATAGTAACAGCAACATGAGTTCCCATGACTTGGGCTGCAACCATGGTCACAGCTCACACTGGGTAGGGTTCACCTTTCCTGGCATGATACTGCTTCCTGGTTCATTTTCAGGCAAGATCAGTTCTCCCAGATCCGATCAAGGACCAGAACCTAGAAAACGAATGTCATTTGCTATCTTCATCAGACTGCACCCTGCAGTATTCATGGCTCCACTGAGTTCAACCAAGGCATCGTGAGCAGCCAGAGCTTCAAATTTATTTGGAGCTGTAACAAAAGGCAAGCCTGTAATTGCAGCCACCTTTGAAGCAACTTTTCCGCAAAGCCAATTCTAGTTTTTAAACCAATACCAACAGCAATGCCTCCAGCTGCAAGCTCATAGATTCTTGGCAGTGCAGCTTTTATTCTTACCATTGCGTATTTTACTTATTGAACATAACCACTAAATTCCTGTCCAAGAGTAAGTGGTACAGCATCCTGTGTATGAGTACGATGAATTTTGATAATCTGGGCAAACTCTTTGGGTTTTGCATTGAGAGCATCACGGAGCTTCCGTAGTCCTGGTAACAGTACTTCATCAACTTCTGTTGCAGCAGCGATGTGCATTGCAGTGGGAAAAGTATCATTTGAACTCTGGCTTTTATTAACACGATCATTAGGATGCACAGGTTTCTTGTTGCCAAGTTCACCTGCTAACGTTTCAATTGCTCTATTACTAATGACTTCATTTACATTCATATTTGTCTGTGTTCCCGACCCAGCTTGCCATATCACAAGAGGAAAATGGCCATTTAAGTTACCTTCAGCTACCTCATCTGCTGCCTTCATTCTTGCATTGGCAACCTTTGGATCAAGACCATACTCCTGGTTTACATCTGCAGCTGCTTTCTTTAAGGTGCCAAAAGCTTTAATAGCTGGCGGCACCGGCATGCATTCTGTCATACCACCGATCTTAAAACGCATTGTAGATCTCACTGTCTGGGCACCATAGTACTTATCATTTGGAACCTTGAGTTCACCGAAGGTGTCATATTCTATCTGAAAGGAATTTTGGGTAAGCATTCGAGCAGAGTTGAATGGTCAGAAAGGAAAGGTGGTCAAGCCTGAGGGTGAGGCTGGAGGCCACAGGAGGTGACCAAGGTGCTCGAGGAAACGCGGTACTCGGTGCATGGCTCTGCGCAAGACTCAGGAGGATTTTTTTTCGGTAGTTAGATAATTTTATGTCAACTTGATAAGTAGAATGTAGGGGTGGAATCTAGCCTGTCAATCAGGTCACAAGGTTACACCTTAAGAGGATTCTGGGAACTTCCTCTCTTTCTCCCAGGAGGAGGCCAACACTCTCTGCATCACATTCTTGCTGAGGAGACACCCGGAGGAGCTGGAGGAGCCCGGTGAACACGCTTCCACCAGCACTGGATCCACAAGACTTTCCGCCCACCAGCCTGTGATCTTCCTCTGAGACAGGACAAACCGAATTGGGCATCTTCCTTCAGGGTTTCAGGATGTCCCTAGACAAATTACAAAACACACCCATACATATGTACAGATACATGCATTTGTGACTACAGTCTGCTCATCTTGGTCTAGAGCCGGGCACCAGGTTTCTTCTCTTGGAGGGACAGCCATCACCACTTTAAGAAGACAACATGGAGGCAAGGTTTGGAGAGGTGGCCGTGGCAAGTAGAGAACCAAAGCTTTCTCACCGTGTGTATGTTGACCTTTTAAATGTCATCATTTGCTTCGTTGCTGAAACCTTTTGATGGGATTTAGGGTTATGATGCTGTTGATCCTGCCAGTTTCTGTTTTTCCTTTTTCCGTTCGGTGTTTCTGGCAGGGGATGAAAGCGTGTCGTCATCTCACCCCGGGTTTGTATACTGGGATTTAGTCATTCTACAAATATTCACCAACCAGGTGAATATTTGTGTAACCTGGTTACAGCCAGGTTCTGAGACATTAGTATTAATACTAATGTCCATCCCCCAGGGAGGAGGCCATATGTAGATTCTTGTTGTCGGTTCCCCCTTTCCACCCCACATTCCCTCCACCCTCCAGGTATCGCCACTCTCACCACTGGTCCTGATGGGATCATCTGTCCAGGATTCCCTGTGTTTCCAGTTGCTCTCTGTACCAATGTTGATCCTCTGGTCTAGCCAGATTTGTAAGGTAGAATTGGGATCATGATAGTAGGGAGAGGAACCATTTAGGAACTAGAGGAAAGTTGTCTGTTTCATTGTTGCTACACTGCACACTGACTGGCTCATCTCCTCCCTGCAACCCTTCTGTAAGTGGATGTCCAGTTGCCTACAGATGGGCTTTGGGTCCCCAATCTGCACTCCCCCTCATTCACAATGATATGATTTTTGTTCTTTGATGCCTGATACCTGATCCTATCGACACCTCATGATCACACAGACTGGTGTGCTTCTTCCATGTGGGCTTTGTTGCTTCTGAGCTAGATGGCCTCTTGCTTATCTTCAAGGCTTTAAAACCCCAGATCCTATATCTTTTGATAGTCGGGCACCATCAGCTTTCTTCACCACATTTGCTTATGCAACCACTTTGTCTTCAGCGGGAGGTGAGCATCATGGAATGCCAGTTTAATAGTACAAAGTGTTCTTGGTAAATGCCCTATTATTTTGAGGAATTTCCTTTGTTTATTACTAGTTGATTGAGAGTTATTAGGAGTTGATGTTGGATTTTCTTCAAGTGCTTTTTTCTGCTTCTATTGTGATGTTTATATAGTTTTAAATTGTAGTTTGTTAATATCACTCCCAAAACCAAATTTCCAAACTTATTGCCATCAAGTCAATGCCAACTCCTTGTGACCCTCTACGACAGGGTAGAGCTACCCTGTGGTCTCCAAGACTGTCGCTCTTCAGGGGAGCAGAAATCCCAGTCTTTCAAACTGCTGATTTTGCTGTTAGCACCCCCACTTGCAAACACAATGCCACCAGGGCAGATGTTAAGTAAATTCTGTATTTCTGGGGTATATCCTGCATGGTCATGAAGTTTTGTCATTTACATATATTGTTGGCTTGGATTTGCTGCAAGCATAGAATTTCCACATCTCTGTTCATGAGGAATATTGGCTTGCTTTTCCCTTTTCATTTGTGCCTTTTTGTGGTTTTGTTGTCAGTGCAATGTGAATATCATTGCTTGGACTACGTTTGCTTTCTAATATCGGAAGTAGGTCATCTTCTTCAGTTTTCTGGAAGAATATATGTAGACTTGATACTATTCTTTCCTTAAATGTTTGGTAGGTTTTACCAGGGAAGCCATCTGGGCCAGGGTTTTACTTGGGGGAAGCTGTCAGCTCAGAATTCAATTTCTTTAATGTTGCTGTTAATGCTAGCTGCTGTTGTGTTGGCCTTCAACTCATGGAAACCGCGCGTAAAACAGAACCAAATGCTCTTTGTTTCTGCTCCATCCCGAGGACTGGCTAAAGACCCATGGATGGTGATGCACATGGATGTTTGAATAGATCACTAGGCCTTTTTTCCTAGTCTGGTTAAGCTAATTTCTATCATAGATGGGGGGGTTATTTCCACTATTTGTTCCTTTTTGAAAATGTTGTAGGTTGTGTCTTTCAGAAAATTTATCTTTTATTTTTGTCAAGTTTACTGATATAATTTCACAATTTTTCTGATTTTTTACTATCTGTGGAATCAGTAGGTGCCACTTCTAGTAGTCTTGATATTAATAATTGTATCTTCTTCATTTGTTTTCCTTGACTTTGGGTTATTAGTTTTATTGATCTTTCAGTAACAACATTAGGAACATCACCTCTGTAGCCTTAATATCTGTAACTCATAACTTACGTTTTTTTCCTGATTAGTTTTGCCACAGGCTTATCAGTTTTATTGATCTTCTGAAAGAAGCAGCTCTTGGTTTTATTGGTTTATTCTGTTGTTTTCGGTTTTAGTTGATTTCTGCTTTTATTTTTATTTTTTTTACTGCTAACTTTCAGTTTAGTGTGTGGGTTTTGTTCTTCGTTTCTTCAGTAAAATCAGAAGTTGTTAATTTGAGACCTTGCTTCTTTTCTCAAACAGGTATAAATTTCTCCTTAAATAATGCTTTAGCAGCATCTGATAAATTCTAATATATTCTGTTTCATTTTCATTACATGTAAAACACCATGCAATTTTACTATAATTTATTCTTTAATCCCATGTGTTTTTCAACAGTGTGTTATTTAGTTTCCTGATATCTGTGCAGTTTCCAAATATCTCTCTGGCCTTGATTCCTAATTTAATCCCTTGTGGTTAGAGAACATACTTTATATGGTTGGACTCCCTTTAAATCTGCTGAGATTTGTCTCCTGCCTGGCATTACGCAGTCTGTTTTGGTAAATGCCCCAAATGCAGTTGAACAGTATGTGCATTCTAGGGTTGGAGGCAGAGTGTTCTATCAATGCCAACGAGGTGAGGTTGGTGGATGATGCTGTTGAAATGCACTGTATCCTGCTCATTTTATGTCAAATTCTTCTGAGCCTTCATGAGAGAGGAGTATTTAAATATCCAGTGTAATTGCGGGTTTCCTATTTCTCCATGGAGTTCTATCCAGTTTTCCACAACATATTTTGAAGTGCCTTGTTTATTGTGTAAATATCAGTTGTTGCTGCTAGGTGCCATGTGTTTGGTTCTGACTCAGAAAGACTCTCTCACAGCGAAGGAAACCCTGCCCGCCCATGCTACCCTCACAACTGTCCCTGTGCTTGAGCCCACTCTTGCACCCATTGGGTCCATCCAGCTCCTTGAAGGCTGCCCCTCTGCTTTACCAAACATGATGTCCTTCTCCAGGGACGGTTTCTCCTGACACCATGTCCAAAGTATGTAAGACGAAGTCTCGCTATCCATGCCCCTAAGTCAAGACAGATTGGTTTGTCATTTTAGCAGTTTATGGTTCTTTTAATCTTCTGCAGCACCACAATTCAAATGCATTGATTCTTCCTTATTCAATGTCCAACTTTCACATGTATATGAATGAGGCAATTGAAAATACCATGGCTTGGGTCAGGCACACCTAAATCCTCAAAGTAACATCCTTGCTTTTCAATGCTTGAAAGAGGTCTTGTGCAGCAGATTTACCCAATGCGATGAATCTTTGGATCTCTTGACTGCTGCTCCCATGAGCATTGATTGTGAATCCACGCAAGACAAAATCCTTGACAACTTCAATCTTTTCTCCATTTACCCTGATGTTACCTATTTGGTCCAGCTGTGAAGATTTGGGTCTTGTTTCCATACTGAAGCCTGCAGTCCTTGAGCTTCATCACCAAGTCCTCCTCACTTTCAACAAGCAAGCTTGTTTCATCTGCATATCTTAGGTTGTTAATAACCCTTCCTCCAATCCTGATGTTAAATCCTTCATGTAATCCAGCTTCTTTGATGATCTGACCAGGATGCAGATGGAATGAGAATGGTGAGAAGATACAACTCTGACCCATTTTTCCTGATAGTAAACCATGCTGTATTCCTTTGCTCTGCACAACTGCTTCCTAATCCATGTACAAGTTCTGCAGGAACATAATCGAGTGTTCGGAAAACCCCATTCTTCTCAAGACTATCCATAGTTTGTTATGATTCACACATTTGAATGCCTTGGCATAGTCAATAAAACACAAATAAACATTCATTCTGGTATTCTCTGCTTTGAGCCAGATCCATCAGACATCATCAATGATATCTCTTGTTTCACACAACCATTTAAAAAAAATAAATGATTGTTTTTATTATAATAAGGTACATTTAACATGTTATAGCATCACCCACCAGGGGAGGCTTGCCTGCTGCTATGGTGCCAAACAGGTTTCAGCAGAGCTTCCAGATTAGGGTGTCCAGGCTGGGTCACCTGCTTGCAAAATGCAGTCAGTGCAAACCCTGTGGAGCACAATGATCCCTCTGCAACTGATCGTGGGGGTGGGGTGGGGGTGTAGGACTGGGCAGCATTTCCTTCCATTGTGCATGAAGTTGGAGGTAGTCTCCAAGAGAGCTGACAACCAAATATACTCAATTTTATCATTGTCAAAATTGGGATATAACCCCCAGAACAAAAGGGTAGAGGACTATATTGGACTCTGGAAATGGCCTTCTAATAGTATTCTCCCCCTCCCCCCCAAACAGTCCGTCCTCACACTGAAGCCTGGTTTTCACTTCTAGGGAGCCTTGAGCCTCGGGGTCCCTGGACACTTTTAACGAATGCACAATTTTAGGTCCTCACCTACTGAATCTGAATCTACAGCCGAGCAGGATCTCCGTGTCCTCACCTGAGGAACAACATTTTAAAAGCACAGGTAGTTGAATGTCACTCCCTGAGTGCAACCTTTGTGATGTTCCTCAATGCACGGGTGGTGAGGTCCTCGCTCTGCTGAGAACAGGAGTGGGGCCTTTACGATCACGTCACCCTTCCTCCCTGTGCCCAAGTTGCAGTTTTTCGTCTATCAGGTAAAAGTGGCACAGTTTTCATTGTGTGAAACTGCACACAAAAACGGCAGGTGCCTCCCGTCAGGGAATCAAACCCTGGTCTACCACGTGACAGGTGGGGGATGCACACTGTACTAACTAGTTCAGCTCACACAACCTTTTCTGAATTGGGACTTCCTCTTTGGAAGCTTTCTGTCGATGTCCTATTACAACTATTGTTGGATGATCTCCAGCAACATTTTATTTGTATATCAGTGATAGTGTTCTAGAAATGTGAACATTCTTTTCAGTCACTTTCCTTTGGCACCAGTACAAATATGGGTCTTGTCCAGGCAGTTGGCCAATTAGCTGTTTTCTAAGTTTCCTGGCATAGATGAATCAGGGCTTCCAGTGCTTCATCAGCTTATTGCAACATTTCAATTGGTATTCTATCCATCCACGGAGACTTTGGCTAATGCTTTCAGTGTAGCTTGAATGTCTTCCTTCAGTACCATTGGTTTCTGCTCATATGCTACATCATAAAATAGTAAATACTATTGTTATATGCTCTTGGTTAATCTCTTTAGCATCAGCAAATGAGCTTTATCCTTGGCAATAGTCTTTGCTCTAAACTCTACATTATTTGATAGTAAGATAGCCATCTGTAAAATGGGATTTGGATACTCAGCACAGGTTATTGAGCCTCTGCTCTGATTCAGGAACTATTCTAGGCACTAAAATATCCTCCCTTCTTTCATTGATCTGGTATTCTAGTAACACACTAAGACGATAAACAGATAAATATGCCAGGTGATGATAAATATTATGGAGAAAAATGAAGTGAGGTAAGGGGGTAGCATATGTTGAAGGGTAGGCTTGGATAGCAGAGTGGGGACCATCTGGCCGGAGGGTCCCATCACTCACTGTCATCTAGTCCATTGCCACTCATGGTGACCCTCTTGGGCAGGATTCAAGTGCTCCCATTGAATTTGCAATACTGCAACTCTTTATAGGAGCAGAAAGCCCGTCTTTCT
>NW_022111372.1:51386122-51388580 GCF_000313985.2 Echinops telfairi
TCTTCCCTGTCCAAGCCTCTTTTATAGTATTCAGGGAGGGCAGAATACAGAAAGAAGAAAAAGCAAGTTAAAATTCATATGCCACTAAGTAAGCGGTATTGACAGAAGTAAAACAAACTTTATTTAGGTAAGTTCCAGGCACCTTGCTTTATGATCCTATTCCTAGATTCCTGGTCTCCAGCTTGCCCGCTGGTGAGGGGAAATAAACACGCTGTCCCTAGGAGAGAGACTTAGAGCTTTTTTGGATAAGGAGAGAGGGGTAGTTGAAATTAGAATTTCCCTAATGGCACTTACAGACCTGCCTTCCACTATGAGGTTAAACCCAATGACCATGGCCCAGCAAAGCCGGTCAGAGGGACGGGGAGGATGCCCTTTTGGTTGGAAGTGTTCTTGCTGAGGTTCTGCTTAAATGGGGTGACATGAGCTTGCCTATTTCACTTCCACAAACAGTTCCAGTCTTGGAAACCCACAACGGGTCACTATTGGCACCATGGCAGTAAGTTTTGTTTTGTTTTTATAATCACTCTGAAACTTAGTGACTTAAAACAGCAATTAGTTTATGGTCTGATGATTTCTAACGGTTTTCCAAAGGTGCTCTCAACAGCATCTCCCACCCCACCCCCCCACACTGTCAGAAGGGTGTGAGGGATGGGTGATGCTGTTGTGAGCACCTTTGGAAGACTCATACGTTACAGTGTGAGAAACATCGTGCAGGCCAATGGATTGGAAAGAAGGAAAAGAATGGTTTCAGGCGACTATGCCAACTTCAAATTGGTAGGCCAGAGTCGGAGCTTTGATTTCTCTCTAAACTATACACAAAGCTATGAAGGCTTCAAGAAGGGACATGTGAATCACTATACTTGGGAATGACAAACTCAGGAGGAATGGTGTCACATTCATCATCCGAAAGAACACTTCAAGAAGAGCCAGTCAGGGTGCAGTGTAGCACCAATGAAACATACAACTTTGCTCTAGTTCTTTAATCCTTCCCCCACACTCACTATCATGACCCCAATTCTACCTTACAAATCCGGCTAGACCAGAGCATGTTCACGGGTACAGATCAGAGCTCGAAACACAGGGAATCCAGGACAGATAAACCCCTCAGGACCAATAATGAGAGTAGCAATACCAGGAGGGTAAGGGGAAGGTGTGGGGAGAAAGGGGGAACTGTACACAGTGATCTATATACAACCCCCTCCCAGGGCATCAGATAACAGAAAAGTAGGTGAAGGGAGACAGCGGTTGGTGTAAGACATGAAAATTTAAAAAAATAAATTATCAAGGATTCATGAGGGAAGGTGGGGGGAGGGGAAAATGAGCTGATACCAAGGGCTCAAGTAGAAAGAAAATGTTTTGAAAATGATGATGACAACATATGTACAAATGTGCTTGACACAATGGATGTATGTGTGGATTGTGAAAGAGCTGTATGAGCCCCCAATAAAATGATTTACATTTTAAAAAAAGAAAGAACACTTCAGATCTATCTTTAAGTACACTTCTACTGCTTACAGGGAAAACCAATTAATACAACTATTCTTCAACTTTACAATCTTACCAACTTCTTCAGGCTGAAATTAATCAAGCTTGCAATCAAGATGCACTAGTAATGTATGGTGATTGGAATGCAAAACTTGGAAACAGAAAGGAAAGAATAGTAGTTGGGAAATAAGGCCTTGGTAATTGAAATGAAGCTGGACTTCTTACGATAGAATTTTGGAAGGCTGACGACTTCACTGCAAGTACTTTGCTCAGCAACATAAATGGTGACTATACATGTGCACCTTGCCAGATGGACACACAGAAATCAAATATCCGTGGGTAGAGACAATGGTCAAGCTCAATATCATCAGCCCAAACAAGGCCAGAAGCCAACCATGGAACAATCGGTTGCTCATTGCAAAGTCAGGTTGGAGTTGACGGAACCTGAAACAAGTCCATGGAAGCCACCATACAATTGTGGGTGTATCTCACCCCAATTTAGAGACCATCAGACTTGATGGACTGAACACGGATAGCTGAAGAGCAGACAAGTGGTGGGAGGACATGAAGAACATACTGCATGAAGAAGGCAAAAGGTCCTTAAACAGACAGGAAAGAGAGAAAAGGCCAAAGTGGTGTCAGGAGACGCTGAAACTTAGTCTTGAACGGAGCAACAGCAGGGCCATGTCATAAGAACTAGTCGTTCTTAGATCGGGACCACATGAAGTGTAAGCCCCAAATTCATTTATATATCTATGGTGTAGATATGTCTCTAGTTCACCTTAGAGCCATCTTGGCCATTTTATATCAGAGCGTATTACCAATGATCCCCCTGGGGCAGAAAATAATTCTGTTGATAGTGTCAATAACTTAGGGATAGAATTTAAAACACCATTGAGAAAAGGAAATTATTTGTGTGTAGGACAGCTATGAACTGCAATACATGAATCACAGACTAAACTCAAGAGGTTAG
>NW_022111372.1:51390282-51422308 GCF_000313985.2 Echinops telfairi
AGCCATTTACAAAGGTCTGTTTTCTTGTCCATTTTTACTCCCTGCCTCTTGACTGGTGCCTTTAATCTATTTACATTCAGCATCAATATTGATAGGTATAAATTTATTTCCATCATTTTGTTTTTTTGTGGTGTTGTTTGTTTCTTTGCTCCTCAATTTTTTTTGTGCTGAGTTCATTTGTTTGTAGGTTTTGCTGCTATCTTATTGTTCACTAGGCTTTTATTATTTTCCTTTTTTTAATTCTGATGAAGTTAATTCATTTTTTGAAGTTAGTTTGTTATCTATTATTTTCTTCTCAAATCTAAGGTAGTCTGTTCTCTTGCTAATGACTTGACTTCCTCTTTGTAAAATGTTTTCTGTGTACACTCTTCTATTACTTTATAATTGTCTTCATTGCAGAATGATATATCCGGCTCCTTTTTTTTCTTCAATCCTTTAAGTTTGTTTTGAGTGCTTCTTTAAGTGGGCTGATTTCTGTGTGGCAGTATCTTGTATGTTAATTTCAGGTTGATGACTGTTGTTGATTCTCTGTCCTAAGAACTCCCCTTAAGGTTGGTCTTACAACTTCCTTTAACTTATCCCTATTTGGAAGTGCCCCTCTTTTTCCCCTCATATTGGATGGACTTTTTTTTTTCCTTTCTGATCTAAGATTTTTGGTTGTAATTTTTTTCCTTCATCATTACTCATTGCCTTCTTGCCTGCATAGTTTCTGCTGAGAAGTCACAGCTTATTTTATTTGCCCCCTTATGTAGATAACTTTCCATTTTTCCTGAATTACTCTCAGAACTATTTCTTTCTCTTTGATTTTGGGAAGTTTGGTTAGCTATGTCAGGATGATCTCCTTCTGTTATCTATTTATTCTGCTTGGGGGTTCTTTCAGCTTGCTTCTTTCGTAAGCACAGCCCAAGGGATGTGGAAAATTCACTAGGTGGCTTCTTCTCTGTGTGTATGGGCTTGGCTCACTTAGGTTTTTTTTTTTTAATTCAGGACTCCAGGCTTTTCCTCATATTAGTTTTCTCTAATTCTTGTGGAAGAGGGTTTCTTTAGTGTGTCTCTCTAGGTCACCCTCTTTTCTGAGGCAGCCTTACTTCTTAAGAGGGAATAAGCTTCACTCATGATTCTTGGATATCTTGGCATAATTTGACTAAAGTCTTCTTTATAATCTGATCCATCTCCCCTATTTGTCCTATGACTGGAGATGTGTGATATGTTGGTATCAGCTTGGCAAGGTGTTGCCCTTTGGGAGTGAAGCCTTCCTTCTGAGGTCCCTGTGGGGTCCAGTCCAGCAGAGCAACCGATGATGCCTCCTCTGGGTAGTGGCATACTTAACTGTAAGGTGCATTCTCTCTCTATTCTTGCTGGTATAGGCTCTGCATGTTGTTCAATTCTTGCCTCACTACTCATCCTTGTCTTATCGCACTACTCAGCTTTGCTGCACCATCTGATCCTGCCTCACTGCTCGGGTCATTGGCCTGGCAACTGAGTAAGTTAGGAAAAGCCTTTGGCCTAATGTTTGACCCACAGAGCTGAGTTGGACTATGTTAGCCATTAGCCCTCTCTGTGGCTGGTAGTCCACTCTCTTGATGTAAAATCCTTTCTTAATATAAACTTCTCACTCTCTTTATATAATATAGTACATCATATCATATCTAACACAATATATTATAATACAAAATAATACATTATACTATTATTTATATTACATTACATAGTATACTTTTTTTAAACATTTTATTAGGGGCTCATACAACTGTTATCCCAATCCATACACACATCAATTGTGTAAAGCGCATTTGTACATCGTTTCTCAAAACATTTTCTCTCCATTTAAACCCCTGACATTAGGTCCTCATTTTTCCCCTCCCTCCCCACTCCCCCCTCCCTCATGAGCCCTTGATAGTTTGTAAATGGGTATTTTGTCATATCTTGCCCTGTCCGACGTCTCCCTTCACCCACTTTCCGGTTGTCTGTACATAGTATAATTTATAAATGCATTATATACTATAGATTCCTATTATATAATATATTATATCATATATGAGTATATATTGCGCATTTACCCCTGATTTTGCTTCTCTAGAGAATCCAGCCTAATACAGGGTACAAGGAGGAATAAAGCTTGTAATTCATTCCTCATGCTTGTGCTAACTTATGGGTTATACTAGCCACAAATGAGAGACCATATTTTGTACAGACTGCAGTAGTCCACATCTAGGTCTCATTTCTTTAGGCAGAGCTCTGCACAGCTCCACTGAGAATCTTTACCCCTCCTGTAATGGTATGTACAAACACTAACAGGGACCTTTACCCTTGTGCCTGGGGTATAACTCTGAAGTCTGTCTGCTAATCTTCCCCAGTATAAAACTTCTGTGCTGCTTGGGATACGGTGGAAGTGAGGGTATAGGATGGTTCTAGGGATCATGATGCAAGCAGATCTCATGTCCCCACTGCTTGGTTAACAACTTTCTCTGTGCTGGTAAGCTAAGCTCTTTAGTACAGCCATCATGATTCCTCTTCCAAAGCCATCGCCTTGGTGGAGGGAGGCCTTTACCACTTGCCAAACCTGACTCTCGGCAGGAAGAGCTACCCACTTTCAGTCATATGCCGTATGGCTCCTCTATATTCGGCTCAAACCACTTTTTTCTCTGCTAAGTCTCTGTCCTAAAGATTCTAGGAGGGTTTGCAATCTTCTCTGTGGTGTCAGGGACAACATCTTTTCTCCTCTTTCTTAACAACTGCTTTAGCTGCTGCATCTGCTTATGATTTCCCTTAGTTATATGTGTCTTTCCTCACTGGAGTCCCTTGCTACATATCGCTGCTACCTTAACTGGCAAAGTAATGTCTTCTTATACCTAGAGGATGACTTCTCTATGTTATTTTTTTTATGCTTTTGTTGGACATTTGAGTATCCTGTTTAGTAGAATGGCCATTCAAATCTTGCCCATTTATGATTGGTTTATTTGTCTTTCGTTGTTAAGTTGTCAAAGTTTATATATATATATATACATATATATATATTTGTTACTTGCATTCTTATTGGATATATGGTTTTTGAGTAATGTTATTGGCTTGTCTTTTCCCTTTTTTTTGTTTGGTATTTTTTAAATTCATTTTATTAGGGGCTCATACAACTCTTACCACAATCCATGCATACATCAATTGTATAAAGCGCATTTGTACATTCATTGCCCTCATCATTCTCAAAACATTTCCTCTCCACTTAAGCCCCCGGCATCAGGTCCTCATTTTCCCCTCCCTCCCCACTCCTCCATCCCTCATGAGCCCTTGATAATTTATAAATTTTTATTTTGTCATATCTTGTCCTGTCTGACGTCTCCCTTCACCCACTTTTCGGACTTCTCTATGTTTTATGGGGGGATTTCTCAAAGTAAACATTCTCCTTTCTTTAAGATGGAGGTGTGAGAGGGAATAAGAAGAAGTGCATATTTGTAATAAGTCCACAGTTAATCTCTCCTTTCCTTAGTTTTAGAGACCTGAGCAGGGTCACCAGTTCTGACCTTTGGGCAGAGGTGCCAGCAGGTAAGGGAGCTGCCTCAGTTGTGTCCATCAAACTAACCACAGTACATTGTCTCCTGCTCTCCTGGGTTCCTGTCTACAAAACCATGGCCATCTGTGAGCCACTCATCCTCTGCGTTTGGTCGGGGCGAATCCGACAAATCTCTGAAGCAGCAGAAAACATCACCTATAATCTCAGCACCTCGGTGGATTAGCACCCTCCTCTGAGAGTGATAATAATGTAGCTGCGTTTCAAGTTTGGCAGGCGATGAGGGACATTTCAGGTGTATCAAGGAGGGAGGAGAGCTTGGTATTGTGCTGTTGGTCTACCCACTGTCCACCTGTCTTCTTTGGTATCTAGGACTTCCCGAACCTGGGGTGGTGGACGTGCCCTACTTTGTTGGGTCAATGTCAATTAAGACGCTCCTTTAACTAGTAAGGCTGTGGTTGCTACCGCTTGTGAACAGTTTAGCCATTTTCTAGGTACATTATCTAACTGTTAACATAGTTTCTTTAGGTAATTGAGCGCTTTTTCACAATCTGGGGTCCATGCAAGAGGTTGTCTGTCTTCTCCCTTGACAGCCGTATATAAAGGTTTTGCTATGACTTGATAGCTTGGAGAATTCTACAAAAAACGATTTTACAAAAACCCGGGGCACCCCAAAATTGTTGGAGCAGCCTTCAGGTCCTTGGGGTGAGGATCCTCAGAAGGGCTAGTTTATGCACGGGGTCTTGCATTCTTTCCCCCTGAGGAATAAGGATCCCCAAATATTCAGCCTGTAATTGCGTAATCTGGGCTTCCTTAGGGGAAGCCTTGTGATCTTGTTCATCTCTAGCACCTCAAGAAGGATAACAGTGTGCCTTAGGAATATTGGATAGTCCTTGGTAACAGGAGATCACCTACATATTAAAGTAAAATACTCCCTTCCAGAATTACCTCTTATAACTCTTTCCCCCGAACATTCCTGAATGAATGGAGGGAATTTCTGAATTTGTGTGAGAGTCAATGTCAACACAGTTGGGGATTGTTCTTGGTCTGTGGGTTCCTCCAGCTGAGCTCAAAAGACGATACCGAGAGTCCTCATGCAAGGGGGTACAGAAAAAGACATCTTTCAAATGTCACACTGTGAAAAACTCTGACGTCCCAGGGATCTGGGATACGAGGTGTACGGATTTTGTGCTACAGGGGGAATTGGAACAATCGCCTCATTACCCACCCACAAGTCTTGAAGGAGTCTGTGATTGCGCTCGGGGGTCCTGACTTTGCACCACTGGAGGATTGCAAGGGGAATGGCAAGATTGGAGGCGCTCATGAGTTTTATAGTGTTCTATTAGAGGTTTTATTCCCTCAGTGGTTCCTGGTTTTAATTGGATATGCACTAGAGGAAGATTAGTAGCTAGTCCTGGGTTATTGACTTCTCACACCCGCGTTCCAGCTTGTTCTACTAATGGGAGAGAGTCCCCCCAGTTTCCTGTGTAGAAGACTCAGCTATTATTTCTAAAACTCATGTCAGGGCTGGTTTCCCCCAAACTACCTGAGTCTGCAGTTGGTGGAGGATGTCTTGTCCCAGCAAAGACGTTGGGCAGTCAGGGATGACCAAGAAGGGGTGGGTAATGGGCCTACCTCCTCCCTGGCAGCCGGGGGTGGGGGTGGGCGGTTGAGTGAAGTAACTTTCCACTGGCTCCCACGCTAGACTGCTGTTCAACCAGATCACAGAGAGAGAATGAAAAGGCTCTTCCTGGGTCAAGAAAAACTTTATTTTCCCTGCCCCCCACATTGATGGAGATTCATTTTCCCTGGCCCCCACATTGATGGAGACACGAGGCTCTTCCTGGGAGATAGGTGTGTCGCCTGTCACAGGGGCGGGGTGGTCCTCTGGGCAGCTTCAGCAGTCTTATGGCCACTTGAATGCCATCCAGGGGGACTGGGCGGGGGTTCAAGAGTTCCTTTCCTTAGGGTTGCTGGGACACTTCCTCCTCAGATGGCCTTCCTCGTTATGATTCCTGCACTGACTTGGTGCCAGGGGGCGGGGGATGGCTTTCCTTCTCTCTGTCCTTTGGCCCTTCTCTCGCTCCACATGGAAACGCTTGTGATGAAGGCCGACATTCTGACTTGTTGGTCAGTAGCACATGGATGTTTCTCCGTGCTCCTATCCCGATGGGCTCCTTCTCCTCTGCGATTCAACTTTGACTTCAGCCCCGCTGTTGAAGACCCGACAGGCCTCCTCCAGCCACTGTGAGACGGGGGTGTGGGGACCTGCCTCCAGCGTTGGTCGCTTCCTGCTAAGACCTGGGCCTGGGAGGGTGTTGGAGAGTCTGTCCATGTCTCACGAGCTGGTTGGAGCTGGCGGTCTCCTTGAGGGAGTGTGTGAGGTAGCTCTTTCTGAAACACAACTTAAGGTTTCATTGGGGAGAGGGGGGCTGAATGGGCACCTCAGGAAATTTCTCTGGGTGCCTGGTCTTCCATACCAGTCGTGGATGAGCACATATGGGGGTTCCTTTCACCTCAGTCTCTGGTCATGTACATTTGCCACATGTAGATCGGTCCCTGTCTCAAAGCCACACTCTTAACTCTGATGTAAGAGGCATTTCCTTAGGGAGTGGGGGGCGGGGTGCCCGATGCCCAATATACAGATGGGTGCTCTGCCAAGGCTCTCTTTTGCTTGGGACCCTGTATCTGGATCCATCGTCATCTGGCCTCTGGTTTCTTGCGACGTGAGCTAGTAGCCTGTTGCCTGATCTGTCTGCAGGGGTTTGTCAGCTCTCGCAACCACTGCGTCAGCCTGATGCTTGACCCCTGGATCTGTCAGCCCCCACATTTGTCAGCCATTTCCGGGAGGTAAATCTATCTGTATGTACATGCTTCACTGGTTTTGCGTCCCTGGAGAGCCGAGCCTAAGACAGATGTGTGGCGTGTTGATAGAGTCACCTTGCATCCTGCCTGTGAAGGACTCTGGGATTGAGCAAGAATGGTTGACGGACCATACCCGTCCATCAGTTATTAGATAGGAACATTTATCGGACGCCCCGCTATCACTCCTTTTTTTTTCAGCTCCAATAACTACTGACTAGTGAAATTCAAGTGCAAATCTAGCCATTCATTAGAAAAAGAAACTCCATATCCTCACCACCCCTCCTGCCCCCTGCAATGCCTCAGGTTTTCAGACTTCCCCCTCCCTCCTAATGTCCGGATCTCACTTCCCTTTCTGTATTTGTAATTCACCACCCTGAGTAGATAAATGTTACAACAAAGTCCCTGGAGCATGCCAGTAGTCTAACCTAGAGAGAGATTGATCATTTAAGGACCACTCACCCACCCGAGGAGGCTCCACAGGACATACCTTTTATAGTGGCTTAGAAAAATAAATTTGTCAGGAGTGCCCCATTATCTTTGAGGAGCTCTGGGGTCCCTTTTCTCTGTAGGCCAGCAATTATGTGGAACAGACTATCATTAAAATAAATTCCTAAAAACAGTGGGGACGATGGGGCTAGGAGGGAGGTGGAGTGGTCGGGGGCAAGAATTGGCACTTCATCAATAAAGACAGAGTGGGCATGCGTGTGCACAATCATGTAAGCTAATGCCTTGTAATAGGCTCTTAATATATGTGTGATCGTGAGGTTTTTTTTGTCAACTTGATGGTACCTCTGCAAAGTGTAAGGGTGGAGTCCAACCTATCAGTCAGGACAGCCTGGTGATGCTTCCTTGAAGGTGTGCCCTTTTATAAGAGAGACACTGAGCACTTCTCTCTCTCTCTCTCTCCCTCCCTCCCTCTCTCTCCTGCTTCGTCAGCCTACAGCTGAGTGGATCTGAAGAGAGGTGGTCTGTGATGGTTAGATTTTATGTCAACTTGAAGTTACCTTTGTGGAGGTATCAGTTTGGGCTTAGTCTGGTGATGCCTCCGTGGGAGTGAGGCCTTTTCGTAAGAGAGATACCGAGCACTTTTCTTTCTCTTGCTGGCTGGCTCTGGGGTTAATAGCCCATGTCACAGACTGTGTTCCTGCCTACCTTGGATCGATGCCAGTCTGCACCCACTGGTCTGTGATCTCCTAACTTCCTATTTTGCCTCCCTGCTACATTGACCTGCAGCTGTGTGAGTCTGGACAGGGTTCCAGCCAGCATTGGTCCCACTGACTTGAGTTGGGGTGGGCCACTTTCCTGATATAAAACTCCTTCTTGATATAAAGTTCTTTCTTATACATATGGGCGTCACTGGTTTTGTTTCTCTAGAAAACCCAGCTTACCACGATCTCTCTCTCTTACCAGTCGGCTTCTCTGGTTGAACCCTGACTGATTCGCAATTATACGATGGGACTGTGCCAGACATGGCAGGCTCCTGCCTATGTTCCAACGATAACCATGGACTCTGATTGCCAACCCGTGTTCACTTTACGTTCTCGCTCCTCCTGTCTACTCTCTGTTCACTACAGCACATCTGCCACCCCTCCCCCCCTCGAAAATTCCCTCCAAATATCCTGCCATCTCTGGCATGACTATTTATGGCCCAATTCTGCCCTTAAGTGGTCTTCAAGGTCCCAAGGCTCACATTTTGAGCAAAACTAAGCTCCTCAAAGAATTTGTGGGTGATTGAAGGGGGCTATAAAATGCCTTGTTGACAGTGCCCTTAAAAATATGAATGTCATAATAGGTGAAGGAATACTGGAGAAATATTTCCAAGTTCAGGGAGACTAATGAAACATGATAACAGGATCCCAGAACAGATTTGGTTCTGGAGGAAAAAGAATGTTGTAAAGGAGAGTACAGTCCAAACAGACAACCTTAAAGAATATGGAGTGGATTGAGTAAACATTGTGTCAGTGTTCAGGTTACCCAAACTGTAGGCAGGGACGTGAGTTCCAATGGTGCAATGAGTGAGGTGCTCAGCGACTAACGTAAAGGTTGACATTTGAACCCACCAGCCTCTCTGGCAGGAAGACGTGTCAGTTTGCTCTGTAAAAATATGTAGTTTGGAAGCCTTGTGGGGCAGTTCTACTCTGTTCTGCCGGGTTCCTATGAACCAGACGTGACTAGACAGCAGGGGGTTGGTTGGTTTCGGGTGGGTAGAAAATGGAATATTTCTGTTCTTAAGAAACTCTGCAAAATTTAAAGGTAAAGAGTAATGATATATGCACTTTGATCTCAAATGTTTAAGCAAGAGTGTAATATGTACATAAAGGAGGCAAAAGGAACAGCATGGAAAATGTAAATCTGGGTGGAGGGAATAGCAATGCTCTTCATTATTCTTGATGCTTTTTGAAAATTTGAATTTCCCCCCAATAGTATATATATATGTACACACACACACACACACACACACTCCCCTTATCTCCATTCCTCTGAGTTTTATTACCCTTTGGAGAGTCTCTGACTTCAGCTGTAACATCTGCCACCTCCACTCTCCACTTGGGAGCCCAGGGAGTGTGGTGGAGTATGCTTTGGGCTGCGAACTGCAAGATGAGCAGTTTGAACCCAGCAGGTGGTCTGTGGGAGCCAGATGAGGCTTTCCAGGTTAGTAAAGAGTTATTGTTCTGGAAACTCAAAGGGCAGTTCTACTCTGTCCTGTAGCGTCCCTGTCATTTGGAATCAACTTGATGGCAGTGAGGTTTCAACTTCAAAACCTCCGGATCTGTGCTATTTCACTTCAAAACAGTTTTATCAGCTTCTTTCAAATAGTGAATATAATTACCACAACTGTGATTCCACACGTGTTTTATTCCGAAATGAAACCAAACTCACTGTCACCCGGTCTTTTATAGATGATTGGGAAAGAACATTCACAAAAAGAAATTAAAGATATACACAACATACATGTACAACATGGAGGTTTCAGATGCAAAGAATGTGTCTGTTCCTAAAGGCTTACGTTCAAACAAGCAGCCGTCTAAGTGGGATGTCAGCTAAGTCCACATAGAAGAAGCACACCAGCCTGTGTGAGCCAAAGACCTCTGAAGAGTATTGAAAAGCAAGGATGCTACTTTGAAGAGTCAGGTGTGCCTGACCCAAGCCATGGTATTTTCAGTGATCTCATATGCGTGTGAAAAGGAGACGTTAAATAAAGAAGACAGAGGAAGAGTGGATGTATTTGAATCGTGGCTCCGGAGAAGAATATTGAAAGTACCATGGGCTTTAAAAGGACAAACCCATCTGCCATGGAAGAAGGACGACCAAGGTGCTGCATAGACGCAAGGATGGCGAGACTTCACGTCACAGACTCTGGACAGGTTGTCAGGAAAGACCAGTCCTGGAGAAGGATGTCATGTTTGGTAGGGTAGAAGGGCAGTGAAAAAGAGGAAGATCTTCAAGGAGATTGATTGTCACAGTGGGTGCAACCGTGGGCTCACCATTAGGGAAAACTGTGAGGAAGGCCCCCGAGTTGCAGTGTTTATCTTTGTAGTGCATAAGGTCGCTATGGGCCAGAGCCTACTCAATGGCATTGAACAACAACGACATCCCGCTAAAGTGCACATGTGTGCATCGATGTTGCTATAGGGATGATGTGGCGCCCTGGTGATGCCCTGGAGATAAGCGTTAGGCTGCTTACTGAGAGGTTGATGGTTGAAGCCCAACCAACGGCTCTGAGTCGCTGTGAAAGACCTGCAGTCTGCAGGCCCAAGTCACCAACTGTCTCATGTGAGAAAGATGAGACTATCTGCCCTGGGAAATATCCAGTCTTGGCAACAGATACGGGTCACTCTCAATCAGGAGGGAGTCAATGATAGGAATTTGGCTTTCGAAATGCCTGTCAATGGAGGTTAGCTGAATAAATAAGCATACATTCATACTATAGATTGCATCCAGTAAAAAGAATGAGGCCAAACTGCACACATGGAGAAAGGTGATTTCCAGTAATATCAATTGAAGAATAGAATGATCATATGCTACCTCTTGAAGTGGCTGAACATTGACGAATTTCTTTTTGGTATAGTGATTCTGTGTGTTCTTTCCATATTCTTTGGATGCTTCCTGCATTGGTCAACCTTTTGCCCCTAGAATACTTCAATATTGTAATTTGAGTTTTCCCTTCAGTTCTTTCAGCTTGAGATATACTGTCTTTTTCTCCTTTGGCTTTCTAATCCCAGGTCTTGGCACATTTCATTATAATAATCTGCTTTGTCTTCTCAAGCTGCCCCATTTGAATTTTCTGTTCAGGTCTTCTATTTCATTTCTTTCATTTGTTTTAGCTACTCTATATTCAAGAGCAAGCTTCAAAGTCTATGTTAGACTGGGTTGACTAGAGAAACAAATCCAGAACCACTCATATGTGTAAAAAAGAGCTTTATATCAAGGAGTAATTGGATATCAAGAAAACATCCCAGCCGAGTCCAAAACAAGTCCGTCTGATTCAACGCTATAAGTCGCTCTTCTGACTCACGCAGGCACATGCAATGATGGAGAATGCAGGAAGATGAGATGTTGAGGTGTCGCAGAGGCCAGTAGTGCAGCAGTGTGGCAAAGCAGGTCACAATGGGGCCTCAAGGTGTAGCACAGCACAGTGATAAGATAAACCACGATCCATGGGTTGGCTCAGCCCACAGGTAGTGCAACACAGGATTAAGGCAGAGCAGCTAACTCCGGCAGCATCTCTGCTGGTCCGACCACCAGTGAGAAAAACAGAGGCAGGCTGGCATCGGAAAAGCCTTTTATGTCACCCTCCAATCAAGCTGCGACCTGATTGACAGTCTAAACTTTGCCCACATGTTCCTATGGGAGCCCCGTTGGCACAGAAAACCTAATTACCACAGCCTCTTCTGACAGCCAAAAGGTTCTTTCCTGTAATGCTAACGACTTTTTGCTTTGTATATGTGATGTTCTTGATGTCATTCCATAGCTTGCCGGGTCTCCATCATTCCTGTTTAATGTGTCTTCTATTCTTGAGATGATCTTTAAATTCAGGTGGGAGATACACTCGATCGTGCTATGGCTCCCCTGGGCTTGCTTTAATTTTCTGAAGCTCCAGTGTGAACTTGCGTATGATAATCGTTCCATAGTCAGCGCCTTGTCTTGTCAATAATTAGACTGAGCTTCCGCATCATCTCTTTCACAGACGGAGTCAGTGTGACTCCTGCGTATTCCATCTGGTGAAGCCCATAGTTTAGTCACTGCTTATGGTGTTGAAAAAAGGGATTTGCAATGATGGAGTGGTTGATTTTGTAAAATCCTATCAGGAAATCTCCAGCTTTGTTTCTACATCCAAGCTACATTTCCCAACTACGGTTCCTTCTTCTTTGTTTTCAATTTTTGCATTCCAATCGCCAGTAATTATCAATGCATCTTGATGGCACAATTGATCAATTCCGGAGTGAAGCTGGTAAAATTCTTCTGTTTCTTCATCACTGGTTTTAGCGGTTGGTGCGTACACTTGAATAATAACTGTATTAACTGGATTTCTTGTAGATGTATAGCTATTATCTGGGAACCGATTGCACTGTACTTCGAGACAGATCTTTAACTGTCCTTTTTGATGATGAATTGAGGCCACCCTCTTGGATGTGCCATCCCCAGAAAGCCGTATCATTGTCTAATTAAACGGCCACTATCAGTCCAGTTCCGTTCACTTTAGGCGGTCCATTCTTGACGATTTCGAATTTCCCGAGAGAGTCATACTTCCTCCAGTCCAGGTTCTAATTAGTACTGGATGTTTGCAGCTGTTTCTTCTCATTTTGAGCCACGCCCGTCGGCCAATGAAGTCCCTGAACGCTTTCCTGCTTTCCTTCGTCAGCGCCATTCACGTCGACTCTGAGGGGCGGCTTTTCTCCAGCCCCAGTGTGAGTGCTGCTGACCCGAGGGCTCCCTCTTCGGGCTCTGTGTGCTCCACATCGTGCCACTGGTATTCAGAATGCTGCCAACGGCCTTCTCCTCAGAAGCGGACAGCCGGGTGTCGTTGGTGCTTGGTCTGGAAGCTCCACAGAAACTGGTTCACCCTGGTAGCCCTGCTGCTATGGAAACACGGGTGACACAGCTTGCAGCCTCACAGCCTCACACAAGCCTCACACCCCAGGATGAACACCTGCAGGAGCGCTGTGGATGTGACATGCAGCATGTATCAAAATCACAGATCTTTTCCCAGCAGTGATGCTCCCTTGTAGGTATGTATCACATTTGGTTTATCCATTCACCTGCTGAGGGTCATTTCAGTTGTTTCTACCTTTTGTCTATTTTGAATAATGTTTCAATGAACATGGGTGTATAAGTCTTGGTGTGCCACCCTTAAAATATAAACAGTTTGTAATAAAAAATAAAGTTTGTTTTTAAACTCTTATTATGAGAAAATTGTAGTCTCACAATATATTTGTTTTAAATAGATTTCCAGTGCCTCATCACCACTGAAAACTTTTATCCAACTATGTGTCTTCTTCAGAGCCTTGCCCAGTACCGGCCACTGGGCTCACATCCATCAAACAATCAGCTGTTTACCATGTAATATCTTGAGCCCTGGTGGTATAGTGGGCTGTGCATTGGGCTGTTAACCACAAGGTCAGCAGTTCCAAACCACCATCTCTTCCTTGGGAGAAAGATGAGGCTGTCAGCTCCCATAGAGATGGACAGTTTCAGAAAGCAAAAGAAGTCGTTGGAGTCGCCTTACAGGGCTATGCTGAGTGAGAACAAGCTCAATGGCAGTGCGTTTTTTAATTTGGGCTGAGTATTAAAAAAACAAAACCCAACAGATTTGTTTTTCAGACAAATCTCCAGACCTCTTCTTAGTTGCTCTCATCTTGAACAAGTCCTAACTCTTTTCCAAGAATAAGCTTATCAAGCAGAGAGTGTCGGGGGAGGGGCAGGCAATGGGTGGGCGGTGGGACTAGGTGGGCAGCAACTCTGAAATAAAAGTGTGATGGGGAAATGGAGATTGTGAGGTGGTTCACTTCCTTGATCAAACACATATAAAAATATGCCTACCAAGAAGTAGTTAAGTGGACTAATCAGCCATCCGGCCCATTGCAACTCATAGTGGCTGACTGGGACAAGATAGGGGCTTCTTGCTAAGGGAACAAACCTGCTTGCTAAGAGAAGGGACAATGGGCCAGGAGACAACAAGCCTGATAAATGTCTCAACCTTGAGGCCAGGCTGGCTGGACAACCTGACTTGGAGTTACGTTCTAGCTTGTGGATAGACAATCTGACCAACCCAGAGTTATGGCCTGGGAAAAAGCCCACACCTCCAGACCAGAGTTACAGCCTGAGATAAAACTGGAAACACCCGGACACCACTGTAGCCTGAGATAAATGAGAAAGAAATATACAGGACATCCAAGGACGAACTTGGCAGCCAATTAGCAGCTTGTCCATCTGCGGAGCTGCAGCCCCCATCCCTTTGAATGTGCCTGTAAAAACAAGAAGCATTTCCCTAGCGTGGGGTTCTCACCTCTTGAGGCCACCTCGCTTGACCCCACTCTTCATTTCATTTTGAACTGTCTCTATGTTTAAATAAACTTTTGTTTAACTCTTGCTGCTGCTGCTGCTGGTGTTTGTGTGTGCGGGGGTGGGGGAGCATGGGTGGGTGGGGCTCATCTCTGGCATCTACAATCCACATGGGGTGGGACTTGCTGGTGCCCTGTGGATGACCACCCGGCACTGATAGCAGGACCTGGCATTCCTCTGCAGGACTGAACTTCACAGCGACCCCATCTGACAGAGAACTGCCTTATAGGGCTTCCTGGATGCGTTGATTAAAGTGGTTGGCTAATAACCAGAAGGCCAGTGGTTTGAGGCCTCTAGTTGCTCTGCGGAAGAAAAGACCAGGCAGGCATGCTCCTTCAAAGATTCCAGCCAGGAAACCCTATTGGGCAGGCAGTGCTACTCTCCCACATAAGATTTCTATGAGCAGGGATTGAGTGCCAGCACACACCACAGTCTTTACCAAAGCAGGGAGCCACCGGATGGGTTTGAAGGAAGACTTTTTGGTTAGCAGCCTAGTGCTTAATTGCTGTGCAACCAAGACTCATTAGGAAACAATGAACTGCCCCACAGGGTTTCCGAGGGTGTAATCCCAAAGATTACATTAATCTTTAGGAATTCATATACTATGAGTTGAAGCAATTCTTTGGCTTCGGAAGCAGAAAGTCAAAAATCTCTTCCCCAGAGGAGCTGGTTCATAGCAACCACCCATTTTAGGGTTAGCAGGTGAGCGTTTTAACCACTGCGCTCTCAGGGGTCCTTAGGGAAACAGTAGCAAGCCAATAATACTGACTCATTGCCATCGAGGGGATTGTGACAGACAGGGATCCTTTAGGCTAGAGCAGAATTGCTCCACAGGGTTTCCAAGACAATAAATCTTTGCAGTTTTACAGCGGCAGGCAGCCTCATTTTTTCTTCCACCAAATAGGTGGTGGATTTCAACTGCAGACCTTGTGGTTAACTCTCACAGCACCACCAGGGCTTTATTTTCAAAACTCACTGCATGGAGTCAGGACGACTCATAGTGACCCCACCGGGCAGGGAAGACCTGTCCCTGTGAGTTTCACACACTGTGACTTTTTTTCTCCCCCAAGATACTTTTGAGACTGTAAGTCTTTATCAAAAGAATAAAAAATACCTGGTTTTCTCCTGAGGAGCAAGCTAGTGGTTTTGAACTACTGACTTTGCAGATCGCAGCCCAGTACGTAACCACTACACCCCTAAGGCTTCCAGGGGGACAATAAAATGCCTAAAACCTCGGGAAAATTAGAGCCCAATTTAAGAAGTAACGTTTTCCGGTTGAGAGGGCCTAGGCGTGCGCGCGCGGCATGCTGGGATTTGTAGTCCACGCGGCAATAGGTGCGCACTGAGGGTGCGCGGGGGGGCGGGGCTTTCCCGAGCGCATGCGCGCGGCGGCGGCGGCAGGCCTGATTGCCGCTGGACTGCGGGCGCCGTTCCGGTCTGCGGCGGAGAGCTCGGCATGGCCGCCCCTGCGACCGCCTTGGGGGCCTCAGCACTGGGCCAGGGTGGTCCCGGTTCGATAGCCTCCTGGAGCACCGTGTCCAGCGGCCCATCGCGCTACCTGGTCGGCATGCAGGAGCTTTTCCGGGGCCACAGCAAGACTCGCGAGTTCCCGGCGCACAGCGCCAAGGTGCACTCGGTGGCCTGGAGCTGCGACGGGCGCCGCCTGGCTTCGGGCTCCTTCGACAAGACGGCGAGCGTCTTCTTGCTGGAGAAAGACCGGTTGGTGAGCTCACGAGGCTAGGCCGAGGCCGTGGATGGGCGCCAGGGTGGGAGAGGGCCGCAGACTGCCCCTGAGCTGGTGCAACAAGAAGGGGGAGAGCCGTGAAGAAATGAGGATGGAGGGGGAGTCGGGGAGTCTGGGCGTGGGGTGCGGGGTGGGAAGGGGTTGCGTCCTGGCGAGGGGCTGGGGCAGCGCCCCTTTGGTCGGGACCAGGCAGCCTGTGGGCTTGAGCAGGTGGGTTGGGGGCCGGGTAGTAAAGGTGGAAAGCCGGGGACCACCACGGGATCGGGGAGTTGGTGTGGAACCCAGTCTCAGAACAGCCCCTTTATGACTGGGGGGCAGGATTCCAAAGAGTTTTAGAAGGACTTTTAAAAAAAATTATGTAGCATTTTTGGGTCACAAGATACCAGGGTTTGAATGAGGCCAAGTAAGGAGTTGTACATACGGTTGTCCTGTAAAAAACAACCATAACAGAACGTTACACGTGGAAACAGGTGTGTCTGTGTTCAGTGACATCTGGATTCTTGCTCTTTCAGGTCAAAGAAAATAATTATCGGGGACACGGGGATAGCGTGGACCAGCTCTGTTGGCATCCAAGCAATCCAGACCTCTTTGTCACTGCGTCTGGGGACAAAACCATCCGTATCTGGGATGTGAGGACGACAAAGTGCATCGCCACCGTGAACACTAAAGGTGAGCACCCCGAGAGGGCAGGAGGAAGCTACACGACTGTGATCTGTTCAATAAATCCTTAGTGGGGCTCCATGTGGGGTATCCTGAGCTGGATAAGACACAGTCTGCAGTTTCAGAACCACGGTTTAGTGCAGCAAGAGCAACGTGTCGAAAAGCTGACAGGATACGACATGGTTCACCCTATATTGGAAATGCCTACCCGCTGGATCCCCAGGATGGAAATGCGTAGGTCTGCCCCCGGGAGACAGAACGTGAGCAGGCTCTCAGAGTCAGGTCGACATTCCAGGTTCGAGGGGGTGAGGGAATAGGCTTGCTAGTTCAGAATGGCCCGAGTGTGGAGTGCATGGGTGGGCTGCGAGGAAAGGACCCGAAAGCAGCACAGGCTAGTAACCGGCCCTGTTCTTCGCAGAGTGAGAGGCCCTGCTGGCATGGTGTTCACGTGTTGGTCTGCTAACTGCCAGGTCAGCAGTTGGCAACCCCAGCGGCCCTCGGGAGGAAGGTGAAACTTCCCCCGCCTGTGAAACGTTACAGTCTTGGAAACCCAAGGCTGCAGTTCCTCCTTATCCTGTAGGGTCGCTGGGAGTCAGAACGACTCGATGGCAGCGAGTTTGGTTTTTTGAGTTCTTCACAGGTGCTGTCCCGGGAAGCTAGAGGCCACTTACTGTATGCATGTCACTGACTCTAGCGCTGCATCGATGATAAGATGTACCAACATTTTATATGCCAGTAACAAATAAAACAAAGCTGCCAGGTAACCACGGCGCACATGTGACTTGGAGATGCACCTGATGTATTTGAAGATGAATCACAGATGTGAACATGTGAAGAAATAGCCGTCTGTCAGTGAAGTTGGCTTGAGCCACTGAACTTGTAACAAGAACTGTACCGGCCACCCCTCACAGAAGGGTCACAGGGAAGGGATGAGTCACGCAGGATGCAGTATAGCACCGATGAAACATACAACATTACTCTAGTTCTTTAATACTCCTACTCCCCATAATGTCGTGTGTCCCCCCCCACCCCAGGCCATCATCATGACTCCAGTCTTGCCTTTCAGTTCCGGCTAGACCAGAGCTTGTACACTGGTACAGATAAGAGCTCTTGACACATGGAGTCCAGACAGATAAACCCCTCAGGAATAGTAATGGGAGCAGTGATATCATGAGGGTAGGGGTAGGGTTGGGGAAGAAAGGGGGAACTTGATGTATTAACACCCCCCACCCCACGGAGGGACAAACAACAGAAATGGGTGAAGGGAGACAGTGGACGGTGTAAGATATGAAAATAATAATAATTATAATTTATCAAGGATTCATGAAGGGTAGCAGGAGGGGAAAAAGAGGAGCTGATACTAATTGAGCCAAGGGCTCAATTAGAAAGAAAATGTTTTGAAAATGATGATGGCAACATATTTACAAATGTGCTTGATAAAATTGATGTATGGGTTGTTATAATAAGAGCTATAAGAAAACCCAATACAATGATTTATATATTAAAAAAAAAAAGAATTGTACCAGGAAGTGGAATGGTGTCTGGTTTTTGCGACACACAACAACTAGTAGCGCACAAGTGGTTCAGCTGGTACAAGGCTGAATCTTAGACTGACGTTTGTATCTTAATGTCCGCTCGAGAAAGTCACGGCTTATGTAGGATTCATTGCTTCAGGTGAAACTAAACTTCCTTAAGTAAAAGAGATCGTAAAACTCTCGATTGAAGCGTAGCTGTTACGAACAGTGGGCACCGATTGTGAAGGTGGTATAGGGATGGCTCACGCTTGGCAAATGGTGTCACACGACAAGGAGGCTCACGTTAGGCGGGGTTCTGTCATTTCATAGCTCCGCCGTTTGGGCTAGTCACTCATTCCTGTGCAGCGGGGGTAATAGGGTGTACCTGAGAGCATTACCTGGAGGACCCAATGGGGAAATTGGCAGATGAATGGGCCACTGGACTGTGAGCTGTAAGTGGTAGTTCCCACCCACGGTCTACATGCACCTTGGAGGACGTTTCACTCTGACCGTTTTTCTAGGCTAGCGTATTAGCTCCTGCAGGATTGTCTTGCTGACTGTCTCTGGGTTCCCAGGGGAGAACATTAATATCTGCTGGAGTCCAGATGGGCAGACCATTGCCGTAGGCAACAAGGACGACGTGGTAACCTTCATTGATGCCAAGACACACCGGTCCAAAGCAGAGGAGCAGTTCAAGTTTGAGGTCAACGAAATCTCCTGGAACAATGACAATAACATGTTCTTCCTGACAAATGGCAATGGGTGTATCAACATCCTCAGGTGAGCAGTCCTGGCTTAGGAGACTGTCAGACCGTTTAGAGGCATTTACACCGTGGACACCTGTCTGTGCCAGGTGGTGCCAGTGGAGACAGAAATGAATTAGATGTGACTACCTTGAGCGGAGCCCTGGTAGTGTATAGGGTTACAAGTTTGGTTGCTAACTGCAAGGTCAGCAGTTTGAAACTGTGCTAGTACTCCTGTGGTAAAGAGTTACAGTGTTGGAAACTCCCAGGGTCGATTCTACCCTGTCCTATAGGGTCACCATGAGTCAGAATCAACTCTGTGAAAGTGAGTTTTTGTTTGTTTGTTTGTTTGTTTTTTTACCTTGAGGGGCTTATAGGGAAACTAGTGAGGAGTTCAAACATCTGCTCAGCACCTTTGAGGCTCAGAGAAGTGAGGTCACTAGTCAGCTAGTGGGCACTGGAGCAGAACACACTGTGAAAGGGCTCATGCTTACCCTTAAGGCAGCGGTTCTCAACCTGTGGGTCTCGACCCCTTTGGGGGTCGAACGACCCTTTCACAGGGATCGCCTAAGACTTTCGGAAAACACATAAATATCTCACAATATATAATTACATATTGTTTTGTGATTAATTACTATGCTTTAATTATGTTCAATTTGTAACAATGAGAATACATCCTGCATATCAGATATTTATTATCACAATTCATAACAGTAGCAAAATTACAGTTACAAAGTAGCAATGAAAATCATTTTATTTTGGCGGGTCACCACAACATGAGGAACTGTAGTAAAGGGTCGCTGCATTAGGAAGGTTGAGAACTACTGCTTTAAGGACTGAGCTTAAAATAGCTTCTTCCAGGGAAGCCATCTCTCTCCGCGCTGCTGCCATTGTGTATTGTCACTGTGCACATTGTGTATTGTCATTACACATTGACTTGGGTGCCTCTCACTAGACTGTAGGTTCCACGAGGTTAACTTGCTTACTGTGGGGTTCCTGTTGCCTCTCCCAGTGTGTTTGCTACACAGAGTAGCCTCTCAGCAAATCTTTATTCTCGGAATAAGTGCACGAGGAGTGGGAATTCAGGTCTGGTGAATTCTTTCTACTGCTGCCCCACGTGAGTAATGCAAACAGAGTGAAATAGGTTCTGTGACAGAGAGGGCAGGGTCTGTTGGAGTCCCAAAGAAAGGAACATAGGCGATTGGGGTTTGGAGAGGCAGCTTTTGAGCTTGACCTTGGAGGTTGAACCAGGAAAAGAGGACGGGAAGTAGCATCCTTGGCACAAAGGCGTGTGACCTGTGTGGAGAGTCCTGTTGGGCAGGGCTGCTGGGGAGGGGTGGTTGAGATGCTCGGAGAGGGCGTGGTGAGGGCAAGGTGAAGCTGAAGCGTAATTCGGGGCCACTCTGTCAAAGCCTTTGAATTCTATCGTTAGCAACTTGGCGTTGTTTATCTTCTAGGCAGTGTAGATCCTATTAAAGGTTTTTTCAAAAATAATCTTTTAACCTAGCAACTTTAAATTAAACAGGTACAAAAAAATCACACAAAACAAATATAGAGATTAATGAACTGTTAACACCCATGTAGTCTAACACAGGTCAGGAATGAGTATTTGCTACGCTCTGTCCTCAAAAGTATATAAGGGACTGGAATGAAAAGATAATGGGATTTTTCCAAGAATGTTTTTGAAGCCCTCTTGTATTTTCTTGACTTTCACAGTAATCATTTTGTAATTTTTTCTCCCAAGTATGCATACCTATAAACTTGGAAGTCTGATGTCTTTTAAGGATGTTAAATTACAGGATCCTCTTCCATCTCTTTTCCTTATTATCTGCTGAAAATTCCCAACGGTGAACTTGTGGAGATTCTGCCCGTCTGATTTTGCTGACTCCAGTGCTTCTCACCTCCTGGGTTTTGACCCTGTTGTGGGTTGGAGGCGTTGCGCGTCTTCAGACTCATAGTGACCGGCGTACAACAGAGCCAAGCACTGCCCGGCAGGGCAGTTCACTTAGGAAAGGCAAGAGAAGTGCTGGCTTTGTCCTTTGCCACCAGATTGCCAGATAGGAACAGATTCCATATCACCTCCATGGGGGCCCAGTTAAGTTTTAAAAATGTATTTAAGCACAGTTGATACGATGTCCTCTATTATAATTATTGTCCTTACCTGAGTTTAAATTGTCCCATATTTTGGCAGCCTCTTCAGGGTGATTCCGTATTTTCTACCTTGTGTGTCTTAAAGAAGCTACTCCGTTTTGTCTGGGCATTCAGATCTCTGTCCAGTGGTCTGCTGACACCGGTCCTTTTTGCTTTGATGGCCAGAGGAGGCTCTGTCTTGAAGTCCAGTCACTCTTCGGGTGTGTGTCTCGGTGTCCGTTGGTCTCGCGGAGGTGGTATGCTCCGCCCGGCACGCTTCATGTTGGGGGAGCCTTCTTGAATCGCAGTTGTTGGCATTTGCTCCCTTGTCTGGCGTGACTTCTCTGGCCTGTGGCTCTCTCAGCATCCCCACCCTGTGCTGCTGTCTGACGGCCAGCTCTTCTGTGTCTCAGCTACCCAGAGCTGAAGCCCGTGCAGTCCGTCAACGCCCACCCCTCCAACTGCATCTGCATCAAGTTCGACCCCACGGGCAAGTACTTTGCCACGGGAAGCGCAGACGCCCTGGTCAGCCTGTGGGACGTGGACGAGCTGGTGTGTGTGCGCTGCTTTTCGAGGTGAGCAGCCCTGCCAGCACTGCCCTTGCTGGGCGAACGGCTTAGTCACTGGGGTGAAATCGTGCCTTCCGGGCTTAGTCACTGGGGTGAAATCGTGCCTTCCGGGTCGCCTTCTCTGGGGGGAACTGATCACGCGCTCTGTCCACCCCACGCTGCAGGCTGGATTGGCCTGTGAGGACCCTCAGCTTCAGCCACGATGGGAAAATGCTGGCCTCCGCGTCGGAGGATCATTTTATCGACATTGCTGAAGTCCAGACAGGTAACAGGCACCTCCACTGTGATGCCAGCGCCTCAGGCCTCTGTGCTCCGTTTCCAGTGCGTTCTCATTTCAGCACGGTGCTTCACACGCACGGCCGCCACGGTCTCCTGAAGGCAAGCTTGTGCGTGTTACCGCCCTCGGTGAGGAGGGTGCTCTGAAGGAAAACATCGTTTGGAACATATTTTATAATAAGCTCCAACCCTTCACCTGAAATGGACAGTGTTATCGATGGAATAGTAGGAGGAGAAACAAAGTCACCTGAGGTGTCACGTCTAAAGAGACCTTTTATTGTTGTGTATTGTAAAAATATTTTTCACCCAGAGGTAAATGTAAATAATCATATGTAATATGTAATTTTAGGGACTTATCAGAGTAGATGTAGTTTTAAAAACAAAACAACTTGGACATAGAAAAGTGAGAGAAGCATACACTAGATAGATTCTGCATACTTTTAATGGTTACACTTTAAAATTGTGTAAGAATTCCTTCTGTCTTGTACAGGTGTAACATAACCTAATTATCTCACTGCCCAGTTTCTCGTTTTCAGCACACCGCACACAGGGCTTGCACGTGCTGGATTTGGACGATCTAAAATAGTAATGCCAGTTTTCCATGGTTTGTCTCTGTGTGTAGCACTCACAGAGTAACTTACTTAGGAAGCCACGGGGTTATTTTAGGAACATTATGTCTTCTTTATGTCTACTCTGGACCCTTGGATTGGGTAGTTGGTCTTAGCCAATCTTACAGCAATGACATGGAGCTAAAAGGACTAGAGAAAAACGAGAGCGCTCTCAGCCTCAGGAACTACCCTTTGTGCTTCCATCATTTGTCTTAGACATCATTTATCTACTGCCTGCCACACTCGAGTGTAATGGACAGAAGTACTAAGACCTCGTATATCTCTGTAGTGTGTGTTTGTCTAATGCTGTAACGGCCTGATTGAGACACGATGGCGTAATGTTTGAGCCAGCGTTCTCTAGACATAGAGAAGCAGTGAGATGGGTGCGGGGTGGAATGGATAAAAGTTTTTTTTCAAATGATTAGCTCAAACAATTGTGAGATTGTTGGGACTGGCAAGTCGAAGATCTGTAGGTTGGCGGCACGTAGGAGGCTTGAAGGCTGGTGTCCCCGGTCCTGTAGGGTGGGCTGCGGATGAGGGAGAGGGGTTCCGGTTGCACCTTTTTTTTGCGTTTTGGGGGGGCCCTCACCCTAAGGAGACTCTGCATCCAACCAATTGATGGCATTACGTGATGGGAGGTGGTCACATCACATTGTACTGCCATCAGTTCCTTTGTGGTACAGCAGCTAGACTGCTGCTTGGCCAGATCACAGGGAACGCTAACCATCACGTGAGATGTCTCCACCCATTTGAAGTATACACTTCAGCGGGCTTGGCGCTTTGTAATTAACATCACATTTTACAGAGACTAATATGAATCCCAAGATGGGGGGGTGGTGGAGGTGGGGGCGTTATACAGAGCTAAAGAAATAACAGTTTTGGAAAAGAAATTGTGTAACATTTCGATAAAAACAAAACCCAAACTCACTGCCATGCAGCCGATGCCGACTCCCAGTGAGCCCGTGGGACAGGTAGAACTGCTACTACGGTGGGTTCAGAGAGTAGAAGGCCTGCCTTTCTCCCGTGGAGCAGTGGTGGCTTTGAACTGCCAGTCTTGTGGATTGCAGCTCATTGTGTAACCACTGACGCCACCAGGGCTCCTATACCTTCAGTAAGTCAGAGAGATACATTTTTTTTGGAGAGGCATCCTGGTTTAGGAGCGCCGAGGCTCAGGGCAGGTGCTAACCCTGCTGCTTCCTGAGCTGCGACTTTGTTAAATCCCCGCCTTCAAAGTTATTACCTGCCTTGCTGGGCTGTTACTGCGATTTGGTAAAGTACAAGCCACCTGATGTGTAAGATTGTCAACTTGTTTCCGTCTTGTTTCCGTATATTCAGAGATGGTAAGTGAGGGTTTAGAGCAGTGGTTCTCAACCTGTGGGTCACGACCCCTTTGGGGGTCGAACGACCCTTTCACAGGGGTCGCCCGATTCATCACAGTAGCAAAATGACAGTGATGAAGTAGCAACGAAAATAATTTTGTCTGGGGGAGGTCACCACCACATGAGCAACTGTATTAAAGGGTCGTGGCATAAGGAAGGCTGAGAACCACTGGTTTAGAGGATGTAGGTTCTAAGTTAATCTGCCTGCACCCATGTCTGGCTCTTACTGTCTTGTGACCCTCTCTGTGCCTCAGTGTTCTGTGGAAGTAACGATTGTTCCTGAGGTTACTCAGTTGATTTAATGCCTCATAGATAAGTACCTAGTGTATGTTGGCTCTGGTTATTGACTTACTGATTTATTTCTCTATTGATGTCTGTAGGAGACAAGCTGTGGGAGGTGCAGTGTGAGTCCCCAACCTTCACTGTGGCGTGGCACCCCAAAAGGCCTCTGCTGGCCTTTGCCTGTGATGACAAAGATGGCAAATATGACAGCAGTCGGGAAGCAGGGACTGTGAAGCTGTTCGGACTTCCTAATGACTCCTGATCCTGCTCGGAGGCCCCGGTGAGGCCTGGCTGTGGGAAGTGAGTTTAGCCTGCTCTCTTGTAGTACCTTCAGACTGAGGGCACCAGGGCCGACTCAAGGCAGCAGTGGGATTTTTCCTTGTCGTCCACGGGCGTCTTAAATATTTGTAAACTGATAAAAATGATTGAAGTCTTTGCTCCAGCCACCCGTCCCAGGTCCCTTCCTGTGGGATGGCAGGAGCCTCTTTGCCCCTCCCGGGTCCTCCAGTGTGGAATGGTGGCATGAAGCTGCGACTGGCCGGCCGGCCTCTCAAGAGCCCCCTTGGATCTCCTTTGGTTGATCTGGGGCTCCTGAGATCCTGCCCCGGGCTGTGCGAGTAGTTCCCAGCGCAGTTCCTGTTCATGCCCCTGATCTCTTTCAGAGGCTGTGGTCCGCACCAGGCCTGCCCTGCTCCAGTGGTCCTCTGGCACCCCGAGGCCTTGGGCTGGAAACGGACAGCCCACCATGTTCTCTGACGACCTTGTCTTCCCTGCTCCGGGGTCTACAGGGATTTTGTCAGACTTGCTAGTGTTAGAATTATATACCTGAAGGGGTAGGTAAGGAAGGGTGAGATGGGAATGGAGATTTTTATAATTAAAAAAGAAACATCATTTTGAGAATGGAGCATTTACTAAAACTAGCTTTTTTATTATGGGACTTAAGAGTTTTTGTTGTACTTATTTGAAAATGTTATTACAAGGAAATGCTGATGTTTTGCTTTTTTTCTTTTAATTAAAAATTTTTTTTAAAGATTCCTGTCATTTTTTTCATTTAGTTTTTTTAACTAAAAATTGACACATCTTCAGGCAAAGCGGCAACAGACCTTATAGGTTATCATCCCCGTGTGTGACAAGCATGTGTACATAGACGTATCTGGCCCATTTCATAATGGATTGGAGGTGGCTTACTGGCAAACAAGGAGCCCTGTCAGTGTAGTGGTTAAATGGTTGGGGGCTAACTGGAAGGCTGAGGGTTCCAACCCACCAGCCACCTCAAGAAAGAAAGATCTGCTCAGAGAACGATAAACCCAAACTCGCCGTCATCGATTTACGCCAACTCACAGTGACCCTATAGGACGGTCCAACGGCTCCCGTGAGTTTCTGAGACTAACTCTTTGAGACCGTAACTTCAAGGAAGTAGAAAGCTCCATCGTTCTCCTGAGGGGAGGCTGGTGCTTTTGAACTGCTAACCTGGTGAATCCCAGCCCAGTGGGTAACCACTCCGACACCAGGGCTCAAGTAAGGATTATAGCCTTGGGACTCCTGTGGGGTGGTGATCCTTTGGTAGGGCCACCCTGAGTCAGAATTAACTCAAGAGCAGTGGGTAGGTACCTGGGACAAACGAAATATAAAATCAGGGTATGACAAGTACAGTAGAATTAAGATTGAGTTGAAATAGAAATCTGCAAAGAATAAAGTCTGAGGGACACTACGTTGCTGAAATTTGGCTCTCAGAACCCTGGTGAAGTACAGAGCTTGCTGATTGGTTGGCTAATTCCCAATACAAATAGTCCCCAACTTGAATGGTGGGCTTCTGTTCTAACAACATGGCCAATTCTGATGCAAGCCAAATACTTTTTTTTTTTTATTAGTTGGGATTTAATACATACCATATATACTTGTGGATAAACTGAGTTTTTCAGCACATTTTTTATGCGGTTTTGTGGTGCCTTGGCTGATATTCGGGTCGGCTTATACTCAAGTATATACGGTACAGCATTCCGTGTTTCAGTCACCTCAGGTAGAATAGTACAGTAGTTACCACAATCAGTCTCCAATCTTTTTCTACATGGACTCCTTGACATCGCTTCACTTTTACCCACCTTCCCACCACACTGTACCCCGTTCCCCCTCTCCCCATAGCCTACTTGCTGTTCCTGTAGGTTCATCAGTCCTGGGTCCCATATACGAAAAGCGGACAAGCTTGGAGAGGGTGACCTCCGCGGACACAGCACCTCTGAGATACACTCTACTATGAGCAAACAAACACCAAACCAAACAACAGAACCCCCAAATACAGAACATTTAGGAAACCATCTTAGGGGCCATCTACGGATGAGTTTTAACTGCCTTTGGTCTTTGATACTCCTCTCTCCCCAGCACTGTTTAGTGACCGCTTTCCGCTCAGCCCTCGGTTTTAGCTAGGGGAGTCTGGAGGCTTGTTCCCGTGTAGTTCCACCGGTGAGTCTTGAGCTCCCACTGCCATCCACTGTCTTCTACACACCAGTCTCGCAGCTCAAGCTCTGATACGATCCCTCTTCGACTTCGGATTATATGGGTTCTGCCCCTCCAGTGACTGATGAGGTGTGCTTCTTCCATGTGGACGTAGTTGACATTTCTCTTAGATGGCTGCTTGTTTGGAGGTGAGCCGTTAAGACCCCAGACGCTATTTTATCTAAAAGTTGTTTCTTCGCCACATTTTACTATGGCACCGTATCTTCTGTGGTCCTTTCCTGAGGGAGAGTATCTAGCAGGGCCATGTTGTAGGAACTCATTGTTTTTAAACGAGTTAGGATTTAGTGCGAGCCCAAATTCCTGGATCTATGCTTTTTTTTTTTTTTTATTTGCTGTAACTTGGGAGCGAATGCATATGTCTTATCATCCCATAGTTCAATCATGTCAAACACAATTGTACAATTACTTCCATAATCTCCAAACATGCTTTTTCTTCCTGGACTCAACATGATCTCCCTCTTATCTCCCCCACCCTTTCGTATCCCCCCTCCCGGCAAAATCCGTGTTCTATTTGCTTTCCCTCTAAGTTCAACATCCCTTTCACTTATTTAAAAACAGAGAAACAACACAGCTTCAAGAGGGTGACCCCAATAGTGGCACACCTCCGAGATGCACCCCAATATGAACAAGCATAAACAAATACAACAGAGTGGCTGTCACAGGATTGCTGGGATAATATGAATTTTAATGCAGCAGACAGGGCCTTGATGTAGCAGGACCTTGTTTGTCTGCCAACCACCAGTGCACTGCTCTTGGGACAGCTGCCTCCTGCCACCTCAGACAGGGATCCAGAGGTAGTTAGGGCTGTATCTGCTCACCATGATCATTCAATCTTGATGCTGAGCAAATCATCAGAGAATCTGAATGATATGAAGAAGAGTGTGGCATCAGGATTGGAAGAAGGCTTATTAACCACCTGTGATATGCAGATGACACAACCTTGCTTGCTGAAAGTGAGGGGGACTTGAGGCATTTGCTGATGAAGCTCAGGGATTATAGCCTTCAGTGTGGATTGTGACCCAATGTCCAGAAGACCACAGTCCTCACAACGGGACCAGTAGGTAACATGGTCGATGGAGAAAAGATGGAAGGTGTCTAGGGTTTGTCTTTCTTGGATCCTCAATCAATGTTCATGATAGCAGCAGTTAAGAAATAAAAAAAACCTCACCTTGAGTGAGTCTGCTGCACCTCTTTAGAATGTTGAAAAGCCAGGATGTGACTTTAGGGACTAAGATGTGCCTCATCCAAACCAGGGTATTTTCACTGGCCTCCTATGCATGTGAAACTTGGCCATTGGAGAAGGAAGACAACAGAGGGATCGAGGCATTTCCACTGTGGTGCTGAGAAGAATATTGAGAGCACCATGGCCTGCTCAAAGGACGGACAGTCTTGTCTTGGAAGAACGATGGCCAGTGTGCTTTCGAGAGGCAATTTGAACTTCGTCTTATCTACTTGAGGCCTGTTGTCAGGAGAGCCAGTCCCTGGAGATCACGCTTGGTAAAGTAGAGGGGCAGCAAAAGAAAGCAATGTCCTTAACGAGGCAGACGGACACAATGGCTGCAACACTGGGCTCCAACAAGGGACCGATTGGGAGGATGGTGCAGGACCAGTGTTGCGTTATGTTGGGCATAGAGTCGCTGGGGGTCGGAACGAACTTGATGGCACCAAACAGTGGCACCACCAACATGGCAAGAAAGAATACAACGGAAAAGGAAGCACATCCGGGAGGGCTGGGGGGCTTCCCAGCTGGAGCTTCCCTGTCCCAAAGGCCACAGTCTCACAAGGAGCACGAGATCGGTCACCAGCCAAGGGAGCGCAGGGAGCGCCCTCGGAGGCATGATCGATTGGAGCAAAACCCCGTCCCCACCCCACTCAGCTGCTCTGAGGCTGGTCTTTCTGGCTTGGCCCGCTCCTTCACCTGGGCATAAAAACTGGGGGTTAGATTATAAAGGCACACCGAAACATTCCCAGAATTTAATTATTTCTCAGGAAGTCCCGACAAAGGCCAAAGCACGCTGGGTAAAGCTCAATTCTTGATCCCACAAACACGTGTCCTTTCTTGGAAGGGCCCCATTCTGAAAGAATCATGAAAGGTGATTCATGGGCTTTCAGGAGAGGCATGGAGAGTGTACATAGACAAGCATTTTGCAAACTCAGAAAATGCCTCTTTGTCAGCAAAGGACTGATGGTTGTTGAGGTGACTCGGTGGCTCCCTCCGCGGCCGAGTGCTATTGTGCTCTGTGGGGTTTCCAGAGGCCGCGTTTTTTCAGAAGTACATCCCCAAACCTTCCTTTCAGGGCACCTCTGGGTGTATTTGAATCTCCAGTTTTCCCATTATTAGCCAAGTGTGTTAGCCAATTGAGCACACAGACTCATTTAACCAGCCAGGATCTATAGATACAATATCGCTGTCTTTTCTCTTCTGTGCTGTGGTGCAGTGGAAATAACCTGGGCTTCATACTTGGCCAGAAACAGATTTTAATCCCAACTCCAGGATTTCTCTAAACACAATTTCCTCACCTCAAGTGGGATGAGCACAATTACGCACCCCCCCCCCTCCCCCCGGTGTTTGCTGAGTTCTAAGAGATCAAGACTGGGAAAGTGTCCAGCACAGCTCCTGGCACACAGGAACTGCTTAGCACTCTCTTTCCCTTGAGGTGAGGCAGCTAGCTCTTAATGAGAACCCAGGCTGATGGGAGAGACCCGCCACCAGCCCTCGGTGTTCTTGGCTCTTCATGCCACAGTGGAGTGAGCCACATTCACCATTCCAGGACTGGGTGCTGGGAAGGGAGACTTATCAATCACCCCAAGGCTTGGTGGGAGGTCCAGGAGAGAAATATGAGATCTGCTTTCTGCTTGTAGTCTGTTTGCTGTATGATGGATATGTGTGCATATGAATAATTGGAATATGACTCTGAATGCTATATACCAATGGGAAAAATGCTAGGAGAAGGAATGTGATGGTTACAGTTGTCTCTGTTTAGCCAGACCAGGATCCTCAGTGGTTTGGAAGATATTACAGAATCATCCTTCATCTTTTTATCAGATATGAGCAGCCAATCGGTTGAGTTTCCTTAACAGTGTGGCATGCATCCTTTCTCTCTCTCTCTCTCTCTCCCTCTCTCCTATTACCTCTGGTTCTTGAGATGTGAACCAGCAGCCTGTTGTCTGACCTGTCAGCTCCCACAGCCCCACAAGCCAGTAGCCTTTGCTGTCTGACCTGCCTATTTTGGATCCATCAGCCCCTGCAATCATGTGAATCAGGAGAAGCCTCCAGCCTGATGTCTGATCCACAGATTTGGGACTTACCAAGTCCACAACTAGACGAGCCATTTCCTTGAAATAAAGCTTGCTCTATAGTTACTAGTTTTACTTTCAAGAGAACCCAGCCAAAGCCATATGATAACCAAGAATGGTTCTAGAGGAACACATGTTAAATAGGAGTTTTATGAATTGACTCTCAAGTGTGGCTGGTCTTAAGCACACTGATGACTCTGCTTCCAGTCATAAATAATGCAATGCTAATCCATAATGTGAGTATCGATAGAAATAGCAAAAGACTACCGCTATTGGATCAGTATTTGTTAGACACAAGGCTCTGGGTGATTGTGTAGTTCATGCTTTCCTACAATTTTGTCGGAATGAGAACTATAAGAAGCCAGTTGGATAGATGCTCATTTCATGGGTGAAGTGGCTGCATTTGAAGCATTAGGTCACAGCTCAAGTGCCACATCCAAGTAGACCTCGAAGTTGTCTGTTTTGCCCTGAAGAAAGCCTTCTTTCTCATAGCAGCAGAACTGAGCATGCTGAACCCCAAACCTTACTGGAAGAGTGGCTGAATTGTAACCGCAATTGAATTCCCAACCTCAGATGGTGTCTGAAATTTATGTGAGAGCCTTGATTGGGATCATGGAGCTTGGGATGGGGATACGGAGACAGATAAACAGGAATCTGGAGACACTGAGCCCCTAAATTTTGTTGCATCACTCCTGCTGAGATAACCGGCCTGATTACTCCTGCCACCCTCCCCAGGAAAACCAGTATCTTTCCCACTTCCATTGGATGAGATTAATTTAGCTGTGCCTGTGGTGTCTTTCTCTGAGATGGTGCCTGGGACATTGCTGAAGACAGATCCCTTATCCAACATTACTCAATGTTCCCAGGACCCACCCCACCATCCATTTTGCTTCTAGACCTACAGTGAGACTTAAGTTACAGTGAACCCAAAAGGTGAGATACAGAATGTGACCCTGGAGAAGATATTGCTACACTCCTGAAGAACTGCTTGTCTTTTTCCAATACGTACAAACAGACAAGAGGAACGTGAGGGTGCTTCAAACTGTGCCTGAGCTATAGAATTGAATGTTGAAGTTGCTGCTTCGGGGCACTGAGTTTATGCTAAGGGCGGGGAATACTTTGGGAAAGGATGTTAAGACTGGTGGTGCCACCCGAAGAGTGTAATCCAAGGCACTGAATGTTGCCTGTGGAAGTTGCTGAATTGGAGAATGTTTTGTTGTGTATATTTTGTCACAATTAAAAATAAATCATTACAATGAGTACAAGGACGAGGAGAATGTTCTAGTATCGACTGTGGTGATAATTGTACAACTCTTCTTGATATGATTGATTTATTGAATTGTATGACGTGGATGAAGTGCTAATAAAATTGTTAAAAGTAAATAGATAAAATAAGGTAGAAGAAGGAGAAGGAGAAGAAAAGAAAGTTAATGGAATTTTTCCAGGAATTTTTTTCAGCACCCCTATATGTTTGGGATGACTAATAAGAGTGTGGGATAATGGTGCAATGAGCATCAAGTGGGGTCAGTTTGAATATTTTGATATGAAGCTTTTTTTACTTCAGTGTTTCAGCATGAGAGGATATAAAAGTATCTAACAGTTTATTTTATTGGTTCATTGAAGCATGAATTACATTGGACCTACTCTTGGTTAAGTTGAAGTCCCAGACCGGTCATGGTAAACAAGTATTGTAGACAAACATATCCAGAGCCTTTGGAACATTGGCATATTAGAGGGTTTTTATCACGTTCAAGGGACAGATCCATGCGCAAAGTGCCCAGAAGACACACCTTTCACAATGGCAAGGAACACATTTGTGAAGGGGCCCCCAGTGTTTCTCAAGACTATTGTGGCTGCTGTTTTGAATAAGTCAGATTTGCCTAGCAGAATGGCCCTAACTGAATGAAGGAAGGCACGTGACTAGAATGGGGTTGATTGGACCCCATGGCGGCAGGGACCCAGTGGGAGGGAGCAGAGTCACATAAAGAATCGGAAGAGTCTGGCATACAAACTTAAACGATGTTGGCTATTTAGACTTAGGTTCCTAAAAGTGAAATCGATATATAATGTTTACTGAATCTTTACTGAATCAGTGCAAGTGGAAGAATTCTAAGCCGTCTAACATAAATTGCCAGAATAGAGAGGCCAGTCAGTTCCCAGAGTTGAGTCTGTTTCCAGGTTCACGACCCCTTGAATGGAGGGAGGCCAGTATACTTTAAAAAAAAAAGTACTATTAATTTTTCTCAAAGGCATCTATGCCCTTTCACCTTAGTGGTTGTTCATTGGGAAAATGAAATAAACTTCACGGATCACTGGACATTGGCTCTGAACCAACACTAATTCCAGGAGACACAAAACGTGACTGTGCCCCACCAGT
>NW_022111372.1:51423095-51425521 GCF_000313985.2 Echinops telfairi
AAGGTAAATCTACATATGAGGGGCTTCAAAAGTTTATGAAAAAACTCCATTATCTTTTCATTTCATTTTTCCAAGGAACTTTTTGAAGCCCCCTCACATCTACATATATGAGCTTTCCTGGTTTCCCTTCTATTCCCTAACTAGAAGAACCTTCATCTTTGATCCATGACATGTGTCATAAGAACTATTATAGTAGGAAAAGCAAAGTAGAAGCCACTGGAACGGTCCTTACCCAGGAAAATAGTACATTCAAAGCCAGACCACATTCCTGGATGGATTTCAGAGATTTAGGCTCCTATGAAGGACTTGAACGGTGTAGGGATGGCGGTTCCCACCACATCCACGCGCAGCTTGCCAATTTGGCTTATGCAGAAACCATGGATTTTGGAGAACGACTGTGGATTGCCATAAATTAAACCAGGTGGTGACTCCAATGATAACTGCGGTTCCAGATGTAGTTTCATTGCACGAACAAGGTAATAATACATCTCCTGGTACTGGAGATGCCGCTACCGAACTGGTCACTGTCTTTGTCTTGACTTGGTTTGGAAGAATCACCAGCCGCAGTTTGCCTTCCTCTGGTAAGTCCAGCAATACACCTGGACCGTTTCACCTCGTGGCATACCGACTCTCCCACCTTGTCTCATGATTTAGTTCACAGAGACCGGCATCACCTTTCCCTCGATGCCACATTGGTCTATGGCATTGATGAAAGTAGACGGATCGGACCTAGTAACAAAATATCAAAGACTCTAGGCTTTGGCTTGCATTTCTAATAGATTCCCAGAAGCTGCTGCTGAAGTGGTTAGGGGCAAGAGCACTGCTCTCAATGCGACCGAGTGTTAAACCTTAACTATTCTACTTGTAGCTAGCCTCTGACCTTGAACATCTGCCCATAACCTGCCTCTCACGTTCGTTACCTGTGAAGTGGGCTTACTACCCATATCCCAGGAAGGTGGTAAGAAATCAAGGAGTACCTGTGTGTAAGACACCTGGCAGTCGGCATTCAGTTGAAGATTGTTCAAAGAGATGGGGAGGCTGAAGGGGCTCAATGGCTAAGAGAGAGGATGGGGCGCGATTTCGCCTAGATGCTTTCTCTTCGGAGAACTCATTTACCTCCGACCAGCAGTTGAGACTTGATTGCTGCTTGCGAAGGGAACCCGCTTGCGGGTCCCTGTCTGACCACTGGAGGGCAGTGGAGCCAAGGCTGTGGATGGACCACGACACTCCCTTGCAGGTTAGGGGCTGGTCTGCGCACAGGCTTCTTTCAGTGTTCTGAGCCTGGTTGTGTATTGGCCGTGAACTCAGTGCACGTGCGGTGGTTTTGGAAAGCACTTCACACCGCAGGGCACCTTTGGGTCCCTGTTTGTCTTGTGTCCTGGGGTTATCTGTGGCGGAAACGTTCTGTTTCAGGCAGCTGTGTTTATTTCTCAAAGGCACACATGGTCCGGAACAAGGGGCCTGCGCTTTGCAGCTCAGCAGAGCCCAGAATGAACCGCAGCTGCTGCCAGTTCAAACCGTGGGGCCTGTTCCAGCCCGAATTTCTCCCCTGCCCTACAGTCCTCAGGCGCACTCTTGGATTCTGTGGGTGGAGAAAGGGAGGGGTGTCTAAATCCTTCATCCATTTTGAAGACAGTGGGAAGCAGAGCTTTCTAGAACCTCAGAAAACAGTCCTAGTTTAATCACTTCTAAAAATACATGGGTACTCATTCAAAGTCGGAGAGTGTCCGGAGGGAAAGGAGGGCCACCTGAGGACCGTTTATACTATTTGACGCGAGTCTTGTGCCGCGGCCTGTGTGCTGACAAGCTGCTTCCTGCACTAAGCCCACTAAAAATGACCAGTGACTGCAGCCTCCACTGTGGGCTGTGTGCCAGGTGCTATGTTTTGGGCTTTCTACATATGAGCTCTTTTAATAGCCACCCTAAGGAGCCCTGGTGATGCTGTGGATTAGGTCTGGCGCTGTCACCTGCAAGGTTGGCAGTTCAAATCCACCAGGGGGAGAAAGCGGAAGCTATCTGCTTTCCTCAGTAGTTCCAGTCTTGGAAACCCTATGTAAGGTTGCTATGAATTTGAATTGACTGACTAGGGGTGGGTCTGGCTTTGGGACTTTTGATCAAGCAGCTTAGGGGAACAGTTAAAAGCAAGACTTTGGAATCAGGTTGTCTAAGTTCCATACCTTCCTCTGCCACTACCATTTCTGTGAGCTTCTTAAACTTCCCTTCTGAGCCTCAGTTTGCTCACCTGGAAAATGGAGACCATATAGCCGCCTCCATTTGCTGTGCTATACTTAGAACCGCATGTGGTAATCAATGAGAGCAGGTAATAATGATAATAGAAGCAGCTCTCATTGATCGCCACGTGCTGGTCATGGTTTTGCAGGAGTAAACACATGGAGCCCTTAGAGCAAACCAGTGACCGTTGCTAC
>NW_022111372.1:51427643-51434435 GCF_000313985.2 Echinops telfairi
CCTTTATATAAAACTCTCACTTATACATATGATTTCTGTGGATTTGTTTCTCTAACGCACCCAGACTCACACAGGTGCCAATGAGAGACCCTCAACTCAGACCGGGGGAAGCAGGAAGATTCACTGGCTGATGTACCTGGCATGTATTCAGGAATCTCTTCCTGCATCTCTTCCTATCTTGCATCCAGGCATTCCTCTCTGCTGGCTTCATTCCCTGACACGCTGTCCTTTTGTGGTGTCACGGGAGGCCCCGAACCATTCCTGTCTTTCGGGAACCCCAGCAGAGGAGGATGCCTCATTCTCACTCGTTTCCTTCAGTGTCATGGAATCATGCCTCCTTGGGCATCGCTGGTCACTCGTCTATCCCCGAGCATTCACTGTGGCCAGGGGCATCCTCGGCCCACACACGCAGTGGGTAGGGAGAATACAGGGCATATCTGTCACACCTGAATCCCACATACGAGGGCAGGTGGTTTGAAAGTAAGGTTTAGGGTGAGATGGGTGAGAGTCCCCAAAGAAAATTCAGGTGTTGCACTCTGAGGAGCCAGGAGTAAATGTCCAGGCAAAACCCACAGGTGGCCAGCCCAGATACCATGTGGGAACCTCAGAACTCACTGGCCAAAGTCCTGTCATAGGACTCCTGTGCCTGGGGGTGAAAGGTCCAGGCGATCACTTACAAGCTGTATGACTGTGGTTGTCACTTTGCCTGTCGGTCTGAGCCTCCGTTTTCTCATCCGCCCAATGGGAGCGAAGACCACATCCATGTCCAGCACCAGTGGCTTCCATCCAGGGAAAGTCCATGGCAAAGGGATCCAGCAGATGCCGTTTGGTGTGACATGATCTATGCAGCCTTTGGATTCAAGTCCACAGACACCATTGAGCACAGCCCCGAGAAACTGCCCGCCTCGAGTCCAGGTCCAACGGCCACCACTCCCCTGTCAGTTTCCTTCCCTAGGAGGTGAAGGTCATCCTTACTGCCTCCCGGGCCTGTGAGAATGACGGGGTGGCACACAGCAGTTCCTGGCACACACAGTCTGTCACTAATGATAGATGTTGCTCAGAGTGCAATTGGTACTCCAGGGCATGCTAGGAGTCCAGGTGCGACTCTTCACCAGACCGGCCATGTGGACTGGGAACAAACAAGTGTCCTGCAGGCTAAAGGGTCCATTGGGTCTGCGTTCAGAGTCCCTGGGAAGGCTCTGTGCAGCCCAGCCCTCCCCTCCGCCTTTCAAACGCGGGGTGGGTACAGCGCCGCAGAGGCTCCTGTTTCAGTATTAATTACCCCGCAGGCGCTCCTATTAGGCTGTCTTTCATTTCTGCCACCACGCTTTCAGCTCGATGGTTTGAACAGCTTCTCATCTGGCGTGTGTTAGCTCTTCTCCCCCGTTGCTGGCAGAGATCTGGGATCAGCTCTGCCTTAGGACACGTTGTCAGTAAACACACGTTTGCTCACGTGTGGCCCCTCCCTCACCCCACAGCCTTGTCTCAGGGTTGGGCAGCTTCCAATGAGGCAAGCGAAGGGTGCTTGGAAAAGATCTTGGGACAAATTTATTCTCACCCAGCCATTTTAAAGAACAGTCAATTGAAGATGTTTGTTAAGATACGTAGATCAGGTCAGGACATGGATAGAACTAGTATTCGGATCTGCAGACTCTGACTGCAAAACTTTTCTCAGCTGCTCAGTGCTTGTGACTATCATACATGATAAATTCAATCACTTATTCACTCCTCCAGCAACATATATTGAATACTTAGCTATTTCTGGCTCTACTCTGGGTAGAGTAAGATAAATAAGAGTCAACTTTTGCTCTCAAAGTGATCAGGATCCTTTCATCTGACCATCCATCCATCCATCCGTCCATCCATCTGTCCGTCCGTCCGTCCATCCATCCATTCATCCATCCAACCACCTTTATAGTTTTCTATGTCTCCCCCATACATTTTTCCATTATCTTCTCATATTCCTATGTCTACCTCTATCTCCATCCACCCACTAATGCATTCATTCATCCACTCATTTACTCATGCACACATCCATCCATGCATGGGTCCACATAGCCACCAAGCCTTCCTGTGTTTCTATGCTCCCAAACCTGGGCTGGTGCTAGGGGCCTGGATCATTAAACAAATAAACAAAAAACCCTAGCCTTTGCTCTTCAGACTTAGACTTCTAGTGGAAGAAAGTGTTCTCCAAGGGCTCTGGTAATCCATAGATGGGTCCTTGTAATTCTGTCTTGAATTTTGGAGAAAATAGAGTTGGAGCTTGGGCCAAGTTTCCCTGTGGAGAAGATAGGGAAGACTCCTCACTTAGATATCTACATTTAATGTTCCTGCCTATCTCGGTGTGGCTTGACAGCTCATTTCTTTTCATCCCTGACTAATACATCCGTGTATGGATATACCAAAGTTTGTGTATCCACTCACCTATTAAAGATATCTCTTTTGCTTCCAGTTTTTAACAATTATAAATAAAGCTGCTATAAACATTTGTGTGCAGGTTTTTGTGTGGACATAAGTTTCCAACCGCAACATATGGTAAAACTATGTTTAGCTTTGTAAGAAAATGCCAGACTGTCTTCCAAAGAGGCTCTGCCACTTTGTGTTGTCCCCAGCACAGTGAATGAGAGTTCTTGTTGCGCCACGTCCTTGCCAGCATTTGGCGGGGTCAATGTTTTGGCATTTAGAAGAAGCACTGATGCATTTGAACGGCAGTGTTGGCAAGGAATATTGAACATACCATGGACTGCCAGAAGACAAACAAACCAGTCTTAGAGAAAAATAAACTTTAGTGTTCCTTAGAAGAGAGGTTGTGAGACTTTGACTCACTTATTCAAACATGTCAGAAGGAATGATTAATCGTTAGAAAAAGAATGTTTGGTAAGGTAGAGGGAAATCAAAACCAGGGAAACCCCCCATGAAATGGAGTGACAAAATAGCCACAAAGCAAGTCTACCAATGATCATGAACGTGGTGCAGGATGGAGGGAGCCATGTCTGTGTGCAGGGTTTCCAGGAATCAGAGTACGAAACAACCACCATAGCAGGTGCGCAGTTTTGGGCTTCCACTGTCATCGATAGCACTCCACAATCTGGGGGGTTAGGATTTAGACTCTGGTACTGTTCCCTCCTCTGGGTTCACATCTTATTATTTACAATCCTTGGATCACACCGGGTGGCATTCTTTCATGCGGACTTTTCTGCCTGCTTGTTTTGAGACAAGCACGAAGGCCTCAGGTGCTATTTTCCCGAAAGCGGCACACCGTTTGATTCTTCCATCTTTCCCACTTTGCTGCGTCACTCGTCTCGTCAGGGGTCTCCTCATGAGGGTGGGCACTGGGCAGGACCAGGCCACAAGAGCTCATTGTTCTTATGTCAGGGCTACGCTCATGGGCCAGCTCAAAATCCATTCATACCACTATGGTTTCTATCTCTCCCCGGCTCACTTTGGAGACATTATCATAATTTTATTAGAGTATATCATAAATCATCCCCATGGGGTGTAATGTAATTGTATTCATGGTAACACTATTTTAGTCAATGGTAAAACACAGTTGACTTTGCCCATTTTTAAATTGAATTGCTTGTTTTCTCAACGTTGTATGTTTTGGGTATGTCCTTTCTCAGATAGGTATTTTACAAATTCCCCTTCCATTTTGTGGCTTGCATTGTCCTGATTTTAACAGTGTCTTTCTAAGAACTTGAATTTTTAATTTTAATGACATCCGACTTGACAATTCTTTTTCATGGGTTTAGCTTTTGATCTTGAATTAAAAGAATTGTCATTGAACCAAGCTCACCTAGATTTTCATCTGTTATCTCCAATTGTATCGTTTTGCATTTTGTATTTAGGCTTTTGATCTATTTTGAGTTTAAATGAGTTTCATCTTATTGTTTGAGTTTGTCTATTTGTTTTAAGACCATTTGCTGAAGAGATTTTCTTTTATATTGAATGGCCTCTTCTCCTTTGTCAAAGGACAGATGACTCAATTTGTGAGATCTATTTCTGGACTCTCTATTGCTGTTCTGTTGATCTATTTGTCTATTATTTCACCAGTGCTACAATGTTTTGGCCACTGTAGCTTTATAGTAGTTGCTAAATGCAAGGCCAGAAGTTCAAAACCATTAGCTGTTCCAGAGGAGAAAGATGAGATTTTCTACTCCCATAAAGAGTTACAGTCTGCAGAGCACCCAGGGACAGTTCTACCCAGTCCTAGAGGGTCACTCCAAGTCAGAATTGATGAAATGGCAGTGAGTTGAGTTGAGTTGTGTTGAGTGAGGTAGACTTGTGTTGGCTATGCTGGGATTTTACTAGTCTGTATAAACTTTAGATTTGGTTTGTTAAATTAAAGGCTTTCCTCAATTCTTAGTTTGCTGAGCATTTTTAAAATGTGTGTTGGATTTTTGTCAAATTATTTTCCATATATTTTATGATTACTTAATTTTTCTTATTTAGATTGTTGAGGTAATGGATTACATGACTTGATTTTTAAATGTCAAACCAACCTTGTGTTCCTGAACTAAATCCCACTTGATCTTGGTATAAAATAACCTTTGCACATTGCTGGATTCAATTTGATGAGGTTTTGTGGAGGTTTTTGCATCTGTGTACATGAGAGAGTGTTCTGTAATTTTCCTCCTGTTAGTGGTTATGCGTTGGGGTGCAGTCTGCATGGTCGTCAGTTCAAAACCAACGGCAGCTCCGGGGGAGAGAGACTGGGCTGTCTACTCCCGTGAACAGTTACAGTCTCAGAAATCCGCAGGGGTCGCTGTGAGCCAGCGTTGACTCGGTGGCAGTGAGTTAGAGAGAATGTCTTTGTTTGGGTTTGCTGTTAGGCTAACACTGGCTTCATAAAACGCATTAAGAAGTATTCCTTCAATCACAAGGGTCCACCTAGAACCCCCTCCCAGGGGGACGAACAACACAAAAGTGGGTGAGGGGGGACAGAGGACGATGTAAGATATGACAATAATAATCTATAACTTATCAAGGGTTCGTGAGGGAGGGTGGGTTGGGGAAGGAGGGAGAAGAAATGGGGAGCTGATATCAGGGGCTCAAGTGGGAAGAGAATACTTTGGAAATGATGATGGCGGCATATGTGCAAATGTGCTTGACACATTGGATGAATGTATGGATTGTGATAAGAGATATAATAGCGCCCAATAAAAGTATTTAATAATAAAAAAGAAGTGTTCCTTATGCTTCTTTTTTCTGGAAGAAATCTAGAGGATTGGTTTAATTTCTATTTTAAGTGTTCAGTAGAAATGAGCAGGAGTTCACCAGGGATATTACTGAGATTGGGGGGATCTCAGGTTTGGAAAGTTATTAATTGTTGATTCAATTTATTGAATATGTAGAAGCACAGCCAAATAGTCAACTTGTTCTTGAGTGAATTGATCCATTTCATTCAAGTTACCCAATTTGTGAGCATAAAATTGTTTCTAGTGTTATTTTTCAGTCTTCTTCTAATGTCCTTTTTTTTTTAATAACCTTGCTTTTATTTCTGAGTGTAGTGATTTGTATCTTCTCTCTTGTAATAAAGAGCTACAAGCTATAACAAAATACATAAGCAGTAACAAAGCACCACAAATTGGGTGGCTTCTAAGAACAGAAATGCATTGTCTCACAGCTCTGGAGACTGGAAATCCAAATGAATGTGCAGGCCAGACCCTGCCTCCTCTGAATTCTCCAGGGGAAGATCCTTTCTTTTGTCTCTCAGCTTCTCACAGCCCCAGGCATCTTTGCTAGAGCTGTATCTCCACATGGCAGTCCTTCGCCCGGGTCTGCGACTCTTCCCCTCTTTTATAGGACAATGTTAAGCGTACCGTCTAGCGTGGCCTCGTATGAACTGATAGCTGAATCTTCAGAGACCTCATTTTCAAACAAGGTCGTCTTCACAGGCACCCAGCATTAGGACTTTACCATACAATTTCTCGTGGGGAGACGCAATGCAGGCCGCAGCACTCTCTACCCAATGCCCTGTATAACCTGGGGCTTACAGACTGACTGTCAGGAACAGACACTCATTCTGGTCCTGGTGAGCAGCGACATGGTTCCCGATTACCCTCTCCACGATTCTTGCTCACACACAGGTACGCCCTGCCCAGTGCTCTGCTGAAGCCTCCAGGGCACTGTCCAGAGGGCGCCAGGGTTCTCCTCCTGCACGGGCTCTCTCTCCAGTAGTTTCTCTTGTCCCCTGCACACCCAGGCCTCCTCCGTTCCAGGTGTTGCCCTGCCTCTGCCCTGTTCCAGCTCCTGGCACACAGCTTGGATGTTCTCTCAAAATCCTACAATTGGAGGGCACTTCGTTTGCTTTCTAGCTCCTATTGACTGGTTGTCCTTCGGTGTCTGATTGATGTCCAGGGTCTTGGAAACCGTTTCACACCCCCCCACCCCCCCGCCCCCACCCCACTGTGGTTTGTTTTTTCATGTGGGTAAGCATGTTCCTTCTGACTCCATCTTTCTGGAAGGACAAATACCCATGACATTTTCAGGCTCCCCTCCTGACCCCGCCCCCTTCAAAACCCGCATTCTATGCAACTCCCCTCGGTGCAACCAAGCAGCTTGATACAATGAGGTGCCGTCATCCGTGATGGCTTGCCTTCTCACAGCCAGCCTGTGAGGTAGGTGACAGTGACGTGCCACCCCCAATTCACTGATAAGGGAACACAGCCTCAGAGAGGTGAGGAGACTTGCTTACACTCACGGGGGCTTTACAGGCACAGACCAAATTGAACCCGCATTTCCACCATACTGCACTGCCTGGAGTTCATGGTTGGGTGGGCAAACAGCCAC
>NW_022111372.1:51435516-51436489 GCF_000313985.2 Echinops telfairi
CCCCGGGAACCCTTCAGCAGGCACGCTCCTTCACTCCCTGGCAGAGGGGCAGGATTCAGGCTCAAGGTGGTTGCTTGTACAAGCACCCTATTGTTTTTCTTTCTTGCTTTCCAGGCAGGAGAGATGTTCACGGAGAGCCAGTGCCTGCTTAAAACTCACGTGAGGGTTTTGTTTCCAGGGCTGCCTCTGCCTGGGCGAATTTCACAGTGGAGAGCTCCGTGCGCCAGAGAGCTGGGAAAGAGAACAAGGTCTTGAAGTCTCGCTGTGGGCCTAACAAGGACGTAGACGCTTTATGTCCCCTCTGCCAGACTGCTAGGAATGGTCAGCCTCGCTGTGAGGACTCCTATTACTTTGTCTGCTCACAGAGCAAGCCTCCTTCTTCTGAGAAAGCGGAGCCGCAAAGGCAGCACGCCCCTCCCCGGCTGGGCGAGGGTACTTAACACTAGCCACGCCAGTCACACCATTCCCAAGCTCTGCTCCCAGTAATGAGGCCATGAGCAGGTGACTCAAACCAGGCCAGTCATGTCCTTTTTCTGGGGTTCTGTGTTGAAACTGAAGCTTACGATCCTGTTTCCTCTCTTAGCGAAGGTTGCCATTGGTTTTCCCAGCTCTTTGGATGGACCCGTTCTTTGCTGATACTGATCATTAAAAAGCAAACAGACGCTTAAATGCTGTTCTTCTGTGCCACTGAGTTGCTGCCAACTCAGAGCGGCCCTTTGTACAACAGGACGAAGCACTGTCTAGCCCTGCGCCAGCCCGCTAATTCTTCCCTGTTTGAGTCACTTGTTAGTTATTGTGTCAGTCCATCTCACTGAAGGTCTTCCTCTTTTTCAATGGCCCTCTCCTTGACCAAGCACGATGTCCTTCTCCAGGGACTGCCCTCTCCTGACAACATTCCAAGGTATGGGATACAAAGTCTTGCTACTTTGTAAGACAGTTAAGGTTTATTGTGCCAACCTGGCCGATATACACA
>NW_022111372.1:51438777-51440349 GCF_000313985.2 Echinops telfairi
TCTTCTCCAGCACCACAATGCAAATGCATCAGTTCTTCTTCAGTCTTCCTTGTTAGTGTACGACTTTCACATGCCTATGAGACAACTGAAAATACCATGGCCAGATAAGGTGCACCTTAGTCCTCAAAGTAACATCCTTGCTTTTCAATACTCTAAAAAGTCTGGTGCTGCAGATTTACCTAATGCAATACAGCTTTTGATTTCTTGACTGCTGCTTCCATGAGCATTGATTGTGGATCCAAGCAAGACAACATCTGTCACAGCTCTGATGTTTTCCCCACCTATCCTGCCGGTTGTGAGGATTTTGGTCTTCTTTACACTGAGTTGTAATCCATACGTAAGGCTGCCCTTCTTATCGTCATCAGCAAGTTCTCCTCACTTTCAGCAAGTAAGGCTGTGCCATCTGTATGCCACTGGTTGTTAACAAACCTTCTTTAATTCTGATGCCACATTCTTGTTCATATCATCAAGTTTCTCTGATGATTTGCTCAGCATACAGATTGAATAATTATGGTGTGAGGATACAATTTTGACACATACCTTTTCTGATTTTAAACCACACGGAATTACCTTGTTCCACTCATACAACTTCCTCTTGATCCATATCCAAACTCTGTCTGAGCACAATGAAGTGTTCTGAATTCACATTCTTCTCAAGGTTATCCATCATTTGTTAAGATCCACAAAGTCAAATAGTTTTGAATAGTCAATAAAACACAAGTAAATATTATTCTCTGCTTTCAACCAAGATCCTACTAACATCAATAATGACATCCCTTGGCCAGGTCCTCTTCTGGATCTGGCTAAGCCTCTGGCAGCTCCATGTCAAGGTACTGCTGCAACCATTGTTGGATGATCTTCAGCAAAATTTTTACCTGCATGCAATATTACTAATATTGTTCTATAATTTAAGAATTCTGTTGGGTCACTTTTCTTTGGGATAGGAGCAAATATGGATCTCTTCTACTCAGTATCTTCTACAAGTATCTGTCTTCCAAATTTCCTGGCATAGATGGATGAATGCTTCGAATGCTTCATCAGCTTGCTGAGACATTTCAATTGGTATTCCATCTGGAGGCATGTTTTTGGCTAATGCGTTCAATGTCACTGTGATAGGTAGGGTTATTGTGCCAACCTGGCCAATAAACACATGTGGGATTAATAAGGTTGCAGTTTAATTGAAGGTCGAAGAGATAAATAGCTCAGCGAGCCTCATCTTTCTGTCTCTTGCTCTCTGGTGGTCAGACCAATGTGTAGCTGCCTTAGCTATTGTTCTTTCCTCAAGGAACCCTGGTGGTGTAGTGGCTACAAGTTGGGCTGAGATCTTCAAGGTCAGCAGTATGAAACCACTGTCGCTCTTTGGGAGAAAGATGGGGTTTCTACTCCTGTAAACATCTACAGTCTTGGAAAACCACAGGGACAATTCTACCCTCTTCTATAGCGGTGGTTCTCAACCTGTTGGTCATGACCCCTTTGGGGATCGAATGACCCTTTCACAGGGGTCACCCAATTCATAACAGTAGCAAAATTACAATTATGAAGTAGCAACAAAAATAATTTTATGGTTGCGGG
>NW_022111372.1:51442235-51443853 GCF_000313985.2 Echinops telfairi
CATGTGGGCTTTGTTGCTTCTGAGCTAGATGGCTGCTTGTTTACCTTCAAGCCTTTAAGACCCCAGATGCTATATCTTTTGATAGCTGGCCACCATCAGCTTTCTCACCACATTTGCTTATGCACCCATTTGTCTTCAGTGATCGTAGAATAAAAGTGTTTTCAATGAATAAGTCATGCAGATATAAAGAAGGGAAAGAATAGGAGTTCTAGTGGAAATATCCCATTCTTTCTTGTCAAGTCATTGATTTCTGTTGAGAGAGCTGTTTAGTGTGGTTCTGGAACTATTGATCTGCATTCTTTCTTCTGCTTGCTTAGGATTTATTTCTCTCCACATCCTTGCTTTGTAAGGGGAAGTAACAGTTACTGATTTCAGAGCTTTCTTATTTTTAAAATATTGGCTTTTAGTGCTATAAACTTCCCACTGGATAGTGCTTTCGCAGCATCTCACAGATTTTGGCATGCCGTGTTTTAGTTTTACTCAGTTCAAAATACTTTCCAATTCTCTTTTGATCTTCTTCCTTTGGGTTAATGGATTGTCTTAACAGTGCAGTTGGTCTTCAGTTTTAAATGTTTCCTCCCTAGAGATCTTTCTACTGATTTCTAATTTAATTCCATTTTGGGCAGAGAACATATTTTTTATTATTTGAATCCTTTGAAATTTATTTAGACTTCTTTTGTGGCCAGAATATGGTCTGTTTTGGTAAATGTTTCATGTACATTTGATGGGAATATGAATTCTGCTAGTGTTGGATGAAGTGTTAGATAAAATTTTAATTAGGACATAATGACGGATACTTCTGTTCCAGACATCTACATTCTTGCTGATTTCTATCCAGTTGTTCATTAATTAATGCTAAAGTAATATTAAAATTTATGACTATATTAATGAATTTTAAAATGATTCCTATAGTTTTTCTTTCATATGTTTTGAAACTATTTTATATAGTGCATAATGGGGAGAGGAAGGAAGGAAGTGGGAAACCAATTGCAATGATTGACACATTACCTCCCCCTTACTCTCCAGGGGGACAAACAACAGAAATCATGGGGGAGAGGACACAGCGGTCAGTGTAAGATATGAAAATAAGAATAATTTATAATTTATCAAGGCATCACCTGGGTGGGAGGGGGCGTGGAGGGTAAAAAAGAGGAGCTGATACCAAGGGCTCAAATAAAAAGTAAATGTTTACAAAATAATAATGGCAACATATGTGTAAATATGCTTGATGCAATTGATTGTTATAAGAGCTGTAAGAGCCCCCAATAAGATGATCTTTTAATAATAATAAAAAAGTGCTTACCACCGTTACCTTTTTTTGGTTCACTGACCCTTTTATTATGAAATGAATTTCTTCTCTTGTTATGTTCGTTGCTCTGCAATCTGTCTTGTCTATGATTAATACAGCCACTCTGACTATCTTTGTCCAGTGCTGTCATACCTCTTGTCTTTCAGTTTGATGTGTTACAGTAGCTTCTGTGTTGCTGGGATGCTGGGAGCTAGTTCAACTGGTATTTCGAATGCCAGCCGGATCACCCAAAGTGAATAGGTTTCCATGGAGCTTCCAGAATAAGACAGACCACGAAAAAGGAATAGGCTGTCCACTTTTGAGGAATTA
>NW_022111372.1:51445045-51446226 GCF_000313985.2 Echinops telfairi
CTTCTTAGAGGCAAACTCACTGCCATTCAGTCAATTCCGACTGATAGCGACTCGATAGAACAGGATAGAACCTCTTCCGTGAGCTGCCTAGACTCTTCACAGAAGTACAAAACCTCCTTTCTTTCTTCGTTGGAGCTGACTGGTGGTTTTGAACTGCTGGCCTTGTGGTTAGCTGCCCAACTCATAACCACCATGAAGGGTTCCCCTAGAAGCAAGGATGAAGAGATTTTGTCTTAAGTACTTTAGGCATGTTATCAGGAGATACCAGTCCCTGGAGATCATGCTTGGACAGTAAAAAAGAGGAAGACCCAACCATGCTTAGCTTCCGAGATGAGACAAGATGGGGTGCGTTCAGGGTGGAATGGGATAAGAGTTGTATGAGCCCCTAATAAAATGATTTAAAAAAAAAGAAAAGAAAAATTATACTGAATTATTTTAATTCACTCTAAAGATATATTAGGTATATTTAGCTAGAGTGTGTGTCTAGGTACATGCATGTATGTCTGTATTTAAGTTTACCTCTAGCAATCATACATAAATTATTAAGGTATCATATGAATATAGATGAGTTGTATATAAACTAATTATTGCATTTACATAGTCTTGTCGTTTTTAATCATTGAATTCTTATGCTTGAATGACTGGTTTTATATTAATGTTTTAATCATAACATTAAATATTTTTGAGTTATACCACTAAAAAAAAAGAGGAAGGCCTTTGACGAGATGGATTGACACAGTGCCTGCAACAATGGGCTTAGGCATAAGAAAAATTGTGAGGACGGTGCAGAAGCACCGGGAGATGTTTCATTTTGTTGCAGATAGCTTCACTGTGAGTTGGAATGGACATGACGGCGCCTCACAGCAGCACTTACACCATATATGTTCTCACCCTTTCACTCTTCCCCCATTTTGTCCCTCTTTACCCACAGATGCTTAGTGCATATTTCTTACAGAAAGCGTACAGCTTTATCTGCCTTAGAAAAAAGAGACAATTTGTAGTTCTTGCCTTTTAATTGGCAATGTTTAGATCATTTACATTTAATGTGATAACTCATATGGTTTCACTGGAGTCTATCTGGTTATTTATATTCTATTTTCCTTCTTTTATTTTTCCTCTCTTTGACTTCTATTGCATTAATTATCTTTTTGGTTACATTTAATATTTTCACTATAGCAAAT
>NW_022111372.1:51446863-51449003 GCF_000313985.2 Echinops telfairi
TTGACAAGAAATCTGTGTCAGCTTGATCCTTGTTCCCCTCGATGTGACATGCCTCTTTTTCTCTGCTGCCTTTAAGATGGTCTCTTGTTTACGCCTTTTGATGCATCTGATTAAAATGTGCATCTGTGGAATTTTCCTTGCTTTTCTCGTGATTGAGTTCTACGGCTTCTCGGCTCTGTGACTTCATAGTTTTGATCAAATTTGCATAAGTTTGGTTGCAATTTCTTCATATGTGCTTTTCTTTCTCCTTCTGTCCACTAAAATATGCATATTAGGCCGCGTGGCCTTGGCCCACCACTTACTGATGTTTTAAAGAAGAATATAGACTATTTTCCCGAGCAATTTCAGCTGTATAGGAAATGATCAGATAGTACAGGGAATTCCCACATTACCCTCACCCCTCTACTACCACCCACACATATAGTTTCTTTTCTAACTGACGTCTGTGTTACTGCGGTACATTTGGCACAATTGACAAATCAAGTTTGATTTATTATTAGCTAATGTCTATAGGATATGTTGGGGTTCCTTCTTTGTATTGTGCAGTTCTCTGTATTCCACCATCCCAGTTTTACACAGAATCGTTCCACAGCCCTAAAAATGTCCTACGCACTACTTATTTACATCCCCTGCACCTGAACCCTTGATGACCTCTGATCTCTGCTTTTTCACATGCCACGTAGTTGGAATCATACAGTGATAAATAGTGCAGGGGCCACGTCTGACCTCCTCCACCTCCACTGAGGGGAAGGAGAACCCAAGGATGATTCCCATGAGGCAGAGGCCAGGCATACCTCTACCCTCCCCCCTTCTGTGCCTTAGTGTGACATCAGCCAGCCCTCGCCCAGCACTCTACTTCTCTACTGCGTTGCATAATCTAGTGCAATGGGCACAGAGACATCTCACAACGACACGCATTTATTAAGGAAGTTAACAGCTTATTTCAAAAATAAGGATCAGAAAACTTTAAGGATACAGCATTCCTGTGCGCAGCGCCTCTTCTCAACCAGACAGGTAGGCCTCTCTGGTCCTCAGCCTCTCCGCCATGCGATCTCTTGGCCGCTGCCTTGTTCTGTGGGCTGGGACGTCCACTGCTCTGCCTCCTGGTCTGGGTGCTGTGGCCTTGGGTGGTGCCTCTGCTGCCCCCACCCCGTCTTGCAGGGATATTGCATGGATTCGGCTGATGGCTTTTCTTTCTTGATGGTTGTGGGATTTCTCTCTTCTTGCGTCTGAGATGGCTCATTCGTATACCCAGTGGAATGGCACACTGACCACCCCTCCAGGACTGTTCCACACACCCCGTTTGTGTTGTCCTACGCAACCACTTGATGGAAGTTACAAAGGCTATGGATAGGTGACCCATATCCAGCAAGTTCACTTCACACACACAGCTTTTCAGATTGGTTTTTCATTTAGAAATATCAGTTAGGGCCCCTTAATTTCCCTTCATAACTTCATGGCTCATTTCTTTTCATCACTGATCAATACGCTAATGTGCATGTGTGCCATATTTTGTTCATCTTTTCATCTATTTAAAGACATCTTGCTTGTTTCCAGTTTGGGGCAATTCTGAACAAAATGGCTAAACATAAATGTACAGGGCTTTTGTGTGGACATAATCCTCATGAGGAAATACCCAAAGCATAATTTCTGCATCATATGGAAATACAACATTTAGCTTTGTAAGTAACTACCGGATTGTCTTTCCAGGTGGCTGTACTATTTTGCATTCTCATCAGCAGTGAACAAGGGGTCCTCTTGCTCCATATCCTCACCAGCATTTAGCATTGCCATCCTAATAGTTGTGTGGTGGTGTTTGATGATTTTGACGTAAGACAGGAGAGCTGGTGGTGCTGCGAGTTAAACATTGAACTGCTAATCACACGGTTGCTGGTTCAAATCCACTAGCTTCTTTGTGGGAGAAAGATGAAGCTGTTTGCTCCCATAGAGTTACAGTTCCCCAAACCCTATATATAGGGGTGCTATGAGTTGGAACCGACTTGATGGCTTCCAACCAGTGGGCTTGCTTTACAACTGTAATGAGCTCAGAAGGAGCCTTGGTTGTGCAGTGGTTCAACTCTTGTCCGCTAACCAAAAGTTGGTAGCGCAAACCCATTAGCTGCTCTGTGGTAGAAAGATG
>NW_022111372.1:51449668-51451864 GCF_000313985.2 Echinops telfairi
CCCCAGCTTTCCATTAGTTATTCTGAGTCTGTTGCCTTGCATATAAACTTTAGAATCAGTTTGTTAAGACTTGAAAAATAATTTCCTGGGATGTTGATTAGTATTTCATTGGTTCTATAAATCTAGTTGGGAGCAACTGACGTCTTAACACTATTCAATCTCCATATCCATGGACACTGACTCTCTCTCCACTCAAATATTGATTTCTTTCTGTAGGGTTCCTCATATATATCTTATAGCTATTAGATTTACACCTAAGCATTTCTTTTTTCTTTCTTTTGCTGATCTAAATAGCATTGTGCATTTGATCTGCCAATTCCAATTTTTTGGATGACATATCAGAAAATTATTGTTTTATATATGAACCTTGGATCCTGTAACCTTGACATAATTGTTTTTAAAGTAGTTTTCTTTTCTGTTGCTTCTTTGGGAATATATATATATTTACATACATAAATATATATAGTTATAACATATGTTTTAATTTTATATATATATATATATATAAATAAAATCATGTCATTTCTGAACAAAGGAAATGTTATTTCCTCCCAATCTATGTACTTTTATTTTCCTTCTCTTGTATTATGGCATTAGCAAATATTTAAAAAGGCACAGCTAATATGTCTTTTTAACTTTTTAATTGGTGTATAAACTTAAAAAAACCTTCTTTATTGTTGTGTTGTATAAATTTGCCTATTTCCACGTGTCTTCCCTGTGTGCAGTTTACTGACACCTAGTACATTATAATGACATTAATCACACAGTGCAACCATAACCCACAATCTTTGCCAAATTTTCTATCTGTAGCAACAGAAACTCAATGCTTCCAAAATAGTAATTCCTTCTTTCCCCTCCCTCCCATTCTTGGTATCCACTAATAAATGTTGAGCTCTCACATTTGCCTATTCTACATATTTAAAAGCTGTGAGATCATACAGTACTGGTCCTTTTATGATTGGCTCTTCACTCAGCATCATCTTTTCAAGGTTCACTAAAGTTGCAGCATGCACGAGGACTTCATTTCTCTTTATATTTAAGTGATAGACCATTCCATTGTTTACATATAACAATTTCTCTGTGTAAGTTCTGGTTGAATCTGAAGAAAAGGCCCATAAGAGCCAAAATGTAATATTGAACATATCCCACCAGAATTTCGAGAACATCGTAAGAAGAGATTTGACAAATTGAACACTAATGACAGGAGACCTGATGAACTGTGGGAGGACGTCAAGAACATCAATCAGGAAGAAAGCAAAAGATCATTAAAAAGACGGGAAAGAAAGAAAAGATCAAAGTGGATGTCAGAAGAGACTCTGAAACTCTCTCTAAATCATAGAGTAGTTGTGGCAAATGGAAGATGATGGAGCAAAAGAGATGAACAGAAAGTTTCGAAGGGCAACTTGAGAAGACAAAAGAAAGTATTATAACGAAAGGTGCAAAGACCTTCAGTCCATGGTGGTGAAGGAAGCAGTCTAAGATACACTGAAGGCATTAGCCAAAAACAAAGCTCCAGGAATTGCTAAAACACCAGTGGAAATGTTTCAACAAGCTGATGAAGCACTGGAGGTACTTACTCATCTTGCTGTTGTTAGGTGCCAGCGAGGCAGTTTCGACCCATAGCAACTCCATGCACAACTGAATGACACACTGCTTGGTTCTGCACCACCCTCACAATTGTTCCTATGCTTGAGCCCATTGTTGCACCCACTGTGTCAACCCATCTCCTGGAGGCTATCCTCTCTCTCTCTGCCCCCTCCTCCGCCAAGAAATTTGGAAGAGAGCTACTTGGGCAACTGACTGGGAGAGATCCATATTTGTACTCATTCTAAAGAAAGGTGACTAGCCTAACTTAGACACCATGCTTAGTAAAGGGCACCAAAAAAGAGGAAGACCCTAGTCTGATGGATTGACTTATCTGTAACCATGGACCAAGTATAACAAGTGTGAGGATGGTGCAAGACCAAGCGGTGCACAGAGGGTTACTAGGATGCAGAACTGCTTGACAGCACTTAACAACAGCCATATTCCTTGGCGTGGATATACCACGCCTTCTTTAACCATTCACCCACTGGTACTTGCTTTCATCCTTGAGCTGTTGTGGAAAGTACTGGCGTAAACAGTGATGTATGTGTGTCTTTATTGTTGCTTTAAGATCTCTTTAGTACATACCTAGGAGTGGAATTGTTGGTTCAT
>NW_022111372.1:51452402-51454316 GCF_000313985.2 Echinops telfairi
AGTCACCACTTGTGCCCATATTCTTCCGGTCAGAACTAATCACTGGGCCATATGGAACTGCAAAGGACACTGGGAAATGCAGCCCCACTGTGTGAACAAGAGGAAGAAGAAATGGTTTGGTGAAAGTCAGTCAGCTTTTGTTCTTAGGTAACTGCCCCTCTTCTCGTGTTATTTCACTCTAGAATATTATAAACAATTCTCTCTTTTTGCATTAAATAGGATTTTTCTTTGAACTTGTTTCTACATACATTTGCCTTTGAAAAATGTGCTAAGTATATATATATATCAAAACATTTGCCATGTCAGTATTTTTTACATATACAATTCATGGATGTTAATCACATTTATCATGTACAAATAACCCCACTAACTGTTTCCAAATTTTTCCATCACAATTTTTAACTGAAACTCAGTGCCTTGTAACCATTGAGTTCCTCCCCCCGCCTCCCCCCCACGCCCAGTCCCTGGTAATCACTTTAAATGTTAGTATCTGTATTGTTGTTAGGTTTTATCAAATAGGTTTCAGCTCATAGCAACTCTGTGCACAACAGAATGAAACACTCTCTGGTCTTGCCCCATCCTCACAATTGCTGCTATGTGTCAGCCCATTGTTGAAGTCACGGCGTGAATCTATCTTACTGAAGATCGTCCTCTTTCTCACTGCCCTTCCACTTTACCAAGCACCATGTCCTTTTCCAGGGACTGGTCCCTCCTGAGAACATGTTCAAAATACAGGACACGAAGTCTCTCCCTCCTGGCTTCTAAGGCGCACGCTGGCTGTACTTCTCCCAAGACAGATTTATTTTGGTCTGTATACATTTGCCTCTTTCATATCAGTGGGGTTTTCTAATATTTGCCTTTTACTGGCCGACTTACTTCTCAGCATAATGTTTCCAAGATGTATTCATGTTGTGGCAATGTATAAGAATTTCATTTCTCTTTACAGATGAACAGGATTCCACTGTGTATCTGGAGGAGTCCTGGTTGCACGGAGACTAAGTGCTTGACTGCCCACTCAGCTCAACCCACCAGCCACCTGGTGGGTGCTTCCATCCAGAGGTGCTTCAGAAAGAAGATCTGAAGCTGAGGGAGCACCGCTCTACTCTGACACCCATGGGTCACCGTGAGTTTGGGCTGATTCCGTGACAACTGGTACTAGCAGAGAGGCTTAGTGGATAATCCCGGGAGGAAGGTCTTTTGGCTCCATGTTAGAGATGAGGAAATTGGGGAGATGAAGCCACCGAGTTGGTACACGAGTGAGTTCAGGTTCAAAACCAGGACCGTGTGACTTCAAGTACTTGTACCAGTATGTAGTTTCAGTGAATGTCACTTTAAAGAAATGGAAGCCAGTATAGGTTTGACCCTCCCCCGAGCTAGCAGGACTTCATCACTGAGTCTCAATTCTGCCTCTTATTAGTGTTGTGGTTTTGGATGATTTTATTGCCTCTTTCAACCTCACTCTTTGAGTCTATGATATGGAGATGCTGATAGCTAACTCACAGTGATTTTCTAGGACCTAAATAAGATGGTACCTGTGAACGGGCTTTGGACCATTCCTTAGACTGTAAAATTAGAAAGCTGACTCCTTTGCTGATGCGCTCCAGGACTGGAGATGGGTATAGATAGGTAAGTAGGTAGGTAGTTGCCATTGAGTAGACTCTGTCTCATGTTCAGTTTATGCACAAAAGAATGGAACGTGGGGTAGTTAGTTTATTGTGCCAACCTGGCTGATAAACACACATGGGGTTAATTGAAGGGCGGAGGGATAAACAGCTCAGTGAGCCTCGCTTTTCTAGTTTTCGGGTCTCTTGTTTTCTGATGGTTGGACAAGGGTGCAGCTGCCTTAGCCAGTTCCCTGCTTTAGCTGGCAAGGCCCACTTCATGCAAGACATCCCTGAGGAGGAGCCACATGGA
>NW_022111372.1:51456858-51466353 GCF_000313985.2 Echinops telfairi
CAGGATGTGTTCTACTCTCTCTCCTTCCCTCTTCGTTTGCTCCTGTGTGCTCTGATCAGACATGTCCCTTTCCCTGAGCTGTAGCTTCAGTGCTGTCCTTTGAATTGCATTCTTCTGGGAGGGGAGGGGGTTGTCCATGAGTTGGGCTTGGGGCCGGCCCCACAGACCTCTCTATTGGTTCCCTTTTTAGTGATGGTATGTTGCATTCATGTCTTGGAGGACCAGGTAGAAGTCTGGTCCCTCTCGCCCTCTCCTGTGGAGATATAAACAATACCCTCCTCTTGGGTGGGTTAATTCTCTGTTCCCCTGCTACCTATGTCTTTCTTTCTTGCCCCTTCCTTTTTAGTTGGCTGCCCTATGTATCCCTGGATTGGGTCTGGCTCCTGCACTAGGCCTTTCTTATGGTCTTTTTCAGTCTGGAAGCTCTGCTGGAACATTCCCATCATGGTTGATCTTACTGGTATTTGAAATACCTGTGGTATAGCTTCCAGCACCACAGCAACATGCATGCCACCTGACAGGCAGGTGGTGGAGGATGGATGCCAATGCAGTGTACATGACTCCTAGGTGCCAGGTAAGAACTGTGGGGGCTGAAGGATGCATGGACCGTGATACTGAAGGATGGGGGTCAGGAGAGGGGCATGTTGCAGCCCTGGTTCAGTCTCACAGCTGACTGTCTCCATGGCTGGGAACATGAACTCAGGGATTACAGTTTTTAATTGTTCAAGAGAAACTGAAAGCCCCAATTTGTTTATGTATTCTCATAAGTCTTAAATGTTGGCATCTAATAATAAAAAAGTTAAAATCACATGAATCAGATGAACAGTCCTTGTTTACAGGGGCAGGGAATTTCCAGTCAACGGCTCCAACAGTGTCTTGGACTCTGTACTAGTAGCAGGTCCACATTGCTCCCTGGGAGGCTGCAGTGCTGCGATGAGGGGAGAGGGCAGACTTCACACAGAACACTGCAAAGGAATTCCACCCACATTATCCTGAACTCTGAGTGTGCAGATGAAATTGAAACAGTAAAGCAATTTGCAGGGCACAGAGGGAATGTCTTGGGAACTGTTTGGAGGGCTTTAGCATTTCCTGAGGGCTTTTACTATCTCATTTGATCCATTCTGTTGCCTGAGCAGTGATCCCATCTCATAGGAAATAATGGGTTGGGAAGAGAGCCTGCGACCCGGGTCATCTGAGTGTGTTCCCCTGCTTGTCAAACAGCTGCTCAGTGAGGGAAGAGGCAATGGAGCCTGACCTCACTGGATCTCAAACCCACCCTAGAGGCCACTCCTCATTGTGGAGCAGTAACTAAGATCCAGAGGGGTGAAGTGACTCATCCAAAGACCCACATCCAGAAAGGTGTCTGTGGTAGTTACATAATCTCCTGTCAGTTGGGGGCTATTATGAGTAAAGGGGTGGGGTTTAGCCTGTCAATCAGGTTACAGCTTGATGACCTCATTTGAACATATGACAGAGATAAATAGCTCACTGGAGGCTGGACTCGCTCTCTCTGCCTTCCCTTGCCTGCTGAGGAGACACACTCAGGAGCTGGAGGAGACATGTGGAGATGCTTCTACCACCACTGGATCCACAAGACTTTCCACCCACCCGCTGGTAATCTTCCTGAATTCGGCATTATTACATGTACTGTGTGAGTCTCGAGAGAAATTCATGGAGTAGTATTGGACACATGGGCTAATATCAGACTTATGGACTTGGTCTGCACTGAGCTGGGGTGTTTTCTCAATATACAATTGCTCTTTGATATAAAGCTCTTTCTTACACGCATACGAATGTCCCTGAATTTGTGTCTCTAGTCAACCCGGCCTAACAGTGCCAAAGCAGGTCCAAGAGCTGCTTGAAGTCACGTGCAAAATATTTGTATATTTTTGCTTCTTAGACTTTCTATAGCATCTCAAAGGGGTCAATGAGTCCAAAGTGATGAAGTGCCACCAATGAAAGCTGAAGTCTTTCGGACTCTAAAGGCTTAACAATCAGCCTCCTATCCCCTGAAAGAACATTGAAAAAGGTCAAACCCATGTCAGACCTGCACCTGTGTCTCAGCCATCCTGCTCTCTAGCTATGAGAGTTCGGTTTCCTCATCTGTAACATTTGATTCAGGTATTCAACAGATTATTGAGCCTCTGCTCTGACTCAGGCACTATTCTAGGGGCTAACACAAGCAGCCTCCATGTCTTCATTGACCTTGTATTCCAGTGGAGTTGCCCTTGTTGTATTCATGGGGTCTTAAAGAATGAGTAGGAGCTTTCCATGTGGATAAAACATCAGGATATTTCTGGAAGTATTAACTGTAGAGAATAGCGTAGCCAAGAAATCACTACTTTTTAGCTGTTAGATGTGCTTTGCTATTTTATACTTAGCCCTGGTGCCTTAATAAGTTACTAGTTGCATTGCTAATCCCAAGGTAAGCAGTTTGAACTCACTGGCTGCTCCGTGGGAGAAAGGTGAGGCTTTCTGCTTCTGTAAATACTTACAGTCTTGGAAATCCATAGGGGTAGTTCTACTCTTCCCTATAGGGTCACTATGAGTTGAAATCAATTTGATGGCAGTGAGTTTTTTGAGTTTGATGGCAATAAACAGCTAATCTTTAGGATCCAGGCAAGTAACTCAGTGGAGTATAGAGGATTTGGGCAGTACATAAGCTGCCCAAAGTGGGCATTGATTGTGTCTTTGAAGGCACATGGGCTGAATGTTAATAGATGCTTCCATTTTTAATATAATTTAATATAAATTACGTACTGCAGAATTCAATAAGTTTAGTCAAAAGCATACATATAGAACCACAATCAAGCTATAGAACTATTTTATAATCCCCAGGATTTCTCCATGGTCCTTTGGTGTCAACACTTTCCTTTCCCCTTATATCAAACCCAAGCCACTGTCATCAAGTCAATTCCAACCCATAGTGACTCTTGTTGGCACCACCAGGACACCTTCCATATCCTAAGCTCTTGGCAACCACTGATATAGTTTTGTAAATCTGTCATATAAAAAGGATAATAGTATGTAGCTTTTGGGGGGAATACTTTTATTGATGTTTAATTGTTATATCATACATGTCCATAGTTCAACCATATTAAAAAGTTATATAAACATCACTATAATCAGTTCTAGAACATGTTCTGCCTTTTTATACGCATTATTAGCTCCCTACTTCCCCTTACCTACTTTCCCGTATCCCCTATATACCATTGCACCAGTTACTGCCTCTATAGAGATATCTATCTTGGATTTCATACACTGGAAAACATACAAAACAAAAACAAACCCAGCAAACACATAAGAACATAAAGAAAAGACCAAAAGCAATATTAAATAAACCAGAGGAAAGAAAACACCTCTTGAGAAAAAAAATCAGGAAATATTAAAAACTAGAACAAATTTAAAATGGACCAAAAGGCAGATCAAATGCTCAACTATTACATGTTAACTTAATTACATCTGCCATAATCGAGTTTACAGTACTTGCTCATAGCATTTGACCATGGTCAGAATGGATTACCAGAGGCTTAATCCATGTCGGGAGTATGCAGCCTTTTGAGTCTGGTTCCTTTCACTTAGCAACATACATTTAAGTTGTATCCATGTGTATTTGTGCCCCGTTTCTTTTCATTGAGGACTAGTATCCCACTGACTGTAGGTACTACAGTTTGCTTATCCTGTCTGCAGCTGAGGGACAGCCCGGCTCTTTTCCAGTTACTGGTAATTACAAAGAAAGCCACCATGAACACTAGTCTATGGGCTTTTGTTTGATTATGGTTGTCCTTTCATGTGGGTAAATAGTGAGGAGTGGAATTTCTGTGTCCTATGACAAGTGTATGTTTATAAGAAATTGCCTAATTGATTCCAAAGTCGTTGTTTGTACCAGTTTGCCTTTTTTACCAGGAACATGTATTTCCAATTGTTCCATATCTTTGTCAGTATTGATAGTATCTCTCTCTCTCTCTTTAAGTTATTCTAATCTAGTAGGTATGTAGTAGTGCCTCACTGTGGTTTTAATTTGCATTCCATGAAAGGTCTGTGGTTTGAACCCCCCAGCTACTCTGAACAAGAAAGAAGTAGCAGTTTTCTTCAATGTAAGTCTACACCCTTGACAACGCTGTAGGGATACTATGAATTGGAATAGATTTGTTGGCAACAAGTTTGATTTGGTTGATAACTAATTATGTTGAACATACACTTCCTAGACATCTATATATCTTCTTTTGTGAAATATTTATTAAAACATTTTGCATATTAAAAACATTGTAACTTGCTTTATTATTGAATTTTGAGTCTTTAAAAAAAACCCAATAGCTTTATTGAGATACAATTCACATACCATACAATTCACTCATTTAAAGTATAAAGATCAATGATTTTTTTAGTGTGCTAACATATTTGTGTGCCCTTCACTGTAATCAATTTAAGAATATTTCATCCCATCAAAAAGAAATCTTGTACCCTTTAGCTAGCCCCACAACTTCTACCCTTCTAGCTCTAAGAAACCACTAATGTACTTTTTGTCTTTATAAATTTGATCATTCTGATTATTTCATATAAACAGAATCGCATACAGTAGAGTATTTTAAGACCTGAGAGTCCTTTATATAGTCTGGATATAATTTAAAGAAAAATTAGATATGATTTCCACATAAGCACATGAAAACTGGTGAATGAATAGGGAAGACTGTGGAATTGATATAACTCAATTATGATGCTGGCAAAGAATACTGCAAGTGCCATGGACTGCAAGTATAACAAACAAATCTGTCTTTAAAGAAATACTGCAGGAATACTCCTTAGAAGCAAGGATGGGGAGCCTTTGGGTAGGTTCTTATGACAGAGCAGTCCCTGGAGAAGGACATCATGATTGGTAAAGCAGAGGTCCAGAAAAAAGAGGAAGAACCTTAACAAGATGGATTTATATGGGGGGAGGGGGGAGGTTTGTTAAGATGACATCTAGGTAGATTCACCTATCCAGTGCTCCTGTTTTTAGACCAGAAAATTAAGAGGTAAGGAGACCAATATTTGGAGGCTGGATGCTAAAAATAGATTTAGTGTACTAGGGTCTGGTTCAGACCTCCCCCTGCAATTTTCACTCATGGAGCAATTTGAGAACTTGCTGAAATGCTCCAAGTTCACCGTGTCTGCCCATGAGCTTTGCTAATCCCTTGCCAGGTCCAGCAGGACACCATCTGGCAACCCTTCCTGTGCCCAAGATCTGAGACCTACAGCATGCAGTAATTTCCCTAGGCTTCTGTCTAAAGATGGCCAATCCCTGGCTCATGGAGACCCTCTGAGAACTAGCCACAAGACCTCACACTGGAGTCCCCCTCTCTGCTATCCTCCCTGCTCCTGCAGTCTTGGACTTTGTATCTTCCCTCCCAAGCCAGGAATGGAGTGACTACTTTGGCCATTCCCCTTTCCCCTCTCCTCAGCTCCATGCTGCCAACGTGGGTAACAATAGATAATTAGGTACTACTTTGCAGCAATTGAAGAGCCCCTAGGATGTTTACCTGTGACAGAACACAGATTCCCAGAGCACAACCTGCAGAGCTGTGCAGTAGAGAGCTGGGAGTGTCACAGGAGTCCAGCAGGGGGAGAATTCAGATCCGGTAGACCCCAAACCCACTTGATTAATCTGGTTGTCCTTCCCTGGGGGACAGCATGGCACAGCCTAGAACCAGGGCACCCCACAAGCCCATTATAAAAAGAACAAACCCAAAAAACAAAAAAACACTTTCAATTCCAAGCTGTGTTCCTTTGTGTAACTTAGAATGTAAGTCACGAGAAACCTGGCCATTATCATAGCATTAACATAACAAGACAGGCAGAATTCTACTTCCCAGAGCCCAGCCTAGGATTTGAACATAACAAAACAGGAAAAGCCAACAGGTTCTGATAGCCACAGCCCAAGCCAAAAACTGGCTTTATCAGGTCTGGGCTCCACAGAGAGTCTTTAAAAGACTGAAAATTGTGGCCAGACAATCCAGACCAGGCCTGTGCCCGAGCTGCAGGCCTGCCACAACCCAGCCCACTAGCATACCTACCGTCACTGGCCTCAGTCCACTGCTGCTGGCCACTGAGTCACTGTGGCACCTCGCCTACACAGTAGCCTGACCCACCACTCTTACTAGTCACACAGAGAAGGAACTCAGGTCCCTCGGTTTCCCAGGAACATGTCCCCTAGTTCTTCCAAAATGAAATTAAGACCATAATATACCTCAACACCCTGAACAAGAAAACAAGAGTCTAGCAACCCTCAAAGAAGAATCAGATGACCTTCCACAAAAATAAATCTTCAGAATGCTGCTTGGAGTAATTCAGGATATGAAGGAAACAACACAGAATAAGGACACAATGATAGAGGAGATTAAGTCCAGGATAGAGGGGATTAACTCCATGAAAGAAGGGATGAGGTCCATGCACAAAAGTAAAATACAAGAAGTAATGGATGAAGCAAAACAAATATAGAAGACCTCACCAACAGATGAGGAGAGGTGGAGAATTGTACCAGCGATCTCAAGGACAATCAGCAGACTTCAATAAATGGGAAAAACAGTCAACAAGATCACCAAAGAGGCAGAAGAAAACCTGAGAACAATGACAGATGCTATGAAGAAGAACAATATTCGAATAATTGGTCTACCAGAACAAGACACAAGGAAGATGTCAACAGCTAAATTAGCAAGGGAATTCCTGGAAGCAAATTTCTTCACCTTAATGAACGAGAATCAGACATTCATACTGAAAGCAGAGAGGACACCAATTAGACTAAACCGCAGGAAGAACTCACCAAGACATAATAGTTAAATTATCCAACTTTGATAAAAAAGAAAATTTTGAGAGCAGCAAGAGAAAAAAGGTGGTCACATACAATGGTGCTCAGGTAAGAATATGTTAAGACCTATCAGCAGATACCTTGAAGAGGAGGAGAGAGTGGAGTAACGTCTTCAGAAAGCTGAATAGAAAAAACCGCCAACCTGAGGGTCCTCTACAATGCCAACTATCTATTAAGATAGATAATGAGGTAAGAGTCTTCCTAGACAAGGAAAAACTCAAAGAATACGCCATAAGATACCCAACCCTGTGGAAAATCCTTTTCGACTCACTGTGGTCAAAAGACCAACATCCATCAAGCACAAGCAGGAGACCGCCATATGGTGCAACTCCACCCAGAAGACAATGTGCTGAAAAGAACTACCCAGATAGCATTCCTCAGAGGGAAAAGAAGGCAAGAATGAAGCTCCCCACATAAACACAGCACATTAATATGAAGGGAGATAGGAAAACACCCAACACAAAAGGTATGAGATGACAGCAATGAATCCACAGATGGTGATAATAACACTGAATGTGAACATCCTGAACTTGCCCATTAAAAGATAAAGGTTGGTAGACAGGCTCAAAAACATAACCCATCAATCTGTTGCTTGCAAGAGACACAGCTTAAGCTCGCAGACAAAAATAGACTAAGAAGAAAAGGCTGGCAGAAAATATACCAGGTAAATGGTAACTTAAAAAAAACAAAAACAAGTGTTACAATCCTTAACTCCAACAAAATTGACCTCAAGGTGCAAACCATAACAAGAGACAAGGATGGGCACTATATAATGCTCAAAGAATCAGTAGACTAGGAACCAGTGAGCATAAAAATATATATGTGCCTAATGAGAGTCCTGTGAAATTTGTCAAACTATTCACAAGATGAAACAAGAAATCACAGACTCCAACAATCATAGTAGTTGACTTTAATACACCACTACCAGAGAAAGATAGATCACTGGGAAAGAAGCTAAGCAAGGAGTGTACAGAGCTAAACACTAGAACTAGGCGACTGGGCCTCAAACATTTATAGAGTTCTCCATCCAAATGCAAAAGAAAAATCACATTCTTTTCTAATGCATGTGGCTCATTTTTGAAAATAGATCACATGCTGGGACACAAGTTGAGCCTGAGTAAATTCAAACACATCGATGTTACCCAGACATCCCTCTCAGATCACCACGCCATAAAGCTGGAGGTCAACTAAAGGATGACCAGAAAAACAAGGGCAAGCGTTTGGAGGATGAATAATGATCTTCTGCGACACTAATGAGCACTGGCCCAGATTAGGGAGAGAATTAGGAAGTTTCTAGAAACTGATGAGAATGAGACTACAACGTACCAAAGCCTATGGGGTACAGCAAAAGCTGTTATCAGAGGAAGTTTGATAGTGATTAATGTATATATGAAAAAGTAAGAGTGACTTATGACTGATACGCTATCACAAAACTTCCAGCAAATAGCAGAGTCAACAGAAAAACCACTCCAATAACAAAATAAAAGAAATAATAAAAATCAGGTCAGAGTTAAACGAGTGGGAAGACAAGAGACGATGGAAAAAATTAATGCAGCAAAAAGCGGGTTCTTCAAAAGGTTCAACAGAATCGACAGACTGCTGGCAAACCTAACCAAGGAAAGGAAGGAGCAAACATCAATATCCAGGATGAGGGATGAAATCGGGGAAATCACAACAAACCCCAACAAGATGAAAAAGGTAATCACAAAGTTCTACCGTGTTTCCCAAAAGTAAGACATTCCCCGAAAATAAGACCTACTTACAGTTTTGCCTCTCGCTGAAATATAAGACCTCCCTGAAAATAAGAGCCCCCCCCCATTAACAAGGCCCCCTGAAGCTACCGTAACTCTGGACTCTGGACTGTAGCGGCAGGCGCCACCATGCAGCTCACTGTTGTGCAGCCGGAGTAGACGGGAAGTGCCAGGTCTCTTTTAATCATGCTGCCACCTGCTGCTCGCTCTGCTCAGAAGGAGTCTGGCTGACTCACAACTAGGCAGTGAGTTGCACGGGGCAGGAGTCAGGCACATTGTTGACTGAGGTAGGGGGGAAATGTCTGATAAAGGGGTGGGGGGATGTCTGATGAAGGTGTCCACTGGCACAGGGGTAGGGGCAGGGGGATCACTTAAAATGGCACCGAGGTATCACTTAAAATGACACAGGAGGATCAGAAGGAGTTACAAAATGGTAAATACCCTCTTTGATTCCCCCCTCTGATCCTCCTGTGTCATTTTAAGTGACCCTCCTTCCCCCACCCTATCTTTTTTTTTTTTTACCCCTAGACATGAGCGCAAAAAGAAAAAGCTACTCCATGGAGTACAAGAAAGGAATCATGGAAGACTATTGGCACCAAAATATTACTGCTTTCAGCAAAGAGAAGATGTTGAGTATCCGATTGGTCCTAAAATGGCGAGCAGAGTATGGTAACCTCATTGAACAAGTGGAAAAGGTAAATGCTAAAAAGCGCAAGTGTGGATCAGGTTGGCAACCATTATTTTCTGAGCTGGAAGAACTGATCTGTGAATGGGTTGTTGACAGGAGAGCAAATGCTTTGGTTGTGAATAGGGCTCAGATTCAAGAATTTGCCCTTGCAATGGCACCACAGTTTGACATAGCCCCCGAAGACTTCAAAGCATCACAACACTGGCTGGATA
>NW_022111372.1:51467902-51470712 GCF_000313985.2 Echinops telfairi
CCTGGGGGTGGACAACAGAAAAGTGGGTGAAGGGAGACATCAGACAGAACAAGATATGACAAAATAATAATTTATAAATTATCAAGGGTTCATGTGGGAGGAGGGAGTCTCGGGGAGGGAGAAAAGGGAAAAATTAACAAGGAGAGAGATGATGGCACCGGGGGAGCAGGGTACTAATCCACTGAGGAGGGTATTGTTTAGGTCTCCACAGAAATGGGAGTATGAGTGCAGACTCCACCAAGGTGTGCCAAATCCTGAGAGCAACATAACCACATGGAGCTACTCATGAACAGAGAAGGTGATAGGACCGGCCCCAATTAGAGCCAAACTGACCCTTCCCCTAGAAGTATGTGCTACAGAAGACAACACTAAACCTACTGGTTGGGGAGAGGGACCAGCCTGCCATGCCCACAGGGGAGAAAACCCAGTAGGAAAGAGAGAGTGAGGGACTAGACCTTACATCGGCACACCAAGCCCTGAGGATGACGTCCCTGCACGGAGCTGCTAAGGCACGGAGAGGACTTAGGGCTGATAACAGCTCGAGTCATGATGCCCCCTCACTGGGAGCATACACCAACAGAGGACAATACTGAGGACACATGGCGGGAGTGAGCCCAGTCTGATGTCCCGCCACTTCCCCCACAGTGGGGCAAACCAAGAAGGGAACGTAACAGATCAGCAACGGGAGGAAAGTCACAAAGCCCGAAGAGCCTCCAAAAAAGATTTCAAGCTAGGAGGGGCAGTTCCTGAGATCCCCCAGGACCGGTGGGGAGATCGTCATAAAGATCAGCAGACAGACCTAGAATTATGTATGTGTTTTCATTCTTTTTGCTAGCTTTTTTTCTCTTTTTATTACATTTTTTGTTTTGTCTCCTTTATTGCTGTTTTGCCCACCTATATAAGATAGGCCTGGGAAGAAAGCCCGAGGAGAAAGCCACAATTCCAGAGGGACTTGGGTGGGGGGAGGGGGAGGCAGGGGAAGGGAGCAGTGAGTGAACAACACCATAGACAGGGGAACAACTAGGGAATTAAAATCAACAACGAGGAGGATGTAGAGATCCTGGGGTGTTGGAGCAACAGCAATCTAGCTGAGAGGAATTACTAAGAGGCAGAAGAAGGGTGACCATGATGGAGGGACAGGAGGAAGGTGAAAGGAAAGACGAAAGATCTAGGAAGCAAAACTATGGATAGAGGTATAAACATAGGTGTGCACTTATGTAGATACATAACCGAAAAGTGGGTGAAGGGAGCCGTCAGACAGGGCAAGATATGACAAAATAACAATTTATGAATTATCAAGGGCTCATGAGGGAGAGGGGAGCAGGGAGGGAGGGGAAAAATGAGGACCTAATGCCAGGGGTTTAAGTGGAGAGGAAATGTTTTGAGAATGATGAGGGCAATGAATGTACAAATGCGCTTTACACAATTGATGTGTGTATGGATTGTGATAAGAGTTGTATGAGCCCCTAATAAAATGATTTAAAAAAAATAGAGGTATTGGCCAAGGTACATATATTTATATGGCAATACATTGAGGAAGTGAACTGACTTTGGGCGTTTGCTCAAGCCCTCCCTCAATGCAAGAAAGACTTTACTCTAACAACTTGGCATTCTGTGATACTCATCCTCCCAACATGATTGATCTCTGAAGACAAAGCGGGTACATAAGCAAATGTGGTGAAGAAACCTGATGGTGCCTGGCTATCAAAAGATATAACTTCTTAAAGGCTTTAACAAGCATCCATCTAGCAGAGAAGCAACAAGCCCACATGGAAGAAGCACATCAGCCTGTGGGATAATGAGGTGTCGATGGGATCAGGTAACAGGTATCAGAAGACCCAAACAAAACAAAATAAAACAAAAAATCCATATTGTTGAGACTGAGGGGGTTCAGAGCAGAGACCCCAAACTCATCTGTAGACAATAGAACATCCCCTCACAGACAGGTCACAAGGAAGGGCTGAGTCAACCATGGTGCAGTAGAGCATTGATGAAACACACAATATTCCTCTGGTTTTTTGAGGCTTCTTCAACCCCCACTATCATGATCCCAGTCCTGCCTTTCAGTTCTGGCAAGACCGGAGCATGTACACTGGTACAGATAAGAGCTTACCACACACTGAATCCAGGTTGGATAAACCCCTCAGGATCAGAAATGGGAGTAGCCATACCAAGAGGGTAGGAGGATGGTAGGGGAAGGGGGGGAGGAAGGAGGAACCAATTGCCGTGATCGACACAGCTTCCCCCAATCCCAGAGGGATGAACAACAGAAATGTGGGTGAAGGGAGACAATAGTCAGTGTAAGATATGAAAATAATAATAATTTAAAATTAATCAAGGGGTCATGTGGGGCGGAGGGGGCGGAGAAGAGGGGTGGGGGTGGGGGTGGACAAAGAGGAGCTGATTCCAAGGGGTCAATTGGAAAGTAAATGTTTAAGTTGGATTTGCACAGTGAGTGCAACAACGGGCTCAATACAATGACAGTTGTGAGGATGGCCCAGGACCGGGCAGTTATTTGTTCTGCTGTGCACGGGGTCACTGTGAGCGGAACAGGCTTCATGGCTCCCAACTCCAACGCCTATATGATTCCTAGGCGTTCTGTCCCCTGCATAGCTTGTCTTGTCAGGTTCTTAACCGTGTCTGAGAAAGTTCTCACTGTGGATGAAGTTCTCACTGTGGATGAAGTTCTCACTGTGGATGAAGTTCTCACTGTGAGGTTCTCACTGTGGATGAAGTTCTCACTGTGGATGAAGTTCTCACTGTGAGGTTCTCACTGTGGATGAAGTTCTCACTGTGAAGTTCTCACTGTG
>NW_022111372.1:51470876-51475039 GCF_000313985.2 Echinops telfairi
TGAAGTTCTCACTGTGAAGTTCTCACTGTGTACTTTTACATGTACAGCTAGTGACTGTGGATGAGACCCGACTTTCCCTCTCATGGGTCCCTCTTCTTGTATTGTTTCTCAGGAACTTTTGCTTAATCCACAATTATGGATATTATCTCATGTTTTATTTTAGTAGTGTTCCCCCCGCCCAAAAGGGGCCAGAAATCTGTTTTCATGTGAAATACCCCAAGTTGTAAGTGTTTTTAAAATCAAACACATCTATGGGTTGGAAAAGGACCTTGGCGTATCAATTTTAATATATTAGTTTGTAACATTGCTTATAATTGGTCATTTTTGATTTATAAAAACAGCATATAGATTTCAACTTAATGCCCCCTCTCTATTGTTAATTTATAAACGATGTGGAAAGCACAGAACCAGGCAGCGTTGCACTCTGTTTGCTAAGCTACTCCTAATGTAGGGGAGAAGGCCAAACAGTGAGGTGAAGCGTCTTGCCAAAGGACACCCAGCAGGGCTCCACTTGGTCCCAAAGACGAGAAAGTTCAAATGCCAGCAGACCCTGTGCTCCCCGAAACAGGGGCTCCCACGGGCATTTCACTTGGATTTCATACTTAGATCTATGATCAGCTACAGGAACATTGTCATAAATGCAACCAGAACGTTCAGATATCGTGCATACAAAGCACTCCTGTTATGTTTGGAGATGACTGGCGCATTTCCTTCTTTTAGGGTTAAAGATCTATATAACAAAACGTTTGTCATTTCAATACTTTTACATGTACAGCTAGTGACACTAATTATGTTCACCGTGTGGTGGAGCCATCCCCACCGTTTGTTTCTAAATCAGGACATTTTCGTATGCTAGGTGTTAACTCGTCGTGTTCTGGTTTGACACTGAAGAGTCTCTCACTATCTCTGGGCAATTAAAGGAAGTCCTGAAAGTGCAAAGCTGGCTTCTGCTAGCATTCGCTACTCCTCTTCCTGGCTACCTGGGATTCTTTTGATATCTGCAACCATAAAAGAGTAAGGGTAATATCCGAGGTTGAAACATGACTACTAGATATTATTAGAACACTATCTAAGTTCTTATTCTTTTTGATCCATCCACACCACTTCATTAAAAAAAATAATCCATCAAAATACAACCTGGTGTCTACCGTAATGAATGTAGAGAACATCTCAAGAACACATTTGATGTATTGAACACTAATGGCTGCAGCCTTGGCCAGTTGTGGGACATCTAGAAGAACACACACTCGGAGCCCTGGATGCACATGGGGTTTGCCCCTTGGGGGGACTAAGCAAAAGTTCGGCCGTTTGAAATCACCAGATGCTCCATGGGAGAAAAAAATGAGGCTTTCACTCCTGGAAAGACTTGCAATCTTGGAAACCCACAGGGGCCAGTCTGCTCTGTGCTCCAGGGTCACTGTGAGTCCGAAAGGGCGCCATGGCAGTGAATTTGGTTGGGTTTGGATGCAATACACATGTTTTCTTTGTGAGCAACAAATGGGTAAAGCAAGCTTGAGGACAAAAGTGAGAACCAGGCATTTGAATGGAAACATGAATGTTCTGCTTTTCAAAGAGATTTCAGTCAACGACGGAGCCCCGTGTTCTAATCTTCCCACTATCACCAGTTGTCATGGAATCGAGTCTGCCTCATTTGCTCCTGTGTGTGTTAGAGTAAAACTAGGCTCCACAGGAGTTAAGTTTTGTAAGTAGATCACCAGGCTTTTCTTTTGAGAGAGCTCTGGGTAGACTTGAACCAACTTTTCAGTTAACAACCAAGTACTTAACTTTTGGCCTCACCATCCATCCTAATCTTCAAAAAACAACCCCCTCTCTCAAAAATCGGTGCTATTGAGATGGTGCTGACTCATAATGATACTATAGGACAAAGTAGAGCTGCCACATGTGAGTTTCTGAGACTGTAACTCTATGGGAGTAGAAAGCCCTGTATTTCTCCTGTGGAGTGGCTGGTGGTTTCGAACTGCTTACCTTGTTGTTAGGTGCTGAATGTATAACCCCTATGCCACTAAGAATCCTGTCCTAATCTTATAGTGGGAAATTTAAGGACTAGAGAGGACTTGTCTACGGTTACACAGTAGAGCCAGTATAGTGACAGCTCTACTTTTAGATCTCTTCGGTAATAACGATCAACCTAATAGTCATAAATTCCCCACCCTTACACTCTGCCAATATACTTCATGAGAAACTCATCCTCATCTCCCAGTTACAGGCTTGCCTAATCTATATCATCTGTCCCAGCCTCAATGATTAGCTTGATGCCGGACATGTGACCGAACCAGGAGCAATCAGAGTTAATCCGTGGGCTTTGTTAGAGCTACTGGGAAATGGATCACTGTCATGGGTTGTCCCACCAACAGGATGGGGAGCATTCAGCAACTGAGGAGCATTCAGTCATGTAAGTGAGAACTTGCATGCGCATGAAGCTCATACATGGAAAAACAGAGCTAAGAGATGGAGAAAGACAGATGATGCTTGGTAATGTTTGAACACCTGGATCCAGCCATGCGTGAAGCCCAATCTTTTAGTCACATAAGCCAATAAATCACCCTTTCGGTTGATGTCACTTTAGATCAACTTTCTGTCACATGTACCTAGAATTATCCTGATTATACATCATGGGCTGTGCTTCTGTTTTTCTGATAAGCAAACGGAGGTCCAGTCCATTTGCAATCAGGTGTTTCAACGCTCACAGGTACAGGTATAGGCTTGATGTCCCCCCTTTGTCTTGGGAGTGCCTGCACAGGGCACATCATTGTGCATCCAGACACAGCCCTGGTGTGGACATGCTCATTTCACTGGGGAGCATTGTGCACAATGTCCCTCACAGAGTAGGGGCTAAAACATTGTTGAAACAAAACAAGAATATTTATCTGTATGTTTGTCCATATCCATAGCCATATTATCTATCTATCTATCTATCTATCTATCTATCTATCTATCTATCTATCATCTATCATCTATCTATATGAAGAGGTATTTCACAGAAAAATAGAAATACAACAAACAAAAAAGATGCTCAACCTTACAATACATGAGAAATACAAGCACATGAGAAATTGTCTCCCTTAGTTATCTAGGTTGCTATAACAGAATCAACCGGTTGATGGCTTTAACAAGCAGAAATTTATTCTCACAGATTAGGAGGCTAGAAGTCTAAATTCAGGCTTTCTCTCCCTGTTGGCTTGCGGTTTAGGAGGAAGGTTCTAAAGGTCCTTTCAGCATCTGTGGACCTTGCAGTCTGTGTAGCGCTACGTGTGTTTTGGCATCAATCTGCCCCTGGGTCAAGGAGTTTCTTAGCAGAGGGACCCTGGGTTCTCAAGAAGTGTTTAACTCCCACTCTTTTTTTCTTGATGGTAATAGTTTCCTTCTTCTCTACTTAATTCCATGGATCCCTCATGTTGTAGTGGGTTACACATTGCGGGGTTAACTACACGGTCAGCAGTTTAAAACCAGCCCCTACTCCACAAGAGAAAGATGAAGCTTTCTACTCTCAGAAACCAAGAGGGTAGTTCTTCTTTGCCCTATGGGGTCACTATGACTTGGGATCGGCTTGATGGCAATGGCAGTGAGATCTCTGCCGGATTGTATCTCTTCCTATCTCCTGTAAGATAAAAAGCCATACAAGACACACCGCGGAGAATCTCTTCCTTAGACGGGTTCAGGGCTGTGACCTTAGGAAGGGTGTTACGTCTCACTCTGATTCTCTTACAGTTGATTAGCTGATCACCTGACTGTGAACGATAACACCATTACAAATGGCAACATTACATCCTTACAGAACTGCTAAACCACTGAATATGAGGCAGGCACCTAATTTTGAGGGACACGATTCAATACATGACCTTATTAATTTTTTTTTTACCTAGGAACTTGTCAAGGAGTTACACGTCCCTAATACCTGGCCTTGGAGAGAGAGGCACTTTCATGGGCAGGTGGTAGGAGTGCACGGCAGGCTGGCTTTTCTGAGTGCAATTTGGCAATGTCTGTTAAGTATAAAAATTCACAAGACATTTGCCTTCTGCTTGGAAGTTCCTGTACAAATAGACTCCAGCGTGCACATGCAGGCTCCTGAGTCTAGCACTACTGGGTACCGCGTGACACAAATGGCTAAGCACTTGATGCTGACCCTTTGTTGGATCGAGCCA
>NW_022111372.1:51475777-51482936 GCF_000313985.2 Echinops telfairi
AAAAGAAAGAAAGAAAGAAAGAAAGAAAGGCCTGGCGATCTGCTCCTGAAAGGTCGCAGACGTGAATACCAGTGGGGCCCGGCTCTCCTTTGACACACATGACACCTGTGTGCTGGAGTCCTCTGGATGGCAACTGATTTGGACTTTTGATGTCGATGCTGTGTTCTTTGTGATATCAAAACCCAAACCAAAGATCAGAACCAAAAAACAAGCTCCAAACCATCTGGAAACAAATGTCCATCAAAAGGCAAGTGCATGAATTCTAGGGCATCCAAAGTCGGGGAGTCGGTTCAGTGTTACAAAGAACAATGTGATGTGACCCATGGGTGCCAGCAGGGAAAGGGGTCCTGGCATACGCTGTCATTAAGGGGAACCAGATGTGTGTTGCTATACAATTTAGTCTCAGGGACCTTAAGATGTAGATAAATTGGGATTTAAGATTAGGAGGGCAGGGGCAGGGGTTGGGTTAATTTACTAAATCTTTTCTACAATGTGATTAAAAAGAACACAAACACATGCTGCCTTACAATTGTACTTGTTCATTTTACTACCTGATAATAATGCACATGGGGCAAAAAATTTAAGAGGCACAAAGGGGAAGTATACAATCCCCCAGTGCCTGCTCGCCGACTGTCTAATTCAGTATTAATTTATTCCTAGCACCAGAAAGAAGTGAGGGGGAGGAGGGCAGCCCTAGCTGCTGTTCTAGGGTGGAGTAGGGCATGGGTGGGGCTGCCCTTTGGTCTCCCAGGCATCAGGCTTCCAGGCTCCCCCAGACAGATGGCTGGAGAAGGCCTTTAGGGATACCCTGCCCATGGCTTTAGGCTGTGATTCTTCCAGGCCTGGCTAACCCTGAGGTTGGAGCACCCCGCTATCTCATCCCGGGACAGCCCTTTTCCACAGCTCCCCTTGAGCCAGGTGCCTGGCAAACACCCAGACTCTTGTTAGGCTAGCAGGTCTGTCGGCAAATATTTATTATCCCTGCTCAGCGGCAGCGGAGGGAGGGAGCGCAGGTGCCGGGCATAGGCCTGTTTACTCAGTACCGAGCCAGCTGAACAGCCTGTTTGCCCAGTTTCCTTCCTGTCGGGCTGAACGGCCCTTGGGGAAGCTGGGGCGGAAGGGCCTGTGCCCCATGGGACTCAGGGCTGCCTTCCTGGCAACCATGCCACACCAGGGCCTAGGGCTAAAGCCTCTTTTCTGTTAGCTCTGGCTCAGAGGTCTGGCAACCTTCCCTGAACTGTTTGCTGGGAGTGGCTCACCCCTCCCTCTTCTAGTGGCTCTGCTCACATGCCCCTCCTGGGCCTCCCTGACCACCCACTGCAGAGCGATCAGTCCTCATGGTGTCCATAGGTGCGTGGTCCTTAGTCACATCTGCAGATAATGTTGGTCTTTCTGGCTGCTCTGCATGGCACAGGCTGGTGGGCTTTGGCTCCCGGTTTCCCCAGCTCTTCCTCAAGGTCTGGCTCATAGTAGCTGCTCAACAAGCCTTTGGGGAGCGTTAACCTGGGCGCAGCTGGGCAAAAGGACCTTGGTGAGCAAAGAGAACTCTGATCTGGAGGGGCTGAGAGCCGTGTGTGTGTGTGTGTGTGTGTGTGTGTGTGTGTGTGTGTGGTGGAGCCAGGAACCTGGGGGCTTGAGCTTATGTGGGGCAGGGGGTAGCAGACTGTGAAAGGGCTGGTGATCTACTTCTAAAAAACCAGCCATTGAAAACCCTGTGGAGCCACCATGAGTTCTCTCTACTTTGACATCCCTGGGGCCACCATGAGTCTGCAGCAACTGGTTACTGGTAATGTCATCTAACCCGAGAGGCCTTCCACAGCACCCTCGATACACAAGCCTCACTCCCAGCATCCTTATCTTCCTTGACCCCCTTGCCTAATACTTAGCTGTTAGGTGCTTAAACCAGCTATCTGCTATAATGTTATTTGTCTACAGACTGTCTCCCCCAAAGGGAAAGTCAGCTCCTAAAAGGTGGGGCTGTCGTCTGTCTGTCTTGTTCATCGTTATCTCCCCAGAGCCCTTGGGCCCCATGAATGCCTGCCCAAGCAGTGAATAAGTGTTGAGCGCCCCATTCAGGTGAGCCACCAGCTCCTGGGAGGATGTGAACCCGAGTTCACGCGTGCCAGCCCTTGCCCGTTTCCCCCACACCGCTATGGGACCCTGTGATCTGCACATCAGCCAGGTGGGAGTGCTGAGCAGGGAGCACTGTGTGTCTTAAGAGATAATTATGAGGCCCTAATGCCAGGGGCTTAAGTGGAGAGCAAATGTTTTGAGAATGACGAGGGCAATGAGTGTACAAATGTGCTGTACACAATTGATGTATGTATGGATAAGAGTCGTATGAGCCCCTAATAAAGCGATTAAAAAAAAAAGAGGCCAAAGGCAAGAGAAAGGCCTGCCTGTGGGAATAGCTGAGCAGAGGCTGTCCTTTCTGAATAACTGTATTCTGAACATATGCAGGCTGCTACCTTTCTTAATAAACTCCGTAATTGTTAATAAAAAAGAGAAATTATGGCACAACGAGAGTGGACACACAGGAAGAAACCAGAATGAAATGCCCACAGGCTCACACCTTCAATCAATCACCTTTAAAAACCCGCTAAGCAGGGATAGTGGCCAAGAGGGAAGAAGGAGGGTGTATTTTGAGGCAGGTCTTTTCTGGGTTCAGATCTCATCTCAGCTGTTTGATTGCCCTGTGGCCTGGAGCAAATGAAGGCTCTTCTGTGAGCCTCGGCCACCCCGTCTCTGAACTGGAGAGATTAGTCCTCTATAGGGGAGGACGTCTGCTTCTGTAAATATTCAAAGCCTCGGAAACCCTAGATGGGGATGCTATGGGCTGAAATGGACTCAGTAGCAGTGGGCTTCATTTGGGGGGTTTATAGGTCTGGCTTTGTGGACGAGGTGCTGGAGTGCTGACAGAAACGTTGGCAGTTCAAACCCACCAGCTGCTCTGTGGGAGAATGATGAGGTGGTCGGCTTCAGTCAAGGTTTACAGTCTCCGAAACCCTTAAGAAGAGCCTTACTCTGTCCCACAGGGTTGCTGTGCATCAGAACCTGGTTATAGGTATGGTGGAAGGAGCCTTGGTGGTACAGAGGCTAACGTGCTTGATTGCTAACTATATGGTGGGTTGGTTGAACTCATCAGCTACTCCATGGGAGAAAGACATGCCAGCATCTTCTCATGAAGATGGATTGCCTTGGGGAGCTCTACTCTGCCCTGTAGAGCCAATGAGTTGGAACTGACTCGATGACAGGAGGCTTATAGGTTTGGTGCAGAAGGCCCTGTGGCGGGAGCATTTGATGGCCCATTCCATTTACTGTCCCCAGGGACGGATGGGTTTGAACTGCTAGCCTTGTGGCTAGAAGTCCAATGTATAACTCACTATGCCACCAGGGCTTCTTGTCCATTTTGGTGGCCATGTAATATTCCACTGAGTGGATCTCATGTTTTGCGTAGTCAGTTGACTGTATTTTATCGTCATCGAAGCTACCATTTGTGGAGCACTTGCTCCTTCTGAATGCCAGGCTAAGCACTAACTCCATGATCCCATTTACTGCTCACATCCGCTCCGTGAGAGGCGAACCCTCTTATCACATAGATGGGAAACCCGAAGCTCAAGAAGTTTTAGCCAGTGTCTTCCTCAAGCTCATGCAGCCTATAAATGGAGGGGTGGGGACTGGAAGCCACGCGGTCCAATCTGAGAGCTTTAAGCTATTTGTGTGCTAGTGGAGGTCTTGTCCACACTCTACAGAGGGGACAAATGAGGCCCAGGGCAGCCAGTGACTGGCTCTAGACAATGCCAGGCAGAGCTATGCCAGGATGAGACAGAGTCAGGTCTTCCAAACCCTTGGCTTGTGCTCTCCTCCATCCCACCCCTTTGCATCCTGGGACAATATTCACACCTTAAACTTCTCCTGAACTGGTGACAGTAGGCAGCCAAGGAGCAGGAAGACTTCTGGCTTTAGCCATACGTCCCGATGAAGGCTCGAGGGCAGGGTGTTGGGGGTGGTCCTCGGTGAGCAGGGAAAACCTATCTCCATTTTGGAAACTGCCCGCCCCCCTTCTCCCCCTTATCTTACTGCCTGTCAGAGCTCTGGACCAATTAATCAGCAGGCACTGGAGGCTCCAGCTGGGACCAAGTGGGCTGGACTCATTAGTGCAGAATGACATTAATAGACAAAAAAAGGACAGGGGCTAGTTTGGGGCTGGCTCAGAAGCTGGTGTGGGCCAAGGAGCTGTGCAGTCAGACAGGGAAGATGCAGACGTGCGGGGAGAAGCAGCCCAGGCCTGGAGATGCCCTGTGGGAGATAGGGACAAAGCCATTCTCCCTGGGGCAGGGTCCCCGTCCTCTTGTACAGTCTGACTTGTCCCTCCTCCTTGCTTCAGGAGGTCCATGCTGACATGGGTCTCTGAAACATCGGGTTGGTCACACAAGCAGCTCTTCCAAGTGCCCTCAGTGCAGGTGCTGTGGGCAAGCACCAGCTCCATCACCGTCTCTCCGTGTGGCCCTCGTCAAATCACTCCATCCCTTTGGGCTTCAGTCTTTCCATTGGCACAGAACTGGAAGAATGATTGTTGTGTCCCAGGGCTGGGGAGAGGGTGTGGGGTGGACACTCTTTTTGGACTGTGGACTGACTGGAGGGAAGGGAATGGCCTTTGTATCTTGTCCTTCATGTTCTTTCCCCAGCAGTGGTGGACACCAATCCTCTTTGCCTTTAGGGTAAGGCGGAATTAAACCAGCTCATTGAAATCATGATTCTGCTTGTATAAAAGCCATCGAGTCGATGCGGATGCAAAGCAACCCTATAGGACAGGGTCGACCTACATGTGTGGGTTTCAGAGACTGTAATTTAATGGGAGTAGGAAGCCTCCGTCTTTCTCCTGTGGAGTGGCGGGTGGTTTTGAACTGCTGACTTGGCAGATCGCAGCCCAATGCATCTCCACTACACCAGCAGTGATCCTCTCTGCTTGTATGCTCTGATATTGATTTCTTCACGCCCCCCAGGTTCACTGACTCACTAAGTGAGCACTTCCTATGTGCCTACCATCAGCTAGGCGCTGGCGGCACAGCGGTGAATGGGACATGCCTCCCCTCTAGAGGAGAGGACTAGATTTCACTTAATTAGGAGGCCTAGCGCAGAGTCCAGGAAATGGAGAGAGAATTGCTATAATACATGGAAAGGAGGGCTGTTGGTGTCAGAAACTATGCAGCCTGGATTTTCTTCAGCTATTCTGGTTTCAAATCTCCTGTTTCTTGGTCCTTGTGAACACATTACTAACCCGTGACACAGCTTCTTGGTTGCTTTGCTTGGTGCAGGAAATGCAGTCCCACACCTGGAGTTCTTCGGGCTGTGGGAGTGTCGCCAGGCAGGATAACTAGGCTTTTCTGGAGCCCAGGTGAGGGTTCACTGCTCAGAGAACACAGGTAGTCCAGCAGAGTCCAGGCTTGGTGTTTTATGGAGGTGTTTTCCAGGTGGCCTGTGGGGGGCGCCGCAGGGGTATCCACTCACCTACTGCCGTTGAGTCGATTCCTACTCGTAGTTAGCCCATAAAGAGCTTCTGAGCCTGTAAATCTCTACAAGGCAGGTAGCCTCATCTTCCTCCTGTGGATCAGCTGATGGGTTCAAACCATCAACCTTGCATTTAGCAGTCCAACATTTCATTTATAGCACCACCGGGGCGCTTTGTCATTTGTTTTCAAAAACTTCTTGAGTACCTACTATATACCAAGGAACCTGAGTGGTGCAGCGCGTAAGTGCTTTTCTACTAACGGAATTTACTAGCTGCTCCGCGGGAGAAAAATGAGCTAATCTGCTACCCTGACGAGTACAGGCTTGGAAACCCTCTGGGGCAATGCTAGTCTATCCTAGAGGGTCACTGTGAGTTGTCTTGATGACAACAGGCATAATTTCTTATACACGAATCCCTGGTGGTGCAAATGTTAACATGCTCAGCTGCTAATTTAAGGTTGAAGGTTGAGTCCAGCCAGAGGTGTCTCAGAAGAAAGGCCAGTGATGTATTTTGAAAACTCAGCCGGAGAAAACTCAGCCTCAGAGAACCCAGTGGGGGACAGTTGTGCTCTGGCACATATGGGGACGATGGGTGGAATTGTCATGAAGGCAGTTGGTGATGGCAGGCACTGTTTTAAGTGTGGGGTCGTGGGTGTGAGTGGAACATCTCTACCCCTATGATACACAGGTTTGGGTGGGGGTTTCGGGCTAAGAACAAACCAGGAGGAAGGAATAGGCCGAATATCAGTGGAACATTGTCTAATATAGTGTTGGAAGAACCACCCCTCAGATCGGAAGGAACTCAAAATACCACTGGGGAAGAGCTGCCTTGGTGATTCAAAGTAGAGTTGACCTTCATGATGTCGATGGAGCCAAGCTTCCAGGACCTTGACTTGCTGATGGGCTGACTCAGAATGAGCAGAAACAGCTGCAGACACTCTTTATTAATCAGGACTTGGAATGTACAAAGTATGAATCTAGGAAAATTAAAAGTTGTCAACAATGAAATGGAGTGCATAAAGTTCGATATCCTGGGCATAAGTGAGCTGAAATGATTGGTAAATTGGCCATTTTGAGTTGAACCATCATATAGTGTACTATGTTGAGAATAAAACATTCAAGAGGAATGACATTGCATTTATCATCAAAAAGAACATTGTAAAATCCATCATGAAGTACAATGCTGTTTATGGTAGGATAATATTTCTACACCTACAAGGAAAAAAAATCAAGCCTTGAGTTGCAATTTTAAAAGATTCTAGAGGCAAAATATTGAATGATGCAGGAAGCACCAAGAGAAGATGAAAAGAATATACAGAGTCAGTGTATTGGAAAGAACTAGTTGACATTCCAGCATTTTAGGAGGTAACATATGAGTAAGAACCAATGATGATAAAGGACGAAGTTCAAACTATTGAAACAACTAGGCGAACACAGGCTCTGGGAAGTGATGGAAGACCCACTGAAATGGTTGAGCAAGCTGAAGAAGCCCTGGAAGCACTCACTTGTCTTTGCCAGGAAATTTGGAAGACAGCTACTTGGATAACTGACTAGAAGAAACTCATATTTGTATTCATTCCAAAGAAAGGTGACCCACTTGGGGACGAGATGAGCCAGTCAGGGTGCAATGTAGCAACAATGAAACATA
>NW_022111372.1:51483605-51498254 GCF_000313985.2 Echinops telfairi
CAATGGATATCATTGCTGATATCAGATGGATCTTGGCTCAAAGCAGAGAATACCAGAAAGGTGCTTACTTGTGTTTCATTGGCTGTGCAAAGGCATTGGACTGTGTGGACCATAGTAAACTGTGAATAGCTTTGAGAAGAAGGGCATTCCAGAACACCTCATTGTGCTCTTGCTGAACGTACACATGGATCAAGAGGCAGTTGTGCAAGCAGCACAAGGCAATACTGCATGGTTTAGAATCAGGAAAGATGTGCATCGTAGTTATACCCCATCGCCATACTTCTTCAATCTGTATCTGAGCAAGTCCATGGAGAAGGTGGATTAGATGAAGAAGAATGTGGCAGCAGGATTTGAGGAAGCCGTATTAACAACCTGTGAAATGCAGATGGCACAACCTTAATTGCTGAAGTGAGAAGACTTGAAGTATTTGCTGGTAAAGATCAACGATTGCAGCAAAATCCTCACAACTGGACCAATAGGTACCGTCACGATAAATGGAGAAAAGGTTGAAGATGTCAAGAATTTTGTTTTGCTTGCTTCTGCAATCAGTGCTCATGGAAGCAGCACTAAAGAGATCAAACGATGTATTGCATTAGGTAAATCTGCGACACAAGAACTCTTTAGAGGATTGAAGAGGAAGGATGCTACTCAGAGAACTCGGGAGCACCTGACCCAACCCGTGGTGCTCTCCATGGCATCATAAGCATGTGAAAGTGGGCATTGAAGAAGGAAGACCGCAGAAGAATTGATGCATTTGAATTGGGGTGTTGGAGACTATTGAAAGCATCATGAACTGCTAAAAGGACAAACCAATCTGGATTGGAAGAAGTAAGGCCAGGATGCTCCTTAGAGGCAGGGATGGGGAGACTTTGGACATGTTGTCAGGAGAGACCAGTCCCTGAAGAAAGACATCATGTTTAGTAAAGTGGAGGGGCAGTGAAAAAGAGGAAGGCCATCCATGACATGGAGTGACACCGCATCTGCATAACGTGCTCAGGCCAGGAAATGATGGTCAGGGTGACACAGGACCACCGTGCAGGGCTTCGTTCTGTTGTGCACGGGGTCACTTTGGGTTGGAGCCAACGTCATGGCACCTGACAGCAATGACAACAATAAGGAAGCCCAGTGAATGCTAGTGATGAAGAAAGTGGAGATTTTTGCCAACTTCTTCAGTTTGAAATTGACATAATATAGTCAAGATGATTTGATAATTATTGGTCACAGGAGTCAGATAAAACCTGTGGTTGGGAGCCTTAAGTCCCAGAACGTGATGGAAGACATCAAGGATGTGGATTGACCCAGAGGGGCCATCATGGGCTCACACATAACAACGGCCCTGGGCATGGCCCAGGACGGAGGAGTCGTAGTTTGTTCTTCAGATCTGACTCGATGGCGTGAACTCATGGAGAGGCTTTCCAGTGGCAGGGCCTGGAGAACATGAAGCAGAGCAGGGGTGGGGCTCTCTTTCCCCTACAGTTTTACTGGCATGTAATTCACATGTTATGCAGCTCAATAGTTAAACCACATCCAGAAGGGTTGTACAAACATCACCATAATCCGTTTTAGAACGTTTTCCTCATTCTTGTCCCATCGTGATTAGCTCCCCATTTCCCCATCAGCCTCCCCTGGCATATCCCCAGGGAACCAATAATCCAACTACTGTCTCTATAGATTTACCTATCCTGGATTTCATCTACAGAACAACATGAAAACCCCAAACAAACAATAACAAAGGAAAGCAGATAAAAACCTCAATTGAAATGAAAGCAGAAAATATAAAAAAACTAGAACAAATTTGAATGAATCATAAGGGAGATCAAGTGATAGGGTGTTAAAGTTTAACCTAACTGCATCGGCACAATCCACTTTACAGTGCGTTCTGCATGTTAGCAAGGCTATTCACATATTCACATCCCTAGTCTCTGGTCAGAGAGATTCACCAGAGGCTTAATGTATTGTCCCTTCCTTTAAAAATTTTCAAAATATGAAACAGCTTTAAAATGGGTTGAAGGGAGATAAAATATTACATTTTGACCTAACTATGTCTTGCACAATTGACTTTACAAAGCTCTCTGTCTAATCAGAAGGTTATTCATATCCCTCTACTATGATCAGAGAGGATTCCATGGTGGGGTTCTTGCAATTCCGAGATGGATCCACTTGAGCAGAGACCAGAAGAGTGCAAGGAGTGGCTCTTTAGGGGGGCAATGTTTCTAGGCAGCAGGGAGCAGAGGTGTAAAGCCCATGGAGCAGAAGAGTATTCAAGGCGGCAGGAGATGAGAGATGAGGTCAGAGGGGAGAGGAGTGTAGGCCTAGTGACCTTGTGGGGTGGGCTGCCAGATCCCAAACAGGAAACTTAGTTAAATTGGAATTTCACATAGGTAAACAATTTTCTTTAGAGTCAGTATGTGCCACGCAAATTTTTCTTAGTGTTCTGATCAGAGACAATGGATTTAGGATCTCAATGTTTCTGAATTTGTTTAGGTTTGCTTTGTGGCCTAACATGTGGTCTGTTCTAGAGAATGTACCATGTGCACTGAAGAAGAGTACTTTTTTTCCCCTGACATTAAAAGTTAACTGGGTGCCCTGCATTTCATTTGCTAAATCTGGCAGCTCTACTTTTGGGACAAGACATTGGTTTTAATCTGATATTCTGAGCTGGCATGCAGCGGCGGCTTTTCGTTGTTGTTTGCCTCTTTTTGTGCGTGTGGGATATTTATATATATCAAAAGGGCAAATGTTTTCTTTCTTATATATTTAACAAAACACTCTGGCATGTTCTTCCACGTGCGATTCAGTGGCATCAGTCACGTCTGTCTTGTGCAATCATCACCTCTACTCATTGACAGATCTCTCTACTGCCATTAAGAGACGCTCCGAGACGACTAAGCCATGAATAAACAATGACTTCCCTTCTGCTTTCTTCTTGCCCTGGTAACCACGAATCAGCTTCGTTCCCTAGCAATTGGTCTACTGTAGATGTTCCAGGTAAGGGAGCCCACTCAGTATTTGTTCTTTTGTGACTGATTTTTTTTTTCCACTTGGCAAAATGTTTTCAAAGTGCATCCATGTGGTAGCATGGATCAGAGCTTTATGGCTAAATAATATTGGGTTGTATGTCTTTGCCCATTTATCTGTTGGTGGACAGTTGGGTTGTTGCCATCTTTGGCTATTGCGAATAATACTGCAACAAACATTGGTGTACACATATCTGTGTTCTAGGTTTCGATATACCTAGGAGTGGAATTGCTGGATGACATGGCCATTGTACTTCTATGTTTAATCTTTTGAGGGTGCCCAGTTGTATTCCATAGCATGGTACCATTTGACACCCCTGCCAACATGGAGGAGTGGCATATTTGAACCAGGGAGGGGCAGGGTCTGGTGAGTAGAGGGTGGCTAGAAGTCAGAACAGGCTCAACGTTAGCTTTCCAGCAGCTAACTTGTAAATACAAGTAGACTGTGCGGGGCAAGAGCAGACGCTGGGCAGCGTTTGGCTCCTGCAATAGTGGAGGTGAGAGATGGGATGGGTGTGCCAGGCTAGCCGCGAGGAAGGAAGAGCTGAGGAGGGTTTTGAAGACAGATCTGTCATGTTTTCTAATGGGTTGAATGCAGGGTGTGAAAGGAGAGCCTGAGCAACTGGGAGGAACACTGGTGGGGTTGCAGAGGGATGTGTGTGTGTGTGTGTGTGTGTGTGTGTGTGTGTGTGGCTCTGTGGTTTGGGACATATTGGTATGAGGTGTGAACTGGGCCCAGAGGAGACCCGGAGCAGGCAGTTGAACACGTGGACTGGAATTCAGGAAGAAGACTGGTGCGGCCTCCATTTGGGAGTGTCATCAGAGTGCACTTAAAGCCAGCAGCGAGGCTGAGAGCATCCGGGAGGGGACTAGATGGCATCCAATCCTGCTCGGAGCAGCGGCAGAGGTCTGAAGGTCCCTCAGTGGGCTCGGGACACTGTGACATCTCCAGCTCTGATAACTCAAAAAACTCGCTGCCATTGAGTAATGCTGACTCATGGCGACCCTATAGGACTGGATAGAACTTGCCCTGTGAGTTTGTGAGACTAACTGTTCATGGGAGTAGAACATCCTATCTCTCTCCGGAGGAGCGGCTGGTGCCTTTGAACTGCTGACCTTTCACTTAGTAACCCATTGTGTATCCACATTACCAGGGGGCCTCAATGGCTGAAGGTGGGGGCAAACCAAACCCCCAAACCCAACACCATGGAGTTGATTCTGACGCACAGCGACTCCATGTGCAACAGAGTAGAAGTGCCCCACAGGGCTTTCCCGAGTGTGCTCGTTTTGGAAGCAGACGGACAGGCCTCTTCTCAGTGGTACGGGGCATAGGTTAGTAATCAAACACAGCCCTTTTGGGCCAGAGGAGGGCATGGCCTTGGTGAAAGAGCTCAGTTGGTGTCACCAGGAAGCTCTGGCAGATTGGAGTGTTAGAGAGAGAGGTCCCTCTGGGCCCTGGTGAAGGGGGAGTGAGGGCTCAGGTGGCCCGTGGTCCTTGTCCCAGGGCAGCAACTACAGAATGGGGACTGAGGGAGGGGAATGGCCTCTGGGCACTCACGAGGTCTCGCCAAAAAGGGGCAGAAGAAGCTGGGTGTCGAGGGCCTGTGGTGGCCCGGCAGTCACTGGCTGGGTGGCTGGGAGCTGGACTGCTGTGTTTGTTCTCCAAGGAATGCAGCACCCCTCCCACCCCCACCGCCAGCACCCCGAGGCGGGGCTGGGCGCTGGGCTGTGCTTGTTAGCAAGGAGCACTCTGCAGAGGGAACATATGTGGTGTTATTTTTAGGTGATTAGCCACACGTTGGGGAGCATTTGTTTTGCAGTGGTTGGTAAACAAAAACCATTTGTCACCATGAGATGTCCCAGCCTCATCCTCCACGTGCAGGCCATTTGCCTCACCGTGACTTCCCCTTGCATCAGCAGGTGGCTAACTGGAGCCCCGCATCCTGCATAGTGATGGGCTGGGTGCATCGCACCTGCGGGCTTGTGGTGTCCTGCCAGTGCTCAGGAGTCACAGGTGCACCTCACAGGGAGCCTGTTTAGAGCGGAGGAAACTGGGGCTCAGGGAGGCAGAATGACTTGCTCAAGGATCCTCCTTCTGCAGCAACCTGGGATGGGTCCACGAGCTTCTCAACACCCCCATCACCCACCAATCTCAGGAGCAGGACCTGCGCAGTGCCACCACGGGGCAGCTTATGTGGTGGCACTGTGTCCTTGCTTAGATGGAGCTCAAAGCTGGCTGCTGAATGCCTTTCCAAGGGTCCACTCTGCTTCTTTGTTCTGGGCTTGTACTTGCTGACTTGTTGGGTCACCAGATGACGGGGCCCTGTGCTATTCAGGACGGAGCATGGACTTTGGACTCAAACCACAGGAAGTCCCTGCCACTCAGCTCATCTCTGCTGATCACCATCAGAGGGGAGGTCTCATGTACTGAGCCCTTTGCCTTTGGAGGGAAGCAGGCAGAAGCAGGATTGGGCAAAGAGAGGAGCCAACCTACAACTCAGTCTCCACGGAACTCCCTCCTGGCCCTGTGGGGTGTGAGCGTGGGAGGAGCAGCTGGGAATTCCTGCTGGTGTTGCTCAGACAGGGGATGTAGGGTGCCCTGGGAACGGAGCACGAGGAGCTGAAGCAGTCTGCTATTGATGTGACTGTTGTAGTTCGGTGTCGTCCAGTCAGATCCAACTCACAGAGCCCCTATGCACAAGAGAGCAAAACACCGCGCCGTCCTACGCCATGCTCACAACTGTTCCTATGTTTGAGGTCATTGGCACAGCCACTGTGTCAACCCGTCTCCCCGAAGGTCTTCTCTTGTTCGCTGACCTTCTACTTTAGCAAGCACCAGTCCTTTTCCAGGGACCGTCCCCTGTGATAGCACGTCCACAGTGCACGAGGCAGCGTTTCACCGTCTTCTCTTCTAAGGAGCCTTCTAGCTGCACTGCTGGTGGTCACCCTTCATTATTCTCGAAGGCCCTCTGAGCAGCACAGCACGGTCCCCCCTAGATTCCACCCCTGTGCCATGTGGATCCACTTCCTCTAAGATCTGGGGGAAGCTCCTCAAAGATTTAATGACTTCTCTTCTTGGAGGAGACTTGAGCGAGGAAGTTATTGGGATTAGCCCCCACCTCCAGAGCCTTTGTGTCCTCATGGCTGTAATGGAAATTCATCCTCTCCTCCTTCTGCTACCCCTAGGTCTAGAGCCCCCTCCCTTTCAGGGAACATCTCTGTTGGTCTTGAGACTTACCGAGTGATGTGACTCCTGTCGTCATCTTTGAGGGCCTGAGCACTGGCTGCCAAGCTCTTTTCCAGCCACGGTTGCTGACCTTGTCAAGTTACCACCAATATTGGGCAAGGCACTACCAAGAAGCACCCAAGTGGATCACCTGATGCCAAGCATATTTCTTCTCGTCCCCATTGTAGAACCACAGCGCTGCCTCCATCTAGTGAGCAGGACCCATCACTGATGCCAGGATGGTGGCTCTGCTATTTGCCTGCTAGCCCTTTTGTGCACACAGGCTGAAATGCCAAGGCGACAGTGGTAGCTTACAGTTTGAGATGCTTTCCGTACCCACTAACCAAGTGTCCTCTGAACCTCTAAACCCCATCACTAGGGGTGTATAGGGTGGGGTGGGGTTGGGAAGTGGACTGTGCTGGGTAACATTGTCAAAGAAGGTGATATCAAAATGACTGATCGTACCATTTAAAAATATATTTATGTTTTATTTTTTTCCCAAAACCATTTTATTGGGAGCTAATGCAGATATCATACCATTCCGTAGTTCAACCACATCAAGCAGTATTGTATAATTGCTACCACAATCAGTTTGAAAACATTCTCTTCCTTCTTGAACTCTGTGACATCAGCTCTCCTTTATCCACCCCTGCAGCCCTGTACCGGCCAGGGACCCTTATTCTGCTTGTTTTCTCTATAGGTTTATCAATCCTGAGTTTCATATACTGAAAAACAGACAAACACCACCCTCCTCAGAAAAACGTATAAAAAAAATTCAAGAGGGTTACCCCCAATGGCAAAAAAACCCCATCTGAGATAAACCCCAATATAAACAAGAACAATAACAACAACAAAACACAGAAAATGTTGAAAACCGGACCAGGCCCAATGTGCATCCGAAGGGGGATCAACTGACAAGATTTTAATGGTCCAAGCCAAGTTTATAATTTTCATTTACTGTAATCATTTATATCATTTTTAGTGTAGTGTTTCAACAGAAATTTATGATTTTAATAAGAACATTCTTGTTGTAAGTTAACAGCAACAGTCCGGTTTGCAAGTATCAATGTACATATGTCCGTTTAGATCTATGAGCGTATCGACAGGGCTAGAACTCTGCTTACTTTGGAACTTCCTCAGGTGACCCGCTTCGTCAGGCACCGTTTGATGCTCTTGGACCCAAGGGCATCCATCTGCCGGCCATTCCTCTGACAATGTTCTGCTTCCTGTGTTTCCACTTTCGGTGTCTGACAATACTTTGGAGTCAGGCATAAGGCTTTCAGAGGCTTCTTCTTCCAAAGTGGGGAGCCAAGTTCTTCTTCATTGTCTGTTCTCAGTCTAGCAGCTCCGCTGACCCCTGTGCACGATGGGTGATCCTGCTGGTATTTGAGATACCAGTGACCTAGCTTCCAGCCTCACGGCCACACACAAGCCACGCCAATATGACAAACTGACAGAGAAGTCAATATCCAACGGTCATGCGCAGGTGGAAGTTGGATATGGATTAAGGGAGACTGTAGAAGAATCATTTGAGCTGTGGTGCTGGTGAAGAACATTGCAAGGATCATGGACTGCCAAAAAGACAAACCAATCTGTCTCAGAAGAAGTAAGGCCAGAGTGGTCCTTAAAAGCAAGGATAGGGAGACTGCGTCTTACATATTTTGGACATGTTGTCGAGAGAGACCAGGCTGTGGAGCAGGACATCCTGTTTGGTCAAGTAGAGGGGCAGCAGAGAAGAGGGAGGCCCTCCCACGATGGACTGGCACGGTGGCTGCGTCCATGGGCTCGGGCAGGAACCATTGTGAGGGTGGCACAGAGCTGGGCGTCAAATCTGCTCCTCCAGTCCTGGTTCCACATTCTGCCGTGGGTAAGGTCGCCAGGGGTTGGAGCCGACTCAATGGCATCTAACAACAAACAACAACAGCAACAACAACATGTGATCCTGTCAGAGCTGCCGTGATCACCCAGTTACACGGACTCTTCCCAACATGTAATTCTGGCTGCTCTCGCTGTAATATGTGCTGATGTTTTTGATGCTCCTGGGGCTTGTGTAGTCGCTGGGTTTGTCAAAATCTCTGATGTTTTAGCTCAAATATTGTGACAATTCATGTTTTTGAACCTATACCAATAACTTTTTAAAATAACGAAGTGGCAATTAAAGAAAAAGGAGACAGATAAAACGGCTTCTCCTCAGTTACTAATAATATTGGAACCAATAACAGTAATTCAATAAATAAAGATTTTGTAAAGTATGTTGTTACTCGTCTTCATAAGATCTAAGAAATCTGACATTTCAGCAATCTACAACGATACTTCCATCTATTCGTCCGTGATTAAAATGGGGAGTGCACATTACTGAGCATGCTGTGTGGTCTGGTGAGGGTGGAGGTCCATAGGGGGTGGGAGTAGCATTTACTGCATCTGGTAGCACGAACCCTAGTGATAGCGCTGAACACAGAGCTGTGGGACTAGAAGGCACACGTTTTTGAGGTGAATCCCTGGGAATGACAGCAAGACCATGCCACTGCCCACTTTTTGGTTCCAGGACCCATGTATTTTCCTTCCTGTGGCTACAATTCCATAAACACAGTTTGATTTACACTGACCGATGTCTCCCTTCACCCTCTTTTCTGTTGTCTGTCCCCCAGGGTGAAGGGAGACATTGATCAGTGTAAGACATGAAAAAAATGATAAATTATCAAGGGTTCATGAGTGAGGGAGAGTGAGGGAGGGAGGGGGAAAATGAGAAGCTGATACTAAGGGCCCAAGTGGAAAGAAAATGTTTTGAGAACGATGATGTCAACAAATGTACAAATGTGCTTGACACAATGGATGGATGTATGGATTGTGGTAAGAGCTGCATGATCCCCCAATAAAATGATTTTTTTTAAAAAAAGTAGTTTGATTTAAAGTGATGCTGTACCTTGAAGGATGACACTAAAACCTTAAGAATATCATCTCTGAGCTGAGTTTTGAGCTGTGCCTTCAACAAATCATTACAATGACTTTAGGGATGGTGCCAGTGTATTCCGCAACCCGCCTCTCCTTACACGGCCGTTGCTGTCAAATGGCTGATTTAGTTTGATGTGATGTTACATGAGATCCTGTGCCAATGGACCAAATAATCCACAAGCTCTTGGTTAGTGGGCTTGAACGAAGGCTCTGGAGGCATAAAAGACAATATCTGGAATGTGCCTCTATTCCTGGTATTTCCAAGGTGGAGGTGTCCAGCAAAGTCGTCTGTCAGCCAGACCCTGACCAGCTTCCCAGACATTTTGCCACTGCCTATAAATTCAAATACAATGTAACCTTCTGTTGTATCTCAGAGTTCTACCCATTGGGAAGACGCTCCTTTATTCCTTAAGGAGCCCTGGTGGTGCTGTGGGTTAGGTGTCAGGCTGCTAACCACAAGATTGGTAGTTGAAACCCACCAGCCACTCTATGGAAGAAAGATGAGGTGATTTACTCCCATAAAAGTTTACAGTCTTGGAAATGCTATCTCGGATTGTGTGAGTCAGAGTCTACTTGGCGGCAGTAAGTTTTGTTTGTTTGTTTTTTAGGTGGATTCCTTTCTTAAAACGTTTACTTAAAAAGATCAAAGATTACAACTTAGAATATGGATTCTACCTCAACATAAAGAAAACAAAAATCCTCAAAACTGGACTATTAAGTAACATAAAAATAAATAGAGATAATACTGAAGTTGACAAGAATTTAATTTTGCTTGGATATACAAACAGCAGTCAAGAAATCAAACAATGTATTGCACTGGGTAAATTTGCTGCAAAAAAAAAAATCTTTAAGATGTTAAAAAGCAAGGATGTCACTTTGAAGACCAAAGTGCACCTGACCCAAGCTATGATGTTTCAATAGCCTCATCTGCATGTAAACTGGACGGTGGATAAGGAATACCGAAGAGGGCGTGATGCCTTCAAAGGGTCCTGCTGGGGAAGAATGTGAGATGTGCTATGGACTGCAGAGGAACAAACAAAGCTGTACTGGAAGAAGTACAACCAGAATGCTCCTTCGAAGCGAGGTTGGTGAGACGTTGTCTATGTACTTAGGACATGTAAGCAGGAGGGACCAGTCTCTAGACGAAGGCATCATACGTGGCAACGTAGAGGGTCAGCCAAGAAGAGGAAGGTCCTCAGTGAGAGACGCTGACATGGCTGTAGCAAGAGGCTCGGACTCAGGAATAGCTGTGAGGACGGCTGGGGACCGCGGAGTGTTTCGTTCTGTTGTGCACAGTTGTTGAGGCCGAACCTGCTTGAAGGCACCTGACAACTCCGTCAAGGCCACTCTGAATAGCGCTTTATGGCAGGCACCATGTGTCCAAAATGTATCTACTTTATGATCTATTGGGTCCGACAGGCCTAGCTCATGGTGGGAAGTCTAGTTGCCCAAACATTTGATGTCTAGAATATCTCCAAGCACTTTGTCTCTACCAGGGTTCAGAAGCATATGCGGACTTATTTTCCAAAAGGTATATAATTCTTTGATGCAAAGTATGCAGACTTGCTTCACAATCTTAAGGGTCAGTTTGGACCAAACAATAGAAAGGATTTTACCAACAGCCTTAATCTTCAGAAGTCCCCCTTTTTTTGGGGGGGGGGCTCTGGTCGCCTTTCATGTCACTAGGCATATGGGGCCAAAGCAGCATAGTATGGAATATGTTCTCTGGGGCACAAAGAGGCCTACCAGGTGTTGTGGTTTTCATGGTGACAGGTGAAAGATGCAATTTGTCTTTACTTAAGAGGAAATGTTCCTATATTCACCAAACCATGGAGTTCCTAACTAATTAAACAATGTAGTGGGTCCATGACTCTTTTAAAAAGTTCCCTCTTCCCTTCTGGAGTGCTTAAGCCTCTCATCAAGACCTTTGGTATGCTAGGAACCTGAGGATGTGATAGCACCAATATCATGGATCAGTAGGATGTTCTGCAGGATGGCTCAATGATCCATACATTCTCTTTGGACTATTACGACAGAGGGCAGGAGAGTTAACAGAGCCCTGGTCAAAATGGCAAATACATACTGTCATTTGCTCCATGTAAACGTATACTCGTTCAGATCCTCTTTCTTGATAAGGGTAGGGAATAATACATTCATCAAATTAATGGCCTTAAAACATGCACTCTAGTTCAGATTAATTTGAATACCGCATTTGAATACGTAATCGAATACTGTATTTGACAAGAGAGCTGCAATCGAGGCTGCTAGTTGCTGAGTTGATGGTAGGTCTGCGGTCACTCTTAAAGATCCAGCTGGTTTCTCCTGGAGCCAGGTTGGTGAATTAAATGGAGCTTTGAGAAGAATTAGGAGCCCTGGTGGCACAGTGGTTATAACACGCAGCTGCTAACTGACAGATCAGCAATTAGAACCTACTTGCCATGGGTGAAAGGTGTGGCAATCTGCTGCTGTGAAGATCTCAGCTTTGGAAACCTTGTTTGGCAGATCCACTCTGTCCTAGAGGGTCACTATGAGCAGTGGGAATCCACTTGATGACAATAGATTTGTTGTGCCTGTTTATGATAAGAATGACCACCTCTGCAGCTCTCAGATCTGTAAGCATGGCATTTTTCATTGCCACCTCCTCCCCAAGGTAGGAAACGGATTTTGCTTTGCTCTCATAGCCAGAAGGAGACGTTTCAGAGGCCTCAGCTCAGAGGATAAGGTGGTTGTGCAAATTACTATTTATGTTTTCTGAAAATGTGCACATGAAGACCATTGTGTGGGATTGCTGAGCCAGTACACCCACTGTGAGCAAGGGTAGGATTACTCACCACGTTGGCAGGGACCATGATGATATTTTGGGTTCCAGATATCAATATGAACGCCAAATTTGTATTTAATAGTGCTAGAAACGATGATATGGTATGGAAATCAGGTAAGAGATTGACATTTTTAGAAGGATGACTACCTTCACCCTCTCTGATCATCCATCCTCAATTAAAGATAAATTACACAGATTGAATTTTACCCTTGTTGATTACTGCGGTTGTTTCATAGTTTCATGTCAACTTGAAGACATATAATAGTGTAGGGGTGGTATTCAACCTGTCAATAAGGTCGCAGCCTGATGGTGCCTCCTGTGGGCCAGGTCTTCTCATAAGGAGGGCCCTGGGAACCTCCTCGCCTTTCTCTGCCTTCATCTTCCTCCTGGCTGACCCATTGGATCCACAAGATATCACACCACTGGCCGGTGATCATCATTGCACGTGACTGTGTGAGTCTGAAGAGGACTTACGGACTTGAGTTGGATTCGGATGGGACATTTATAGTTACTTCTTTCTTACACGTATATGAGTGTCCCTGGATTTTTCTCTCATCAACCCAGCCTACCACATCACGGTGACTTGGAAGTGGGGCACTAGAGAAACAAATCACGGCCATGGAGAGCGGATGGTGGTCTGACCTCTGCTTTACGGTAGTTTTCCTTTTTTGGCTAGCTGGAGGTGAGAGAGGGCCACACTGTTTACTCGATTGTTTTCTGGAAAGGACATGGGATGTAAAGGTTTTGATTCCTAGAAGTTTTTTATTATGCCTGTCTGAAATGGTGAAAATGTATGTGATAAATGTAAATGTTGAGTGCAGGGGTGAAATTGCCCTTGAACTTCTCTGAGGCCATGCTGCTTAGTCAAAATGGCCGACAGACGGTCTAGCCCTGGCTTGAAGCAGCCAGAGGCCTAAGGCCATATTGCATATGGATGGGACAGTTTAGATAAGGATTGAGTTAGACTGTTTTGAGAATGTGTTTAGGATCTGGCTGTACTAGGATTATATTGGTCTCTCCTACCTATTGTAATTGATACAATGTGTGATAGAAATGATTATTGGGAAGTATGAATAGAGAGTTTGTAAACCCACTGCCTTCAGCCATTAAATTGGATTTTTGGTTGGTGTAGGACATGCCTGCAAAGAATGCTTAGAAAAGGTAAGCCCCACCCAGTGCCTTGAGTGTTCAGGACATTTGTATTTGAAAGGACTTGCTGAAAAGCTATTGGCAGACTGAAAAAGAAAATGAAGCTATTTTGACCTTTTTGAATTTTGAACTAGTGGTTTGTTTCTGAAGCTGGAACAATGTGGAGCCATGAAGGAACTCTCCTCTCTAGGGCTGAACATTAAAGAGAGCCTGTGGGCAGCTTGAAAAGCTCTCCAGGTGACCACCTGGATCCACTTACTGAGTGGAGGAAGTAGGAGAAAAGTAGGAACAGAGAGATGGGCCGAGTCTGGTCACTGACATCCATGTCTCTGGTTCATAGTGACTAGAAGAGAAGATGAGAGTGGATTGGCTGGTCTAAGGTTTAAAGAGTTGTGAGGAACCTGCGTCTATGGCATCACCTAGCCCAAGACGGCTAGGGTTGTTGAGAATTTGTGAGGTGGCCCATGGTCGAAAGGCGGGACTGCAATAGGCACCCTGGTGAGGCTAAGTGAGGTGGTCCACACTGAGCTGACCAGAACCTGACCAAATGAAGCTAAGATTTTTAAGCCTGCGAATTAGGGCACACTGCTGCTGACTTTATAGATGGACTGTCCTGATTTGACTTTGCTTATGGATGTGGACTCATGAGGTTCCAACTGGAATGAAGAGTCTTCACATCAAAGAACATGCTTGTCTCCTCAGAGCACTGGGCTGATATAGAAACTGGATACCCAAAATTGGGGGGGGCGGGATGCATGAAGTGGCTGGCTTACAAACTTTCATGGCTGGAGGAATATTTTGATAGGGTTATGGTGTAGGTGTTCACATAACTGCAGTTGTTAGGCATAGAATATTCTTCTCTGTCCCCTTAGAGACTATTAAGTTTAAATGTGGTTTGACACATTTTAATTTTATCCTGTTAGGCACAAATATGATTTTACTATTGCCTTTCTTTTAAAAATTATATATGAGTCAAGAGTTGTGTAAAGGTGTCAAGTTGATAAGGGGTGGTCTGTGGTAGTTACATGAGTTCATGTCAATTTGATATGTGAAAGTGTAGGGGTGGAGTCTAGCATGTGCATCAGGTCACAGCTTGATGGCACCTCCTTGTGGGTGTGGCCTTTTAACAACGAGGTCCCTGGGAGCCTACCCCTTCTCTCTGCCTTCACCTTACTGCTGGCAAGCCACTGTGAGACCTGCTAGAGCCCTGGAGATATGTCCACCGCCATGGGATCCACAAGACTTTGCACCCACCATTTTGCATCATTTGTGACTGTGTAAGTCTGTAGAGGGACATATGGACTAGTATCAGACTTATGGACTTGAATTGGAATGCTCTGGGATTTAAAAAAAATCATTTTATTGGAGGCTCGTACAACTCTTACTACAATCCATACATACATGCATTGTGTCAAGCAATTTGTACATTTGTTGCCATCATCATTCTCAAAACATTTGCTTTCTACTTTAGCCCTTGATATCAG
>NW_022111372.1:51499295-51500369 GCF_000313985.2 Echinops telfairi
AAAAATTAGTGGCAAGGAGGGCGTGAGAGGCCTGGTAGGGATTCAGCAAGGGCAATGTAACTGAAAGAAATTGCTCTGGGATGTTTTATTCATGCATGATTACTTCTTGATATAAAGTTCTTTCTTACACATATACGTGTGTCACTACATTTGTTTCTCTAGTCAACCCAGATTAACACAATCATTCATCCATTTTCTTAGCTTAACAATTCTGTGCAGGTTAATAATTTAATAATTTTCTGTAGCCAACTCCCCTGCCTAGCTCTTCACCTTACTACTCATCACAACGATAGCTTCTTGCATCTGGTAAGCTTGTCTATTTTGGGGCCCCATCATCCCCAGTGCTTGGGATGAATCCATTTCTATAATGGCTTCTCCTTCTACCAGCTCCAGCCCACAGAGAAGAGGCAACCTTGACTTTCTAACTGATGCTGGGGCCCTCACCAGTGCATTCTGGACTGCCAAAGTGGCTGGCATACCCTCTGGGCACTCCCATGTGGTACACTGTAGCCCTCTGATGGGCTCCAGTCTTACATAATCTAGTACACCCGCTTCTCTGTGCTGTTTATCCCCTTCTCCCTCCATCTACCATTGAAGCTCTCACTCTGTGGGAGCCACCACTTCTTCCATTCTAGGAGTTACCTCCGCCACGACTTTGCACTATCTTCTTTGTTAAAAATTAAAACATTTATTTCATGGTTGTTGTTTTTGAGACTATACATTGCAAAATGTACACCAATGCCACAGTATCGTCAGGTACAATTTAGACATTGATTCTATTCCTTGATTACATCCTGCACCATCTTCTTGGGGTAGTTATTATTTCACCAAATCCTATATCCTGGGAGAGTGTTTCCAAACTGATGAACACTCGCCACCTACCCTGACCTTCTGGCCTTCCTCACCCACTCTCACTGCCATGGAGTCAGCGCTGACTCACACCCACCCCGGTTGGTTTCCAGGGCTTTCACCGGGTTGTTTTATTTTAAATTATTTTATCGGGGGCTCTTATGACTCTTGTTATAAGCCATACATCAATTGTATCTGACATATTTGTACATATATTCCATCGTT
>NW_022111372.1:51501725-51503148 GCF_000313985.2 Echinops telfairi
CCTCCACCAGTGTAAGCTGTCACTTAACCCTTCCTGAGAAGCATGGGTGGTGTAGTAGTTAAAAAACTCAGCCTCAAATCCAAAGGTTGGTGTTTCAAACCCACTGGGGGCAGGGATGGGAGTGGGGCAGAGGGAGGAAGATGCATCTATCTGTTTCTGTAACGACTGCAACCTTGGACATCCTATGGGGCAGTTCAATTAGAGGGTCCCTAGGTGTTAGAATCAGCTTGATAACAACAGGGTTGGTTTGGGGTTCAACCTACTTATTGGCCTAATGGCCAGAAGGAGAAATGGAGGGGTAATAGGGAGAAGACATACTGATTTTCAAGGGAGGGGCCTCTAACTAGTCTTCAAGCAAGTGTCCTGAGTGCTAGTCCACGGGAGGGAGGAATGGAGCACTTTTGCAGGCTCACAAGCTTCAATCGAATCTGGAGATCCAGTGTTAAGAGAGGGGCTTCATCTGTGATGTTAGATTGTGCATCATCCTGGCTGAGCTATGACTCCCAGTGGTTTGGCAGTCATGATGTAGTTACCCACATGATGCAATCTCATAGAACATAATAACCTTTTTGATGAGCTCTGCTATGAAAATTGAATGAACTGAAAGGGAGATTCCTCTGGCAAAGCCCTCCTGCTTTTTCTGGATCTGGAGACTGTGTCTGGCTCATATTTTGACTTTTCGTTCAGCTTGCAGCCTGCTGATTCTCTGCAGCATTTGAGTCAACAGCCTTCCACCTTACCTGCTGACCTTACATTCATTCCTCTCTGCAGTCAGCAGACTGCCATGTGACCTACTAATCCCGAGTTAATCGTCCCCTTCAGTTGCTTGAGTCAGGAGACGCCTCCATCCAGACATCCGATTCATGGACTTGGAACTTGCCAGCATCTACAACTGCATGAGTGGACCATTTCATTGAGAATAGGGTGGAGCATTGGGTGAAGTGCCTTACTTCTGCTGAGGCTGTCCCCGAAGGTGTGGATAGCTGAGGGCTGTCTGATGGTGGCACTTTCTGTAGCTGGTCTAATGGGCCCTTTATTCCTGAGCTGGTCTGATTAGTGTATCATAGTCTCCATCACTTATCTTTAAATTATGGGTAACTCCAATGGTGTCTGGCTATCAAAAGATATAGTGTCTGGGGTCTTAAAGGCTTGAAGATAAACAAGCGGCCATCCAGCTGAGAAGCATCAAAGCCCGCATGGAAGAAGCACACCAGCCTGACTGACCACGAGGTGCAGAAGGGACCAGTTATCAGACATCAAAGAACTAAAAATCAGATCAGTGGGTGTCCACCTTCCTGATATGATCACTGAAGACAAACGTGTGCATAAGCAAAGGTGGTGAAGAAAAAAGCTGGTGGTGCCCGGCTATCAAAAGATATAGTGTCTGGGGTCTTAAAGGCTTGAAGATAAACAAGTGGCCATC
>NW_022111372.1:51504619-51507297 GCF_000313985.2 Echinops telfairi
CCCTAAGGTCCACCCCAGGGGCTGAGGGCTCAGAGATTGGCCGGACCTAGATCAGGCATGCATCCCTACAGCTCTGGGAGTGGGACTGGGCGGTGGGGACAGGCCTCGGGTCAGCCCCTCTGGACTGGAGAGAAGATTCTCGGGTGAAAATCTGTAGAGGCAGAGGACAAAGCAGGGGAGAGCAGACGCTGGTACAAACCCGAGCTCTACTTCCTCCCTCTTCCACTCCAGGTCCAGGATGGCACCGAGGTGAGGCCTGTTAAACTCAGGGGCAGGTTCCCAGTCTACCTGGAAACATCAGGGTGGTTGCCTGGAGACAAGCTGAATTTACCCCCATCCCTGCCCTGGGAGCCACTAGGTAAATGGGATCTATTTCTTCCTTTATTGAGGGTGGGTGGTGGGGTGATGTAGAAGCTAGACAGACTTGGATAAAATGTTTGTGTGAACTTGGGGTGAGTTTCCCATTGTCAGTGAGCCTTAGTAGCCCATCAGCATGCACCTGTGAGGAGCAGATGGGAGTCTCCCTATGAGCGCTAGGCCCGGGCATGGGTGAGAAGTGCCTGGCCCCAGGCCCGCTGCCCTGCATGTTCCCAATCTATTAGCCGCGAGAATATTTCCAGTCGCACTTGTCCTCGGCAAGTGCGAGGGGCCAGTTGAGGGAGCGTGGTTGCTTTGGAAACACAGGTTTCTGTGCACAAAGGGTCAGGGGCAGCAGTGGACTGGGCTCACATCCCTGACTTGCTCGGGACCGGGCTTGCCGGTCAGAAAGCCGTTTCCTCCTGTTGATCTCTTGAGGGGCCACCAGACAGTCACCATCTTTTGGCCCATGCGTTATGAAAACGGCTTCCCGCATGACCTCTTGGCAGGGGGACCTTTTGACAAGTCAGCTCCAGGGAGCGGACGTTTGCCACGCACTCCCAGGGAGCGTCCAGGCAGGTGGGAAGCTCACCATTGGCTCGACCTCTGATTTGTCTCCCACCCATTCCCTCTGCCACTGGGTTTGTCTCAGCACTCGCTGGGTGGGGCAAGGAGGAGCCCTGTTAGCAGCAGGCTGCTAACAAAAAAGTCAGTGGTTCGAATCCACCAGCTGCTCTGGGCTGGGGGCTAGAGGGGGCGATGCAGCTGCCTTCTTTGGAGTTTTACTGGAAACTCCTGTGTTCTGCTTTCTCTGAATCGTTGCAAAATCCAGCCGCAACTGGCCCTCTCTGTGCGTGACAAAAATCACCTGGAGATGAGTGAGGCTTCTCTTTTTGGTTATTTGTAGATTTGTGTTTCTTTTAAGTAGACAATACACTCGTTGGGTTCTAATCAAAACAATACAAAAACACTGCAGAATGAGAAGTCCACCTCCCATACCTGCTGCCATCCACTCTGATCACACTCCCCCCCACCAACTCTTTGATTCTTTTTTGTGTGTGTCCCCTCCCAATTTTTAAAAAAAATGCAAACACAAACATGTAAGAATAGGGGTTCCGTCAACCCCCTTTCATTTATAATAAGTTCTGCCTCCGCTTTGATCACTTAATGACATGTCTAACAGACATTTCCAAATGGGTACAGAGAAATTTTCAGAGCAGGGTTTACTATGAACTGCTCCCGCCAGCTGCCTCCCCCAATTTCCAGTGGGCCCTTGAGAGGATTAGAGTTTAGCCTCCCTGATTTATCCTGGGGAGACTCTGCGGGGCAGAGCTGTGGGTTGGAGAGCAGGTATTTGTGAGGTTCTCTGGGGAGTCAGGGCACTGGGCTGTGCAGACTGAGGTGAAGATGACCATGATCCCACCCCTCCATCCTGAGGCTTCACAGTCCTATGGGGGTTAGAGCAAAGTGAAGCACCAGTGCCGGATGGGACCTTGAGCAAGTCAAGCTCTTTGCGATTCTGATCTCTTATTTGCAAACTAGTCCTTCCCTAAGGGCTTGCGCAGGTTAGATGCAGTCGCACAAGTCTTGGCCTGTCGTATGTACTCAGTCAGCATCCTCGCTGTGGGGACATGGTGGGGGGGTGGGGGGCTACTTGGAGATGGGGGGGAGCTGGGTTTGGAAGGCTCAGTAGGCCCTCCTAAGATAGAGGGGTTTCGTTGTTGTTAGGTCACGGAGTGGGTTCCTACTCAGCTAAGTGGACATACAGCAGAACGGACCATGGCCCAGCGCTGCCAGCCTCACAAGGGCTATGCCTCATCCCATTGTTGTCGCCACCGTGTCAATCCATCTCACTAAGGGTCTTCCTCCTTTTCCGCCGACCCGCTACCAAGCATGATGCCCTTCTCCAGGGACAATTCTTTGCTGATGACCTTTGTAAGGCGCATTCTGGCCATACTTCTTGCAATACACATTTTTAAAAAATGATCCTTTTATTGGGGGCTCTTACAGCTTTTTTTTACTGTTATTGGGGGCTCTTACATCTCTTATCACAATCCATACATCCATGCAGTGTGTCAACACATTTGCATATATGCCACCATCATCATTTTCAAATCATTTTCTTCCCACTTGAGTCCCTGATATCAGCTCCCCATTTCTTCCCTCACCAGCCCTCCTGCACAAACTCTTGATAAGTTATAGCTTATTTTCATATCTTAGATTGTCCTCTGTCACCCCTCACCCACTTTTCCATTATTTGTCCCCGTGGGAGGGGGTTCTAGATTGATCCTTGTGATCAATTCCTTCTTATTCCCCCTATC
>NW_022111372.1:51509074-51532948 GCF_000313985.2 Echinops telfairi
TGTGGAGGAGCTAGGAAAGGACATGGCAGAGGAGGAAGCGGCAAACGAGTGTAGCAGCCGCGGAGCTGTGATGGTGATGGTCCTGATCAGCTCCTTGGATGGGCGAGGGGGAGACTCCACCCCTTTGAGGGGGTCTGACTGTGATTTGGGGGAAAGGAAGTGTGACAAAAAGACCTGAGTTTTTATACCTCGAGGACCCAAACCCACAGAGCCTTTGTCTGAGGAAGCCCCCCAGGGATTGATTCTCTAAGCAGTAGAGGGACAGGGTTTTTTGAACAAGGACAAAACCAGCCCGAGGAGAAGCCAGAGAGGTGAGTTCAGTCCTTATGCCCTGTACTGACCCTTTGTACAGTGAAACCCGTGTTTCCAGGGCAACCACCACCTCCGGATTGGACCACCGCTTTGCTAAGGAATGCAATTTGCCACGTCCCAGCCTGTCGTTTATTACATTTCTGTTCATCAGGTCCAATGGCAAATGCTCTACATACATGGCCCCCTTTCATCCTCTCAGCCTGGGAGTGGTGGGTGGGGGAAGGGCGAGGGGGTGAAGTGCCCGGAAGTTAGGAAACTTCTCCCAGCGTCACCTGGCTGAGAGTTCAAGCCTCCCCTGAGTCCCTTGGAATTCATCCCCTCGGTTGTTTCCACTCCAGGATGTCTGGGCACCAGGGAGCCAGGGACAGCCCGATGCATTCTAGAAACATGTGCGTCGCCAGCAGCTGCTCAGCACATGTTTTGAGGACACTCTGATTTGAAAGTGGAGGCAGGGACTTCCGTTTCTGGCCCCAGTCTCCAGGTCTGACAGCCCCCTCATGTAGCCTCCTCTCCCAGAGCCTGGCGCTCCCATTCTGATCTACAGCCTAGCAACTTGGGGCCCAGAGGGTGGCCCCCAGTCCTGACTGTTTCAGTGGGAAGGTAGGAGGTTGAGGAGAGGGGCGGGAGGGGTGGGAGTAGGCAGGGAAGGACAGGATGCAGAAACCAAGGCCACAGAGGAGGCGGGAGGCAGGGTGGCAGCTTCATTAGGCTGTCCCCAGGGGACTTGGCAGCCAGTTATTAAATGCTCCCTGGGACCGGAGCTGGGTGGCCCAGAGAGGGAGGAAAATGATTGGTGGGGGTTGTGGGGGCTGGGAGCTGGCTCTGCCTGGACTGGGGAAACCCCTTGGCCTCACTTTTGTGGGGGAGGCTGAAGGCAGTGTGATGAGAGCCACCCTGTGGCAGCAGGGGTGATGTCCTAGGGGTGCAGGCAGCTGGTCTCAAGGGCCCCTCCACCACGCAGCTCACCCTGCTGTTGCTTGCTAGCATGGTGTCTGGGCTGTGGTATCCTTGTCTGTGGCTGAGAATCCCGCTCATTGTCTGTGGGTCTTGGGCAACTTTCCGCTCTGAGCTGATGTTGCAGATGGAACTGAGTCCTCTTTCCCCCTGTACAGAACACTCTGTGAGGTGACCCAGCTTTCCAGTTACCCCCCACCCCAACCCTTGGGCCATTGGCTTGTAGGACTTTGAAGCACATCAGCGTTGACTCAAATTCCTGCTTCCAGCTCATACTCTTCCAGTAGCTGTGGTAGTGTAGTGGATTACACATTGGCCTACTAACCACAAGTTCAGCAGTTCAAAACCAACAGCCACTCTGAGGGAGAAAGATGAAGCTTTCTGCTCCCATGATTACAGTCTTAGAAACCCACAAGGCAGTTCCACTCTGTCCTTGAGGGTCACTACAAGTCAAAATTGACTGGATGGCAGAGAATCCCCCCCCACCCCGCCCCCATTCCATCCAGCTGCCTCTTGGACAGGTCTCTGGGGTGCTTCCAGGCACCACACACTCTCCTTAGTAGCCTCTCTTCAAACCTGCTCTGCCCCAAGGCACCCCATCTCACAGAAGAGTCCCACTGTCTGCCCACAAGCCCAAGCCAGAAAGCTGTAGGCTTCTCTAACTCCCCTCTATCCCAGACCTGCCAGGGGCAAGCCAACTACCTCTTCTGCTCCACCTCTTCATGAGCCCTTGGGTGTCCCTTCTACGCCATCCCCACTGCTGCCTCTGCCGCTGCCCTGTCCACACATACCTTCTCTGCTTTCCTGGACCGCTTCATGGGCTCCACATTGGTCTCCTTCCACGCTACCCATTCACAGTTCTCTCCTGTTTGAAATTCTCAGAAGTGCCAATGATGAAGTTCTCACTCCCTGCACGCCTGACCCCGACTCCATCCACGGTTCCTGCGTCCTTGCCCCAGCCCTCCTCAGCCTCCACAGCCCTGTTCCCACAGTGCACCGCTGAGTCTCGCTTGTGCTGTGCCCTCTGCCTGCTTGCCTTCCTCCCGCTATTGCTTTTAGGTCTCAGCTAACTCAAGAGTGAGCTCAGCTCTGGATTCCTCTGGGAAATGCTCCCTGGACATGTCTCCTTCCCTCCCACAAAATCCTCTCAGCATCCTGCAGGCTTCTGTGTCATGGTGCTTATCGAAGTTGGTATTGGAGTTGACTAAAGATCTGTCCCCTGTCCCAAGAGGACTGTGAGAGCCTGGAGGGCTGAGTGTCTTGTTTATCAAATGTCTACGTTTTCCACAAGAGCCAGTATCAGGATCTTTTGATGTGTGTATTAGTTCCTCCCGGCTGCTGGAACAAGTTGCCACACACTTACTGACTTCACACCCATTTATTATCTCACACTTCTAGAGGAGAGAGTCCAACACTTCTTCTCCCTGGTGTCCAGTCCATTCTGACTCATAACGACCCTGTAGGGCCGAGTAGAACTGTCCCTGTGAGTTTCTGAGACTGGAACCCTTTACAGGAACAGAAAGCCACGTCTTTCCGCCCGCCCCCTGGAGCTGCTGGGGTTTCCAACTGCTGACCTGGTGGCTAGCCTCACCAGGGCTCCTTAGAACCCCATACAGGCCTCACTAACCTACAAGTAGGGGTGGCCACTGTGGGGCTCCTGCAGGGGGCTTTATCTCCCTGCCATTTGCCACTTCTAGAAGTTGCCGACGTTCCTTGGTTCATGGTTCCCTTCCTCCCCCTCAGAGTCAGCAACTTGGAGACAAGCCCTTTTCACACGGCTGCCTCCCCGGTTCTTCCTCTTCTACTGTTAAGGCAATGCTGGCACCATCGGGTAAGTGTTGGACTGCTAAACTCTAAGGTTGGCGGTTCAAAGTCTCTAGCTACTCCTCAGGGGAAAGATGAGGTCATCTCTCAGAAAGGTTGGCAGCCTTGGAAAGCATCTCTAGGGCTGTGATGAATTACAGTGGGCTCTGTAGCAGTGGGGTGCTGGCACCAAGTTTACCTGGATGACCCAGGACGATCTCACTCCTGATTTGCAGGCTCCCCTTGGGTGCAGTCATTTACAAGAATCACTCACAGCCCTCGGCAAAGAGCTACAACAGCAATGACAATTTTATCGTAGCCACAAATGCAGCAAGTCATAGAATCGTGGGGCAAGGTCTCGGAGGGCTCCCAGCACGAAGCTTCCACGTCCCCCAAAGGGCCACACCTGCCCCCCCACCTGGCTCAATGCCCTTCACCACCCAGACAGCTCATGGAGACCTCGTGCCCAGAGCATTCACCAAGGATTTGGGCCACGTCACCACGAGGCGGTCACTAAGAGGTGTCATCAGGAAATGGGTCTGTCTGGTCTGATCATCACCCACTCAAGAGCTTGCTCATCAGAATTACCTGTTGGTTAGGGCGATCTGTGCTCTTTCTTGAGGACATTTAAACCTCAATGGAAGCCCGTAGAGGCCTGGAACTGAAGACCCAGACAGAGTCTTTGGGTGTGGTTACTTACGCTCCACAGCTGCTCTCCTCCTTTGTTACAGGGAGGCAGGACAGGGTGGTGGGAAGAGAACAGGGCTCTGCTGCTGATTTTGCCGTGTGACCTTGAGCGAGTTTCTTTTTAGCTGCTCTGTGCCTTGTGGTAAAATGAGGGGGTGAGGTTGGCTGCTCGCTGAGGACCCCATCTTCAGTATCCTTCCCAACTGGAGGCTTTTCCCATCTGCTCAGCCCATCTGTCTTCATGTGCTTCTCGATACTAGTAGTAAAAATCCTTAGAAACCCTAGCGGGGTTCTGTAGGGAAAGTTGTGGAGAGTTGAGCTAAGCCTGAGATCTGCAGAGAGGCTGAATCTCCCGCAGGAAGTGCTGAGGGGGAAGAGGAGCCCAGAAATCCCTGGGTTCGTGGGAGAATTTAGGGACCGAGCCAATGGCCAGGGATTGTAGAGACAGACGTAGTGCCATCTGGGTTTACTCTGTGGTTGATGTTGGCTTAGTGTGTGGTCAGTGATGGGGGCTCTGGTGTGACCTTGGCAGAAGCCATTGTGTGGCTGAGAAGATGCAGTCTGGGTGTGGCTTGCAGCTTGGAAGCTGGCCAGCAAGATGGGGCAGGTTGGACACATTGTTGTAAGGGTGGCCTGGGTGACATACAAAAGTGACTTTGGTCACATGTGACATCTAAAGCACATGGTGTCATCTCACACGGAGTAGAATGTCAATCGCCCGAAGGCGTCTAGCTCTCTGGAGGACCTCCGGCAGGCAACTAGGAAATGGAGGGACACCTCACTTGTGGTTGATGCCGACTCGGGGTGACGCCGGGCGTGTTCAAGTACCGCCGTGCTCCTTGTGGTTTCCAAAGGCTAAATTCTGCAAATAGATCACCAGGACTTTCTCTGGATGTGCACACTCTGGCAGGACTTGCAGCAGAGCATATTCACTCCTGTCACCGCCCCCAAACCCATGGTGGGTGCTCGGTAAAGAGTGGTGGAGCAGCTAAGTGCACAAGGCACAGTGCCCATGCACTTGGGTGTAGCCAGGCCTTGTGCATAAAGACTAGTGACTTCAAGGGGCACCGGAGTTTGGGGACCCCCCCATAAAGAGCAGGAGGTTACAGGCTGGCTCCAGGGATGTGCACAGCATCTGCACATGCGCAGAAGGCAGGGTGGGCTGTGGCCAGACCCTAGGTGGTCGGATGGCGACTTTTTGTCCTGGATCTCTATCACGCACTCCGGACACCCGCCACGGAGGTGATTACTTTGCTATCACAGAATGGATTTTGGCCGCGAGTCAAGAAGAGCTCTTGCTTCCCTGCTAAACGATGGCAAATCAATTTGAGGTCTCGGCTGGAGCTGCTGATTAGGGCTGGCAGCCAGGGAGCCTCTGGCTGCTGGAGCCAAAGGCGGGCTAGGGAAGGCCTTGGGGAGGACAGGGCAGGCAGGAGCGGGGCACCAGGTCGAGGTTCCAGCCTTCTCTGGGGAGGCAGGAGAAGCCCAAGTGGGTTGCTGTCCAGGTGTGGAGGTGCAAACTCTGTTTACATAGGGTGAATATATTAATGCTATGAGCCGTCCTCTATTGAGCTCGTGGGGTGTGTGTGTGTGTGTGTGTGTGTACTGACCAAACCAAACCCACTGCTCCAGAGTTGATGCAGACTCATAATGACCCCCCAGAGGACAGAGAAGAACTGCCCATAACGCTCCCCAGGCTGTTAATCCTCATAGAAGGACATCTTTCTCCTGGGGAATGGCTTGTACGTTTGAACTGCCAATCTTTTGGGGAACAGCTGAGCACGTAACCACTGCACCTGTGTGTATGTTGGGGCGGGGAGAACTTGGCACTATTGTGCCCATTGTCATGAGTAGAGAAGCAAACCAAAACTCAGAGCAGCTGAGTCTTCTGCTGAAGACCAGACAGAGACTTGGCATTCAAAGCCAGGCCTGAATCTAAAGTGCTCCTTTATTATAACCCCTGACTTGTGAGCCTTAGCTTTCTCAGGTGTTAAGTGGAGATCGTACTGACTCCACAGAGTGCTGTCAGGCTGAAGAGAGGTGGTGCCTTCCATGCAATTAGCTATTGGGTTTGGCATATAGCAGGTGCTTAGCAAGTGGGGCTCCCTGACCTGCCCTCCCTTTTTCTTGTGCCAAATGCTTCTCACAAAGAGAGTATCAGATCTTTCCTCTGTTTCCTTTTACCTTCCTCCTGTCCCCCCTAGCAAAGCTATGGATAGAAGTATAAACATAGGAGTATATATATGTAAATACATTAATTCATAAAAATAGAGGTATTGGCATATGCGCATATATTTATATGGCAATACATTGAGGTAGTGGATGGACTTTGGGCCTCAGCTCAAGCCCTGCCTCAATGCAGGAACACTTTGTTCTAGCAACCTGGTATTCTGTGATGCTCACCTCCCTGCATGATCGCTAAAGACAAAATGTGTGCACCAGCAAATGTGGTGAAGAAAGCTGATGGTGCCCGGCTATCAAAAGATATAGCATCTGGGGTCTGAAAGGCTTGAAGTTAAACAAGCCTAGTTGAGAAGCAACAAACCTACACGGAAGAAGCACACCAGCCTGTGTGATCATGAGGTGACTACAGGATCCGGTAACAGGCACCAGAAGACTCAAAACAAACAAACAAAACCATATTGTTGAGAATGAGGGGGGTCGGAGCAGAGACTCAAAACCCATCTGTAGACAATAGGACATCCCCTCACAAGAAGGGTCACAAGGCAGGGATGGGTCAACCAGGGTGAAGTATAGCACTGATAAAACACACAATATTCCTCTGGTTCTTTGAGGCTTCCTCACTCCCCACTATGATGAGCCCAGTCCTGCCTTTCAGTTCTGGCTAGACTGGAGCATGTACACCGGTACAGATCAGAGCTCACAACACATGGAATCCAGGTCAGATAAACCCCTCAGGAACAGAAATGGTAGTAGCAATACCAGGAGGGGGTGGGAGGAGAGGAGGGAATGAAGGCGGAACCAATCACAATTATGGACACATAACCACACCTCCCCCACCCCAGGGAGACAGACAATAGAAGCCGTGGGGGAAGGGAGGCAGTGGTCAGTGTAAGATATGAAAATAAAAATAATTTATAATTTATCAAGGGGTCATGAGGGTAGAAGGGGAGGAAGGTAGAAAAGGAGGAGATGATACCAAGGGCTCAAATAGAAAATAAATGTTTAGAAAATGATGATGGCAACATATGCACAGATATGCTTGATACAATTGATGTATGGATTGTTATAAGAGCTCTAAGAGTCCCCAATAAAATGAACTTTAAAAAAGAGAGAGAGAATATCAGGGAGTCGATGTGGCGGAGAATTGGGGAGGACAGGGCCTGAGCCAGGGTTGGGTGGGTGCGTGCCCTGGCTCTGGAGTCCAGGAAGCTGCTCCCACCCACCGACTGGGCCTGTTCGAGGAGGCAGCTCCACGCTGGAGAGGAAAGTGGCCAGCCTGAACTCCGAGGGGTGCCGTCTGCGTTCCTGGGCAGGTCTTTGCCTTTGGAGAGCTGGGCATTTAGAGCTGTCTCCAGCCGGAGAATCCCAGCTGAGAAAACATTGTCCTCAGGGGGTATCAAATCATCTTTCAGATCAAGCAAGAAGCCCCAATTAATTACAAGTGCTAAGTGAGTGGCCTGGAAGCCGGGATGGGAGTCAATTAAAGAGGTGCTGGAGGAAGCTTCATTAACCCCCTGCCTCCTGGCAGCACTGGGGTGGGGAGAGAGAAGGAACCTGGCTGGCTATGTGTAACGAGCTGCCCGACTGTGGGACGTGGGGCAGCAGAGAGGGCCCCACAGCAGAGGCTGCAGAGGGAAGAGTGTGCTGGGTGGAAGGGGGTTGCACTTGCAATTCCCTTCCTGCTCCGGGTTTCTCGATTTCCTGGGCCTTGATCCCCTGTTGTGCAGGAAGTGGTCAGGACAGCCCTCCACGTGGGGGCTTCGCGCAGTGTGGTTTGTGTTGCTCATGGGTGAGCCCACGTGGAGAGCCATCTGCCCGCCGAGCTCGCTCCTCAGGCACCTCAAACCCAGCCGCCCAAACCAAATTCGTTTCCCCCAGACGGTCTCCTCCCGTTGCCCGGATCTTGGTAAATGTTCTTTCCCACATGGAGGCCCAGGTGTGAACCGCCTGGACCCTCCCTCCTCCGTGCTCCCCACACCCAGTCAATTTCTGTTGATCTGCCCTCCTTCGGCATTGCCCTGCTCACTGCAAGCTTAACAGTTCAAAACCAGTCATTTCTTCGGAGAAAGGTGGGGCTTTCTAATCCCATCAAGAGTTATGGTGTCCTAAACTCACAGGGCCAGTTCTGCCCTGTCCTAGCGTGTCTTTATGAGTCAGCATCGGCTCCGCGGCAGGGGGTTTGTGTTTCTGGTTTCATGTCCTCATGCGCGTGGGCGTTGGACAATGAACAAGGAAGACCGTGGAAGAACGGATGCAATTGAATGATGGTGTGGGGCTGGCCACGAATATTGAAGGAACTGCGGGCTGGGCGAAAGAACAAGCAAATCTGTCTTGAAAGAAGTACAGCTAGAAGGCACCTTTGAAGCAAGGGGAGCGAGATCTCCTCTCCAGTACTTTGGACGTGTTATTAGGAGAGACTGGTCCCCGGCAAAGGGCATTGTGCTCCTACAGTCAAAGGTCCTGGGGAACAAGGCAGACCCTCACCAGGTGGATGGACACAGTGGCTGCAGCAGTGGGCTCACCCAAGAGAATAATTGGGAGGGTGGCACAGGACTGGGTTTCTATGGGGTCACTATGAGTTGGAACAGACTTGGTGGCACCTAACAACAATCAAAGAGCCCTGTTGGCCTAGTGGTTCCACAGTGGGCTGCGATCCGCATGGTCGGCAGTTCAAAACCACCAGCCCCTGTACGGGGGAAAAAGGCTGGGTTTTCTACTCCTGTGGACAGCTACAGTCTCGAAAACCCACAGGGGGTCCCTATGAGTCAGCATTGACTGGATGGCAGTAAACGTGGGTTCGTTGGGTTAACAACAATCACATGTCCCTTCACTCTCCCGGCTTCCCATTGCCATTACCAGAGAGGTCAGGCCTCATCAGGTGTGAACCTGACATGGCGCCGGCTGTGCCTGGCTCCTTGCTTCCAGTTTCCACACAGGCTTGTCAACAGGCACATCGGATTGTGCTGTGCCTCCTCATAGCCTACAGGTAGAGCCCAGGCTATGAGTGAAGACTTGGGGAGTCTGCACCCCTGTCCAAGTTCTCTAGGCTCTCTTCACTAAGCCCTCAATCAGTTCCTGCAGATACCGTGTCTCCCCTTCCCTCTCCCACCACGTGCGGAATCGCTTCTCTCCTGCTCCTGCTAGCTAGCCCCTCTGCCGTCCTCCACCAGAGAAGACTCTTCCTTTCCCCGAAGGCTCATTTCAGATGTCTCCTCTCCTAAGGAGCTTTCCCTGAGCACCTGCTGTGTAGACTCTGGTGGGTCACTGGTCTGCTGAGCTGTGTGTCTGCTCCACTCGAGGCGGATGCCTGGATGGGAGGGGCTGGGCAGTTCGCATCCTTGGTGTCAAGTGTAGAGGAAGGTGTAATTTATTTAACTTCTTAAGTCTCTTCGGAGGAGACCTTCAGGATGCTGATATTTGCCGAGTGGTGAACAGGGCACGGGGGACCAGGCTGGTATTTGAGGATGCCATGGAATGGAGAGGAGAGAAGGGGCGAAGTCTCTGGGTCAGATTAGTGAGGATGGAGTTGGCTCTTGGGAGGACCATGTCGGGGTGCTGGGAGGAGCCCTGGCAGGGGCTCTCAGGGAGGCCCATAGGCCTCATGCTCTCTTTCTCTCACCTCCTCGCCTTTGGAAGAGAATCCCCTCAGGTTGGCAGAAGCCCTGGGGAGTTTGCCACTGGCTGCTGCCCCAGATCTGGGGCTCTCCTCTCACCACTTGCGACTGAAGAGGTTTGGGCCTGTGGTCCCTTGGGGGTTCCGCTTGGTCCCAGCTGCTATGTAGGCATGGAGGAGTTTCGCCTCAGCCTCCTGGGTGGGCAGCCTGTAAGATGTTCCCGGTGATCCCACAAACCAGCCCCATTCCCCCACCTCCTCCACCCCTCTTAGCCATCCACACCCTCCTGTAATCTTCTCCCCATAAGTGTGGGCAGGAACCATGACTTCTTCCAATCAACAGAGTGGCCAAGGTGATGTGATGTAACTTTCGGAATCAGGCCACCCAAGATCGTGGCTTCTAGCTTGCTGTTTCCGCTGCGGATCCCTTTGTGGCGTTCTTGGCTCCCTCACCCCCAAGCCAGCTGCCGCTGAGAGCTGCCCGGTGGAGAGGCGCTGTGGCCTTTAACTAACAGCCCTCAAAGAACAGAGACTCCCAGTCCAACAGGAAGTGAATTGGCCAACAACCATGTGAGCTTGGAAGAAGATTCTTTCTCAGTCGAGCCTTCAGATGAGAGCGTCCCCCCTCCCCCACCCCCACATGGGCACTTTAATTTGAGCCCTGTGAGAAACCCTGAACAGAGGACCCAGCTAAGTCACGGGTGGACTCGTGGATGGTGAGATATCAGTGTGTGTGGTTCTGAAGCAGCGGCGTTGGTGGCCATTTGTAATTAGCAACAAATAAGGGGTTAGCAGCTCTCTGTACAGAGTTCCCTCGGATCCAAGGTGAGCTCGGGCATTCTGCTGCTCATAGTGCTGGAGCCCCGGGTCCTGGGCAGGTGGGGAGAACTGCAGGAGGGATGGTGTCAAGGTACAGAAGAGGGAGGCTTCACCGACCACCCGCCCCCCCTGCTATCCTGTAAGTGCAGGTGCTAAAGGGAACATGACTGCCATCACCCCACTGGCTGACAGGAAAGGACGGGCCCTCAGCCTGCACTGGGCTCCTGGGCAACCCCTTCAGTCTGAGTTTCTGAGAGGCCCCTGGGCACAGCAGCTTGTTTAGGGTGACTCCACGGACCCCACCTGAGCCTCGGTCCTGATGCTCTGTGTCTCGGAAGCAGCGTGGCCCCAGACCCTACATGGTCCCGGGAGAGCAGGCCGGGTCAGCAAGGACATCTCAGAGCAGGGGATGCTGGGGTTGAGTCTCAAAAACAGAGGAGTCCGAGGTACCGGGCTGACTACACAGCATAAATTGGCATGTTGTGGGTGAGGGGGTGAAGGGTGGGGAGGGGGTGCCTGGTGGGCTTGGGGCACACAGCAGGTGTGGGTCTGATCTAGCTAACAGGTTATCCATGTGGATGCCCTCTTGTTTGCCTTGGGCAGACAGTGAAGCGTGTTGGGTGAGGGAGCGGCTTGGTTCAGTTTGCCTTTTAGGGGAGTCTTCTGGGGGAGCCCTCATGGGGTGGCAGTTAGGTGCTGGGCTGTGAACCACAGGGCTGGCAGTGAGAAATCACGCAGCTTTCCACTCCTTTGATGAGCCACAGTCTCGCAAACCCATTCCGCCCCATGGGTCGCTGGGAGTCGGCATGGAACAGATGGCAGTGATGAGTGATGGTGAGGGCAGTGGGGACAAGATCGGGGGAGGGGAGGGGTGGAGCCTGGGAGACAGTGTGTGGGTGGTGAGGGGGGTCAGCCAAGAGGGGAAGAAGGGAGGGAGGGAGGAGGGGTGGCTGAATGTAAGGCGAGGCAATGTGGGGTGTCAGGAGAGGGTGCTGACTCAGTTCTGACTCCTCATCAGAGCCTGGGAAGCATCTGTATTCAGGCGGAAACCCCGTGGTGTCCTGGTGGTCCCGGCCCCTGCATGGCCTGGCCCAGGGAGGGTACCCCATCAATATGGAACCGAAGATTGACGTACTCTTGTGACTCAGCCGTAGCTCAGGGTGCCTCACTGGAAGAGCTGCGTTACTGGTGGTCAGAGGTGGGATCCGGTGGGTGGGCAGGAGGGAGGAGTGCCCTGGATACTGGCCTTGGTTGATTTGGGGGGTAGTTTCCACAGTATCGAGGCCAGGAGCCAGGGTAAAGCTGAGGGGTGTTTGTAGGGGGAGGGGAGGGTGGACAGGGCACCGGGGCTCCCTTCATTGGTGACTACGCGTCCCGGCTTTAGCTGTGGTCATGGCGGGTGGACAGACAGAAGAGGACGGACAGACAGAAGAGCCGCAGCGCAAGGTCTTTTCTTTGTTGTGGTGGTTGGTTTGGTACACCTGTACCGAGCATTTGCGTCATACAAAGGGGGGGAGCGACAGCCATGGCTTTTGGTCAGGTTCAGGGGGGCATGAGGGGGTGCCCCTCCCCTCCCCCCAGGCACTGACACATTGAAAAGAAGCAGAGCAACAAGGACACAGCAAACTAGGGAAAGGGGGGCCCCTGTGGGAGGGAGCAGGATGGTCGTCCTCAGGGGGCCGCATGGGGACCCTGCCCAGGGCCAGCAGCACACTTCCCGAGGCGTGTCCTCAGGCCTGGGAAACGTTCCCTCCATGGAGGGGGACCCTCCTCCAGCCTCCCAGTGGGGACCCAGAAAGACGGGCAGGTGGGAACCCTGCCAGTTGGTCCTCGGAGGTCCTCGGGGCTAGGAAGTGTACCACCCCCTTGGGTGGTTGCTTCACCTACCAGCTACCCTGACTTCGAGGGTCCTAGGTGGAAACCCTCCCGCCTTTCTCCTTTCACAGGTCCCTCCCTCACGCCTGGGAGAGGCGACTCCCCGCCTCCTCTGGGAGGAACTCCCCACACGGCTCTGCCGTGAAGGACGCCTTCTGGAAGCTTCCTGGGAACCTGGACGTGGCACCCAGTCAGGGCAGACCCTTTTCCTTCTCTGGGGGCTGGGGAGCTGGGTCCTAGGCACACAGCATAGCGAGGTCCTCTGCCCCCACCCTCGCGCACGAAAGTGGGGGTGAACCTCCTTCTTTGAAGCTCACCCTGTTTCCGCCCACACGCTCCTTCTGCCCCCTCGCTGGGCTGCTCTCGTGCTTGCCGGTGCAGACTAGTCCATCGCTGGGCCTCTCCCTCTGTCGCCTGGCTGTGTCCCTTGCACGTGGCCCCATTTGTCTAGGACGCAGTTCTTCCCATGCGATGGGCAACACACCATGTGCCCAGATCACACCCTGGTCACATCCTTTCCCCGCCACATGTTGTGCCTTTATGCCTGTGTGCTGCTCAGCCACCCTCCTGCCTGGGCCCCAGGCCAGGCCAGCTTCCCTCCCCAGGCAGGCCTGGGTGCAGAAAGGCAGCTACCATATCTCACCTGGCTTGAGCCTGACCACTGGGCAGTGGCTGGAGCCAGGTGCTCGGGCAGGTATTCGCCCCTGGCTTCTTCCTCCAGGAAGACCTCAAGGCCTGTGGTTCAGGAGCAGGTGGGGGGCATCTGGAGAGAGGAGTCCTGTCTGTGCTCCTAGATTAAACCAGCCTGGAGGCAGTTGTGGTGGGGAGGGGGCTTGGGTGTTGAAAAGCCCCAACCTACTCTGGGGGTGAGAGACCCCCTTTGGCAGCTGCAGAGACCACCGGGGTGTGTGTGCTGAGCACTGGGGTCCCTCAGGCTCGTCCCCAGTGCCCTGCAGGGCTGGGTTCCTGCTCACCTGGGACTCCTTGATGCACTCTGTGCCCTGGAGCCTCGGCAGAGGGTCTACCCTGTTTCCAGGCAGGGCTCTTGCACAGAGTGTGGGGAGACTTGGGGCCTCTGAACTGGGCCCTGCTGGTTTCTGTCCCAGGACTGATCCCAGGGCTATTCAGAACGACCATCCTGCCCAGGATAACAGACACGGACAGACAAGCTGACAGCAGGGGTGCAAAGTGGCTCCCCATCACAGACACGGGCACAGACAGCGGGCCCTGTGGGCCCAGACACAGGGGCACAAGGGGAAGAGGCGGGGGAGGCGGGCAAGTCTGGGGAGTTCAAGCCTCAGAGGCCTTGCTCCCCAGAGAAGGGACACACCAGTGACTTTTCTGGTTCCCTAAACATATGGATTGTTTTGTCTCGTCTTGAAAGTATTGCAATCTAACTGATATGGCTTTAACTATTGGAAACGGACAGAGAAGACACACGTCTCTCTGAAAGAAAAGCATAAATCCACTAAAATGGAAAACCTGCAGGATGCAAACTGGGGTCAAAGGAGCAGGGGCGTTGGGGCAAGTCGCCCCTTCTCTGGCCCCTGCTCGTGGGATAGGCCCTGGCAGGGCCCAGCATGGCTTCTTGGGGCACGGCCTGGACCCGTTACAGAGACTTCTGAGGACCTCAGGCAGGAACCCCCAAGGGTAGGAGGACAGGAGGCCAAGGACAAGGGCTGCTCTGGGATGTGGCTGCCCAGGAGGAATGGTCCCCAGGCAGGCAAGGAGACTTCTCACTCATGTCCCGTTCTCCAACATTTGCCACTGCACACAAGGACCTTTTCAGAGCCACACCCATGCACGCAATGCTTGAGCACATCTGACAGTTCCCTCCAGCGCGCGCGTGTACACACACACACACACACACACACACACACACACACACACACTGTAGATCTCGAATCTCTGACACACACAGGAGATGGCTAGCACCCACGCACCACATTCCCAACCCGCATGCTCACACACACACTCTCCAACACACGGCTTGGCTCATGCACACACACATGCACTCGGATATCTGCAAGCGCACACATAATCTTTGGCTGCACACAATTGCCGGTGTAGTCTCAGGCATGCATGGGCACAGACTCCCCCTACACTTTCAATCCTTGGCTCCCCCAGTTCTCACAAATGGGACTGGACTGGAGATCCTGACAATTTAGGGGTGGGGACATGTCAGTGAGATCTCAGACATCCCAGAGGGGAGTTTGTTCTTGGCCAGTGACGTGGATGGACAGATGATGTCTGTCAGTGGGAACTGGCTTCTACTTAAGGGCTTGGGGCTTTGGCTAGGAAGGGTCCTCCTGGGGCCCCTGGCCCTGGAAGCACATGGTTGGGACAAGTGGGAGAGGGGGTGGACAGGAATGGGGGCAGCCTGGCCACACGAATGGGGAGTCCCCATGGCATGGGCGGATGCTGCCCAATGGCTCCAAGTGTTTTCTGAGGGTCCTGGCAGCTCCTTGGCTGGGCAAGCGGGGCCCAGCCTGGCAGTGGAGCCCCAGGACCTAGGAGGGGTTGGGGAAACAAAGGGATGTCCTATTTTGGGGTCCCTCCACAGATATACTACAATCCAAAGAGGATCCATTTGGAGGGACTGGCTTGGCAGGGGCTATGCCTCTCTGGGTGGGGCTGCGAGGGTCTTTCTGGGCTGGGTGCCACTGGGGGAGGGGAGAACAGCCCCAGTTTCCTGTCCAGACCCGGGCCTGGCTGGAATTCAGTGGGTCCTCCCAGGCTGGTGCCTATGGGGTAGGTTTACCCCAATTCCCTTCCTCAGCGCTCCTGCCCTGACCTGGAGGCAGGCCTATGGGGGTCAGAGGCCGAAGGTCAGCATGCTGGGCAGGGCTGGAATGTGTCATTACTTTGGCTGGCTGGGGACAATGGTCCACCTGGCAGTGGGGAGCATGAAGGAATGTGTGTGTGTGTGTGTGGGGGTGGGAGTTACCACACCAACAAAGACCCTGGGTCTCCTGTGGTGGGGGGCGGGGTGAGGGAGGGGCAGTGCCTTCAGGCCTGGGTTCCAGCAGAGTAACTGGGGAAAAGCTGTCTTCCCTTTCTCCAGCCTCCTGGGAGTTGGGTGGGGCCCGGTATCCTGGGGTGAAAAGGGTCCAGGGAGTGCTGAGGGGGAGGAGCCCCTGGCCAGGGAAGGGGGGCAGAGGCCAACTGAGGTTTTCCCCTTCAGAACTGAGACTGAACTGAATAAAAAAGAAAAGAACAAATCAAAGAAACAGGAAAAAGTAACCAGTGGCGCGGGGTGGGGACAGGAGGGCCCGTTACTTCTTGAACATGTCCTGCAGTGGCCCGGGCAGGTATTTGAGCACCGTGTCCAGGATGCTCTCCTCCTCCTCCTCCTCCTCGTCCCCACAGCCTGCAGGGATGGCCTTCTTGGGTCGGGTCAGGCTCCCCTCACAGGGCTGCTCCATGGCAGCTTTTTCCTCGGCCTCTTTCTCTTCCTTCTTCTTCAGTCCATACTGGAGAGGGGCAGGGGGGAGACAGACGTGAATAGGGTTATCAGAGAACCAGGCCAGGCAGACCCCTGAAAGCCTCCCTGCACCTCAGTTTCCTCGTCTATACAATGGGGCGAAGGACCCTTTCCTTCTGGAATGGTGTCTCGTGCTCAGGAGGTCCGACCGAGCTTGGGGCTTCCTCTGACCGGCTATCTCAAAATCCCAAGAGATCTAAACACGGAAAGTTCGCCCAAGGTTTAGGAGCAAAACCTTCTCCAAACTGATGGGGGGCTGTCTTCTTGCAGTATTTGTGACGGGATGCATCGCACTGTTTGGCCTCAGGGGGCACCCTCAGGACTGAAAGGCCACAGGAAACACACATTTTTTTCTAAGGGGCCTGCATTCTGAATTCCATGCCTATGCTCCTCACCGGCTTCAGGAGGAGCTTGTGAGCCCCCGCCAGGACACCCGATCTCCCATTTACCTAGTGCATGCTCTTATTTGAGTGATCCTCGGTTGGTGCTGGGCTGCTAATCTAAAGGCGGTGGTTCGAATCCCCGCAGCGGAACCACAGAGGACAAGGCCTGGCGATGCGTTTCCATTAAGCTGACAGCCAAGAGCATGCTATGGAGCAGCTCTACCCTGACACACGAGCCTGGAAGGGAGAATTGACCGGACGGCCACTAACAAGGACTACAAGCCTCCCTGGATGGTGTGCTGGTGAGTGAGATCCATTTTTCTGGTAGGACCAGTGAGACTTGGAGGGGCTAAGGCTTGAGGTGAGAGCAGGGATTTAGGGGAGCCTGAGCCGAGAAGCCCTGGTGGTTTAGTGGTTCCGTGTTGGGTTGTGATCCACCAGGTCAACCGTTTGAAACCAGCAGCTGCTACAAAAGACTAGCCTTTCTATGCCTGTAAAGCTACAGTCCCTGAAAACTCACAGGGGCACTTCTACCCTGTCCTCTATGGTCACTATGAGTCTGCATCCACTCGATGGCAGTGAGTTTTCAGGGCTTTTTTGGAGCTGGGGGCTGGGAGGGCTGGTTTGACCCCTCAAATCCACGCCTGCCTTCGGCCGCTGACCTTGTCTCGGATCTGCTGCCGGACCTTCTCGCGCTCGGCTTCCATTCGCGCATGCTTGGCCTTGCGCTCCTCCTCCTGTTGCCTGAGGGCCTCCTGCCGTTCCTCCTCCTTCTTCTGCGCATCCGGGTCCTTCTCTTCCTCTCCCCCCAACATCTTCCCCATGTCCTTGGTGGCCCCTACAGCCGGGAGAGGCAAGGAAGGAAACGGGGCGGGATTAGCTCAGCAGCAGAGGCCTAGGATGGGGCAGAGGGCTTAGATACCCTGAGATCCCTCCCCTGGGACCAGGGTCAGAGGTGCGGGCCTTACCTCCGAGGGCCTGCTTCATGACGAAGTCCATACTGCTGGTTCGGGTTCACGTGTTCTAGTCCACGGCCGGATTCACTGGCAGCACTCGCTGCAGGTCTGGTTCCGCGGGAGATGTCCCAACCTGCACAGGAGGAGTTGGGGATGATGGGAGAGGCCACTGCGCGCGTGCGCAGGGAGGGGGAGCTAGGCTGACCAGCGACCACACTTGGGTTTAGGACCCAGGGGAAAAAAGGGTCAGCACTTGACTATGATGGCGAGGATGCTCGGAGCAGTTCTGTTGTGCATAGGGTTGTTATGGGTAAGAGCCGAGTGCACAGCCCCTAACAACAACAATAACGAGCTGGAAGGTTGGCAGTTGGAACCCACACAGCTACACCATGGAAGAATGGCCAGGCGACCTGTTTCTGCAAAGATTCCAATCCAAACTCACCACCATTGAGGCCATTCTGACACAGAGTGACCCCATTCGAAAGAGGAGAGCTGCCCCTGTTGGTTTCCTTTATGGGAGCAGAAAGCCTCCCCGGGAGCTGCTGGTGGATTTGAACTGCTGACCTTGTGGTTGGCAGGCCAACTCCTAACCCACTATGCCACCAGGTTACAACTAAGAAAGCCCTGGAAGTGGGGGGGGCGCAGTTCTAGTTTGCAACACATGGGGTCTCTATGAATCAGAATCATCCTGACTGGCAACGAGTTTCTTTTTGCTGTGTACTAGGCACACCTTTGTACGGCCAAATGGCTTCTCAGGCCTAGTTTAAAATCTCTGTCTTAACCATAGGATGCTAAGTGGAGCCAGGAGTATTTGAAGAGCCTGGAAGACCTGGGTTCTGATGCCCATGCACTCCTTTTGTTGCAAAATGGCCTCTGGTTAAGTTATGTCCTCTCGCTGAACCCCAGCTTCCTCCTCTACAAGAAAACAGACAGGGAAGTGCCTGGATTTACGGGGCCACTGGGAAGATTGGGGAGGATTCCAGCCTGGGCCTGGGATGGCCATTGGACCCATCCAAAGGTCACAGGGCCCGTGCTCAGGGCCCCAGTAAGTCAGTGATGGGTGACAAATACCTCACTTCAGTGAACACATTCAGACATTGGAAATTAAACCAGTGCTATGATCACAGCATATAGGAACATTGAGTGTTTTATGGCTCAGTGTTAATTTTAAATTTCAATGTCACATGGGGAGGTGTTGGAGGTATTCTTATTGTGTGTGTGTGGAGGGGGGGGGGCCCTTGGTGCCTTGAAAGTGTCTGGCACGGGGCCTGGTGGAAGCTCAGCTAACGTTAGCCCTCCTTTCCCTCTTCCTAAGTCACTGGCTTTTTATTATGTTTTTTCCCTTTGGAAAAGTGCTCAGAAGAAGGTCTCCAAATAAAATCTTCATAGGAATCTATTATGCAAAAGATGTAAAAGTGGACGATCTGTAGTCTCTACCCTTGATCTCCTTCCCAGGCTCCCCTCAAACCCTAGAGAATTCAGACTCTCAGGTGCTCTAATACTTACAGATCTTTATATTTTAACTATTAGGCTTCATGGTTGTTTTATTGGGCAAAAAACTCTCAAACTCTCTGCCATCGACTCAATTCTGACTCATAGCGACCCTATAGGACAGGGCAGACCTATTCCTGTGGGTTTCTGAGACTGTAACTTTTTAGGGGAGTAGAAAGCCTCATCTTTCTCCTGCAGAGTGGCTGGTGGTTTTGAACTGTTGACCTGATTGTTAGCAGAGGAAAAGCATAACCCACTGTGTCACTGGATGTGAATGGGGACCTACATGAGTTATGCAAAGAATTCCATGAATTGATGGGCAGCTGAGGCCAGATCTGCTTCACAAGGCTTTTCCTCCCACAGAGCCTGAGGGAGGGTCTTTATGACTTGCTAAGGGGAACCATAGGTCCGAGGTTGGTGCAAACAGCATTCAACTACCACCCTAAAGATTACTGGTTCTAACCCACCCAGTGGTGTTTCTACAAAGATGACAGCCAAGACAAGTTTAGAGAACATCTCAACACTGTAACCCTCAAGGTCACTATGAGTCAGAATCAACGCATGGTTTTGATTTTAGGAAAAACAAGGGATCTTGGAAAATGCCCCAGAGGCCAGGCCGGATATTAGAACCAGGTTGAGCTTAAGGTTGATGGCTGTTCATTGATGATGAATTTTCTTCATTTCTTTCAAAATGAGAAAACATATCAGTAGACTGACATCTTTCCTTGATATGGTCCCCAAGAGCTTATCTGAGGACTTCTATGTGATCAGACTACCTAATAGGTAGTGGGGGAAAATCCTCTCAGCCTTTGGCATCAGGCTTTGGTGTCAGACATACCTAGTTTGAAACCCCTGTGCCAATGCTTATTGGCTGTGGGTACCAGTGTGCTTTGCAAGACGGAGGGTACCCTTGTGCAGATGTGTGAAGGAGAAGAAGACGTATTGATCACATGCCTGGGATGTAGTTGGCACTCATAAAATGTTAGCGATCGCTGAATTCATGCCTATAGAGACGAGCCCCCAAAGAACTCGGCTTTCCAGGAAATTCGAGGGAACCCAGCACGACCCTGAATGCTGAGCCTGATGGTTGCTAGGTTTAGCCACTCAGATGTTTTCACTTGATTGAAAACATTGTGAAAAGACTGCGTTTCTAAGAACAAGAAAGGAACAATGTAATCATCAAATGATTTCAGGAACCATTGGGTTCCCACTCTGTGCTTACATGCAGCGCAAGGAAGTTCAGGTGGTGGTGGAGGATGCAGGACTCTAATTTGAAATTCTTCAAATTGGTCAACAGGACAGCTGGGCTTTCACCCCAGCCCGGTCGGGCCCTAGCTTGCTGGGTGATTCTGGCAGGTCTCTTGCTTGGCCCAGATGATCTTTGCAACCCTTTCCAGTGCTTCCGCTTGAGGCCTCCTGCAGCGGTTTGACTGCTGACCGCCCCTGGGCCCCACGAGTCTCCCCTCTTGATTCCGTGGCTCAGTTCTCTCCTCTCCCCACACCTCCAGCTGCTTTCTTCCTTCTTTTCTCTCTCTGATGCCTTCTCTTTCTTCAATAGGCTTGTTTTCCAGAACTCCGACCCCAACCCTCTTGACCTCTCTCACAGACCTCTCTTCTGGGGTCCAGACCTTTCTATTCATCCATCCACTTGTTATTCATTCACAAGTGTTGGTTGAGCACCTACTATATATACCAGGCAATGTGGACTCACTCACTCACTCACTCACTCACTCACTCACTCACTCACTCACTCACTCACTGCCATACAGTCGCTGCCGACACCCAGCGATCTTATAGGACAGGGCAGAGCTGCCTCTGTGGATTTCCAAGATAAATTCTCGACGGAAGTAGAAAGCCCTGTCTTTCTCCCATGGAGTGGCCGGTGGTTTACAACTGCTAACTTTGCAATTAGCAGCCCAACGTCTAACCACTAGACCAGCAGGCTTCCTGGGCACTGGAATATAACAGCCAACAGGACTGACAAAATCCTGCTCTCATGCAGAGTACATTATGGGATGTGAGTGTGTAGGGGAACAGGCAATAACTAAGTCAAGACAGGTATTCCTTTTTCCCTGGATGTCCCACGGGTGCCTTTTATCTCCTTCCTGACTTCTCTGTTCCGATGCATCCATTCAGCAAACACCCATTTCACCCTGTCCTGGGCCCCCAGTACTCAAGAGTTGACTCTTGTGAAGCTCAACTCCTCATTCTTGGTGAGTTGTGCTCTTAGCCTGCTGGGATTAGGTCGCTGCACATCTGGGGGTCCACCCTGAAGTTCTGCCGGGTAATTGCAGCATGGCTGTCTCTGTTGCTGAGCAATTTCTCCATTCACCCTGGACAATCCGGGTTTTTCTGACTCACTGTCTCCTCCAACCCATGACCCTCAGCAGGTGGCGGTCTTCCCACTTCAGGAGGTGCAGTAGAAGGCCTGTGGGCTCTGGGATCAGGCACACCTGACTTTGGTCTCCAATCTCCCACTTTATAGCCGTGTAATGTTGACTTAGACTCTCTGCTTCCAGTGTCTTTATAAAGGGTGGATTACAACCCCGCGGTGAATGATTAGAGCTAGCCTGTGGGATATATTGGATGCATGATGGGTGCTCAGTAGTTGAGGGGTGCCAGCTCTTGCAACCTCCTCTCCTAATTCAGGAGGAAGAGGGCTCCCTCTTTCCGGCTGCAGACAATCTATGTGCCACCTCCCCGCACCCCTCCCTCTCGATCCATTCATCATTCTCTCTTCCTCCCATCTTCAGTCTCTTCTCCACAGAGCCCTTTAAGCCCCTCCTCTCCACTCCTTCTTCCTTGGAGCCTGCCTTTCCCTCGTCTCTGCCCTCTTTGTGATGGGGTGGGAATGGGTGTGTGTGTGTCTCCTTTTCTGCTGTTCCCAGGCAAGTCCTGTCATTCCGGTATCTCCTGGCCACCAAGCCTGCCCTCTCTGGGGCACCAGAGGCCTCCTAGAGGGTAGGCCCTGCAGTGTCTTCCCAGCCTCCCCCTCCTCCATCTCCTGGCAGCATCTGAGGTTGCGGATGACACCTCCCAACTGTGGCCAGCCTTCTTCCTGAATCTCCTCTCTGATTCCTCACCTGGAATGCTTGCCATCTTCACCCTGCTTATCAGAAAGCATTTCTCTCTACTGTTCCTTGCTTCTGAAATGTACTTGTTCCCTCAGCAATCTCTCTCCTGCTCCCACTCCCACTACTCCCCTCCTCCGCTGCCTTCCTTGGGAATCTCATCTACCCCATAAGTTTGGTGTCCTTGAGCCGCACGTGGGGATCTCTCTCTTCCTCTCTCTCTCCCTCCAAACCTGTGCATTTAAACATTTTGTAATTGGTTCTATTTCGATCTTTTTCAAACCTTTCCCCCATGATATGTAGCAGAGCTTCATTCTGTATTCATTGTTCCGATCTGTATCTCTTTAACAATTTTACTTACTTATGTGATATTTTACACCTGGCAAGTCTAATATCTGGAATTCCAAGGGAGGTGATCTAAATCTGCAAAACTGCACATTCAGATTGGCTTCTGGGTGTGGTCACGTGGAGCATCTCAAATCCCAGTCTCCCCAAAGAGCGGTCTCAGCCTCGCCTTCCACACAAGCATCTCTATCTCCTATGTGCCTTCAAGACCACTTGCCTCAACTCAGAACTCCAGAACCAGCAAAGGCTTCCTTCCTTCCCTCACTTCACTGCCTCTGCAAACATCCTCCGAGCACCTGCTCTGTGCCAGGCATTGTCTGGGGGCTGGGTCTGAGACAGGGAACACGTGAGTCCCTGCAACTGTTCTCACAGTCCACAGGGGTGGCAGGCAAGGGACTGGGGGAGAAGTCTGGAGATTCTGGCTTCATAATACTTCTGGCATCCATACCTTCTGCTCTTATTGCTGCTAATGCTTGTCCCAGGGCCTTGGGGTTCTGGATCTGTGCAGAAGCTCTAAGGCTATCCCTCCCCCAGCTCTCATCCATCCTCTGCATAGCCGTCTGGTTAATCTTCCTAAAGGGCAGATCTCCTTGTGCAAATGTACCCTGCAATGGCTCCCCGTGGCCTTGTTAAGCAACCAGAGTCCTTGCTCCAACCTGCAGTCTTGCACAGTCTAGCACTCGCCTGCCTTGACACTCATCCCCCGGCTCTTGCCGTGTGGCTCTGCTTCTGCTAAGCCCCAACACAGATTCTTGCCAAACACCCCGAGGCATCTGTCTGCTATTCTCGAAGCCTTAGAACCCCTTAACCCTGTCTCTGCTAGCTCACATCCTGGCTGCACCTCCGAAGAAGTGCTCTTGTCCAAGAGACTTTCATCTTTCCCAACTGCAAGATAGAAACAACTGACCACTTCGCAATGGTGTTATCAGAGTTCCTTAGGCACTTGATACAGATTAGCCGCCGCCACCACCATCATCAACTACAGTAGCATTAAACGTCTAAGACCTAGCTTATGCAGCATTCCCTCCCTGAAATTTCCACCATTTCACAAGACGTGACAATGTCTTCTTCCTCTGAGATCAGGCCACTTTCTGTGGCAACGCTGCACAACTCTGGCTCCTGCACAGTGTGTCCAGGCACGTGCCTTCTTCCTCCACCTCGGAGTTCCTCCGAGGGGCAGCGCCTGTATCTTGTTCATTTTTCCCATCTCAAGAGCCCCACTACCACTTCTGCTCTATAGATCCTGGTGGCACAGCGCTTCTGCATTGGGATGCTAACCGCGGGAGTTCGAAACCACCGGAGAAAGAAGGCGCTTTCTACTCCCCTTAAAAAGAGTTCCAGTCTCCCAGAAACCCACTGGGGCAGATCTACCCTATCCTGTGAGCTGACATCCACTTGAGCGAGGGCAGGGAATTTGTCTGTCTCTTAGGGACGGCATTAGCCAGACTGAACGGTGATGTTGGTTGTCAGTGAGTGTACGCGTTCCACATAGGATCCCGCGCATCTGACTTTGAACTTTGGCGAGTCTGTGTGAGCATGCATGCGGGCTTGCTTGTAGACCTTTTGCCATAAGCCTGTTGGAGTGTGAAGGCCGTGCGGGTTGCGCGCGGTAGAGGATTTGGACCGCGCCGCCAGGAGGAGCTCCTTAGCAGTTCTGCAGGCTGCCTGGGTCGGTCTATCCCAGCGCGGGAAGGGTGGCGTTGGCGGGGTGGGGTGGGCATGTTGGGCTGGAGGATGGGAGCCGTGGCGGGGGAGGGGAAGGATGTGGGGTGGGGGGCGGTGTTAGTGCCTGAGCGCTGCTAGGTTTCCGTCCTCCTGTGCCAGGGATTCCAGTTCGAGACGCGTCTCCAGCTTCCTCTCCTGATTCCCCTCCGCTCCCACCACTCCCCCCACCCCC
>NW_022111372.1:51534417-51535821 GCF_000313985.2 Echinops telfairi
CAGCCTATGGAAATGTGACCAATCTCTCTCTCTCTCTCTCTCTCTCTCCCCCTCTCTTTCCTCCCTCCCTCTGCGAGTCTCTTTCCCTCCCCCCCTTTCCTTTCTCTGGTGCCCCTCTCCCTTTCGTATTCTCCCTCCCCTTTCTCTTTCCTCTCCCTTCCTCCTCCTCTGCTGGCCCCCCTCACGACGCCCTCGCAATCCATGCTGTAGCCATGCCGTCCTGGCCACGGTCCCCTGGGCTACAGGCTTTGTTGCTTCCACTTGCGAGGGGCGGTGGGGAGCTGGGGCTCAAAGGTCACCTCCTCAGGAAAGCCTTTCCGGTTCCTTCAGGCAGAGCTGGTCAGCCCCTCCTCAGAGTTTCCACAGCCCCCCCTCTCCAAGGACGCACCCCTATTTTGGCCATCCTTGTTCTAGCTGCTTGTCTCTTGCCAAGGATGGTGAGGTCCCCTCTGCCTCCCCTCAGCATGGTGCCTGGTGGTGTGCCACACAGGTACCTTGGATAGACCCTTGTGCCACTGTCCCCACAGGGGGCCAGGGGCTCTCCCCCTCCTCTCTTACACCCCAGGGAGAAGAGTGCTGCCTCAGTGGGAATGTAGGCGAGCCCCTCCCCAGTCTTTCTCCCAAGACTGAAGACTAAGGATTTCCTTTGGCAAAGTTTATTCTAGAAGGTCACGTTTTCCCTCCCTTCTTGGCCCAGGAATAAAAGGGACTTCCATGGGTGGGAAAATGAGTCTCCTCAACCTCTGTTTCTCTCTCTCTCTCTCTCTCTTTTTGTTCTCCTTCCTAATGAGCCTCTCCATTCTGCCTGCCATCTTTTGGCTTCAAGCGGTTTCCTTTAATCCAGCCTGATGTGTAGGAAAATGGCTTTGGAGGGGAGGGGCCTTTGAAAGATGTTCGGGAGTTTGTGCATCCATCAAGGTTCTGTCAGAGAGCAGATGAGTCCTGCTTTGTAAGGGGATGGCTTCCTTCCAAGGCAGGAGCTGTAAGAGGGCAGGACCTGGGAGAGGGAGGGGGAGGTTTGTGTTCTAATAAAGGGGACTATTCCTTTACACATAGTCACAGTAGTTTGCCTTAAAGCAAGAGTTGCGGAGAGACCTCAAAAGGCCAAGGCCATTGGTGGACACGCCCTTCCCACCTGGGGGGCCCACCTCCTCACCTTCTGAAGTTTGTTCCTCTCCCCTCCGTATAGGCTGTGCCACTTTGTACAGGGAAGACCCTTCCTCTATGACTGGGGTCTTTGCTTAGCACTGTATGGGGCCATGTATATGCTCATTTAACATTTTTCTTCCCATTCCTCAGGCAGGCCCTAAAGGGAGGGGACAAGGGGCGGCTGTTTGATTCTAGTGACTTAGACTTGTCACTATGCTAACCGCGGGAGTTCGAAACCACCGGAGAAAGAAGGCG
>NW_022111372.1:51535954-51555378 GCF_000313985.2 Echinops telfairi
GGCTGGCAACCCTCTAGTTGTGACTGGGGTTTTTCCACGGCTGGCATTGTGTTTCAACTCGGACATTAACCAAGCTGGTTTTAGCTTTAGCAAAGCTAAAAAACCCAGCTTCAGAGAAATACTGAGCTCAGCTCTGGGCACCACACTTTAAGATGGATTTTGATAAACACAAAGACGTTTAGAAGAGGGGAGAGTAATTTGGTGGGGGGAGGGGTGCATTTGGAAATCAGGCCTAATGAGGGAAGGGTTTGGGGATATTCACCTGGGGAGTGGGCCCAGATGCTGGGCTAGCCCTTGAAGAGTTGATAAATCTTACTCCATTTGTAACTCACGCATTTAGTATGGTGCCTGGCAAAGGAAATGCCAAGGGAATGATTGTTCATCTAAAGGAAGACAGAATTAGGGCAACAGGGGAAAGGTAAAGAGAAACAGATATAAGCTCTATGCAAGGTAGAGCTCCTACTCCATAGGAGCTGCCTAGCCATACTATGAACTGCTTCAAGTGAGGCTGTGAGAAACTCCCCCTAGAAGGCTGGCTACGAGGATGACCAGGTGACCTTGAAAGCCTCCTCTGGACCCATGCTTCTGTAAGACTATAAACAATGGCAAGGTTTGGGATGAAGCCTATCTACCCACAGAAAACGCTATTGGGGAATAGAAGAGGGGCAGGTCAACTTTTGGTGACTTTTTCCTGTTGGATGATTAAGGGTAAATCATGACACTTTATTCATTGGTTCTTCCCACAGAAGAAAGGTGACCGATGCGCACTCCTTATCAGCATTATCAGTATGGACTTTGTTCCTAAATACTCCTTAATTACTGATTACTGCAGAAAAAGTGTTCAGTATCCGAAGCATTTTCCTGATGATCAGGAAACAGCCAAACTTCCGTCTTGTCTAAGATGCCCAGGTGGGTGATGGGTAGAAAGTCCATTCTCTCATTTACTTCACGTGCAACCCTATTTCAAGGATGGGTAAGTTGAGGCCCCGAGGGAACAAATGGACCTTAGGCAGAGCCAGGAGCCAGCCTGTCGCTTTGCTCTGTGGTCCTTCCCCTATACTGGGCTGCTTCTCTTCTGGCACATACTACACACAGCCTATGGAAATGTGACCTTTGCTCTGCACATATTTTTGACATTGACATTTATAGTTTTCCCTATTCTCCAGCTTCTCACTTAAAAAAAAAAATCCTGCCATGAATTCACACCCAGATTGGGGTCCTCATGCCATGCGGGCTGTCAGCCCTTCCTTCATCTTCTGCAACTCTAATCCAGTGCTCTGCAAGTAAGCGTGAGTGAGTGTGCACGCAGACAGGCCCTGCCGCTGGTTCTTGCTGAGCTGGCTCTGTAGACAGCTTCTCAGAGGCACCTGGGAAAATATGGATGTGGTTCTGCTTAAGGTGTTTTACGCAGCTGCTGCCAAGGCTCCTCTCTTGTTCATGAGCCTGTGGGCTCTGGGAGGGGCCTGGGCCTGAGCAGATTTTTCAAAATGATACATGCCTTGAATGTTCACTAGGAAGCCAATCAGCAGGGCTAATGACAGTGCTTTGTGTGAGGCTCCAGGAATAATGCGTGAGGAATGACAACTGCCATAGACTATCCATGCAGTGCTCAGTGAGAAAGGCTCGCACAGGGCACCTGTCCAAGGGCCAGGCTCTTTCCTCCCTGAAGTGGCCTTGCTCCCGAGGGCACTCTGGGTGCCAGCCTGGAGAGGAGGAGGAGGATCAGGAGGCATCTAGCAGGCGACCTCCCGGGTTTGAGGTTGAGGCTGGTGGGCTCAGGAGACAGCTGAGTCTACATCCTGCTATTCGAGTTTTGGCCTGCAGGGGCAGAGTTGGTCTTGGTTTGAGAGGGTGGCCCAGTGCCAGGAGGCAGAAACAGAATGTGGGGGTGGTGCGCAGAGAAGAGGTCTGGGCCACTTGCTCCACTGAGGCGAGCCTTTGCTCTGTCACCTGCAACGGCCAGGGTGCTCATGTCTGTGCATCACGGTCAGGTGCAACGGGAGGGTGCACTGCAAGCCCAGCGGCAAGACAAACTCATTGGGGTGGCCCGGAGCATGTGTGTGTGTCCACCTGCATGTGGCTGTGAGGGTGGGCGTTTGGCAGCATGGATAGGGAGGAAACCTGTGCTTTCGTGTCATTTTCCGTGTGCCAATGCACAGGTGAGGGTCTGTCACCACACGCCTCCCTGTGCGGCCTTGTGGTGTGACTCTTCTGAGGTGAACAGCTCCCCGGGTGAGTGTGTCATCTGCGTGGCATGGTGCGGCCCTCAGTGGGCTGCTGTTAGAGGGGAACCTGCTGTTGGTTTGGGTGGAAGGCTAGGGCACCGCGTGCAGCTGCGAAGGTTGTGTGGGGTGCAACCCTCCCCTCCCCTCCAAACACAGCAAACAAAACCTGTTGCCATGGAGTCTGTTCTGACGCACGGCCGCCCTGCGTGCTTGTTGCAGCACAGAACTGCTTCATCCTGTGCTCCGGCCTGTACCCTTTACGGAAGCAGGTCGCCTGCCATTCCATCCACTATTGCTGGGTGGGCTCGAATGACCAACCTTTAGGTAAGTCGTAGACCACCATGTACACCACCCAGGGACTTTGGGGCAAACCCAATGGGTGCCATTTCCATGGACCGAGCCTGACTTAGGAGCCCTGGGGGGTCATGTCACAATGCACGCGTCTTGTTGTGTGTCTGAGTGGTGTCATCGCTGAGGGAATGCCATAGGGAGCTGGAGGCTTCCTGTCATTATGTAACTGCAGTGGGGTGGGGTGGGGACTGACGGTGCAGACGTAAGGGTGCCCCATGGATTCATGTAGGTGTCGTGGTTATTATGGGGTGGGGGGGAGGGGTACAGGCAGGACTGTGCCACTGTGTCAATATGTCCCTGACACCGACTGGCCACACCTTTTCCATTCTTCTTCCAGCTGCAAGGCCCTGGGTATGCCAGCCTGCTGCCCTGCCTGGGAAGCTGCAGAGACTCCAGGGCCTTCCTCCACCCTCCACTTGTGATGGTTAGAGAAGAGGTCCCAGGTTCAATCTCGGAAGCCTGCCTTGCTGGAGGTGCATGAATTGGTGTACAAATGCCTGGAAGAACCCCTCTCTATCCCGGAGCCTGCCCTGGCTGCTCCCTTCTCCAGCCCAGCAGTCTGCCCACCAGCTTCTCCAAGGGCCTCTGCTGCTGTACATCCCAGCCCCCCACCCCCCATCCCAGATCCAGGCACTCGTTAGTACGTCCAAGCAGCTCTCTTCTAGCTCACACTTGGTACCCTGGGCTATCCCCACACAGTCTGCACCTCTCAGCTCCAGCTTTCCCGTCTCGCCCATGTCCATGTCTTTGGCCCCCTCCCCGGCCCAGGAAGGGGTGTGTGCGTGCTGCTACATCTTCCCTCTCATCTCAGGGTCTTGTTTAGCGTTTTCCTTGCCATCCCCACACACTCACATGTTGCCTTCTCTCCTACCACTTCTGTCCGCCCACCTCTTGGGGTCTTGTCTATCAGGAACTCTCCTCTGGTGTATCCAGGTGCTATGCCTGCCCCCACCCACCTGACTGAAACACCCAGCCCAGCCCCTCACTTCTGCGTCCTAGCTTAGGGACCTCAGAACCCCATGGATGCAGATCAAAGTGTGCTTCCTCTGCCCTTGGGAGTCTCCCCTTTCTGGCTGTCCCTCCATCCTGATGGCACTGGGTCCCTTTTCCCACGCCCTGTGACACCTAGCATCAGAAAGCGAGTTGTTTCATTTCCGAATCGTCTCCTATGCACACGGAAAGAGAACGATAGCATTTCCGAATCCTAGACTCATAAACAACAGGACACTTTACACAACAGAATTTAGAATGACGGGCTCTCCATAACATGACACGGTCCACTCCTACTTGGCTGGGGTGAGGGACTCTTGGTGGAAGACATGGCTGAGGTTTGGGGCTCAGGAATGTTTGTCTTTTACCAAGCTCCCCGCTGCTTTGGGTCGATCCAGTAGGCGGAGAGCTCCTGCCTTTGGGTTAGTAGTCAGTGGACGTGAGAATCATATAATCCTTACAGGAGGGGCTGGGCTTCAAGCGGTTGCCCTCTTTGGCTACTAACCAAAAGACTGGAGCTTTGAGTACCCAGAGGTGCCTGGTAAGAAAGGCCTGGTGATTTGCTCCTACCAAGAAATCAGCCCATGGTAGCCCCGCGGAGCACAGTTCTATTCTGACCCACATGGGGTCTCCATGAGTCAGACTCAACTCCACCGTCTGGTGTTTCCGTCTTGCAGCTAAAGTGGATCACAGACTCGGACTCTTTTCATGTCCATAAAACCCAAACCCAGCTCACTGCCGGCAAGGAGCTGCCTCTCTAGGACGGAGGGGAAGATCTCCACAGGCTTGTCCAATTCCGGCTGGAGGTCATCCTCAAGGGTGACTCTGTGCCTGATCCAGGAGGCCTCTTTATGTATCAGCGTGGCCCCTGTCCCTGGAAGGGCTGCCCCTCAGGCTGCCTGTGCTCATGAAGACGGATGCTCTTCTGCGCTGTGCAAAGGCCGCCGCCGGCGGAACACTGGGTTTATGAGCTTTGTGTGAATGAGCCGGAAGCGACTTCGTTTTTTCATCTGAGACCAGCATGCGCTGGCCCACGAAGCAGATCTTTCTATTTGATAAAATACAGGCGAGGAGGCATTATTACTGTTTTACTAAAGCAGGCATGTCTGAGGAACATGGGCAACAGAGGTTAATAAGCTCACGGGGCCTCTGGTCAAGAAAATGAAAGAGGGAGAGCAGCCGGGGTCAGCGGATGCTATTTTGGAGATTGATGGGCGTGCGCGTGCGTGTGTGTGTGTGTGTGTGTGTGTGTGTGTGTGTGTGTGTGAGATTGGGGGAGGGGTGGAGGGAAGATAGGAGATGCCACAGGTATTAAAAGATCAGCAATGGGAAGATAGCTTTCTGGCCACCAGCCCAATGGCCTCAGGTCACAGATGCGAACAAGACTCAGAACTGGGCAGGGCAAGTTAAGGAACTGGGCATCGCCTCAGACCCAAGTTAACCCTTCTTCCCCGCATGGTCCGGCAGGAAGCTGCGCATCTCTGAGCCCAGCCATTGTGCTCAGGACGCCGGAGGTGTCAGCCCCTCTGGTCGCACGGCAAGTCTACCCGGTCGGCAGCTTTCATTTCGGCATCCATTCACCAGGCGTGACCTGCCAGGCCCTCTGCTAGGCAGACCAGGGTGTCTACGAAGGCCCTGAGTTCCTCTCCCCGCTCTCTTTCCACAACAAGAGATGCGAATCCTCCATGCAGAAATAACACATGGGCCAATTCTCACTCTCCAGAGCCTTTCAGATCCGGGATGCTGTGTTTTCGAAGCACGCAGATGCCAGCGAGCGTGGCAGCGAGCGGGGGAGCGATGCCTGCAAACAGCTGACGACCATACAGCACGCCCGTGCGCACGAGGTCCTAGTGAAGAGGGAGCGGGCGCTGAGGAGAAGCTTGCCAGCCAGATGGGACTGGCAGCCCCAGGGAGGGACGGGCAGGGCTGACCACATGAGGGGCCACCCAGGTCATGAAAGAGGCACCATGGAGAAGACCTCGTAGACTCTGTGCCTGCCGACCAGCTAGTTGACCCCGAGTCCTGGCCTGTCCATGTGTGCCAGAATAGAACCATGCTCCGGCTGGTCAGAACTGGACTGCCGGGTCTCTCCTCTGAGGTACCTCTGGGCAGGCTTGGACCTCCCACCTTGTGGTGAGCACCCCAGCGCGTTAACTCTCTGCCCCACGTAGAGACCCCGGCCATGTCCATTTAAACCTCAGCCCTCTGTCCCTTCCTGATTCTGAGACTCAGTTATCTCCTCAGTGAAACAAGGGCATGTGGTTGTGACCCAGAACCACGCTCCCTGCCAGCAGCCGACTCACAGGGACCCTGTAGGACAGGGTGGAACTGCCCCTGTGGAACAGACTGCAACTCTGTGGAGTAGAAAGCCTCCTCTTTCTCCTGTGGAGCGACTAGTGGTTTCAAACTGCAGACCTTGTGGTTAGCTTTGAATCACTGACCCACCAGCGCTGCCTAGGAAGCCAGGGTCCAGCCTCGGCGAACACGACTCTCTGATCTTTCTCTCACATCTGATCAAGGCGGCTAGCTCTTTGCCTCTGCAGGGTGGAGCAGTGTTTCCCGCAGAGCAAGCCTCCTTTTGTGACCTTTCGGGTCTAAGAACTTGGCCTTAAGGTTTCCCTGAGCTTGTGCCAGTTGAACGAGAGAGAAGAGCATTCCAAGTTTAGAGGACATTTGGAAAATGTTTCTTTTAGTCCTTTGCCCGCCCCCCAACCTTTTTTTTTTTTAAACTTCCTTCCTTCCTTCCTCCCCAGCACACCAAGGACGGGTATATTATGTTCCCAAGTGGGAACTGCCTGAAGGGAGTCCACAGGGGGGTTAGCTTCCTGACCCAAGAGCAGGAGGAATTGACCACCCACAAATCTGCAAATGACTGCTCTGTGCCACTCAGCTTCCAGTTACTTCTCTCAGACAGAAAAAACAAAGCCCCCCTCCCCCAGGTCCACCTTAATTTGGCAGACAAGCAAGGGGTTGGAGAGGTCTTGGGGAGAGAAGGTCAGGAAAGAGTTGGAAGGGCTAAAGAGGGGAGGCCTTTCCATTGACTGAGCCTCTCACTGCAGCAGGTGATTCATACATAATCTTTATCTGACTTAATGCTCACACCAGCCCCTCCATTGCCTTAAATGTCATGACTTGTCCTTTCTGGACCGGGATAGTCTGACTCAGAGAGGCGAAGGGCCTTGTTCAGGGGAACGCAGCCACCAAAACGGTGAAGTCAGCATTTGAACCCAGCTTGTTGGCCGAGTCCCCAGAGGGGCAGTGGGTGGACTTCTAGAAGCCGCTCTGGAGTCTATACCTTCAGGGCAACTGGCCCTTGGAGCTTGGATGCTCTTGCTAGGAATGTGCTGGAGTCCTTCCCCTTATCGCTGGGGACGTTGTCCTATAGGAGGTCATAGCACGTTCTCTGTTATATTAAAGAAACCACGTCCGCGTAGGGGGCATCCTAACCTTCATCACGTCTGAGCTTAGACACAGAGGCCAGCCTAGACACGAGAGGAAGAAGGCCTCTCTCTGACAGCGATGGAGGCAGAAGCACCTCCTAGGCCAGGAACGCCAAAGATTGCCACCTGCCAGAAGGCAAAATAGATAAAGGAAGACCTCCCTCTAGACCCACACCTTGGGGTTAGACTTCTACCTTCCTGAATGGTGAGAAAAAGCCATCTCTGTTCTGTAAAGCCACTGGCTCTCTAGTGGGATTTCTAGCACCTGGAAGGAATGAGAACAGGTAAGGTGGCTTTGCCATGCTTTGGTCCTCACGGGGTCTGAGTGTCCTAGCCTGGGGTGATCAGTAGGGAAGGGGATGATAGGTCAGGGCCGGAGGAATAAACCAGAACTTCTGCCTCCGGGGTGGCCCTTTGTCACGCTTGCTCAGTTGGGCTAAGCCTGGCTGACTACCCGCCATCTATCATATTTTCCCTGCCTCCATTCCTGTCTTCTCGTTTGCTTTCAAACACACAGGCTTGATTGCATCATCCAATTATTTTTGCCACCTCACCCCGCTCCTCCCTCGGGCAGCAACCTGAGGCTTGGAGGAGCCAAACTGAGGGTTGGACTTAGACCTGCGGGTGCATCACAGGATTGACTCAGGGACAGGCGCATCACCCAAGCCAGGCGCGCCGGCGGCAGCAGGGAGCCGATTCTGGGATGTCTGCTTGAGCGAAGGAAGAAGCTCCCCCACTTGGCTTCATAGTGATGAGGGTTGGGGTCCTTCTGAGCCACCACGCAGAACAGGCACCGACCCGTTCAGAGCAGGCAGAGCCGAGAAAAAGGAGAGAGGAATACGAGCCTAGCGACATCATCATCGCAGACGTGGATGAAGCTGTGCCTGACGCTCTCCTAGGACTTCACCATTTTCATGAACTAATCATGCCCCATCCCATCCCCTCCTTCTTTTTTGTTCTTGCGAAAGCCACTCCACGTTGTTTTCCCCTCTTACTCATCCCCAGAAGGAGCTCCACTGATGAAAAGCCCAACACATGAAAGGACTCTCAAGACCCTGCACGACCACCTGGGTTCCTTCAGCACCAGGCGCCTCTTGCTGTCCCTGGACTCACGGTTCGGAGCCGTTGCCCACATGGTGGTGGCTCCCAGAGGAGTGCCCTTCTCAACGCTGTCAGGCATTACTGTGGCCACCATGGCTCGGCGGACGCACAAAGAAAGCTCTCTGGCAAACAGGCTGGACCGAGGGTCACCTCTGCGCCTCGCTGCCCCCTGTGTGGACCTTTCCATTGCAGCAGCTGCTCAGGCTTCTCCGTCACAAAGACCTTCTCTGACTCTCCGTCTAGACGATGAGCTCTTTGAGGATGGAGGTCTCTTTGTTGATTCACTTAAAGGAAACGTACTGATCCTGGACTCTTCTGGGGGCTGGGACTGCAGCGGTGAAGAAGGTACACAAGTTCCCTTCACATCTAGTAAGGGGAGCCCACCGTGCTCGAGTGAACCCTCACCAGCGCAGGGTCCTTTCAGAAGGTGACAGGGTTGTGGTCTAGTAAGATGAGAGGATCTCTGCTCATGTCTCTGGGCTCAGAGCCTTGAGTATGATCAGGCCCAGAGCAGGTCCTCAGGAAATGAAGAACTGATCAAATGAGTGACCCCAAACACTGGTACCCCCCAGACTTTTGTCACAACTGTCTCCCACGCCTCCACCTGAGCCTCTTTGATAGTGATGTCTCTCCATTTCTTGCCTGCGGGCAATCGTACGTCATATAAGGGGGGTGAGTGTGTGTGTGTGTGTATGTGTGTGAGTATGAGACACAACACTCACCATTCCCAGTGGGTGTTGAACAAAGAAACATCCTCTTTGACTTTATGGAGCAGCCTGGCCCCGCCCCTCTTGGCCCAGTGGCAGGAAGTGCTAAGCCAGTCTGTGAGCCCTGCCTGGCTTTGATCATCTCTCATCCTGGCCTTCATCTTCCCAGACTGAAGGAGCCCCACGCTCCCCTCTCCCTTGACAGGCCCTTTGATCTGCTCCGTGACTCTCCACTGGGCCCGAGCTGCTCCATTAAGGCACTAGAGCTTCGTCCGGCTCCTGCCACTCCATGACTCACATCGCCTCCAGCACAGCCCAAACCTACCAGGGCCGCCCATGAGCTGCCATCTGCCTCCTTTGCCTGTGGAGCGTTTGCCATGACTCTGCTCCTACATGCACCCCCGGCTGCAGCACATCCACACCTTTGCTACTCCTGTGTCATTCACAGCCATGGCTTGTCTCCTGCCTTTGTCTCCTAAGCTGTTGAGGGCAAGGACTAGGTCATGCTCAACACCGAATCCCCAGCATCAAACCCAAGAACGTTCCTACTGTGAGTTCCCTACAAGCATTTCCAGTACCACCTGCATGGGGTGTCCTGGCCCATGGTTCTCAGGGTCCCCATCAGCAGGATGAGACTTGTGGCCCCTAGGCCCTTTCTTGACACGGACCAGAGCACTTTCTCTGGCATCCCTGAAGTGGTTTTGCTTTTTTTTTTTTTTTTCCAGCTCACACACACACCCCTAGGATTGGCTTCCATGGTGTGGCCCCATCCCTGTGGCGTTTTGGCATGGGGACACATTTGGTGTCATTTTCTGTGGTGATAGACACTCTTGGAATGCCCAGTACCTCTTTGAAGTCTCTCCTCCCCCACCCTCAGTCCTTGTGGTTTGAGTGGGGCTGACTCCCTGCCCCATTTCTATGGATGGGCATTCCATCGAGAGGCAGCTAATGAGAGCACTGGCCATTAGAGATTTGGTTCGGGCATGGCAGATGGCACAAGCTTGGGCATTGAGAATCAGCCTTGGGACAGTATCAGGAACCAATGGGGAAATAGAGCTGTCTTTCCTTGAGATTTGCTGAGTCAATAGCTGGTAAACACTTTGCCAACACCCAGGCAGAGCCTGCCCAGAGGCGCTGCCCATGCAGAAGCTCAGAGTCCAGAGAAGGATGGGAGACATATTCCAGACGGACTTTGCGCGCTCGAATCCCGATGGACCTTCCGGCTCCAACGACTAATGTCCTCTCAGTTAGGTGCGCCAGTAAATGTCATCCTCCCATGGAAGTAGGTTTCTGCCCTCTGGGGGAGACCTGTTGGAGCCTGTAACTTTGGAGCTGTGTGGCTCCTCCGGCATCAAACTGCTTACTAAGTACACGCTGACCCTGCAGTTGTAAGCTGTGGTCAAACAGGCCTCTAACTCCCGGTGACCCCGAAGCACGCGATGCTGCCTGGTCCTGCACCCGTCCCATGAGTGGCTGTGGCTCCTCTCATCATGAGGGTTTCCCCGGCCTGATTCTTGTCAGGCCTTTCTTCCTCCCTCTGAGCTGGAAGCGCCACTGCAACCTGGTCAGCCTCAGAGCAACACACAAGACGCCACTGGTAGATGGATGGGGCAGCCCAGGAAGTGCACTGGCCGATAATCGACCTGCTGTCCCCCATGGGAGATGAGCATTCGACAGCAGAACCTCTGCTGCCCCTGGGCGACCCCAGGAAGACCCACCCTGTAGCATCCTCATCTTCCCAAAGGAGTTGTTCCTCCATGTTCCCATTCCTTGTCTCTGAGCTGCCCCCTCATCTGCTGCAGTGTGGTCCTCATGGGGTATTAACTTAGAGAAGGAGCCCATGACCTGGCTCCTCGCTCAACATTCTGCCAAAGGCACAAACATCACACCTACAGATGTGTCTACATCCCCTCAAAGCAGCACATATTTCTGGGCAACGGCTCCACAATTTCACCCTTGAGTGGCACCCACGTTCTTGGGCCGGAGCCATCGCTTCCTGGCCATTTGTCTACATCTAGTTTGTCAACTGCAGACAGAGCAGAGCCCGGCAGAGCAGTACCGTTGGCACCTCAACTGCCAACAGATGAGCTGGGAGCAGGTATTCCCCGGAGCTCTTCATCTGTCCGGGCCTGTCTAATCTCTCTTTTTCTATCTTTGTGCTCCCCCCACCCCATGGTCTGCAAGCATCTCCCTGTTCTTTCTCTGGCCTCTATTTGATGGGTTTGAAAGACTTCTTGACTCCACAGTGCTTGGCAAGGAGACCTCAGGGTCTTTGGACTGCCCTGGGTGGGCCTCCTGATGTTCAGTCCTCGGTTTTTAAAAATGTTCTGAGAGATACCTTACCACCCCCCCCCCCCAGCCCCACGCAGCCCCCCGCCCCCTTGTGACAGCTTCTTAGAGCTCTCTGCTTAGCTTGCGGCTTTGTTTCACGATTCTCGTCCCCTTCTCAGTGTCATGCTCCGACCATGCTGTGGAGTGGCTGGAGCAGGAGGCTCTGTGTGAGGCTGCAAGGTAGGGGACTCCTGGAGATGCCACCAGCTTGTGACCCCCTCCCCTCAGCATGTGACGTTCAGGGTCGCTGTGGTAGTGAGGGGGCTGGAGTATTGCTGAGGCTCCCTCTGGAAGCCAGCTGGGAAAGGGTCTTGTGCGAAAGGGTCTCAGTGCTTTCCTGATGTCCCCCGCCCTGTGTCCAGGAGGCTGACCCTAAGGGGCCATTCAGAGGCTCTTCTTGCCCTGGGGTTTCCAGCTGGGGTTTACCAGTGGGAGGTCCTGCCAGGGACTGGAGATGGGGAGGAGCATGCGGTCAGCGTGCCCCTCCGCTGAAGGCCACAGCTCCTGCTGCCCAGCTCTTTCCCTGCAGGACCCTCTGGACGGCTGGCGACCTCTCCCTCGATGTCCTTCAGGCCCAGAAGTGGGACCTTAGGCTGCTAGGCCATCATTACCTAATTCCACAAATGGGGTGCTTTGTAAGAACAGGAAGCTATTGCCTCCCAGTTCCAGGGAATCTGTAGGGCTGTGCGCACTAAACCTCTAAGAAAGTGGCTCTCAGCCTTCCTAATGCCGCGACCCTTTAATAGTTCCTCATGTGGTGATGACCCCCCCACCATAAAATTATTTTCGTTGCTACTTCCTAACTGTAATTTTGCTATCGTTATGAATTGGGCAATCCCTGTGGAAGGGTTATTCAACCCCCAGAGGGGTCTCGACCCACAGGTTGAGAACCACTGCTCTAAGGGAAGCTCCTCCTGCCTTGCCCTGTTTCTGGTGGCTCCGGGCATTCCTTGGCTTGCAGCTGCAGCATAATCCCCTCTCTGGCTCCATCCCCAGATAGCCTTCATCGTCCCTGTGTGCCTCTCCCTCATTTATAAGAACACCACTCATATTGCTATCACTACAGGCTAACTGATACCATCTTCAAAGACCCCCATCTCCTGACAAAACTAAGTCCCCACCTACAAGGGGGCTAGGACTTTGTTTTTTGGAGGGAAACTATTCAATTCCTAACGGGGCAATACTTCCCAGCAATGCTGTTCTTGGGAGCAGTATGGCCCCATGTGGAGGTGTAGATGGTTAATGTGCTCGGCTGCTACCAGAGCCTGGAGGTGCCAGACCCCCCAGAGGCTCCAGACCCACCCCACCCCCACACACACACAGGTGCCTCAGAGAAAGGCCTGGTGAGCAGCCGCTGAGAATCGGAACAAGCACAGCTCGGCTCTGACAGATGGGGACTGGCCATGACCTGCGTGGCCTCCATGACAAGGGGTTCCTGTGTCTTTTGTTTATTCCTTTTGATGTGAGGAAGTCAGATCGGGCAGAGGCATGGTCTGGGAAGGCCACCTGGAGGGGACATTTGAGCCTGACCTGAAAAGGCACCGTGTAGCTCTGGGGGAGAAGGGTGACCCGAGGACAGCTCTGAGATAGGGGTGACTGGGCTCTGTTCCCAGGACAGATCAGAGGCAGGGCAGGGTCACAGGGGCCTTGTTGGCCTTGGTGAGAGGCCTTAGTATCATTGGACGGAGCTGGGGGCCAGCGGGAGGTCAGACCTATGGAGAGTCCCGGGCCGAAATCTCCTGTTCTGAGTCCAAGGTCTCTGATTTCCCTCTTCCGGTCAACTTTCAGTACCGTTATCATTTTTGTAGACCCGAGGTCCTCTGTTCTGGACCCACACAGGCTCTGCCCATTTCTCTGAATCGCAACCGAGGTTCACAGTCACTGGAGTCCAGAGGCAGGCCCCAACAGCCTGACAAAGACTCACCCACCTCTCACTCCCAAACCTGCTGGGCCCTGGCTCGGTCTCGCTGTCAGGTTGGCACCAGCTTCTCTGCTTGATAGACCAGGAAATGGAAGCGCAGCCTCGCCCACACTCTCCTCACCTCGGGACTGGCTCCCCTCCTGCACCAACGCAGGCAGCACACGCATCCTGCAAATAGCTGTGTGTTCCCAACACCTCGGCCGCTGCCTCCCCCTCCTCCTCCGTGGCTTGAGCTGCCTGCGCTGTAGATTCCCAGGCACGGCTCAGCCAGGGGCACGATGAGGAGGCCTGGGCACGGTGAAGGCCCGCCTTTCACTCCTTGGGAGACCTTAGGCAAGTCCCTGCCGCTCTTGAAGAGCAGCCATGTCATCACTTAAACCCACGATGGAGATGCCAGCCCTGTCGAAGTGCTCAGTGAGTACCAGTGGACCCCGGGTGCACAGCGACCCCCGGCGTATCAGGGGAGAACGGTGCTCCGTGAGATTTCAATGGCTGACTCTGGGCAAGTAGATCTCCACGCCTTTCTTCCGAGGCACCCCACCGGTCCAGCCTACAACCTTTAAAACGAGCAGCCAAGGTCCAGGCACCAGTTGTGCCACCCGGGGAGTCCCCGTCCGAGAGGAACACAGGGGCTCCTGCGAGAACAAGTTTCTCTGTCTTCCTTTCCTCAGCCTCCGTTCTCTCGTCTCCGCTTCTTAGCAGTGCCGTCTCCCAGACGTTTGGAGGGAGTGGGCAGAGTCCACCCACGCTGGTGCCCCTGAGGTCAGGCTGGTGACGAGGAGTGGGTGGAGGGTATTGGGGGCGTGGAGGTCCACCCACAGGGTCAGGCTCTCCTCCACTCTGGTTAGTGTCCGTCCCTCTTGCAAACCGGGCCCAGTGTGGCCTGAACTTGACCTTTTAATTTTTTCAAACCTTTTATTGTGACCCGAGTGAAGGTTTACAGAGCCAGACAGCTTTTCCTTCCATCGTTCCTATGTCTTGTTTCCCATAGAGTTGCTTGTTTTATTTACTTTTTTTTTTTTTTTTTTTTTGAGGGGGGAAAAAAAGGGGGCCTTGTGAAACCTTTTCATTTAAATAGAAAAGTTGAAAGAAAAAAGCAAAGGAAACCCAGAGGGTGTGGCCGTGAAGGCAGGCCCATCCCACAGGGCCATCTTCCCGGGCAGGGCGGGCACACTGCTGCTGCACCCCCCAGCGGTCAGCCAGCTCAGGACTCTCCACCCTCCCTTCTTGAGCGTTCCGGTTGGATTTCTCCTAAGACTGGTTCGCTCCTTCTTCTGGCCGTGCTCTGAAGGGATCTTTCATCTCCTGCACCGACACCGCCATCCAAATGCCTGGATCCTTCCTCTGTCTCCCTCTTCCCCATCTGGCTTTTCTACGTCATGTGGCGATTGGAAAGGCCACGATATGGATTCCAAGCGTCCCCCGAACTCCCGGCATGGGAGAGTAGAGCCTGGGCATCGGGGAGAATGGCTAGGGCCTGGATCGGCAGGAACCTCTGATGTCCTCTCCTCAGTCTGGGGCTGACCCCAGGCTTCCCCAGATTAGATCCATTTCATTCTTTCTTCTGTCCTCCAAATTTATATCTGAGCTTCCTTTCACAGGGGCGGGGAAGGGCGATCTCAACGGTGGCCTTCACCTGGCTTTTGGAGGGTGTTTTGGAAGGGAGTTTATTGCTGGGAGGGTGACCGACAGGACCTGAGGCCCTGATCCTGGGGGGTGATGACCGTAGCAGCGGCTAAGTGGAGTGGCCTACTTTCTGCTTGCTTCACACTGACGTCTTCAAAGTGTACAACCACCTGATGAGGTGAGGACTATGAACAATATAGGTGACCTCCCACCACCTGCCTGCCCCAGTGTCGGGCTGTCATGGCGTCCAGGCCCCTGTGATGCTGTCACCAATATTTCAGACACAGAGAAGCGCACTCATAGTGGACAGGTTTCAGCAGAGCTTCTGGACTGAGAGAGACTAGGAAGAAAGACCTGGTGATCTATTTCTGAAGCTTAGCCAATGAGCACCCTGTGGATTGCAGTAGAATATCGCCCTGTATGGTCCTGGGCGATGTGCCTCCTTGGTCGCCAGGCACTCACAATGCACAGTGACTGTGAAGATGGTGCAGAACTGGGCCGTGTCTCGTCCTGTTGTGTCTGAGGTCTCCATGACTTGCAGCTAATCAGCGATCATAAGCAACAACCACTATGTTGATGCCTCTCGAATCGATGAGAAGATGGGGCTCTGGTGGCATAGGGGTTATGCATTGGGCTGCTAAAGGCAAGTTCCACAGTTCAAAACCACCAGTCGTTCCTTAGGCGAAAGACAAGGCTTTCTACTTCTATAAAGAGTTACAGTCTCAGAAACCCACAGGGGCCAGTTTACCCTATCCTGTAGGTTTCTATGTGTTGACATCAACTCGATGGCAGCGAGCATATAGATGAGAAAAGAGGCCGAGAGGACAGGAAACTTGCCAAGATGCCAACACAAGCTAGAGGATGCCAAGAAAGGCTTGTGCCAAGGCTGTCTGGCCCTGAAGCCTGCACTGTGAGCCCCTCTGTTCCTGGATGACCAGGATATTTGAAGGGGAGTTGGGATGGCTAAGTGTGGGACTCTGGGGATGGCTTTGCTCCCCCTGTGAACCTCCTGGACCACGGTTGGTGTTAAGAATTGCAAAGAGACACAATGGCACCAATAGTAGCACTGGCCGTGGGGCAACTCTGCACCATCAAAGATGCCAGGGGACGGGGCACCGTCCGATTCTGAATCTCCAGTAGTGTCAGTGTGTGATGGCCCCACTGCACCACGCTGCCACTGGCTATGTCAGCCCACGCACCTGTGTCTCTGTACCACTGCTGTCCCACGCACGTACTACCCTGTTGGTTCGCAGCTTTTCCTTCGTCCAACACCTTCATACTCCTTTGGGAATCCATCTTCTCCCTCTTCTCTGGCCACGCAGTCTGGATGACTTCGAGTCCCCCTCCCTCGGGCTCTGAGGGGTGGTACACCACCCACCCAGCCCAGGATTCAGGGATGGGCGCATGACCCAAGACAGTTCAGCTAGGCAAAAGTCACTTTCCCTTTCTGGTGGAGTCTCTGAGCCGGGAAGGTGTGAGCTTGGAGCTTCAGGGTCACAGTGTGGAGGGAATCTTCCCAAGAGGGGAAGGCTCCTGGATTAAGCTCTTCCTGAAACCCAAACATCCAAACTTGATTTTTTTTTTTCCTTTCAGTGCCATGAACTAAGGCAATTTCATTTCCCCCTGAACCCATTCTGATGGATTTTGTCACCTACCCCTAACATGGTATCGGCTAGGAAAGCAGTTAGGTTACTGAGCTGTGTCTCAGGCACTGTGCTAGCCATTTATGCGGTTTCATGTAGTCCAGGGAGGCCGTGGACACTGTGCCTATTCTACAGACCGGGTAACTGAAGTGCTGAGAGACTGGCCATCTTGACTACAGGGATTTCACCCCAGGCATTTTTGACTTCAGACGACACTGCCACCACTTTTCCTTATTTGGCCACCCACCTAGTGCTTGTAACTCCTACTTTCCCCCCAACTGCCGCCTCCCTTCCTCAAGGGTGCCCGCCCCAGCTACCCTTGCAGAGTAGGTTCTGCTCCCGGTTGGACAGGTTTTCCAGGACAGCGTCCTTTTCCTTCTTAGCCTGAGTGCACAGCAGTAGTTATTTGCTCCATGTGTAGCTCCTCTGCTGGCTGGGAGTCCCGGGGGATGGAGGCAGAGAGGACATGGTCTGGCTATCCACACCGCCCTGATGGCTGGCCCATGGAGGACGCCGGGAACGTGTTTGCTGACTAAATGAACCGCACACGGGCTTCCCTCCCGCCGTGGCACTGGCTCACTGCACACCCGTGTGAGTGCAGCATCGTGTCACCGTGACGCTGCAACTGCGGACTCAGCTGTGCTCCCCTGGGTGGTAGGGTGGGTGCCATGCTGGATGCTTCCTTTTGATAAATGCCACAAGGCTGCAGGAGGTCTATGGAATTGATTAAGGCCTCACAGCTTGGTAGTAGGGTAGGGCTAGGATCAGATGCCAGGTCTGCAGAGTGTCTGGTCATGCAAATGACTGGGCCACTGATGGAAAGGCTGGGTGTCACACCCAAGCAGAGAAGGGCTTGGTGATCAGCCTTGCACAGCCAATGGGGTGCAGCTCTGCTCTGCACGTGTGTGGCCCCCCAGTGTCAGAATTGCTTTGGCGGCAACTCCCAGTCATGGCAGTGGTTTCGCTGGAGTCTCTGGGTGGCGCAAATGGCTCCCGGGCTCAGTTGCTGGCTGGAAGTTTGGAGGTTTGGGACCCTTCAGAGATGCCCCAGAATAAAGACCCAGTGGCTTCCACTGAAAACAATCAGTCACCCAAAGCCCGATGGAACCCAGTTCTCCTGTGACACTCCAGGGTGGCCAGGTGTTGGAATAACGACCTGGCAGCTCGAGCATGGGCTTCCTATTAGGGAGGGAGACGCATTTGACTTGTGATGCTGGGGAGGGATATAGAAAGTACCGTGGACTGCCGGAAGAACAAGCAAATCCGCCTGGAGGAAGGACAGCCAGCATGCTCCTGAGAGGTAAGAACGGTGAGACTTTGTCTGACAAATTTTGGACATGTGGTCAGGAGAGAGTGTTCCTGGAGAAGGCGATCACGTTTGGTAGCGTAGCAGGGCAGAAAGCAAGAGGAAGGGCCTCAGCAAGATGAACTGACGTAGCGGCTGCCTCAGTGTGGGCGCAAACATGCCAGCGGCTGTGGGGCTGCCACAGGCCCGGCCGTTTCCTTCTGTTGCACGTGGAGACGCTTTAGGTCAGAGCCGGCTGGAGGGCCTCTGACAGCAGCAGCAACCACAACAGCACTAGCTAGGCAATGGATTCTTTAAGACAGGGGTAGTGTTTGGCCAGCATCCCTTAATTCATACTAATGATCTCAGCAACACACGAATCACACGACTAACAGACACTGATTATCTTCAACGCACAGACAGCACGTTTTGCTTCCAGAACTTCATGGCACCCTCACATCAACTGCGATTGTATGTTTTTAATCATGAAGATGGCATAGGAACGGACAACATTTCACCTGGCTCTGGGACAGTCACAGCCTTTATGCAGTTCTGGCAACTAATAACCACAGCCACAGCAGCCTGACCCCCTTGGGTTGACTCCACTCGAGATGAGTTGACACAGTAGCTACAACAGTGGGTTCAAACACAGCAAAGATGGTAAGGATGGCACAAGACCAGGCAGGGTTGTTCTGTTGTGCCTAGGGGCACCTAACAACAAGCTCTTTTGCCTAGCTACTTTGAGCCGGGGCTTCGGTCTCGTGCAATCAATGGAGTGCTTATTCTTGCAGGGACTTCTAGGGGGGATGCTAGGCCAGGTGGGAAGGCAGCAAGATGAGCCACCAGGCTGAGGGGGGCCATAGGGTTGCCCCTGTAGACATAGGCATGGCAGAGCCCTGCTGAAAGGAAGTGGGTTCTCACTGTGAAGTCGAGGAGATACGATTTGTGAGGAGAACAGAGCATGACCCTCGGGTGCTGGGGAAGAGGGAGGTGCACTGGACACGTACTACAAGAAACTGAGCTCTTTGGCTGCCCCGGGCACTGTCTGCCTGTGTGACCTGCACCTGGGCAATGACCCCCTCTGAGCCCATTTTGCAAGGCTGATGAAGGGTTTGACGAAATGCCTGAAATGACCTTGCCAGTGTTGCCCCAAGGTAGCAGGAACTGTGTATGGAGTGTGGGCCATGTGCCAGGACTGCTGTGACCTCTTCCCCAACATGAGCTCATACGACCTACTCAACCACCCCCAAAGGGGGGCACTGTTATGATGCCACCCTCAGTGGGGACACTGGGCAGGGCAGTGCATCCACTCACTCAAGATTGCTCCGCATTTGAGCTCCTGTTCTCTGGTCCCAGAATGTTCCCTTTCCCATCAGTCTTCCCAAGGAGGGGCTGAACTTGGACACCATGAAAGAAGGACCAGGTGTGGACAGCTGCTTACTTTGCACCATGTCCTCTTAGGTTTGCCAACTTCCCCTTGCATGGCCATAGTAGTCTCAAGGACCCTCCCCCTTCTCCCCAGCATATCTCAGTGGGCAGTAGACAGGTGTTTATCAGAAACAGACAGAGCCCCATGCCCAGCGTGCGCCACAAGGAGGGGAGCCAGGGCAGAGTCCGGGAGTTCTAGAGCAAACCAAACCAGTTGCCATCATGTTGACTCTGAGCCATGGGCACCCCGTGTGTGTCAGAGCACCAGTACGGTCCACAGGGTGGTCAACGGCTGATTTTCAGAAGCAGATCCGCAGACTTTTCTTCTGGGGTGCCTGGACCCTCCAACCTTTCATCTCACCGTGAGCGTGTGAAC
>NW_022111372.1:51555533-51577186 GCF_000313985.2 Echinops telfairi
CTTTGGAGCTGTGTTTCTTGGGGTTGTAGCAGCTCCCAGCAGTGTTGTCAGGTGAGGGGTGCCAGCACCTGGGCTCAGGGGTGAGGTGCCTGCATTTCCCCGGCTTCCTTCATTGGCGTAGCACCTCGTCTGAGGCTGTGTCCTCCACACCTGTGCTGTTTACTTAACATCCCCCTAATTCCACTCACTTGCAAATATAAAACCCTTCCTTGCACTTCTTTAGCAAGGAACTCCATATTGCTAATTTAAAAGGGAAAACCAGTATGATTAGCTACAACCAGCATGCACACGGGCACCAGGGAATGCATGCTAATGTTGAGCTCTCAGAGGCTGAGCCTGCTCTGGGGCCCAAGTCTGTGTCCTCTAGCTTTTCCAGAGAATACCAGGAAGACGTTGATCTATGTTTTATTGACTAGGCAAAGGCATTTGACAGTGTGGATTGTCAAAAATTATGGATGCTATTGTGAAGAATGGGAATTCCAGAACACCAAATTGTGCTCACGAGGAACCTGTATCTAGACCCAAAGGCACTTTTGCTTGAACAGAAATAAGGGGAGACTGCAAGGCTTGTGTGCTCTTCCCACATACTTGCTCCATCTATACACGGAGCCAGTGAACTGAGGGGCTAGGCTATAGAAGGAGGACGTGGCATCAGGGCTGGGGGAAGAGTCATTAACAACCTGCACTATGCAGATGACACAGCCTTGCTTGCTGAAAGTGAAGAGAACTTGGAGCACTTACTGATGAAGAAGGGAAAAAACACAACCCAAAGTCTAAAGTCTAATGGATTGCACCTCAACCTAAAGAAGAAAAAAATCCTCCCACCTGGACAAGCAGAGAGCACCACGACAAACAGAACAGCCTGAAACCGTCGAGAGGCTAATTTGTGGGGCTTCACAGTCCATGGCCCGGGAAGCAGGTCAAGAGATCTAGGGTGCACTGAAACCTGAGACGCCGTTGTTTATGTATTTATGTTCTCCATCTTTTTTTTGGTGGGGAAGCTCTTACAGATATTATAACAATCCATAATTCAATTAAATCAAGCATTAACTGTACAGTTGCTGCTACCATCAATTTCAATGCATTTTCTTTCTTCTTGAACTCCTTGATATCAGCTCCCTTTATCCCCTCCCTTCCCCACCTTACCCCAGCAACCCTTATTGTTATATTATATATTATTATTGTTATTATTTTTGCTGTATCTTATACTATCCAGGATATCCATTCACCTACACTTCTGTTATGCTTTCCCTCTGAGTGGGGTTATGCAGTAATCATTGCTATCAGCTCCCCTCCCCCCACCTCCTCCCCTACCTCTCTTCCTGTACCCTCAGGGAATTATTACTCCTGTTACTGTTTCTAAGGATTATGTATCTTGGCTTTCATGCATCCGGTGATCTTAATTATACAAATGAGCATACGAAGGTCTAACAAGATTAAAGAGGTAAAACAAAGACCGTAATAGTAAGGGAAGGAAATCTCAAAGAATTAGAGGATAGCTATGTGTTTCCTCAGTGCTATATTACATCTGAATATATCACCGCTTCTGTTCCACAAGGCCTCTTTAAAGTGTTGAAAAGCATGGCTGTTAATTTTGAGGACTCAGGTATACATGACCCAAGCCGTGGTATTTTCACTAGCCTCACATGCATGTGAAGCTTGGACTTGAATAAGGAAGACCACAGAAGAATCAATGCATTTGAACTACGGCACTAGTAAAGACATTGAAAGTACCAGGGACTGCTAAAAGAACAAACAAATCTGTCTTAGGGGAAGTACAGCCAGAATGCTCCTTAGAAACAAGGATGGTGAGACTTCTTCTCACATACTTTGGACACGTTGTCACGGGGGACCAATCCCCAGAAAAGAACATCGTGCTTGGTGAAGTAGAAGGGCAGCCAGAAAGAAGACGACCCTGGATGGACTGACCCAGTGGCCGCAGTCACCGGCTCCAACGGAACAACAGTTGGGATGACCCAGGACGAGACTCTGGCAAAATGAGTTCCTGTCCTTCGGTGCTGAGCAGATCCAAGTTTAAGATCCATTTGCCGCTACTGTTGCTTCAATTCCATCTTCTCTCTTTTGGTTTCTTTCGGCCTAAAGACTCCAACAGCCTCGGGCTCAAAGCTTCTCTCTCCCATCATCCCCAGAGTCGCCAGGTTCCCTCTCTGACTCTCGGGTTGCTGTGGGTTACATTAATTGATGGGTGAGCAAGACCAGTAGCTGTTGAGTCAGTCCTGGCTCTTGGTGAACTTTTGTTTGTCAGAGTAGCAATGTGACCCGTAGGGCTTTTGAAGAAAACTTTTTCCTGTGCTTTCGAGTGCAAATTGAGAGAGCAAACTGGTTTGCATTCAGCCGCTCAGACACATTTAGTTTTGGGACATGGATTGTGGTTCCCACCATGTAACAGAGCTCTGTTTCCATGCACCCCTTCCCCCTGCATCTGAGAGTCCTCCTTGGGCAAGGGCTGCCCTTCGGTTTTCATGTGGTTGATTCTTCTAAGGACTGCGTGTCTCCAAAGTAGATCATGATGTCTTTCTTCTGAGATGCCCCTGAGTGGCCTTGAACCTCCACCTTAAGGTTCACGACCAAGCTCATTAATGCTTTCCAACACCCAGCGGCTGTTATTTCTCTAATGGCTGACATACTCAGCTGCCAGTGAGAAGGTTAAGATTTGAGTCCATGCAGAGGTAAGAAAAGCCCCGAACATATGTCAGGGCTTAGCTTTGTTATCTGCTGCCCTCCGAGGTTGAGCCTCTCGGGGCATCCTTCTGCCATGTTTCTGCCCACGGGGTGGGGTGGGGGATGCTCTGAGCCCGAGCCCACACGGAAGACTTCTGGGGTTCATGACAGGCTGTTCTCGGATTGTCTCTTTCTGTGAGGGGAATATTGTGGGCTCCAGCTGAGGCAGCTTCTGTTTTTAGCTGGAATTGTTGCCTCTCATCGCCCCGCGTGGAAAAAAAGAATTGTGGTGCAGAAATAGCCCATCCCAGGGGCTACCCGAGAGAAGAAGGGCTTATTTTGACTCAGGATGCTGCAGAAGCTGTGGCAGGCTTGTCAAAATACATCTGCCTTTCCTTGGGAAACCCACGGATCCCCGGGCTCGAGCCAGGACCGAAGTGGGACTGCCAGTCTCGCACATCTGGAACCCAGCCCTGGGGAGCGGGGACAGCCAAGCCCGGAGCCCGGTGGTAACTGCTGCCCAGATTCCAGAAGGCAGGAGATGGATGTTTTGGGCCAGAGCCTCAAAGAGCCCACCCTGGTGTCTAGGCGTATTTATTTGGGCTCCCCTGGCTGGCACCGGCTGGCAGGGGCATGATAGATAAGTGTGTCCACAGTCACTCCCTGGTGGGCCTTTCAAAGGAGGCTGGAGGGCCTATGACACTCAAATATGTAACCCCCCTAAAAAAAAAGGTCCGCTCAAGTACGAATCTCTGGACTTGTGAGCAAGACTTGGTTTATCAGAAGGTAACAGTTAATGTCACCCTGGAGTAGACAGAAGTGATGGCTGTGTGAAGGTACTTCTATAAGCCAGGGGCTGCCAAGGATCAGGGGAACTGCCAGGAGACCAGGATCTGGTCCCCCGACCCCCACACACACAAGCCCTCAGAGGGAGTCAAGATAGTGGACATCACTTCAGACTCCCAGCCTGAAGAATGGGAGACAAGACAGTTTTGTTCTTACGAGCCACATACTGGTGTTTATTTTGTATGGCAGGGCTAGGAAGCCAATGCACACACCCATTTCACAGGTGGAAAAATGGAGGCCCACGCCACGGAGTCAAGCAGACGGCCTTCCTGATTTCTTGTGATGAGATCTCATTCCATTCTCAGGTGGCTGCTTCCATGTCTCAAAACCAGGGGTCCTCAAAACTATGGCCCGCGGACCACATGTGGCCCCCCGAGGACATTTATTCAGCCTGCTGGGTGTTTTTGCCCCATTTGTTTTTTTACTTCAAAATAAGATATGTGCAGTGTGCATAGGAATTTGTTTATAGGTTTATTTTAAACTGTAGTCCGGGCCTCCAATGGGTCTGAGGGACAGTGAACTGATCCCCTGTTTAGAAGTTTGAGGACCTCTGCTCTAAACATTCCTCTGCACCTTTGTACCTGCTGTGACCTCTGTCTATGACAAGCCTTCTCCTCTTGTGACTTTTCAGACCGGGACATCTATCACCTTCCCTGGGTAGAGTCAGTCTCTGCCCCATCAGGATTCTGTGAAGACTACCAGGTGACCCTCACCTCCATGCCCTTGGACTTGGTGCTTGTGTGTCTCCTGGGGGCAGAGCCACCGCTGGAGTGCTGGGATCAAGCTGGCCAGGGTCGACCTGAGAAATGTTTACCAGAGGAATGATTGGGGTGGTGTGACCAGGAACCCTGGTGGTGTCATGGTTACATGCTGGGCAGTGACCCCCAAGGATGGGAGTTCAAAACTACCTGCTGCTCTGTAGGAGTGAAACAGCTGGGGCTTTCTACTCCCATAAACAGTTACAGCCTTGGAAACTCACAAGGGCCATTCTACCCTGTCCTATAGGGTGGCTGTGGGCCAGCATCGATTTGGTGGCAGTTTGTTTGTTTGTGTTTGTTCGGTGTGGTGTGTGTCCTAAAGGACTCTTCAGCGCCAGCCAGGGACAGAGGAGGTGGGCCCGGCTTACCATCTTGAGGGGATCGGACACCTCCCGAGCAGTGCTCAGAGCTCTTCTCTGCAAGACAAGTGCCCCAGACTCCCAACAAGTGCCTCTGTCTTCCAACGAAACTGTCACAGGCGGCAGCCCCCCGGTCTCCCCAGCCCCTCTGACCACCTCCGATCCCAAGCCTGACCACTTGGCCTGCGCTATTTTCTGCCCGCCCCTCCCTCCAGCTGCCTCCTCAAGCTGCAGGCCCGGAGCACCTCCCAGGGCCAGGGCACCGCGTACCAGGGCATTCTACCCTGGCCACCCCCTCAGCCCCCTCTTCTTTGGGCTCCCTCACCGGGGTGGCCTTTTCCAAAGCGGAGTCTGCGGGTCTTTCTAGGGGTTCTGTGAGGAAGGGGTGGGGAGAGTGGTCCCATGGGGGCAGTGGCTGGGCTCCATGATTGGTTTCCTTGTAGGACTCCACAGGGCCTTCCACGTGCTAGGATGGTGGATTGCGATTCCCAGAGACGGAACACCGCCGGCAGCATCTGGGACTTGCTTGAGCATGGAAACTTCCCCTGTGGGATGTCGAGGGGAGGGTGTCTGAGGAGCCCTGTGTTGGGAGATGCTAGTCTCCCGGGCAGAGCCTGTAAGTTTTAACTCAGCAGTCAAGGCCTTTCCAGTCCTCTAACAGACGCAAGGTTCCGCCAACACGGATCTCTGAGCTCTGGCTTGCTGTGGCCACCTGGCCCCAACCTCCCGCCCACTCAGCCTCCAGCCAGATGCACTCCTTCCCTAGGTCTAAGCTCTCCCAGCGTCTGTCTGTCTTCGCAGCCCAGCCCAAATATCACCCACCCACCCCTACCCCTGGCCCACACATCGGCGTATGCCCGCTCGTTCTGAGTGAACCGTGGGAAATCTCTGAATCCACAGGGATTTGGGATCTGCAGAGAAAAAAAGCATCCACAGCGCCTGCCTTTTAATCAGTACCTACTGCCAGGCCATCATTCACGATGCCTGGTCTCCAAGATGCTTGGGTCTCCAAGAGATGCTGGGACCCGTTGCCACAGCCCCATGGGACAGGCCCATCAGGGTTCCAGGTGAGGCCGATGCTTCCCGAGAGTCCATTGGGTGGCGGACCCCAGCTAGGGGTTTCTTGAGACTGGTCTCACTTGAAGGTCAGAGCGGCTCCAGAAAGTGGAGCCGGGGGTGGGTGGTGAGGGTGGGGGCACTAGGGGGCACTAGGGGATCAACCCAGGCTCACACACTGGAGATGGGTTGGGTCCAGTCCTTAAACCAGTTTTCCTGAACACACACAGATCAGGCCTGAGGCCAGAGGACCTGTCTCCCAGGAGCACAGCCCTCCTCTCGGGTGAGGCTCACGCAGGAGTTCTCTCGGAAGCTCCTCCTCCTCTCTGGGAGCCCCCACATGGCTCCTCTGATTTGTCCCTGTCACCTCCACACCCTGCTGGGCTGCACGCAGGCACCAGTTCATTCCTACATCTGAGAGGGCAAGTGTTTCTCAGCCTGAGTACCACCTGGGGGTTTGTGGGGCCGGGTCTACAAAGATGTGGGCTCTGTGGTCCACCCTCAAACTGCCCTGCCCCTCCTGGGCCTTCATAAGGAGCTGGGACCTCCAGCCCACGTAGCTGGCCTGGTAATTCACTGACCGAGGACATCAGTTCCAGCCACGAACATCCAAGAGAAGACGGTGGGCGACGACGGCAGGTCGGTATCCCCAAACAAGCGATCTGACTGCGGTTGTCGGTGAACACCGCTAACGTGTGGGTGTCATTCACAGACTTCACACCCAGCGATACGGAGGCATGAAACACATACCGACAGTTAGACACGTGAATGCTGAAAAGGCCGACATTTCATCATGGTACATCTTTGCTCAGGACCCTCCATTAGCCCAGGGGGCAATTCCCCTGGATCCAGTCATCTCTGGTGTCTCCCAGATGCCTGAGCTGAGCCCTCTCCTCTCGGGGGCTTACCTTCTGCCACCCTCCCTGGCTGGGCCTTCTGCAGCCAGCTTGCCTGCCTCCTCCTCCCACAGTGCTCTGTGATGCATACCCTCATCTGCAGGGAGATCCTGGAACCTCCCGCCTACAGCAGTGAGGAGCAGGAGCTTGTTTAGCAGTGGGTCAAGCAGCCTTCACGTTTTCACCTGGCTGCTGCTTCGTGGTGTTCAGATCCCAGCTCACGTGTCACCTCCTCAGAGAGGCCATCTGTGACCGTTCTATGTCCACTAGGATGGTCACTTCCTGCTACACTCCTCCCAATACCGGCCACCGACTTAGGGGACTCCACCTCTGGTTTATGTGCTTCTTACCTGCCTCCTCACCTAGGGTCCAGTCTCCCCGAGGGGAGGGCTCCCTGCTCTGCTCACTGCTGTGTCCCATTGCCCATGATGGTGTCATGTGGCCACAGGTTGGTGGACTGAGGAGAACAGAGCATACTCTGGAGCCAGGTGGCCCAGGTGAAAGTCCTAGCTCTGCCATTTTGTGACACATGACCTTGATCAGGTCCTGAACCTCCTATCCCACAGGGTCCTTGTTTGTGCTGCAGGGAGGATGACAATAGGCATGTTGTTGATTTTTGTCCTTGAGTCAGCTCTGACCTATGGTGACCTGGTGTACAACAGAAGGATGCACCACTTGAAGCCACCTTCATGGTCATGGGCATGCTGGTTGGCTGCCGTGGCCTCTGTATCAGAGTGCCCTCCTGCCTTGGTGCTCATCCTCCAGCCCCGTGTCAGACATGGTGCTGTGATCCAGAGGCTTTTCAGTGTCAGGTTTTCCGACGGAGATCACCAGCTGTCGTAGTTATATAATCTGTTGTCAACTTGAGACTATTAAGAGTGAAGGGGTGGAGTGTAGCCTGTCAATCACGTCTCAGCTTGATGACCTCATTTGGAGGTGCTACAGAGATAAATAGCTGACTGGAGACCAGATACACATGGACACTCTCTGTAAGACATTCCTGTTGACAAGACACATGGAGCTATGCTAGAGTCCTGGAGCTGGAAAAGCCCCATGGAGACCCGGCAGTGCTGAGATGCTTCCACTGCCACTGGATCCACAGGACTTTCCACCGACTGGCCTGTGATCTTCCTACATTTAGCATTGTTGCGTGTGTTACATGAGTCTGAAGAGGAATTTATAGATTAGTATCAGACATATGGGCTAATATTGGACTTGATCTGGACTGGGCTGGGATGTTTTCTTAATGTACGATTACTCTTTGATATAAAGTGCTGTCTTAGAGATGTATGATTGTCTCTGGCTTTGTTTCTCTAGTCCACCCGGACTAACGCACCAGCCTTTCCTCCTCGTCTGCCTTACTCTGTCTTGATGCCACCTCTTAAGAGTGTCAGGGTTGAATTGGGCCTCCCTCTCCCCAAAATAGGTGTTGGTATCCTCACCCTGTGCCCTGGGTGCGGCCCTGTTTGGGAAGGGGCCTTTTCTTGGTTGTGGTTGTAAGGTGACCCCAGTGGAGGGTGTGTCCTCACTCTAACCCTCCTAACTCCAGAGGAGCTGACCAGACCCTGAAGTGGGCATGCCCGGAGGGAAGACAGATGGCAGGGGACGGAGGGATGCTGGCCTGCAGGCATCGGGCAGCCTTCCCCCAGAGGCCTCCCCTGAGCTGTGAGGGACTAAAGCCCTGGAAGTCCCGGCCTGTGGTATCTCTGTTGCAGCAGGAAATGAACCCCAGGAAAACCCCAACCCCATAGGGTCCCCTCACACCCTGTGCCCCACCCCCACCCCAGACCCCTCATCACGCCTGCCATGGGTCCCTGTAGTGTGCTGCTCTGCCCCCTTGCGGGGTCTCTGCCAGTGTGACAGCCTGGCAGGGGGCGGGTGGGGGCTTCCCTGGGCTGCATGTGGTCACTCGTCCCCCGCCCCCCCATCCTGGTTGCCTCTTGAAAGCAGGTCTTCAGTTGTCACCCCCGGCCTGAGGGCAGGCCCTTGTCTGAGTGCTCCATTTGCCACAGGGCCCTGCCCAGTGTCTGCCCAAAGCAAACCCGTGGCCAGCATGCAGGGACAGTGACTATTCACCCTGAGGGGGAGTCAGAGCCTATGTGACCCCAGACTCAGCCAGAAGACAGAGGCTGCCTGATCCTGCGCCATGCCTTGGTGGGTTTTGGACCAGACCATTGTCGCAGACTGTGTTTCAGAAAGAGTTGGCCGGGCCTTTCTTCCTAGTCTGTCTTGGTCTGGGAGCTCCACAGGAACCTATTCAGCATTGTGGCACCCTGTGAGAACTCCACTGACAGATGTGGGATGACCACACATGCCTGGGGGCACCTCCTGCTTGGAAAGCAAGTCTGATAGGCCTGGAAATAGCACCCCCACCGTACCCAACCTTAGACGGCCCAGGAGGCTGGAGCCTGCAGTGGGAAGAGAGGGCTGGGGTCGCTGGCAAGGCCTGACAACGTGTATTCCTGTGGCCTCTCTCCCTCTGCTGACCAGCGGGACTGTGGGGAGTCAGGGCTGGGCTCGAGGCTGGGATGAGCTCCGAGGCTGCCTGCCTGGGCCCTGCCATCCTCAGGACAGGGGTGAGTAACACTTATCTGAGTTTGAGGCTGAGCAGCCTGCCCGTTCCTCTGTCCAGGGTCTCTCTTCCCTGCCCTGCACCAAGCTGTGGGCAGAAGGATGCCCCTCCCTCCCTGTGCTCTGCCAGCATCAGGCAGACCTGGGTTCAAAGCCCAGCCCCTCTACTTTGGCGGCTGCTCTGAGAGGGACCTGTGATGTGTGTGTAGAGTGCTTTATACATCAATGGGCGGACAGAGTCCAGGCTCTGAGTCCCATTGGAGGGCGCTGCTGGTCTGGGTGGTGGGGGCTCTGAAGTCTGGGTGGGGAACAGGAGCCACTCCACCCAGGCTGCCTCAGACACAGGGCTGGCTTTTGCTTGTTTGCCAGAATTTTCCAGGCTTCAGCGCTGCTCACACTCCTCCACACAGCTCCAAACCAACCTGTATTCGGTTGCCAGAAAGATCTTCCCAAAATACTCCTCACATCAGTTCACTCCCCTGCTCGCTCAGCAGCATCCTGCCGCGGCCTCACGCAGCCTGGGAGGAGCTGGCTCCTCCACTGGCACCCCCACCCTCCTGCCCACATCCTCCATGGCCCCATCGCAGGGTCCCATCAGGAATGCCCCTTTGTCTCCTGGGTACTTTCACCTCAGGGATCTGCCACAATCACGACGTTCAAAGGTAGAGCTTATCTCCTTCTTTTATTCATGAGGGAGATGAGGTTCAGAGAGGGGTGCTGGCTGGTCCACGGTCTCCCAGCTTGGGTAGAGTTGCTTTGGGCGACTTTGGGGTTGCTGAGCTACAGGATGGAGGCAGGATTTCCCTCCTGCCACTGTACTGGTCTAAAATCCTCTGGTTTCAGACACTGAGTCCCCCTAGCAGAACCAGTGGGGTGTAGTGCCACAGTGAACCCTGCATTTTAGAGACAGACGGCCCAGTTGGCAGGCAGGGGTCATGGGCATCCAGAGGCCCGAGAAAATAGAGGCCCTTGGGGGGCAGGTTGGATAGCCAGGAAGACCTGGCTACAGTCCTGAGTCCCTGGGTGTCACAAATGGTTAAGCACTCCACCGCCAATCTAAAGTTTGGCAGTTCAAACCCATCTAGTGGCATTGCTGCAGAAGAAAGGCTTGCTGGTCTGCTTCTTTAAACATTGAAAACCAACCAACTATCCAATAAATCATCTATCTATCCATCCATCCATCCATCCATCCCGTCCATCCAACCAACCATCCAACCAACCAACCAACCAACCAACCAATAACCATCAACCAACCAACCAACCAACCAACCAACCAACCAACCAACCAACCAATAACCATCAACCAGCCAAAGAACCAAACAAGCCGCTTCTCATCAAGTTGCCTCTGACTCACAGTAGAGCTGTCCCCCAGGGTTTCCAAAGCTGTCATTTGTATGGAAGGAGACTGTCACATCTTTCTCTCACAGAGCAGGTGGTGGGTTTTGACCACTGGCCAAATGGTCAACAGCCAACTGCTTAACCACCGCGCTACTGGGGTTCATTCCACAAAGACCATGGCCGCTGAAAACCCTATGGCATGCAGTTGTGGTCTGGCACACGTGGGGCAACAGGTCTGTTTGGGTTTGGTTCTCTGCCACTGTGCGTTGGAGGGCCTCTGGCCAGTCCCTCCCTTCCTCTGAGTCACGGTGCCTGGGTTACACAAGAGAATGCAGCTGTGGGTTCGCCATGGCGATAAAGGACGGTGGTGAGAGCAGGTGCTCAGTACAAGCCCAGCATCTGCAAACTCCCTGCTTTCTTTCATGAGTGGGAAGATTTCTCAGGGATCCTCCAAATCCACCCTGATCCCATTTTGTGAATCAGGAAACTGAGTCTCAGAGAAGGGCTGTAACCTTCGCTAAACTTGTTTGTTTGTTTTCTCCCCTGGGGCATATCTATACTGCTACGGGCACACAAGTAGGTCTGTTGAGAGGTCTGCTTTGATGGAAATTGGATGACACTTCACCCCAATGCCTTTGCTTTTTTTCATTTGACCTTCAATCTTGATTCTCTGTGACTCATTAGATATGCACCAACACTATCTTTCTGGGTCTTCCAAATTTTAACCCATATTTAGACAAAACCAAACTAAACCAAACCTGCTGCCAGAAGGGAAGTGACTTGTCCAAGTTCACAAAGCTCAAGGGAGATAGAGAGGGGCTGGGGCTGGGGTCCTCTGGCTCCTTACGACCCCTCTTGCCCCTTCACACCACCTTGCAGGGCTGGAGTCATCTGCCACTGGCACCCTGGGGACCCCTAGAGCGTAGAGACCAATTGGAGTTGCAGACAAGCAGTCTAGTGGGCACAGAAAGGCTAGTGGCAGACCTTACCCAGAACGACGTGTGGGTGAGGTGGTGGGTGTGTAGGTAGTCAGAAGTGGCTAGCTTCAAGTCAAGTCTCAAAATGAAGATGGAAAATGTCAAGGAGCCATGTGGGTGACAGAACAGACCACTCCTGACTGGGCTCTGGCCCTACTGGTTGCTGGAGGCAGGGAGACCAGAACACACAAGACTCCCTTCTCTTGGGCCCCAGGGTCACCCATCCCAGATTGCTCTCAAAGTCCTGAAGACACGGCAAGGACTCTGCTTCAAGAAGGTCCGAGTCCTGTTATCTAGCATCCAGTGACCCAGGGCACCTGGCCACCCATCCAGCCACTACCCCCAGGCTCCTATTCTGCAGGCAGTGGGCCAGCCCCTCCTAGGGACCAGCTCCGAGGAGATCCCTGTCTGCATGAAGCTCACAGGCTCATAGCGATAGTAGACAGATACTAAGCAAACAAACGACAAGCTCTTCTCAGACGGGATCCTCGCCCTTTAGAAAACAGCACAGCACCAGGTGATGGGGAGGGAGCACTCTTGGGGAGCAGTTCTGAAGGGAAGATGATATTAAGTGGTGGGGGAATAAGCCAAAGAGCGCAAACAGCAATTGCACAGGCCCTGTGACAAGGAGGCGCTCGGTGCCTCACCACCGTAGTCAGGAGCCCACTGTATCTGTAGCTTGGTGAGCCGGGGAGAGTTTGAGCAAGGAGGCCAGCGAGACCGAGGAGGGCCAGGTTGGCTCCCCAGGAGAAGTGTGGTTTGTCCGGAGAATAAACGCTCCCTCTATGGTTGTAGGAGTTTCTGAGCGATGCATATAGAACACGAAGCTGCTAACCAAAAAGTCAGAGGTTCGAGTTCATCTAAGGAAACCTTGGAAGAAAGGCCTGGTGATCTCCTTCTTGAAACGTTCGCTATCAAAAGCGCCAGGGAGCACAGTCTTACTCAGACATACAAGGAGCTGCCACGAGTCAGACTTGCCCCAGGGCAAGGGGTGTTTTCAACGGTCTGGGTTGTAAACAGGGAGGGATTTTGACCTGATTTGCATTGTTAGCAACCCCTCAGGCTGCTGGATGGAGAGGGGCCTGAAAGCGGGCAGAGAGTTGGCCGTGGTGAGTACTGGGCAGTGGTGATATCTTAAGGCAGCTTCAGTTTCCCAGCCTGTCTGTTCGGTAAAGAGGTCTGCTGCCAGCCACACACCAGGCTGTTGTGAAGATCAAATGGGGGCTCTGTTGACTATTGCATCTGGGGGCACCTGGAGCCGACTCTCCGGTTGTCATGGGCCCTTGCGGATGTCTTCTGCGCTCTCCATCCTGGCTGGCCCGCAGCTTCCCTCTCTAGAGATGAGTCCCCGCTGGGGCACTTCTGGGCAGAAGCCCACTGAGTGGCTATGCCAGGCACTGTTCTGGTTGCGTCCACCCACCTCAGAGCTACTGCATTGGGACAAGTTTTCCTGAAGTAAAATCCAGCCCCAAACAGACACTCCCCCTCCCTGCTCCTGTTGTTTCCAAAGCGGCTGTTGCCTTCATCCTCCCCTGACCAGTCAACCCCTGCAGATGCTCTAATGTCCCTGCCTTCGCATCCCCCACGCCTTTTCTTATCCCTCACTTTACTTCAGCCTCGCTGGCTTCCTTCTGTTCCTTCAGTTAAGGCAGCTTTTCCTAGCCCCAGGGCCTTTGCACTTGCTCTTCCTTTTGACTGAGCGATTCTCCTTCCGGTCTTCACGTGGCTGGTGGCTTCTCCTTATGCAGATCCTGGAGCACGCACAGCCGAAGCCCCCACGGCACCTCTGCCAGCCAGGGAGGCTGCCGGGCCTCTTTTCCAACAAGCCACACTCCTGGTCACGCTGAGCATTTCGGTTTATTTTTGCCCTCAGCAGATTGCCTTTGGAATCAGCTCTCTGTTTCCTGGAGGATCGTTCCTCTTTCTCCCTGTTATGGATTCCATTGTGTCCCCCCAAAACATGTGCTGAGTTCTGGGTGGCCGCTCTAGTAACTGGATAGAATCCTTTCCTGGGTTTCTTCGGTTGTGTTACTGAGCCCATGCCAGCATAGGGTAAGTACTAAACCGAGTCACTTCTGAGCTATACAGACACCACAATGGGCACAGACACACACAGGGGACCAGAGGTGCCATGGGAGAATGCATCTATAAGCAAACACCCCCCCCCCCCCCCCCCCCCAGGCAGATACCAAAAACCAGGAGAGAGGCTCACAGAAGGAACCAAGAGGCCTGAGACCCTGGCTTGGACTTTGAGCCTGCAGAACTACAAGACAACACGTTTCTGTTCATGCAAACCACCCCCTGGTGATAGTTCTGCTATTGCAGCACTGGGACATTCAGACAGCCTCCTCCATGAGATCAGGCCCTTGTCTGTCCACACTTGTCTGTGTCACTCCAGAACATGGTCCAAATCCACTGCCACCAAGGCCATTCCAATTCAAACTGCCCTTACATAGGGTTTCCAAGGTGTAAATCTTTACCAGAGCAGGATAGCCTCGTTTTTCTCCCTTGGAGTGGCTGGTAGGTTTGAACCACCAACCTTGCAGTAAGTTGACTAACACTACCAACCTTGAGGTTCAGTTGTCTAGCACTTACACCATAGTGCTCTTTAGTACATAGTGGGACCACAGCACGAGGAGTGTTGGCGGCCTAGCGGTTACACATTGGGCCGGGATCGGCAAAGCCAGCAGTTTGAAACCACCAGCTGCTCCACGGGAGAAAGATGAGGCTTTCTACTCTTGTAAACAGTTGCAGTTTTGGAAACTCAGGGCCACTTCTCCCCCACCCTGTCCTCTAAGGGTCGCTGTGAGTTGGCATCGACTCCATGCCCGTGAGTTTGAGTTGAGCAGCTCAGTAAAGGTTTGTTGAGCGAACGAATGACCACCTCTGTGAGGTAGAGGCTGGTTTCCCCTATGAAGAAACCAACGCTTCCTGCCTCCCTGAGCACCCGTGTCTGCCAGGGAGGTCCTCTCCCACCGCTGCTCACTGTATTTCATATCTGGGCCCTCTTGTCTCATCCCTGATGCCTGGCTAGCTGTTGATAACTCACATTTAGACAAGACTTTTAGTTTGCAAAACTCACCCTGGACAGTAGTGTGCATAAGCCCCACACTCCCTTTTATCAGGGCCACCAGCCTTGGCCTAAGCAGTTGCCCTTGGGTTGCTTCTGGCTCTGGAGCCCCAGGCGCGTCAGAGTAGCCCTGTCTCCAGGCCTTTCTTTCCAGGCCCCACTGGCTGGGCTTAAATGTCCAATTTTCAGCTAGCAGCCAAGTAGAGTCAGAACTCTGACTTTTTCTACGGACAGGGGAGCTGAGATTGGGAGGTACCTTGCCTGAGCCATGAGGGTGGAGAGCGTTCTTACAAGCTGGTCACACGGTTTTCAAATCTCCCCCATCACCAAGCAAGAGCCCTGGCAGGAGGAGGAAGTTGGAACGCAGTGTGCCTTGAGCAGGGATTGCTGACAAGCAGTCTCCCAGGGCTCCGTGCTCTGTGGCAAACCGTCCTCTTGGCAGGCCCTGAGCTGCTGTCCCCCCAGCCTCTCTGCACCGGGTCTCAGAGTGCCCAGCAGCTTTCTCACCAATGAGAGGTGCCCAGGTGCCAGCAGACATCTGTATCTGCTCACCAGAGTGTGACCCTGGGCCCATTAAGCCACCTGCTCCCTAGTCCATTCTGTACGGAAGAGGAGGGGCCTTCTTTCCTGTGATCCTGTGACTGCAGGGACGGGGTCTCCTTGCTCAGAAACACCCCCAGCAGGGAAGATGAGCACCTTCATTCCAAAAGATGAGCAGGCAGGAGGCTATGTGCATGAGGATGTGCCAGTGCTGTGTGTGTGTGTGTACGTGTGTGCACAGCTCTGTGCATACATGCATGTGTGGGTACATGGATGCGCAGGGTTCTGGCAGCATGTGCATGTGTCTGTGTGAATGCAATGGGTGTGTTTGCAAAAGGGTGTGTACGGTGGTGCAGGATTCTGTGAGTAGAGACATACGTGTGTCAGCGTGTGTGTGCATGTGTGTGTGATCATAATATACCCTCACTCCTGGGGCACCATTGTTTACAGCTCGGGGATTCCTGGCTAATGCTTTCAGGCACCATCAGGCCTGGAGGCACCATCTGGTCGTCAAAGTGATGCATTTGAAGTTGGTGGTTCCCCTAAGATCCGAGAGGAAGGCAGAGATCAAGGAAACAGGCCTGTGGGAGGGTGCGAGCCCAGGGCTGGCTGGCTGTTGTCTGACCAGCTGAGCAGTCTGGCTGACTCAGAGGCTGACCCGTGGACTCTGGGTGGCCCGTGCTGTCTGCCAGGCGGGCTGACCTCCAGTGGCTGGCTGCTACCCTCTAGGCGGGTGATTCATCTCGCTCAGTGCCTGTACTCTGGAAAGTCAGCTTTAACCTAGGCTTGGTCCATGGGCTCCCAGGTGCTTAGAGCTGTGATTCCTGGTTCTAGACTTCACCCCTGCCCTCGGGCCTCCAGGGGGTGTTTGAGAGCCATTCCCAAGAGCAGGGTTTCCAGCTCTTCCTTCTGGGGCCTCTGACCTTCGCTTCCCTCAGACTCCTCTGTGGAATGGTCACCCTGGCTCTGATGTGGAGTGTGGGAGCCTCAGAAGGGACATGCTCACTCACAGATGCCTGGCTGGGGAAAGGCACCTCAGCACCCCGGGGTGCAGGCCGTGGGCCACCACTGAGGAGGGTCACCCAGGCTGAGAGGGTGACCACTGAGGAGGGTCACCAGGCAGAGGGTCAGAGGAGGAAGGCCTTGGGTACTTCATCTCATTTCTCACACTGCAAGGTAGGTATCATCACCCCACTTTTACCGATAAGAAAGTTGAGGCTCAGAGGCAGGGCAATCTCCCTGCTTCCTGGATGTGCCCTTCTCTTGCCCTGGGATCACTAATCTGGAAGATGCGAGACCCTTTCCGATGTCTGCTGTGTCGCTTGAAATAACTGCACAGCCGTGCATCGGGAAAATGTTGCTGTGAGGACCTTTTTATTCACTCTGCTTGTCATGATTCGTGCTGATTTTTCACTCTCCATGGAAAGCTAGATGCTAAGCTGTTAAACTAACAAGAGAGGATTCTCCCGCTGAACACTTAATGGGATACGCTGATGTTCTGAAGCTACAAAACCCAAACCCAAACTCACTGCCACTGAGTCACTTGCAGCTCATGGCGACCCTATAGGTCAGGATAGAACTGCCCCTCTGGGCTTCCAAGACTAAAGCTCCTGATAAGAATGGAAAGCCTCATCTTTCTCCCACAGAGGTTGCTAGTGGTTTTGAACTGCGAACCTGCGGTCAAGCAGCCCAAAGCAGAACTCACCATATCGAGAAACCAAGGCTTTAGTGAAAGTGCAGCTCTTACGGCCTTCTAAGGCAGGTCCCCTGGTGGCAGAGTTATAGATCGCAACTCAGCTTTGCTTTCCCCTGGCATCAAACCTGTTGAAGACCCAGGAGAAAAGACTCAGACTATTGAGTGAGTGCCCCCACCGACTGACTCAGGGTTTGTCGCCGGGGGTCATCTCAGGTGCTCTGCTGATAAGGCAACACCACTTTCCAGGCACAGAGACCTGCCTGTGCTACTCAGTGAGAGAGCCAGGATTTGAATCCTGGTCTCCTCGCTCCACGTCGTCGCCACCAAGACAGCAGTTTTCCGAGGTCTGAAAAGAATGGAATCCCACTTTGAAGGGAAGTTGTTGTGGAAGTCAAATGGGTAAAGCAGTGGGAGTGAAGCCACGCTGGCCCAGGTGGTGGCGGCAGCCTGGGTCCCCTCTGTGGCTCCCTCCCAAGGTGGCTCAGCAAGGCCTGGTTGGACTCTCAGGGTTTCTTGGAACACAGTTGCAAAGCCGACTCTGCAAGGAAGGTGGAGCTGTGGGGCCTGGGCGGGTGGTCAGCAAAAGAAGCCCTGAGCAAGTACAGGGGTGACTGATGACAGAAGTGGGATGTGAACATTTCTAGAAACACTCCACTCTTGCGTGGAAATGTCGGTGTGGGAACTGCTTAGGGCCCTTAATTTTCTGAGGCTGTGTTGGGGGAATCCCTTAACACCCTTCAGCGTCTGAGATTCTGTCCCCTTTGGGACCGCATCTCTGATCTCTGCGGTGGAGGCTGTGAGGAAAATAAGAGCACTTTACCACCTGTGAGCTTGTGCGAAGTATAGCGTGGTTTTTAGAAAGGACACTTTAAAATATTCCTTCCCAGCAACCTTACTGTCACCAGCGATCATGATCTGCCTTATAGACTCATTTTCTGACTCTGGTCAGTCTCCCCAGACTCGACTGGAGCCGCATAGGAGCCTCAGGAGCCTGGCCCATCTCATTCCACATGGCTTCCCCAGTGGCTAGTACATGCTGGGCACCCAATTGACTTTTGTGAGCCACCCACAAACCCGTGTGACAGATGAGGAAACCAAGTGCCTGTTAGGGGCTGCCCCTGACCAGGCAGCTGCAGATAGCCCAGGGGCAGCGTGAGCTAGCTCCTGGTTTCATTGTCAGCTGTGGAGCAGCCATGGGCTTGAGAAACACAGATCCATGCAGCACCATCCAGAGGAGTAGAGCCAGAGATGACCAGGCTCTGGCCATGGCCTTGTCCGGTTCGCTCTGGATCTGTGCTCCAGCCTTCCGTCTGGCTCCAGTCATTGTGAAAGCCACCAGCCTGCCTGTCTCAGGACTGGGACACAAAGACAGGGAGTTCTCTGGGGCCTGGGGAGGATTAATCAGCAATTAGTGTGCAAAACACTTTCCAAACAAATGTTAAGTATTATTAGTATTTAAATTTAGTTGCATGCCCCCCCCTACATCCTGACAAAAGGGAACAGATGGCCCTGGCTCCAGGTGGAGGGGGAGTGGGGGGGCCTGCTTTGGCGCCAAGCCTGGAGTTTTCATGGCTATGGCTTCCAATTAGCCCCTGCCTGATAGGAGAGCCTGACATCATGGAGATGTGGGGTTGAAGGGAGGCCCAACTGGTAAAAGCTGTGAAGGTCATGGGGAAGTGCCTGGCTTGGGGTCTGGATTCTTTTTCCTAGCTGTGTGACCTTGGCCCAGCTGAAAGCCTCCTAGTGATATTGCAGGACTGCAGTGGGGAGCGAAGGAGACCAGGCCATGGTAGACACACCAAGAGCCAAGCTCATTCTCCGGACTCCTTTATGACCTCCACGTTGGAGGCTGGTTTCCTCTAAAGAGGGTGCAACTGGCCCCTAGGAGTTGACTGCTCACCTGAAGGTTGGACATTCACATCCACTCATAAGCACATCGGCCATTGAAGACCCTATGGAAAATCAGTTATGGACAACCGTCTGGAGCCCAGTTCGACTGTGATGCATGTGGAGTCACCATAGGTTGGGATTAACTTCGTGGTGGCAACTGATGCTTCCTCTAGGAAGGTTTGCTGAGAGTGGACAATGCTCCCAGATATGGAACCTTGCAGATCTGAACCCAGGCAAGGGCTGCACCTGTGTGGGGTCTTCTCCCTTCTAGACCTCACCTCTTGTCTGCACAACAGGCACGACTTGGTACTTTTTTGACTGCTCTGTTGGGTGGATGCTGAAGTCCAGAAGGGCATGAGAACAGGCCTCATTACCTAAGATGCAGTTGGTTTGGGAAGAGGTTTAGGGTTTATCCCTAAGAAAAACTTGTGCAGCTAGAAAGGGAGGAGTGATAGGCTGTACTGGGGCAGGGTGGGGCCAAGTGTAGGATCCAATTGCCTTGCAGAAGGACAGGGGACCTGCAGCCGGCAGCTGGATCTGAGCAGGAGCCCATGCCTACCAGGGCTGGATGCATGGGTTTCAATGAAGGGGCCTGACCATGGCCAGAAGAGATGGAGAGGGTCCCCTCCAGTTTGCAGACCAACTGATACAGGATGTAGGATGTAGGATCAGCTCTCACTTCCCAGCTTACCCCTCCAACCCCAGATTCCCATTCCTAGAATTTTCCAGAACGCACATCAATGGAGCACATCAATCCAGGACTTGGAATCTGGGCTTGGAGTTTGAATCTTTGTTCGATTGCTTCTCTTTCCACCCCATTTCCATCGGCCTGGATCACTTTGAATCAATCACAATGCCACCTCCTTTGGGACGTCTTCCCTGACTCTCCATGCAGGGAGAGGCATCCCTCCTGGTGCCTGACAGCCCATGTTTCTTGCCATCCCAGCTCTGATCATCCTGGAGGCTCTCTGTGGGCTCATCATGCTTCTTGACCATGGTTTTTTGCAGGGCAGGACTGCGCTTTATACCTCTCCACATCCAGCACGCCTCATCTAGCAATTTCTAATCACAGGGTGGATGGTGAGGAGTCCGTAACAGATGATATTTCAAAAAGCTTCAGAGCGTGTAGCTCCCATGCAACACAGAGCCCACTTTTTCATTTTGCCATACTGCGGCAGCTTATAGATTGCTGTGATGCTGCAAGCTATGCCACCCGTATCTTCAAATATCAGCAGGGTCCGCCCGTGGCGGACTGGTGGAGCTTCCAGACGAAGCCAGACTAGGAAGAAAGAAAGACCTGACAATCTACTTCTGAGAATTAGCCAATGGAGACTCCCTGGCTCATAACCGAATGCAGCCTTATGTAGTGCTGAAAGATGAGCCCCCCAGAATGGAAGACACTAGAATACACAGTGGACCAGAGCATCCCAATGATTGTGGAAACATTGCGTGACTGGGCAAAGAAAGTGTAGGCCCTGACATAGGGTCACCATGAATCAGAGCCACCTCAATGGCAGCTAACACCCACAATGCTGAGGGGGGCTGACTCCAAGGCAAGCAGCGTGCTCAGGGCTTGCCCTGTGCCCGACTCCTCTCAGGGCACACCTTCCTTCTTTTTGATCTGAGCAGCGAAGCGTTCTGGGACAAGATGCTTCCCTAGAAGGCCAAGCAGACAAAAGACTCCAGCCTTGTTTCTCAATTCCTTCAATTCTGATCTTGAGCTTATGGGCCCACACTGATTTCCTGGAGGGGGGAAGGCTTGTTCCCCCTGATAGGGAATAGATTGTGTCCTCCTCCCCAAGGAAGGTTGAAGTCCTAACCCACGGCACCTGTGAACATGGCCTTGTTAGAAAGTAGGGTCCTTGAAGATGTTACCATTGGCATGAGGTCATACTGGACACTAGTGGGTCCCAATCCAACAGAGAGGATACCCTGAGGAGAGACGCAGAGATTAGAGGACAGAGAGGAGACATGGCCAGACGAAGATGCATCTATGCACCAAGCAATTCCTGGAGCCACTGGAAGCTGGAAGAGAGGCGTGAAAGAGATTTCCCTTCAAAGCGTCATAAGGGACTCCACATGGAGGACATGCTGATCTAAGACTCCAGCCTCCAGAACGCGAGACAGCAAGTTTCTGTCCTTGGAAAGCCGCCCAGTATGTGGTACTTTGTTACAACAGCCCTCGGACATTAAGGGAGCCTCTTTCTTTGAACCCCACTGCAGAGGCCCCCCCACTGCTTAGGGGCCCTCCAGCTTAGTTGGCAATTCCAAAAGGCCTTAACCTAGGGGTCCCCCTGGGAGACATAATCTAGGGGTCCCCCGGGGAGACCGCCGTAGTCAAAAGGACAGCAGAAACAGCAGCTTCCATAGCCCATGCATCTGGTCTTGCAGACAATCAACTCAGACCCAAAGAAAGAAGCCAGGCTCTGGATCACATAGACCTGGTTTCACTCTAAGGTCTGTGTGCAGCCCCAGGCTGGCATCTCATCCCTGTGAGCCTCAACTTCTTTTCCTGGAAGTGGGAGCTGCAGAAGCTAACTTTCTGTGTGGCTGTGGGAAGCGGGCAGAGTGCGGCGACATGCTCAAGGAGTTGGTGTGTCCTATCTCTTCCTCCGGGTCTTTCCCATGCCTCACTCCACTCAGCACATAGAAAATGGCCCACCGCACTGTAGTTGCTCTCGTTGTCTACTTCTCTCTCCATCTTTAGAGCCGGAGGAGATGCACCATTCACACCTGCATCTCCCACAGGACTTGCAGGGCCAGGTGCCTTTGAGGTGTGCAGGGCACATTTACTGAAGAGATGAATCTACTCCAGATGGTGGAAGTAGCCAGGGCACAGGCAAGAGACATGGTGGGGCAGGCCAAGGACAGCCTGATCATGGTCCAGGGAGGAACTGGATCTCTCGAGAACAGTGGTTCTCAACCTTCCTCATGCCACAACCCTTTCATACAGTTCCTCATGTTGTGGTGACCC
>NW_022111372.1:51578753-51580423 GCF_000313985.2 Echinops telfairi
GGATGCTGCGTTAAAAATAGCTACCTGCTGTTTCCAGGAAAGCTCTGGGGGATGAGGACTCACTGGAGTTTGCCAGTCCCTCGCCTGCCAGCAAAGTGATGTGCAAGCATCCCCCCAAGAAGACCCCTGTTATGTTGCCCAGGGTTCCCAGGAGTGCTCTGTGGCTTGGGGATGGTCCACTCCCTCCCTGTGGGGAGGGGCTTCCCTGCCAACTTTGCCCTCACAGGGCTCCTTAGCTGGGGACCTCCCTACTCCTGGATGTCCCGTACCTTTGGACAGAGTGGCTCCTTCCTGGGCTCCGGCATGACCTTGCTTTGAGACTTTGGGCAAGTTGCTTAATGTCTCAGCACCTCAGTGTTTCCAACTGGAAAACGGGACTAATAATCTCCCCCTGCTCATGAACTGTGGTGAAAAGTGCGGCTCCTAAGGCCGGCGGGGTCTCTCTCTCCTGCTTGGCAGGGCCTCCCTCAAGGGCAGGCGGTCACCTCCGTCGCTTCTGCGCCTGCCGCTCCTCTCTTCTCATGCCTCCTTTCCACCCATCTCTGCCCACATCATCACCTGATTGCCGTCTCTGCCCTTGGTCTCTCTTCTGGATAACCACGAACCATGCTCCTCTATTTGCAGAGCCCGGGAGAGTGCAGGAGCCATGGGGTTTCAATCAAAGTGGCACCAGCTCCGCAGAGTGGAGGGCTTGGAAGCTTTCGTGGCATGGAAACCTAGGAGGGGAGCTGTGGTTGGTGGGCACTCCTCTGACCCCGGAAGCCTGTGGCTGACGGGACCTGGGCTGACTCTCCTTGAGAGTTCTGAGCAAGCACTGTCCTGGCTTGGCCCACTAACTTCCCAGCTGGGTGACCATGGCCCAGAGCCACAGCCTCTCTGTCCCCTCATCTGTGCAACAGGGGCCCTGTTTTCCTTTTCCCAGGGACCTGTCAGGTCAGGCAGACAAGAGGTTGGACAGGGCAGGTTTCATTGCCACCCTGGAGGGTGTCCTGGAGGTGAGGGGTCTCAGAATGATGGGACCCTAGAATGTTAGTGCTGGGAGGACTAATCTTCCATTTTACAGATGGGGAAATGGAGGCCCAGTGAGGGTCCCTGGCCTCTCCAAAAGACCCCTGAGAGTTCAGAGGGGAGAGAGCGCCGGACCAATTAATGTTCTCTTCCCCCAGCAAATGCCAGCAGCAGGAGATGGAGGTCCCCTCTGGCTTACCATCCTGGCTCAGGAGCGCTGCCCAAGGAGCGCCAGCATCTCCCTCAGGAGAGGGGACTTCCACACACACCCAGGGCGGAGTGTGGCTGGAGCAGGTGGGTCTGCTCCAAGTCCCTTTCACTGTTGACCAGCTGTCTGACCGCTGACATGTCATTCACTTCCGTGGCCCCTCTCCTCCCCGCCTTCCCTGCACACAGGTTGAGGCCGCAGGGCTGTGGGGAAAATCAAGGGAGAGACTGAGGCTGCTCAGCAAAGGCACTGTGGGAAAATGCGGTTTCCCGCTCCCGGGGATTGTCTGCCTCTGCCTCTGCGGCTGCTCTTGGGACCCGGAAGCTTTTCTGGGCTGGGTGGACAGGGCGATGAGAAGCCGTTCCCTGGATGCCTGCTGAACGTGCAGAGCGGGAGACTGTAAGGTGAGAGGGGTGGTGTGTGTGTGTGTGTGTGTGTGTGTGTGTGTGTGTGT
>NW_022111372.1:51581345-51591573 GCF_000313985.2 Echinops telfairi
TAACGGTTTTTTCAATTCGTGATTTTCATGTAAGGGAGCTGATCTAAAAGCAAATAAAACCATCCATGTACTAGCAAAAGAAAAAAACAAACAAAAAAAGCCAGCGTGCAGGGAAATGTATTTTGGGAGGAGTAAAATCGGACTCCACTAAATTATCAGCAAATCATCCTGAAAATAGACTCCAAGACGGTGGACTCCTTAAGGGCAGAGCCTGGGTCTTTCTGTCACCCGTGATGGCCAGAGCTGGCCAGCACACAGTCAGCACACCACGGAACCGCTCCAGCTGGTGGTCATCTCGAATGTGCAAACGGTCAAGTAAGTCTTCCTGTTTTCTCTTGGACCTTCTTAGTGTGTGGTGGGCGGCTTGGCGAGGTGTACGCCACTCTGGATGCTCAGGCTGCTCCGGAAGGAAGCCTAGCGCTCTGTGCTCCCAGCCTCCGTCTTTCTTTCACTAGTAGTGCTCCTGTTTTCTTTGGCGAATCTTCCCCTCCTCCAGCCTTCTTTTAGGTGGAGCCGCAGCCTGGTGTGCCAATAGAGGGCACTTGATCGTGTTGCTAATCAGATTAGTCCATTCACTTGCTACAGTGATTGGCTCAGGGATGGGCCAATGTGATACAAGCCAAGCCAATGAGATTCAGCTCTGGAACTTTTGCTGCGATTGTTGGGAAGGAGAAGCCATGCGTGTGTGTGTGTGTGTGTGTGTGTGTGTGTGTGTGTGTGTGTGTTGTGGGTGGTGGTAGGTGGATTGGTGGGGAGGGCGTTGCTAAGCTAGCAGGATGTAGGTCTTGTCAGGAAGCCTGAGGAGGGAGGCAGCAGGGGAGTCACCACGTGGAAAGAACCCTTCTGAACATAAAGCCAACAGAAGGGAACGCAGAGCCAAGAGAAGCAGAGAGCTGATCTCATCCTGCTACGATGGGGACCAGTTGTCTCTTGAACTTCTCACGACACACCCCAATATGGCCTCCCTTTTGCAAAAGTCACTTTGAATTGGGTTTCTTTCCCTTGCCACTGGGCGTGGGCTGGCTGGTGTGAGAACTGAGCTTCTTCTTCAGCTTTGAGGTCAATTGCTGATGGGAAGAATCGCTGATCCTTTTTGGCAGCTGGGTTAGACTCAGTGTTGGCGGATCCCTCTCCCTAACCTGAGCAAGGCAAGGGGGCCAGCAGGGGTCAGCAAGCAGTACACTTCCCTGGGCGCCTCTTCCCTCTGAACCCATTCTCACATCCAATCGGCCACCATAGCCAATCCACTCGCCTTCCATGAAATTCCTCCAGCCTAGCTCAGGCCCATCCAATCCCATGTGGACTAGAGCTCCTGCTCTGGTGCAGTTGCTTCCACCTTCTCCCATGGACCTTTCTTTTCCCCACCAAGAGCTTGTTCTTAGTCATGCGGCTGGCTGTGGAGAGATGCTCTGTGCCATGGCTCCAGGCTCTGGAATGCATTCCCCTTGTGCTCTTGTCTTTTGCTTGTTTACTTTGCCCGCACCCTTGTATTCGGAAGAGCTGGAGCCCGCAGACTTGCTCTCCCCACTCCCTTCGCCTTCCACCCGTCTGAACTCTCTGAAATGGCCCTTGTTGCCAGGCTCAGTTCAAAGTCTGATCCTGCATGAAGTCCTGCTTAGGCAATCAATCCTGTTCTCTAGCATCCTGTACCCTGTCCACCCACCGCCAGCCGAGTCCTTGAACTTCAGCCCAGACCATTTTGCCCCCCAGGTGGCGAGCTCCTTGAGGGCAGGGCTCGCCCCATCCTTCCCTGAATCCTCAGTGCCCTGTGCATGCCACTGCAGGGAGAGACCTCCCGAGACGCGGATACATTCATCTCACCTCCAAGTTACCAAGTCGTTTGCATTCACTCACATAAAAGAGAAACTAGAGCATTAGTCACCCAATGACCATCTAGTTCTGAGGGCAGGTGGGGGTTGGGGGTGCACAGTCTGCAGCAGGGCCAGCAGGGCCAACCTCTCTAACCTTGGCGAGTTGAGACTTCTGCCCCACCCTCATTAGGCTAACCCAGGTGTTCGGTGGAAAATGCCAAGCCAGCCCTGACCTGACATCCGCACACGCAGAAGAGGAAGCAGATGGCTGTGGTTGGGGGGCAGTCGCCCCAGAGGGAGAGGTCCTCAGCCCAGCCCCAAATTTTGTCTTAGGACTATCGGACCAGACGAACAGAGTCCGCTTAATTCATACCAGAGGGACAGTAGGGCAACGTTTTCCGATCCACAGCCCAGGAGATTCCCCAAAGACATGCACAAACAGATCTCCCGCTGGCTCCTGCCAGCTCTTGGAAGGCGTTCCACAAGGAGAGGAGGAGAGCGGAGGGCACGGAAGCCACCACCAAGCTTTGTTTTCTCTTCCTCCCCACCCATAGCCGCTCGGGGCACCGGTGCCACCCCAGCTGGGCAGCGGAGGAGGTGGAGGCCCAGAGAGGTGGGATCATTCACCAAATGCCCACAGCTGGTTAGCAGTCCAATGGCTCTTTGCCTCTGCCCCAGTTAGGAGGGGAGCTGGAAGAGTCTGGGTTTCACAGTTAGTCTGCAGACAGACCCAGCTGGGGTCCGGATCCCTCACTTCCCAGTCATGCATCCTCCGTAAGCCAAGGCACCCCTTTGACACCCAGCGTGCTCACCTGCACAATGGGAGTAACCATCCATCTCTCAGGGTCCTTGCCTGAGACCACAGAGGGGTGGCACCCCTAGTGAGGGTGGCACAGAGTAAGGACACAATGAGGGTGCTGGCTATAACAACTCTTTCCCCTCCCACCCTGCTGCACTGGGGTCCAGTGATGGTCTATCTCATTGTCAAGTGCTACCTCGATGTTCAAACTGGAGAGGTCAGACCTGAGCCTGGCGCCTCAGACAAGGCCATTTCTTGGGGAGTTCTCTGAGGAATGGAATGGGAGGTCTGGGTGAGATCCCTGCCCTTGGATCTTGGGGGCTCTCCTACAAACAGTCACCGATAGGGGAGACTTCACACCGGTTGCTTCGGGGTTGATTCTAGCTCAGGGTGACTCACGGCGTGTCAGGGTAGGACTGTGCTCCGCTGGACTCTCGATGGCCAATGCTTTGGCAGTGCTGCCCATTCAGACCTTCCAGTGCACCTGCAGGTGGACTCAAACTGCTGACCTGATAGGCAGCTTCACACACGTGCACCACCCAGAGGCCCCAAGGGAAAGGGAGAGAGGGAATTTTCCAGAAGCTAGATGGCCTGCCTACCAATAAAGTCATAGTTCCTGAGCGTTGGGCTGGAGGGATAGCAAGTCATGGCTTACCTCTCACTGATCAACGTGCTGACTGGCAGTTAAGTGTCTTTGATTAATAAAAAATGGGGGCAATGCATTAATCATGATTTAAATGCAGTGTGTTTGGGAAACAGAATCCTTAAAAATTCAAGCCTACAGGGACCAGAAGCCAGAAAGGAAAAAAGGTATCCTTGCTGGTGAGAAGTTGGAATTCCCACCCCTGACGAGAGTGGGTGTCCATTGGGCCTTCCGGTTGTGGTCAGAGGACCCTCTGTGGGTCAAGGGTCCCCTGGGTGCTGCGTGGGGGAAGAGAGGCTCGGTCCCTTTAAGGTCCCCCCCCACCAAGCCCCAGGCCTCTGCGGAGGAGGCCGTGCATTATTGAAAGCAGCAATTCAATACCTATTCACTCTCCTCCTCCTCCTGTGGGTGGCAATCACAGTTTACATAATCTGTCTCTCTGTCCTCCCAGGCAGCTGCTCCCTTCAGGCTGAGTGGCTTGAGGAGGGAACGGGTGGGGGAGAGGGAGAGGCATTAATGCTGTGCTGGCCCCTCAAGTTATGGCCAGTCCCAACCTCTGATGTCACCTAGTCCTGAGTGAAGGGTCACTTCTGAGCTGTGTGACACTGGGCGTACCGCTGGGTCTCCTCCTGGGTGACCTCGAGCCACTTATATGGCTTCATTCCAGTAGCTGTTTTCAATCCAGACCTGTCTCCACACCCCCCTCCCCCCACCCCAACACCACAGCCTCACCCTGTGACTGAGGACCAGTGTCCTTTGCGTGTTCATACACATGACCGAGAACAGACGACCCCAACTGAGGTCATTAGACCTCCCAAGCCATCCATCCACGGATTCATCTAGTCATTCCACCATCCGCCACTCCTGCATCCATTCATCTTTCCATCCGCCATCCGCCCAGCTATCCATTCGACAACTGTTAACCAAGTGCCTCACACTTGTCAACACCGGGGCACAGCAGCACCCAGGACTGGACGGTCCTGCTAGGGAGACGGACACATGAATAAAACCTAGCACTGAGGGACACAGGATGAGGATGAGGGCTCCCAGGAGCACAGAGTGAGGCCCAGCAAGCCCTTGGCAGATCAGAGAAGGTGCCTTTGGAAGACATGGCAGTTAGGCTGATCCTTGAGAGATAAGAAGGTGGGAACCTGTTCCTTGTCTACATTACTAAAGGGGATGGCCACCCAGCACTAGTGCCCCCTTCTTCTTGCCACTGTAGCTCCTGAGGGAGAGCAACTCCTTCTCCACTCATGGTCCTACAATGGGGATGGGGAGATCATCCATCTCATCACCAACCCTACGGGTGAGGACCTGACCCAGGGGTCAATCCACTGAGCTTCTGCCCTGGACCTCACAGGAACCTTTGGGCTGGCAGTCCTCTGACATTTGAATGGGTCCGCTGCTGGAAGGCGCTGGTTCTGTGGGCATTCCACGGGCAGGACCCCACCTGATCACGATGCCAGGAGAGAGGAGAGCTGCAGAGGTCTTGAGGTCGCCCCCACCCGGCACCCGGGGATCCAGCGGTGCCTGAAATCTCATTCTTTTCTTTTTGACTCTCAGCCGTTTTCGGTTGGGTTCCTGCCACTTGCCATCAAAGGAACGCAGACGAATATAGGCAGAGGTCTCCTTAGCAGTGAAGAAGGCATTTTCACATTCTTTGTCTTATTTAATTTTCACAACAGCGCCGGCAAGCTGTTTACCGATGAAGGAAGCCAGGCTCAGAGAGTACACCCAGTGGGATTCAGACGCCAGTTGGTTAGACATCAAAGTCCATACTGCATTTGGGATCTCTCGGAGATGAAGGAGCAGGATTAGCCCGGAGAGGAGAGGGTGGTCGGCAGAGGGATTTGAATGGGAGGGGTGGCTCAGCAGTGTGGCCTCCTGGTCTGCAGGAGTGGGTAGGGGTGGCGGGGAGGAGGGAGCGAGCATGGTGGGAAGGCGCAAGGAATGGAAGCAGAGGGACTGAAGGACTGGATTAGGCCCCAAGGGCTGCACTAGAGGAACAAAAATAGCTTGTGGGGTCCCTACAGCCTAGCCACTGGGGCTGGCATCGGAGGACTGGGGTCTGCACCTGGAGTTTCATAGCCCCGGGGATGCTCTGGACCTGGTGAGGTCTCTCCTGCAGAGGACGGCCTCCTCGGTCAGCCCAGGTTTCGTTGCATGGACATGACTCAAAATGCCACCTCCTCCAGGAAGCTGCCGTCACCCCCTGTCTGTGCTCCTCGCACCTCACCGGTCTCTCCCTTCTAGTACGGGTCGCTGCCAGGCACCCAGCTTCACTTATCTCCGCTCATGACTCATCTCCCTTCCGCGGAGGTCCACGCTTTGCTCATCTTTAATTAGCCTCAAGCTCCTCGCTCCACGCCTGGTGCCCAGTAGGGGCTCATGCATTTTTTAAAAAAGCCAGGTATCTGAAGTAAATGTATGCCCAGATCAGACGTCAGTTTAGGATGTGAATGAGAGTGCTAGGGAGAGAGGGGGGAAAGTGGGTGCAGAGAGAAGGAGAGAGGGCAACAGAGGCTGGGGCTGCCCGAGAAGAGGGGCTGAGAGGAAGTACCGGCAGCTGCAGGTCTGAGAAGGTCTGCAGGCCTGGTTTGAGGTTCAGCTGGCCTGGCCCCTGATGAAAAGGACCCAGGCCCCTCAGAATCCAGTGGGTTAGAGTAAGCGCCTCTGTGGGGCGGATAGGGAGTTGCTGGAGGACCCAGGAGGATTCCTGCGACTCTTCTCCCTGCCACTGGGCAGGGGATGTGAGACAACTGTGAGGAAGTAGGGGGGCCTTGGGGGCTCCCTGAGTGGCCGAAATGGTTAAGTCTCTGATCATTAGCTGAAGGAAAGGATGGCAGTTTGAACCCAACCAGAGGAGTCTCCGAAGAAAGGCCTGGTGATCTGCTTCTGCAAAGTCACAGCTTTGAAAACCCTGGGAGCACAGTCCTAACCCGCAGCCCAGGGGCTGCCATGCCTCAGAATCAGCTCAGTGACAAACGGTTCATTGTTTAGGGGTTTGTGTCTACTCAGAAGATCCAGAGTCTGCTCTGAAGAGCTCCTTCTGGAAAACCAGCATTGAAAACCCCTTGGAGCACAGGTTGAAGCTGGGGCCACTGTGAGTCAGACTGCACTTGACAGCAACTAGGTAGGGGGACCTAGAGGACTTGGTGCTGCTCTGAAGGAAGGGAGGGGACAAAAGGCGGAGGGGGTGGGGTGGGCTGGACAGAAGCCGGAACCTTCTAGTGCCACAACCTGGAATCTCCCTACAGTGGGGGCTGTGGGCCAACCCTCCCCTCCAGGAGCTGACTTGGGAACCTGAGTCTGAGCGGAACAGTCTCGCCGGTGATGGGCCTGCGAGTTCCTACACTCTGCTCTGGGATGGAGTGGCCGGCAAACTGTCCCCTCTCCGTTCCCCTCCACCTTCTCCATGACCTGAGCACTGCCCAAAGGGATCCCATTTATTTTTCCATTAGCTTGCGGTTGTCTCCTCCCCCACTGTCACGAGAACTCCACAGACAAGGGACAGGGACTCTGTCGGTCCCCTGGTGCTTAGCACAGTGCCTGGTCGATGCTCACAGAGTGCTGAGTGGATTAATGAGTGGAAGGCTGGGCGAGGTGGGATGAGTTGTGTGTACGTGGTCTTGGTGGGGAGTTCCTGGGGGGTGGCACTGACAAAGCACTTACTAAGCAGGACTCCTAAAATAAAGGCATCTGGGCTCACAGATGAGAGCCCTTGAGAAGAGAAAGGCCCGTCTGGGGCTAATTGTGCGGCTGTCAGCCGGTTTGTGGACAGCTGCAGGCAGACTGTGGGCCCGGAGGGAGGGGTGCTCGTCCACCCCCACGCACCTGCTCTGGGCAACCAGGAAACCCACATGGGCATGCTGTAGCCACAGGAGGTGACAGCATGATTTGTGCAGGGCACAAGTGGCAGGAGGACTTGGCCCTGGACAGCACAGGGATCTCTATCTGAGCTAGAAGGGCAAGGAGTGACATGTGTCAGGGCACCAGTGTGGTGTCACGGACTCCTCTCCACAAGGTTCTAAGCCAGCGACTGGGGAAACAGACTGTGTGTAAGGCTCAAGGGGGAAAAGTGACAGGCCCTGGGCCACGCAGTGAGAGGTGCAGAGCAGGAATCTGACCTGGGTTGAGTGGACTCCTCCCTTTCACACCTCTGGGCACCTCCCTTTATATCAGCAATGTTGTCGTGAGATGCCGTTGAGGCAACCCCTGACTCACGGTGACGTTATGCATGATGATGCGGACACTGCGCTAGATCCTTGTGGATTTGACTATCATGATCCCAGGGTTTGCATTTGCTGCTTTGCAGAAGGAGATCACCAGGACTTCCTCCCTAGTCTGGAAACTTCACTAAAACCCGTTCACCCTCATAGCAACACACACACACACACACACACACACACACACACACACACACGCTCCACTGACAGATGGGTGGTAGCTGTGAATTGAACCATGTGAGGTCAGGGGCACTGATCTTCCAATGGCCGTTCTCATCTGCCAGGACAGTTGACATCCCGACAAAGAGATGGGAGGGGAGAGGAACGACAGAAGAGGAGGGTGGTCGTTAAGGTTTTGTGGACTGGGCTAAGATTCTAAAAGGTTTGTCCATTTAGGACCTAATAATCTCCCGTGAGGAAGTATCCTTGAGGGTGTAGCGCACTGCCGACTTAGTTAGACACTGTGGAAAAGTTTGCTGGCTTTTTTTCCTCCAAGCAAGAGCATCCTGCCATCTGGCTTGTTGACCTCCGGTTTTAGACTGGAGCCAACAGCCTGCCGTATCACCTGCCAACCTTGGATTTATTGGCTTCTTCAGCCAGAAGCCTATTGTCTTCCTGTTGATTTTGAGTTCACCAGCCTCTACGGCTATGTGAGTCAAGAGAAACCTCCAGCCCAACATCTGACCCACGGACTTCGAGCTTGCCCACCTCTACAGCTGTGTGAGTCATTTCCTGTCTGCATGCGTGAGACTGGTTTTGCTTCTCTAGCTAACTGAGCCTAAGTCAGGGAGGGAGCATTTCCTCTTCTATAAAAGAAGGAGTGAGATAGATGTCCTTACAGCGGCTATTTCGCGTTTCTTTCTGTTAGACCTCTTCCCAGGACTGTGTGCTCCAGTCTGAGATTGGTGATGAGATAGACCCACAGTCTGAGGCTCCATTCCCAGGCTTACCTTGGAGACCATGGGAAATCATCTTCCTCTGTAGCCCAGTCCCCTCATCTGTGATCTGCACAATTGTGAGCTTTCATGGTGGCTTTGAGAACTTAAAGGGGCAAACGAAAAGCCAGTACACAGGTGAGTGAGTACATAGTACGCAGTTCTGGTTGTCCCCAGAACTCCTCCTTCCACAAGCTCACTGACTTCTGCTTAGCTTCCTGACATGTTTTTCTAAAATGTAATGTCGACCTTACCCTCCCCTTCTAGGGTTTTGGATGGGTGCTTCACAAAACAAGATGTCCGCGTTGCCAGTGAGCATGTGGAAATGTACTCAAGTACACCAGCCATGAGGAAAATGCAACTCACCACCATCACCGCGCTACACGCTCACCAGAATGGCTACACGGAAAAGACAGAAAATGCCTACTGTTGGTAAGGGTGCAACTGGACCTTTCATAGAGTATGGCTGGGAGAGCATTGTGTGGAAAGTAGTAGCTGCCAAAGTTGGCCCTGCATCCCTGTCATCCAATTCCTATTCCTTGGTGTAAACCCCAAAGAAATGTATGTGTGTGTGTCTATTGCGGTGGCCCCATGTACATGGAGTAAAACGCTGCCCAATCCCGCACCATCGCCACGATCACCTATGGATTCAACCACTGTGATCTGTGGAGGTTTTCCTTGTCTGATTTTCAGAAGAAGATCACCAGGCCTTGCTTCCTAGATCACCTTCGTCTGGAAGCTCCACTGAAACCCTATTCCACCCCATAGCGACATGCAGGGATCCACAGTGGATGGGCATGAGATACACGGGCCAGAAAATGAACCCAGGAGAATTCCACCACCCAACCACCAAATGATCCTCTACCCACACTAGAGAATTAGGATGCCTGTGGAGGTACAATGCAGTAGTGGGAACGAACAAAGGACCACCGAGTGCAATCAGACCAATGCGTCTCAAACCCAATGTTGAGTGAAAGATGGCAACCACCAAAGGCTAAGTGCTCCAGGACTTCATTTATCGAATGTTAACAAACAAGCCTGCTAATTTCTCAACAAGTCACCGCTGTCCACTCAGTGCTGACTCACAGTGACCCCCAAGACTGTGACTGTTGACGGGAGTAGAAAGCCCAGTGCGTCTCCTGTGGAGCTGCTGGTGCTTTCCAACTGTTGACTGTCACCACTCTGGGCTCCACTCTGCTAACCTAAGGGGTCATAAGTCAGGCTGGTGACGCCTACTGGAGGACAGCGAAGATGGGCCTTTTGGTGAGTCTGCTTCCGTTCCTTGTCCTGGAACAGGGTATGTGGGTACGGTCACGGTGAAAACTCATTGAGCTGAAAACATATTTGAGAGCACTCTTGTGAACATAGGTGCGCGCTCTCTCTTTTTTAATGTTAATTTTTGATGAATATATACACAACCAAAAACTCATACAAAACCAAACTCACTGGCATTGAGTCAATTCAACTGCACAGTGATCCTATAGGACAGAACAGAACTTTCCCCATGGGCTTCTGAAACTGTAACTCTTTACAGGGGTAGAAAGACTCATCTTTCTCCCAGGGAAAGCCTAGTAGTTTTGAACTGTTGACCTTGCAGTTAGCAGCCTTACACCTAACCACTACAGCACCAGGGCTTCTGGTATCACAGCAAAGTGCGCAACAACTCAGCAATTTCGACACGCACAATTCAGCTGTTGATTACATTCTTCAAATTGGATGACCTTCCTCAATATCCTTTTACCAAATTGTTTTTCACCGTTAGTAACACCAGCTCATTGCCTCCTCATCTAAGGGTGGTGAGAGTTCCAGGTTTT
>NW_022111372.1:51593581-51594719 GCF_000313985.2 Echinops telfairi
AAATGTTTTGAGAATGATGATGGCAACAAATGTACAAATGTGCTTGATACAATGGACATATGTATGGATTGTGATAAGAATTGTATGAGCCTCCAATAAAATGATTAAAACACATAGCTCCACCTTTCTATGGCTCCCTTCTGGCCTCGGGCAGGGCTCTCGCTCTGTGGCTGTCCTTCAAGGCCTTCCATGTCTCATCTCTGTTGCCCTCGGGGACCCACCGTAGGGACTCTGCCAGGGGTCACAGCTCCGGCAGCAGCAGGCTGTTTCTCATTTCACTGCCTTTGCCCATTTCAGTCCCTCAGCGGGCAGACCCTTCCTCTCCAATTGTGCCTGCCCTTCTCTGCATGTTTCCCAGACTTCCCATCCTCAGGAGGGCCAGGGACCCTCTTCTCCGCACCCATAGTCCCTATCCCAGGGCTCCCTCTATCTCAGCGATTCCCATATGGCTTTAATCCTACTATCTGCAGGCCTACTCCCCTCCCCTAAGACTGAGCTCCTTGGGGCCAGAGTCTGTGATGCGTTCATATGTCTGGCCCCAGTGGTTGGCATGGGGACTGGCATGGTGGACAGACAGTCTGCAGAATAGAGGAAGAATCGCATCTTTGAATTTTGAGCTCTTGTTTTCTACTCTGGGTCTCTCTCATCTAATTCCAGGCTGGACCTCCATCATTGTCTTGTGACAACCTTCCAGAGAGTTCTTTTCTCTGGGACAAATGTCCCCACTCCTGGCACTGTCTCTTACCTGACGGACTTCTCTGTCTCCTCTCAGAACCTGCAATGGAGACACAGTCCTTCCTTCCCAACTCCCTGTAGCTTTCTTCCTTCATCCTTCACCATCTTGGGGCAGCTCCTGGGGGCCAAGGCAGTGACTGACCAGTTGGAGGAAGAGTCGGTTGCACCTTCCCCTCAAATCCTATCCCCGGGACATTTAACATGGACCAATCCTCTCAGCACAAACACCAGGAGAACAAAACTACCATAGGCTTAGCTGGCTACTATTGAAGTGGTAAAAAAAATTGAGCAAGATGCTTTGGGGGCTAGTGAGCTTCTAGTCACCAGAGATTTGCAAAGGGGATTGCTGACTGCAGCCAGATGCTATCGTTAAAGGATTAGATCCAATCTCCCCAACCTCAAG
>NW_022111372.1:51596594-51599443 GCF_000313985.2 Echinops telfairi
ACACAAAAGAAATAAAGTCTACAGTCATGTCTCCCCAGGCTGAGATAAGCCTCAGGAGCCTCAGAGTGCCCTGGGTGGGCCATGGGCTTGCCTTTGGCCAGCGTTCTGGCCAGGCTGACAGTATAGCCAATCGGCATTTGCTGAGGGAAGAGAACTTCTTGGAACAGTCGAGAACACTCCCAGTCCCGGTGGACCTCCAATGAGACGAACCTCCAAGAGGACCAGGTGGGGATTTCTCTAAATGGTTTGCTCATTGGCTTCCGACCTCTATTTTCCATCCACTTGATTTTTCATTTCCTGGTCTTTACTGAATGGAAAAAATAAGGAGAGGGGGAAACTGGAGCTAGAGAAATTCCCATCCCAGTTTTCAGAATGTCCTGAGCTGAATGCACAAAACTAAGAGACGTTTCCACCCATTGGACATTGGGAGTCGTGTTGCCCCTGGAAACAACATGCCAAGTGGAAGAAATAAGTCACAAAAGGACATGTCGAGTGTGGGTCCATCGATATGAAATATCTAAAACAGGCAAATGCAGACCTCAGGCTATTAGTGGTTCCCAGAGGCCGGGGGGCAGGCGGGTGGTGGTGGGGGCACTGAGCATCTGCCAGGGGTGGTGGAAAACGTGGTTGGAAACAGATAAGGTGATGGTGGCAAAGTGTGATGAACACGATGAGTGTCATTAAAGTGCAGATGCGAAGACTGTTGAGCTGACAAAATGATGAATGTTTTGTTACCCATGTATTTATCGCAGTTTAAATGTATAAGAAGACTTTCATTGCTACCTGTGGCAGCCCTGACTGCACTTGTCTCCACCTGTAATCTGCCTTTACCCCTTGGTTTTCAGGGCCCCTGTGGCTGCTCGCTGACCTAGATTCCCCAAGTCCCAGCATCTGGGTGTGAAGTCAAAGAACTGGGTGGTGCAAATGGTTAAGCTACCACCTGAGCGGGGGTGGTTTGGACCCATCCAGATGTGGCTTGGAAGAAAGGCCTGGCGATCTGCCTCATAAATCCTGTGGAGCCGTTTCACTCTGCATACACGGGGCTGTTGGAATTCATTTGATGGCAACTGGCTTGATAGCGAGGCTTTGTGCCTAGTTCTGGCCCGTGGATGCTGGAAGGAGAGGGCGGTGGTATTTCACAGTGGGCCTGTGTTCTATACTCACTTTCTTCCCCTGCTGTCGGAATCGAGGCAACTGGCCTGGATCCCTGCATCACTACTAACGAAGGAGCTGCCCTGAACGAACACTGCTGGCCTCAGCGCTGACACCATCTGTGTGAGAGATGGACCTTGGTCAGACGAAGTCACAGACTGAACTGTCCCCACAACATGACCCGGTGTGCTCTGACAGATGCGGTCCCTCCAGTTCTGCAGCACCACTATGGGCCAGGTGCCAGGGAGACACAGTGTGTGCTTTCCAGTTGCTGAGAGTCCAGGAGCCGAAAACAGCCCAATGAGCTTCTCCAAGACAGAGAGCCAGTGCTGGGGTGGGTGAGGGGCCTGAGAGCCCAGACCCAGGGGGGTAAGGCAGAGGGAGAGGCCAGTCATGGAAGGCTTTCTGGAGGGAGCGACACCCCAGCTGTGCCATGGAAGATGAATGGAAGAGAGCCCAGGGGTCCAAGCTGGCGGCACAGTGCTTAATTACCCTCTTCCTCCCATGAGTTGGCAATATTTTAAAAGGAGAAGTTTCACATAGAAATATGGATTTGGGCCTTTACTTAACAAACCAGAGTCCCTCCGGGCACTGGGGCCCTGTGCCAGAACAGCAGCAGCTGGCTACAGCTGACAGGGGGTGCCCCTTCAGACCAACATGCATATTCCGCATTGTTCAGTCTCCTTCAGGCACATTCCTTGTCAGCCCTGGGTTGGGTTTGCAAGCCCTGAGCAATCTGGTCCAGCAATCTTTCAGGAGGGGCCCAGCAGGCCCTTTGAGCCGTGGGGCCAAGGGCAAGGTTTATTGCCCTCCCTCCCTGTGGCTCCCTCACCAGGAGCCTAAAGGGGTTGGGCCCAGGGGTAGCTGACTGCTAGCTCCATATTGGGATGGGCCAAGGTCAGACAAAGTGGACTCCAGGGACTGTCACCCTGAGCCCAGCCCAGAGAGCCTCACCGGCCTCTTCCTGGGTTTTTCCTCACCCGCATCTGCTGGCTTTGGCTGCCCCACCACCATCCCTCCTCCTTTTGGTGATAGCCCCTGAATTTACTTTGGGGGGACCAACCACCTCGTGTTCAGGCTGGTAAGGGAGTGGTTTCTGGCCTCCTTGTTCTCTGGTGGCCTGGCCAGCTGGTCTTCCTCCTGGGACTGTGGAGCATGAGTGCAGGGGTGTCGGGAGGGAGCCATGGTCATGGTGGCTCACTCCAGAGGCAGGCCTGAGAAAAGGCCTCCGGGCCTCTGCCGGCTCAGCGCTGCGACTGCGCTTCCTGCCCTCTGCTGAGCTATGTCTGCAGCCAGCCCTCTCCTGGTGAGTCTGGCCACTGACGGCCTTCTGGGCATCCCCTTTCTGGTTTCATCGCAGCAGAGGGGGTTTCTGTTGCTTGCTATCAAGGAACCCTAACGTATACATACCTCCCCTAAGAGAGTGGGTAAATTCTTTGAGTTCACCCTTGATTCACCGACAAGACAAGCGGTCAGCCACTTTATGGTCCTTGGCAGGCCCAGCCTGTTCCAGTTGACAACCCTGACCACACTGACGGCTCAGGCAGGAGCCTCTGGGGTCCTCCCCAGGAGTCTTGTTCCTCCTTATGATGGGGCCTCCTTTGCCCTCCCCAGACAAGGCAAGGCCCCTAAGCCCATGACTGTGCCCGGAGATGCCTCCTGAATAGGCTCGGAGCCTTGGAGCGCCTTTCAGCACT
>NW_022111372.1:51599661-51630018 GCF_000313985.2 Echinops telfairi
CGCACGAGGCCATTCTCATTAGCGGGAACTCGGCACCAGGTTCTAGAGATGGAAGAAGGCATTGGCAACAATAGCTGCAGTGGAAGCCCGCCCCCTGGTTGGCATCCAGTGGGGAGGACTGCGGCTCTTGGCGGTATCACAAGTGTGAGTGTAGAACGGGGCTCCCCAGGGTGGTCGATGGGTGAGTTTCCCAAGGAAGATTTGCCAGGCTTTTTTTTTTTAAGACAACTCTGGGTGAACTCAAACATTCAACTTTTCCAGTGAGCAGCTGAGCAGGCACACCACTCAGGGACGCTGTACTGAACTAAAGACGCTCTCATTCAGTTCCAGCTAGATACGGGGACCTAGTGAGAGCTGTGCGCCATTCGAAAGAAGCAAGGTCAGTCGAGTGAACTTAGCCAAGCACCAAAGGACAAATATTGCACGTGGCCACTATTACAAAGAGTCAAGAACAGGACGTCACCCTAAAAGAGACCGACTCTGATGGTTCCCAGGGGAGAGTGGGCAAGGGAGACAGGTGTTAACGTGGGTGAAAGGGAAGGCGCTACTGAACAAGAGAGGAAGGGCCCAAAAGAAATAGGGCAAGGCATTGGTAGGTTTGAGGAGTTGTTGAAGGTAGAATGATGATCCGTTCTGCAAACCTTCTCCTCGTTCACAATACAAAGTGGGGGGAAAGGAGGTCAGCTACAGGCTTTGAGAAGTCGTAGGGAGGGGGTGTTATCAGATGCGTCTGCGCCCGTTTCTATTCCCAGAGTAGAACGGAACACCGACTCCTGGGCCTTGCTGCGCTGAAGTCCATTGCTGCAGGCCCTGGGTCCACCCCTCTTATCAAGGGCCTTCCTCTTTTCTGCTGACCCTCCGCTTGACCGAGCAGGATGCCCTTCTCCAGCGACCGGCCCTCTTGATGACATGTCTAGAGGGAGCGCGAGGAAGTCTTGCTGTCCTTGTTTCGAGGGAGCGTGTTGGCAGTACGGCGGGCCTGCGTTCTCCTAGCTGAACACTGAGCCCCATCATTGAGAGCGGAAGGTTGGCAGCAAGGGTGAGATGGGGACCAACCTTGGGGGGCCAATGGGAAAGGAAGGAGTGCCCTCTTGGCGCTACGTATTGTGTGTTTGATTCCTCTTAAGATGGCTTGGGGCCATTGAAAATGTGTATCCGTTTTTTAAAAAGTGCCGGGGAAATAGACACGGATTAAGCCTCCCGTGAATCCCCTCTGAATCTAGACCAGGGATGTGAATAGCCGCGCTATCAGGCAGAGGGCCTTGGAAAGTGGATTACGGCAGATGAAGTTAGGTGAAAATTTAACACCGTATCATTGGATCTCCCTTTTAACTTATTTAAAAAATACTATTTTCCACTTTCTTTTTGATTGAGGTTTCCCTCCGTTTTATTTTGTTATTGTTCCTAGCCTTTTTGTTTCTTTGTTTCGGTATGTTTTTGGCATATGAAACCAAGGATGGGTGAATCTATAGACAGAAACTGGATGAATGGTTTCTTGGGGGTACAGCAGGGGAGGTTGGAGGGAAATGGGGAGTTAATAGCAAGGAGTACGAGAAAGAAGAAAATGTCCTAAAATTGATTGTGGTGGTGATTGTATAACTTCTTGATATGATTGAACTATTGAATTGTATGATGTTGATTATGTCCCACCCCATAAAACTACTTAAAACATATTTAGCTCTCTAGAAAAATACCACTTCCTCCAAATAAAATAAAATAAAATGACCTGGGGACTATTGAGAGTGGGTGTCCACTCTGGAAAAAAGTAAGAGACCTCTGTCTGCCTGCTTGTGGGGCCCAGGAGACCAGGTGCCTCTTGGCCTTGCCCCGTTGTGCACACCACAGACCCTGCTCCAGTCTCCTCACAAGATGTGGACACCTGCTTTGCCCAAGAGGACGAGCTTGGCTGGTGGTCCCACCACCTCAGAGCTACAATAGGGAGAAGGATGCAAGCACCTGCTTGGGTGAGCCCTTCACCGCGAGGGGTGCTTTACAGAGATGATCTCAGTCTTTGCTAACTTCCAGTCACCCATGCACCACCTTCACGATTTCTACTCTACCGATGCTATTTATGTACTTACTACTCCTCTTCAAATGGGGTTTTCTTTAAAACATTCACACCTTTGTTTGAAAAGGAAATGTTAATAGTGTTTCCATAGATCGCAGGGTTGGATGTCTGGCTATGTTTTTTCCCTAGCATGAGCTGATTGTGAGCTTTCGATAATAAATATTCATCCAAATACCACTCTGCATCATCTTGTCTAACTCACTGCCAGTGCATTGGTTCTGACTCATAGGAGCCCTGCGTAGGGTCTCCGAGACTGTCAATCTCTGTGGGAACAGACAACCTCATCGTTCTCCTGTGGCGCGGCCGGTGGTTTTGAACTATGACCGTTTGGTTAAATAAAAACTCACTGCCATTGAGCTGATGCTGACTCATGACTCACAGTGACCCAAAAGGACAGGGTGGAACTTCCCCGGTGAGTTTCCAAGCGTGTCACTTGTCACGGGCATTGAAAGTTCTATCTTTCTTTCTCAGAGAAGCTGGTGGTTTGGGACTGCCCTGCTGCCTGGGCTGCTTTCGGTCAGCAGCCCAACACGTAGTCCGCTGGCACACATGCTAACCTTCAGGAAATGTTGGAGCATCTTCGTTGACGCTTGCTCCGGCCTGTGGGAAAGCTATCGCAGGCTCTGGTTTTTCCATAGAAGAAGGTGGGGGCCAGGAGGGTGATGTGCTCATCTCTCCAGGTGGAAAGGGTTGAGCTGAGCTTTGAATCCAATAGAAGCCAACCTTCGATCGCCTAGCCAGTTGCCGCCAAGTCATTTCTGACTCATGGCCACCCCACGGGTGTCAGAGGCAAACTGGAGTTTTTAATGACTCTCTTTTTGGAAATATACTGCTGAGCTTTTCTTCTGAGTCACCTCTAGATGAACTTAAATTCTAACCTTTCTGTTAGCAGCCCATGTTACTCATTTGTATTACCCGGGGAGTCCTCACATACTTAGGCTCTTTCAAAACACTAGTGGGTTTTTTTAATGCTCTTTTTTTTCTAATTCAAAGAAGCATTTAGAAATGAAAACTTGTGCAGAAATCCAGATTATGAAATAAAAAATAGGTTGTTTTGTTTAAAGTGGAAATGAAGGTAGGGAATCTAGAGTTTCTTCTTTTGAGTCTTCCCTCCCCAAACCTGTCCCACAGGCAATGCGCTCTGAGACCCATTCTGAGAAGCTGGGGAGTCTGAGGAGCACCCTGTACCACACTGTCCTTGACTCTGAGTTTCCCTGTAAGCCAAACACCTGAAGGGTAGCTTTGGGGTCTATGCCGCCCTTTCTGGCTAGGCTTTGTAAGCTGGAAATCTTCACTGACCTTATAAGCCTTACTTTGGCCATATCTTTCCTTTAGTGAACATTGCTATCTCACCTGCACGCTGTGTTTTACAGGGTATAGGAGACTGAAATGACTAGAGCATCGTTCTTGCCTATAATAGGCTCCCAGGCTAATGTGGGAGTCAGAGACAGACATAGCCAAGAATGAGAAGGCTTGAACAGTCCCTGCTCATGGGATAGAGGGCCTTTCTTCAGTTCTGCTCTCCCACTGGTGGTTGGCTGCATCTTGTGATGGACGGTACCCTGCCCTGAGGTGGGCCAGCTGGCTGCCTTCTGCATCATGATGCTGGGGGTCTTGTCTGACTCCTTAGTCCTCCCTGTGGTTCCTGGGCTACTATTGCCTTCAACAATCATGGTCTGATCTAACTCTGGGATTAGAAGCAGAAGACCAATGTATGACCATCAGTATCTACTTGGCCGTGAGACTGATAGGCTCCTGGCTTTAGCCAGTCAATTGGACCTTCTGAACCTAGAGATGTCCTCCCTAGGAGATGGGCAACCCCAAAGGATCCTTCCCTTTTGAGAAGAGAAGAGTGTGTTCAGAGGAGGCACAGTGATGAGGTGGGGGAGGCGGGTGCAGCCAGGGACTCTTACCTCGGGAGAAAGTCCAAGATGATGCCAGATGAGGCACAGAAAACCACTCATAGGCTCCACGAATATGAAGGCCACCGGAAAGGGCAGCTGGACGAGAGGGCAGGGTTCGATTCTGCTGACCCTGTGCCACATTAACATCTATTCATCTTGAAATTGAGGCAGGGTGCACCTCAGAGATGGTCCTAACCATGCCCTACCCTAGCTACCCCGTGGAAAGTATGGAATAATTTTGGGTGAGTTCCCAAGGGATCTTCAGCTTTGTGGTGTATACCCTGATTCAGCCCTTTCCCCTCAGTCCTGGCTATGGCCCTGGTCCATGAGGAGATGCCGCTTTTGAAGGCTCAGAACTATCTCCAACCTATTACCCTTGAGGTCTCCCCCATGCCGTGAGGCCAGGTTGTTATCAATCCCGAATTCTAAGAAGCTTCTTCTTTGCCATGCCCTGTGACTGAGCCCGTTAGAATATGCAAAACAACCGAAGTCAAGTCAGTCAGTGCAGCAACTCATCCTAGACGGTGCACCGCCCTGCCTATTTCACACTTTTCAGAGCCAGACTCTCACTGGGGAAAAGATGCATCCAAGAGTGCTTGGGAGGTTTCTGTTTTGTACCTGGATTCCAGACTCAGATTTTCCTTTGAGCTGGAGGAAGTCCTTATACAAAGAGCTCAACAAAGAGCCTCCTTTCTGTTCGGTTGGTAGATAGTCCGACCAGCCACCCTACCCTGGGTTGCTTCTGAAGATTTCTCAGGCCACAGTCACCCCTCAGGCATGACCTTAAGACTTCTGATTACAGAGTCCCTCACCTGTTAGGATCTGTTTCACATGGACCCTGGACCATTCATTCATTCTTAAACCTGCAGGGAACACCTACCTCGGAGACACTGTCTCATTTAATTGTCACAGTCTTTAGTGTGAATGCAGTCAGTAAGCAGCTGGAACTTAAACTCAGTCCTAATTCCAAAGTCTGCACTTTCCATTATATCCCATTATCTCCTATAACAATTGAGTAGAATCTGTGATAAAAGGTAGAGGTCACCGAATGCTTAAACAAGCACGTTCTATACGGAGGCCAAGAGTGGACTAATGAATGCTGTATGGAAGGCAAAGTCCCACCTGACCAGTTGATTAGAATTCTTTGAGCAGTGAATTCTATAGGGAGGTAAAGGGTGACTGTCACAAAAAGCCTTTGTCAAGTTTCCATCCCCAAGCCTATTAATAAAATTGATTCATTGTAGAATTGGGCAGACGTGGGTGGTGAGTGGGAGGGAGTCTATTTTTGCAGGGATAGAACCAGCTCAGAGATGAGACAGAGTGAAAGGAGATAAACGGGGCTTTTCCCCATGGAGGGCTGCGGTTCTCCAGGAGTTGATGCTGACTTTGGTCTTACATAACACCCTGCACACAGGCACCGCCTGACTGGCACCTGTGAGTCCGTGACAAGCAAAGGCATGCCAAGCAATGGAGGACCCCATCCCTGACCTGGGGGGCCCAAGGAAGAGATTGCAATGGTATCTCCAGAGAGCTTCCCTGGGAGCCGAGACCCCAAGGTGCTGGTCAGAAAACTCAGGAAGGTGGCTGGGGGTGTGGCCATCATCCCAGACAACTAACAAGCTCCTCCACTGGCCTGCTGTGTGATGCTGGCCAACCCCCGGCCCTCTCTGGCTCTCCATTCCCTCTTGCACACGAGGCCGTCAGTGGACTAGATGACTGGTGTTCGTGGTGGAGGACGAAGACTTGAAACCGACTCTCCTCATCTCTCAGAGCCAGCGTATCCCTCTTTGTTCCTGTCCTGCGGCAGGGCAGCGCTCCTTCTCGCTCTCCTGTGTGAACAATGGAGATGAGGCAGAGAGCCGGGGGGCTGGAAGGCTGGGGCTCAGAGCCCAGCCTGGAATCCCTCAGCAGCCTTCGCCGCGAGTGACTCAACATCGCAAATAGCTCCCATCTGGATGAGCAACAATATCTATAGCGATCTCTATATCCACACACAATCCCTCTGTGCAAATATGTGGCTCACTGCATGCTAAATACGGGGTGACCTGGAGACGCTCCTTCTCTTAAACAACTCTTTGGTAGGAAACTCAAGGCTGCTTATTTAAAGAAACAAGTTTACAACTCTGCACACTGGATGACTGGCAGTGGGTGGTGGGGACGAGGCAATGTGGCTGAAGGGACGCTGGTATGATCTGAGCTTGGCCAGGCCCCTGGAAGAGGAACTGAGGCTGACCTTCCTGCCCTCCATCCTCTGTCGGATCCAGCGGGAGCCACTGGACACCACAGACAAGAAGCTTCAGATTGTGGCGTGAGGGAGGGGCTGGAGCTCATGACCACAAGATACTTTGGTTCAGCAGAGAGAGCACAGGTCCCGGTAGTGACTGGAGCGAGGTTCCAGCCCTGCCCCATCACTGCTGGTGTGCAACTCATTCAGGCACACACGCGTCCATTCATTCTTTCATTCATTCATCACACATGTACCAGGAGCCCACTGGGAGATGCAGATGAGAAAACATAGATTGGAATCTAGGCCAAGCCATGGGTCTTAGGGCAAGTCCTTTCCCTTCCCGGAATTCCTTTCCACCCTGTGAATTTCAGTTCACCCGTTATAAACTTGGAGTTCATGAAGATCCACCCGTGAAGAAGAGAAAGCACAAGTGCTTCCCCGTTGTAAATGTCGTCTCATCTCGCCCATCTTATTGCAACTTAGTGCTCCTTGGGGGTGGGGTTGTTGCTGTGGGTGCCGGGGTTGGGTTGGGGGTGCCTGAACACTGCCCATTGGTGTGACTCTGAGTAGTAGTCCTACCTTTTGTCCCCTGGCTGGGCTGGGCTGTAGGTGCCTTCAGTCGATGAGCAGAGCACAGGGCATGTCCGAGAGGACCCGAGGTGGGAGGAGAACGTGGCGGGCAGCTCACTTCCCAAATAGGCTCAAGCCCCAGGCCTCAGGGAGGGCATGGCTTAACCCGATGCTCTTATGCATTGGCTGCTCACTGCAAGGTCAGCAGTTCAAAACCACCAGCTGCTCATAGGAGAAAGGCGGGGCTTTCTCCTCCCTCCTGTAAAGAGTTACAGTCTTGAAAACCCATGGCAGCCCTTCCACTCTGTCTCATAGTGTCCCTAGGAGTGGGGCATTGGCTTGATTGCAGTCAGTTGTGCTTTTTTTTTAAAGATCTCTCTTGAAGGGTCCTTGGCTTTTCTTGGTTCCAGCAAGGGGCTGGGCTAAAGGGAGTCAGGGCTCAGCATGACACCCAAGTCGTGTCTCCCCCGTCTCCCTGGAGTGCAGTTTTCCACCAACGACACTTGCGTCATACCACTGACCACACTGCTTCTGACATACTTACTTGCTGGTTTCTGGCTCTAAATGTACTTCTGATAGGAGTTGAGGGGCAGCGTCTCTTGTCAGTCCTCTCTGAGCTTGCACTCTGTCTTTCAGGAAACCCATTGGGTGTCTCTAAGCATCCGTTTACTCAGAGGTAAAATGGGGTTTCCAATAGAAACTTAACCTCAGCCGTAAGCACCACACGGGCACTCCCTGAGGTCACGACTGCTGTCGCCCAGCGTGGCCTTGTTCTTCTGGGTCTCCCAAGTCTTCTGCCTTCCGCCGGTCTGACCACTTGTCTCCCACTTGGTTCCATGGGAAATGTTTGGTTTCCCCTTCACTTTCAGCTTCCTGCCTCCCACAGGCTCCAGCTTTTGAGGTCATGACTGTATAATGTGGCTCTTCAAACTCTAGTTACTTTCCTCTGTTTTCTCTTAAAGGAGCCTTGGTAGCACAGTGGTTCCATTCCGGGTTGCTCATGGCAAGGTCTGCAGTTCAAAACCACCAACTGCTTCTTGGGCGAAAGATGAGACTTTCTCCTCCCATAAAAAGGTGCCTGTCTCAGAACCCCACAGGGGGCGGCCGTACCTATAGGATCACTAGGAGTAGTAATGGACTCGGTAGCAGTGAGGTTTTTGAGTTTTCTCTCAGGCTCCAGCCCATGTCCCTCATAAGGTAAGGGCTGGGCCTTGTGTGGTTTTGTTGCCGGAGTCTTGCAGTGTGGTATGAAGTAGATCCGAGGAGGCATTTGGTGGCTGAAGCGCTGCTGTATAAGCTGACCAGCCACACAGCCACACACACAGGCTTCGCGAGACAGAGATTCCCTGAGTTTCATGGAGGAGAACACAGGTGTAGGGAGACACGATTCACTCAAGACCACACAAAGGGAATGTGGAGCTGGAATCTGAGCTCCAGCCCTCGCTGCTTACACCCCAGCCCCCTCTTGGCAGCAGCCAGGGATTCTCTCAGCGTCTACAAGGGTGCAGGTCTAACCTGCCAACGGCTCCCCTGCTGCCTCCATGCCCTTCTCCCCCAGCAACCGCAGTCCTGCCTGCCTGTGGTGGCGCCAGCAAGCAGAGATGATTGGCTGGTTTGCAGTGTCTGGGCTGAGGTTCAGCTGAGAGAGAAGTTTGCTGCAGGTCCCAGAGATAGTGTGGGGACATGGCAGGGATTTCTACAGAGCCAGCTGGACTCCAAGTCCCCTCGAGCATCTGCTAGCCTTCTGGGCCACCCTGAATGACACAGGCCGTGTGTCTTTAATTTCTCCATGGCCTTTATCATCTCCCAACTACACCTCCCTGAGCCCAGCCCCGGGGTAGGAACTTCACCAGGGCGGGACCTGCCTTTCCGATGGACTTCAGAAATAGCTGTTGAATGAATTGGTGGATGAACGAGTGGGTGGGTGAATGTCAGTGCCAGACCCGGTTCTTACTGGTCCTCTAGTAACGCAAATGGCTCTCGAACTCCTGCTCTCAAGGAACGGATGCTGTTCCACACTGAAAACTAGCAACTGGGTTGGAAACAGGACACACTGAGGGAGGGAGGGCAAGACGAGAGACTGCAGAGAGGGGACGCATGTGGCTGGAGGCCTGCTGGCTGCCCAGGGAATGGGCCTCTCAGACCAAATGGCCTTCCTCTTGTCAGGCAAGGCCACCATGTGCTGGGTCGGTGAGGCTGGCCTTTAGAAGGCGTGCCTTTGTGTAATGCCTGCGTTTCAAACAGCTAGCCCGCCCTGCCACACTTGCTGCTGCTGCTACTGCTAGAATTGGTTCTGACCCAGGGTGACTTAGAGGACAACAGGACCAAACATCACCCAGCCCTGTACCATCTTCAGGATGGGCATGTTTGAGTCCCCTGTTGCGGCTAGTCAGTCAGTCCACCTCATTGAGGGATTCCCTTGCTTTCGCCGGCCAGTCCTCTATGTTACCAAACAGGGTGCCCTTGGCTAGCATTTGGTCTCTCCTGAGTTAAAGTACCTTTCTTGAACAATGTGCATGAGGAGAACGGAGTCTCACCACTTTCACTTCTAAAGAGCAATAGATGCTTACTTATCACACACGCGTGGAAGGAAGGGGTGACAGATGAGCCAAGAACATGGCTGGGTGACTTAGGAGTAGGGGGGCCTGGGGTAGAGAAGGGATGGTCAGAATTACTCTGACTCATATTTGGGTGGGGCTCACCGTGCCGGATGAGGGAGTCCGCTCAGCACATAGTGCTACTGAGTGCTCACTTTGGATGCAGATGGTAGCGACAGAGCCAGTAGGGTAACGGTTATGATTTTCAGTGTATCGCTGATGTGCTTCGCCATTCACAACCATGATCTCTCCTGGCCAGGTTCACATTCGCATCTCTAGCACACTGATAATGGCATCAAAGCTTGCCCAGTATCGCAAATATTGGAGCCACAGGCGGAATCTGACCTCTTGTCTTATTCCAAGAGTGAGCTTTACAGAGCTGACCGCCTGAGGGGAACACACACGGGCAAGCACATGATTCAAACACAAGGCGACCCCCGCTCTGCTGGCTGAGGTTCCAGGGAAGACAAGGGGATGGCGCCGCAGAAAGGGATTTCCAGGTAGAAGGAGCAGCATCGGAAGCAGCATGGAGATGAGAGGCATGCTCTGCCCAGGGATCTCTACAGGGCTTTGTTCACCCTGGAGCCTCAGGGCAAAAGATGAGGCTGTGGGTTGGAAGAGATTGGTCTTCTCCCCAAGGTGAAGATTTGTGTTCTAGTGAGATCCTTTCGGGACCAGGCTGGGAGAGCAAAGGTGGGGAGCTAGGGGCCTCTTCCCAGCCAGTAGGTTAATCACCAACCCAGACTCATTGCCATAGAGCTGATGCTGACTCATAGTGACCTTGTAGGGCAGGGTAGCACTGGCCCTGTAAGTTTCCAAGACTGTAATACTTGATGAGAGTAGAAAGCCCTGTCTTTGTTTTATGCAGCAGCTGGTAGTTTTGAACTGCTGACTTTGCAGTTAGCAGCCCTGCTCGTCACCACAATGCCACCAGAGCACTCTCGGGTGGTAAACAGAGAAGTGTCAAAGCAGTGGCTCAGGGGGACCCAGGAGAGGAGGTACAGGTAGCAGGACTCGGTGATCGATGAGATGTGGGGTCAGAGGAAAAGCAATTGCTTGGCTTTCTGCCTTGCATGACACCTGGGAGGGTGACATGGCACTAGCTCTTTGGTTGACTGAATGCTGAATCACCCTGTGGAATTGCGGGCCCTCCTTTAGCACCCCTTGCCCAAATTCCGGTGGCCAGTCCTGGCCCTTGTCCTCACTGCAGCCCAACAAAGGCCTCCTCTGACATTTGAGTACTCCCAAACTGTGTCTTAGCAACCTCACAGCCCTCACCTTAGCAACGCCAGCATCCGTACTCTCTTCCTCTGATTGGGCCAAGGGGAGGTCACCTCCTGACCACCAGCCCTGCCTACAGAGCCCAGCTGCAGCCTGCTTCCCTGGACCCATCAGATAGGAAGCCAGCCAGTGAGATGAGGGCCGTGGCTACAGACTGCAGGAAGGACTTTGGCCTGACACTGTCTGAGGGGCCCTTCCTTCTCCACAGGCCTCGATTTCCCCTTCTGTGTAATAAGGAGGCTGGATACCCTCTCGATCGTCTACCATTGCCTTGGTCCATCCTTGGTCTTTGCCCTGGCTAAGGGTGGCACGCTCTGCTGCTGACATCAGTTTCAGGGTCAGACTCCAGCCAGTTCAGTCCTGGTTCCCTTGGACCAGTCTTTCCACGTCTCTGAGCCTGGACTGTTCACCTGGAAAATGGATATATAGCTCAGGCCCGCCCCCTCCTCTGAAGGGAAGGCTGTGACTGACAGCTGAAGCAGACTGAACTGAGGGCCTTTCTAAAGAGCACAGAGCTGCCTAAACGCTGCTAGTGTCTCTTTATTGATCACATGGGCTCTGCTCAGCACCGTCCCTCGAACCAGCAACAATAATAAGCCACAGCCCGGCAGTGCCCCTCTACTGGACCTGTTCTACGGAACACACATCTGGCTGAGTGGGTCTGCTCTTGCGCTCTCCTTTTATCTTCACAACAACCATTTCAGGTCCTTGCTGCTTAAAAGTCATCCCATTTCACAGGTGAGAAAGAGAGGCCTTAAGCAAAGGAAGAAGTTGGCCAGGTTCCCTGGCTTTCAAGCAGGAGTGAGATGGTCATCTCAGGATCTCTCCTTTCCAGCCTGGCTTCCTCCTCAGGCCTGAGGCCAGAGCCCGAGCTTTTGGGATGCCAGGGCGGCACCAGCCCTGACGGGGCATCTGCTAAGCGCCGAGGATTGGCCGACTTCTCCAACTGGAACCTAGCTGCCATGTCCCTGCTGGGTCAGGGGGAGGGGGAGTGTTGTTAAAATAAATGTTTTTGTTGTTTTCCCAAATGAGATGTATTTGTGGCGTTGATGTCAACTTACTAACCAAGTCTAAGGCAGTGCTGAAGAGCACGTAGCAACATGAAGGGGCAAAGCACCCACTCATGGCCAGCAGTAAAACACAATATAATCTTGTAATTTCAAAGTGAATGTGATTTTGAAGGGTTTAGAATATACAAGGACTCCCTGGATGGCACAGACCATAGCTGCAGCTATAAACCAAAAGAACGGTGATTCAAACCTACCCAGAAGAAAGGCTTAGTGACCTATTCCAAAGGATCAAAGCCAGTGAAACCACGGCTCATTGCTCTGCCCGGAACCACACGGGGTGTCATAGGTCGGCATTGACTTCAAGATGACTGTTTTGGTCTAGCCAGACTTGCAAGGTCGAATTCGAGTCATGGTAGTGGGAGCGGGGAGGAAACATTTAGGAACTAGAGGAACGTTGTATTTCTCATCGTTTTACATCGCACCCTGACTGGCTCATCTCTAGACCAGAGGATGTACACTGGTACAGATAGGAACTGAAAATACAGGGAATCCAGGGCAGATGAGCCCTACAGGACCAGTGGTGTGAGTGGCGAAACAGGGAGAGTGGAGGGAGAGTGGGTAGGAAAGAGGGAACCGATTACAAGGAACTGTGTGTGACCTCCTCCCTGGGGGCCGGACAACAGAAAAGTGGGTGAAGGGAGACGTCTGACAGGGCAAGATATGACAAAATACCAATTTATAGACTATCAAGGGCTCAAGAGGGAGGGGGTAGTAGGGAGGGAGGGGAAAAATGAGGACCTAATGTCGGGGGTTTAAGTGGAGAGAAAATGTTTTGAGACTGATGTACAAATGCGCTTTACACAATTGATGTGTGTATGGATTGCGATAACAGTTGTATGAGCCCCTAATAAAATGTTTTAAAAAAAAATGACTGTTTTGTTTGCTTGCTTAGAATATTCTAATTATACAGTTAGAATACTTGAAAGTAGCGTCACTTTGTTTTTAAGTATCCAACTTACTGTGCCATTTTAAAAAAGCAAAAGTAGCACAACTTCTATTTAACCAAAACCAATTAGGAAACATCTTAATCAAATATAAGTAATGTCCATTCAATAAAGGATATTGATAATAGTAGTTTAAAAAAATACTGATTCTGGCTTGTAGGTCCATGGGTGGGGGCAGCCTTCCAGAAGCCAAACCCAACCCACTACCACTGAGTCCAATCTGACTTCCAGTGACCTGTCTAGGGCTTCTGAGACCACCAGTGTTGACGGGAGCAGACAGCCCGTCTCATCTTCCTCCTTCAGAGTGGCAGGCAGCACCCCCATGTTTAGCAGCCCAATGCCTGAGCCACAGCCCCACCAGGGCTCCCTGTGGTACAGCCTGAGACCCTATGGTTCCTAAAAAGCTCCCAGGTGAGTCTGCCCCTATTGGGTTGGGCAGCAGCACACACACCATGAGGAGCATGGTGCTGCTGCTGCTCTTGTGCTGGGGAGCGGCTGCGGGCTCAAAGGGCACCTGTAGCACAGGGGAGAACCACACCTTAGGGTTTCCAGGTTGTAACCTTGATGGACACAGACTGCCACATCTGTCTTCCTCAGAACAGCTGGTGGGTTTGAACTGCTAACTTTGGGCTAGCAGTCAAGCCTCCTCCCCCCACCCCACCCCCCTGCCCGCCAAATGCTGTATCCCCAAGGTTCCTTAATAAACTCTATGGCCTAGATTTACAAGGCCGGGGCTTACAGGCAGGGAAGCTGACCTCCAGAGTCCATGTAATTTACGAAGCCACACCTCTCGGGGAGGTGGGTTTGAACCTAGGCCAGTGACACCTTGTGTTGCTTAGGGGCTGTCTCCTGCTCTGGGTCCTGTGTCAACAGCAGGGACTGGCAGGGCTGCAACAGGCCCTTCCCTTTGTAGGGACTGTTTCTGCCCTGCAGCGCGTCCATGAGCAGACTGGCTTCCGGGAAGCTGGCTCCAGAGAGAGCAGACCGTGGCTGGGGGTACGTTTCTGCATTTGGGGACAGTCTCTGGGTTAGGAGTCAGTGCTCACTTGCACGCCTCCCCTTGATCCTGCCTCTGATGGACCCAACCTTTCTTGAAGACTTGGGTGTTTTAGTTGCTATAGATTTTTTTTTCTGCATCAATTCTGTTTTATAATCAACAACACATATAACATGATTTCTCTTGATTTACTGAAGTTTTGATCATCCTTTTAAATGTTGCACCTCCTTACCTGCCCAGGCCAGTACTAGGCCTGGCCCCTTCCCCCCCAACCTCAAGGCAGTAGGATGCTGCCCCAAGGCATTGTGGGGCCACTGCACAGCCTGTGGATGGACTTCTTGCCGAGCCATCCCTGTCCTGCCCTTTGGCTGCCTGAGCTCAAGATGCCTGATTTGGGCTTCCCCACCCTCCGGCTTTGATGGCTGACCACTGTACCTTGTTCAGTCACCATTTCCCAGGGCAGCTTTGTGTGTTGCTGAGACACTGAACACTTTTCAGCGGACTTTGCCAGCTGCTAACAACAGCAAGCGTTTCACAAACTTCCCTCGCATGGCCTTTGAGGCCCTGCCCAATCTGGCCCCCGTCGGCCACCCAGTCTTCGTGTCCTGCAGCTGCTCCCCTCATAGAGACCCTTCTGTCACCCCCACCCAGCATTTTCCTACCCCAGGACCTCTGCACTCTGTTTCTTCTGCCTAGAAGGCTGTCCCAGCACCAGCTTCCTCTCACCCCTTCAGAACCTAGCTTAAATGCCTCCTCCTTCCGCCCTCCTTCATCACCTGATGGAAACAGGCCCCCTCTTCCTCTCACATGTGTTCCTTTTATCCCCTTTCCGGCACTTCCAGGAGGCAGCGGTGCTTCTGTGGTAGAAGTCCCACCTTTCACGTGGGAGACCGGGCTCATCCCCAGCCAGCGCACTTTATACACAGCCTCCGTCTGTCTGTCTGTCAGTGGAGGCTTGTATGTCGGTTGCTGTGATGCTGTACAGGTTTGGGCAGAGCTTCCAGACGAAGAGGAACTAGGAAGAAAGGCCCGGTGATCTGCTTCTGAAAATCAGCAAGTGAAATGCCTCGGATCACAAAGTCTAGTGCACAGCTGCCCGCGGGGATGGAAGGTGCAGGACGGGGCAGCAGGTCACCCTGTGGTGCCCAGGGTAGCCAGGAGTTGGTGGTCGCCTGCACAACAGCCAACACCACCACCAAAAGCAACATGTGGGCCTTGCGGAAAAGATTTTCTTTGCTCATTGGCTTATTTTCTGTCTCCTCCACTAGGACACACGCTTATTCTTCCTTGTCTCACCTTCCGCCCCAGTGCCTCGTCCATCACAGGTGCTCAGGGAGTACCGAGGAACCGATGCAACACTTCCTTGGACTTTCCGCTCCTCTCTTGGGAAAAGGGATGGTGCGCCTAACCCCAGACTTGAACGTATGTTCATTGAGCACCCGCCATGTGTCTGTCAGGTCTGACGATAACACAGAGTGTTGGCAGTATCTCCCCCATTCCACAGACGACCACACCGAAGCTTGGAGAATAGGTGGGAGTGGCAGGAGTGTGGGGCTGGATTCTCACCCCATTGGAGTCATGCCTGGCCCCCTGCTCTGCTCCAAGGCAGCCTTGGGCTACAGGAGAGCTGATCTGAGCTCCTTTGGGTCTCTTGCCATCTGCTGCGTGAACTGCAAGACCCTACTGGCTTGCCTGGCTGTCACAACGACGGGTGAGAGACAGGAATTCTAATGGCTAGGTTTTGTGGCCCATCAAGGCCCGCCTCTTGCAAATGCGGAGATACATTTTCCCTGAGTTGGCAATTACCAGACAGAACGCCTGGGGAACGGTTTTCTTCTTCCAGGCATTTTCTCAAGATTAGCTTCTGAGCCCTAGGGCAGCAGGGCTTGTTGCAACTCTCGCTGTGTGTGTGTGTGTGTGTGTGTGTGTGTGTGTGTGTGTGTGTAGGGGTGGGGGTGCAGGCGGACATGGGAGGTCTGGGGAGTGTGGGTGGTGGCATCTTCTGTCCTAGGGCAAGTTAGGGGTAGGGAGGGCTTGAGGCCCCCAAGCCAACACCTCTCGAAGTTTGGTTTATTTTCCTGGCAGTCGTTTCTCCACTGTCCAAAATAGAGGCCTAACCGACCTCCTCAGGGACTCTGGTTCTGAGCACCCTGCCCCACTGGACCCCTCAGTGGTCGCTCCAGCTCCTAGACATCCTCTGGTCCCCAGGGATGCCATGTGACTTGCGCTGCAAGTCCAGCGGTGGTGGACCCAGGGCATCCCGTGCCTTCCCCACAACCGATTGTGGATCGGACTGTAGTTATTCACAGGGGTTTCGGGCCGGTGTTTGGAACCAGGTCACCATGACTACCTGGTCTGTCTTTGTCTGGAAGCTCCGCTGAAACCGGTTCAGCCGTCCAGGCTCCCCTGACAGACGGAAGTGGCTGCAGAGTCCTGGCCTTCATGGGTTATGTGGATTGGGGTGAGTCCCTTTCTCTCTCTGCGCTTTAAGGTTTAATCTCAGTTTTCAACTCTTATCCCCACCCTCCCACCCCTGCTTTGTCTCAAGAGTGTTGGGTGGGTTATTGGGAAGGCCAGGCCCTGGAGAAGGTCATCAGGGTTTGGTAGATGGAGGGACTTTGAAAAAGAGGAAGAGCCTCAGGGAAATGGGTTGACACAGGGGCTCAACCTGGGTTTCAAACGGCGATGACGATGAGCCTGGTGTAGGCGCGGGCAGGGGCGGATGTGTTACACGCAGGGTCACTATGATGCAGGACTGCCTTGACCACACCTGGCAGCAGCAACACCACCCCTCTGGTGGCCCCTCGTAGTGTACAGAGCAAGGTGGGCAGATGGTGTTCCATGGCCATTGGAGTTGGGCTCTGGTTGACATTGATCAGCATGTCATCTCCACTCTCCCTCCCTCCTCTGCCCCGTTTTAATAGGACCCATACTCATATGACCCTTTCTACATTCCAGGCACAGCAGCTCTGGTGGCGTAGTGGTTACTTGGTGGGCTGAAAACTGTGAGGTCAGTGGTTCAAAACCACCAGCTGCTCTGTGGGAGAAAGACGGGACTTTCTACTCCCACAAAGCATCGCAGTCTCAGAAACCCACAGGTGCAGTTCTACCCTGTCCTGCAGGGTCACCATGAGTCGGAATCAGCTCGATGACAGTGAGTGACGTTGCAGGCACAGTCTAAACCCTTCACAAAATGTATGGTGACTTATTTCATCCTCACATGACCTCCTGGAGATAAGTATGAGGTCATTCTCATTGTCTCAGTTGTAAATTTGAGGACACTGGGACACACTGAGGGAAGCACTATCCACCCAGCTACTCAATGGTCAGGTACTGCCTCCTGCCTCTGGATCCTCCGTGCCAAGCCTAGCATCTCCAGACTCGGCAGCCAGAGGCATTCAACAAAACCAAAGCCACTTTTTGTCACTCCCTTGCTTGAAATCACCCTGCGATCATCTTTTCACTGGACTTAGAATGGAACCACTTCACGGCCCTGCAGGGCCTCATCCCTGCCTCCCACCCCCTGCCCCTCCTGCCCCAGCCACACTGCTCTCCTGGGCCTCTCCAAACAGTCTGGACTCACTGCAGGGCTGTGCCTGGAAAGCTTGGCTCCACATCCACATCCACTGGCTCCTTGGTATCCAGGCCCGCACACCCTGCCATCAGTGCTGACAGCTCTTCCCGGTCCTATTCGTGTGCTGACACCTTCCCTATTTGCTCTGTGCTGGTTATTCGCTCCTCGGTCCCGTTCGAGTCTGTAAGCCCCAGGAGAGCAGCGGTCTGGGAGTCTTCTGCTCTCTCCTCAGCACCTGGGACAGCTCCTGACACAACCTGGTTCTCCACCTTCCTCAAGCCGCAACCCTTAATCCAGTTCCTCATGTGGTGGTGACCCCCAACCAGAACATTATTTTTGTTGCTACTTCATAACTGTCATTTTGCTACTGTCATGAGTCGTCATGTAAATATCTGATACGCAGGATGTATTTTCATTGTCACAAATTGAACATAATGAAAGCATAGTGATCAATCACAAAAACAATATGTAATTCTATATTGTTAGGTATTTATTTCGAATGACAAATAAAGAAATTTTGTCTCGAAGCATGGTGAGCAGGGGTAACAGTCTTCACGCTGGGTACTCATATGTGAGCGCATCTGCATGTGGGCGGACCCACCCGGAGATGGATAGAGGAGCAGTGTCTCGGTTCCTAAGACCATCAGAAAACACATCGGAAATATGTTTTTTCTGATAGTCTTAGGTGACCGCTGTGAAAGGGTAGTTCGACCCCCAAAGGGGTCGAGACCCACAGGTTGAGAACCACTGGCCCAGCCCCTTGGAGGAGCCTGTGCTGGAGGTGGAGCAGACCCTTACTAAGGCAAGGCCCCTTTTGAGACTACATCAGGTGGTTAGGAACTTTTTCCTTTTTTTTCTGCCAAGGGCCATTTGGATATTTATAACCTCATTCGGAGGCCACACAAAATGATCAACTTAAAAATTAGCCTGCTATATTTAGTCAAACATTTAATTAACTACCCCCAATGTGATGGCTGGAATTGCTTCTCTTGGGTGAGGCGTGTGATGTTAGCTCGTATGGATGACTACACTAGCTCGTATGGATGACTTCACGTGCCTTATACAGCCCTCCGACTGGACAGTCCTCAGCCCTGCTCCACACATGAGGTAGGTTCCGCACACTACTACCTGCCTGCGCTTAGCTGCACTGCGGTAGTTTGTGTGTTGCTGGGAGGCTGGGAGCTGTGCTGTCAGGATTTTACACAGCAGTCGGTCGTCTGGGATGGACAGGTTTCTATGGTACTTGCAGTTTGAGCAAGACTAGGAAGAAAAGTCTGGCACCAACTGCTGCCAATTAGCCAAGTGAAACGTTTAGCCACCCACAAGGTTGGCAGGCAGTACCATGGTTACCGCAGTGCAGATGTCTAAGACCAGACATGGTGGCATTCTGTGGTCCATGCCGTCACCACGAGTCAGAGCCGAGATGACAAAAACTAACCACAACAGGTCTAGGTAATAGAATAAATCTAAATAGGTCTGTAGAGAGCCTTGGTGGTACATGGTCATGCATTCTGCTGCTAACCCAAAGGTGGGCAGTTTGAACCCACTGGCCTCCCTGCAGGAAAATACTGTGGGAGTCTGCTTCCATAAAGAAATCCTCTGGGGGCAGTTAGGCTCTGTCACTATGCATTAGGACTGGCACCCTGGCGGTGGTTTCAGGTAAGTATTGCATTGTTAACGTCAAGGTCAGTGGCTCAAACTCATCAGCTGCTACAAGGGAGCAAGAAGAATCGGTCTGCTCTTGTAAAGATGCGCAGCTTTAGAAACCCCAGACAGGGTCAGTAAGGGTTGGAATCAATTCAATGACAGTAGCTAAGTTGGTAGTGACTTGATGGAAACTGGTTTGTTTGGATTTGGGTGTTGTTTTTTCTTGGAAACAGGTCTTAACTTGTGCCAATGATTGGATAATTTCACAAGCAGCTGAAGTCCACTCTCTTTGTTGCTTTCCTGTGTCTTACTTGTAACAATGCTCCCAGAAAGAAGGCAATTCGACTGACAAGCCTCTGCTGACTTCCCTTCACCAGGGATGCTCGGGGCTCTGTACATACATCCTCATTATCCACCTAAGACGCGGGGTGACTTGAGAAGTCAGCCCTCGCCGTTGTGCAGGCAGAGACATCCATGAAAAGAGAAGATGCTGACTTGCAAAGTGCCCATCTGGGGAACATCCCATCTGTACCAGCCATCACAGTTCATCAGTAACTGGAGAGACTTTATGCTCTGGAAAGGCACAAGGGCTCTCTGAGTCCTGTCAGGGCCCAGGCCAAACACTGCTCCTTTAATACCTCAAAGGAGCTGTGGACTATAGCCCAAGAGGAGGTGCAGCCAAATTCTGAGCAATTGGGGAGAAGGAGGCTTCTGACGCATCTGGTGAGAGCAGACAGGGCGGGCCAAAGTCCACAGACGAGACCCGAGTGTCTGGCTGCAGAGCCCTTTGCTAATGATAACCAAAGGGCCAGCCAGGAGGTAGGCACAGTAACTACCGACATCAATTAACTTCCAAAGGATATGAAAGGTAACTTTTCCAAGCAATCTCAAAGAGAAGCAGCACACACTGCCATCCATTCTGGGGACCAGAAGGGACATCTCTGGTTGTACATCATCCTCTTCCTTTTAGGCTCTTTGAGCTGGGGAAGGAGCTGGCATCCCTAATCTATGGGCTGTGAAACACAAGTTCAAGACACGAGTGGATGGAGAAGAACACTCAATGATAAGTTCAAAGACCTGGGCTCTGATCTCAGTACTTTTGAACATTGGGCACATTCCTCCCCTTCTTTGAGCTTTGTCTTCCTTCTCTGTCAAATGTGCCTTTGGGGCCTAATGTTTCCAGATCCATTATTTCCATAATGTCAAGTCTTCTGAATGTATGAGCTCATGAGTTCTTTAAAAGGGAAGCTCTCATGTCTTCTTGAGCAGAACCCGGTTTGATTTTTGACCAGCCTTGCAGATAGTCCCTGGCCCATGGCACAGTGTAGGTAACGGAGAGCAACGATTCTGGTTTGGTAAGTCATGTTGAGGTTGTATGGACCTCTCTATTTTTTTCTCTGGGAATAGTTTCTTCTAATCTACTCGGCTCATGGCCATCGTATGATTCACCTCTCCAAACGTCCTGCAAGGGAAGGAAGGTACAGACGTGATCTAGGAGTGAAGGTCTGGGTTTGAGTGAGAGGCTTCCAAAGCAATTTGCAAGTGGTTATTGATGCTTAAATCCTCCTTTATGAAATGATAATATGAAGCCCTGGATCTGCTTCAGAATAATTCAGTGTGTGTGTGTGTGTGTGTGTGTGTGTGTGAGAGAGAGAGAGAGAGAGAGACAGAGAGAGACAGAGAGAGAATCAATGAAACATATCTGGCCAGCAGTTGAAACTGACTGGTGCATGGGGATTTATACTCGTCTTTTCTATTATTTAAACATATATTTTAAATTCCTGCTAACAAAAGGCCCTTTGGAGACTAACTCTAGCCTTTCCCTCTACTCTCATTTCACAGGCCCATTCTGAGAAGCCTCTGGCATGGTGACATCACACCACTCAGCCTGTACACACAGTACACACAGTCCCATCTGTTTGTGGGCCTTCTCTTCATCAGTCACCGTAGTTAATCATCCCTGCCTCTGAGATCCTGCAGGCTGTATCGTTGTAGATTCCAACTCACAGCGGCCCTGTATGTCAGAACAGAACTGCCTCTGGGATTTGTAGGTTGTAACCTTCATGGGAGCAAATCACCAAGTCTTTCCCCCACGGAGGGGTTAGCCAGTTCAAACCACTTACACCACCAGACAACACCTTATAGCCTGTTTGCACACTTCTATTTGAACACCTATCACAACATATTGCAACAGTTTGTTGGCTTTCTCTGCTGCTGTGACCTGAGGATGCTCCTCTGGGAGCCCAGTGCTTGGGGATGGGGGTGAGGGTGGGGGATTGGGAGGGTGGGAGGGTGGGAGGTCATCAGCACCTGCTGCCAGAAGCAAGGATAGCAGAATCCCTAGTTACCATTTTTCTGAACACTTACTATGTGCCACACACCGCCCGAAGCTCATTACATAGCTTTCTCATTAAGTCCTCGCCACAAGTGGGTATTATTAACAGCATCATTATCCTACAACGGGAGAACCTGTCTCAGAAGGTCACTGGCCCAAGGTCACATGTTGGCAAATCGCAGAGTTGGGATTTGGACTCAGATGGGAAGCCAGCCTGCCCTTCTCCCTCCCACACAGAAGAAGCTTTGTCTTCTCACCACCCTATCTGCGATCTCAAGACCCCCCTCTCTCTGCTGATTACACAACAGGCCCAGCAATTTGGGAGCTTGGGTTTGAGGCCCAAGTCAGGTACTAAATTGCTGGCTGACCTTGGGCAAATCACCTCTGCTCCTAAGCCCCTTCTCCCAGAGAGGTGCTCAGAGAGCCAGAGGATCACGTGACCCGAGGGCCCTCCCAGCTTGGGCTCCAGAGAAAACCTGCCTCTTTGCACTAGGTTTCCGGTTGCGAGCTGGCTTCCTGCTTGGGAACCTCCCAGCTTCTCAGTCTCTTGTCTTGCTCAGTATCACCTTCCAGAGCCAAGCCACCTTCACCACCTGCTGCCCGGCTCGCCCCCTCCTCCTTCCAGGCGACTGGGATTTCTCCGGAGGTGGGGGCGGAACTCTGGGCCGGGCGGGTCGGGGTGGGGACAGGGAGCCTGTAGCTGCCCGGGAGTCGGCTTCCTGGCGCTTTCTTGGCCTCTTCCCCCCACGGAAACTCAGCCTCACACTTTCTAGGGATATTCTGGGGACAGCCAGGGTCAGGATTGCAGCTGCCAGCCGCAGTGATCTGGGCTGGCTCTGCAAAGTCGGTGGACTTGCGCTCGGGTGGGGGGTGGGGTGGGGATCCGGGTCTGGAGGGGAGAAGGGGCGGCCCGCTCCTCTCTCCTAGCCCGGAGCTCAGCCTAGGCCCATGCCGCCCGACAGGATCCGCGACCCTCTGGGCTCGTCTTCCCTCCACCCTCCTTCCGACTCCCAGTTGGGACCCGCCATTGCACGGCCCACAGTAGGCCTTGGCGAGCTGCAGACCCGAGCCAGAGACGCGCGATTCTCGCTGGCCGCCCCCCCTTCCTCCCTCCCCGGTCCCCTGGTCCGCCTCTGCCACTGCTCTGCGGGAAGCCGACATCCCCAGATCGAAGTCTCCAGCCCCCGGGGAGCGCGGAAAGCCCCAGACCTTGGGCTTTGTTCCCAACTCGCCAGGAGGCGCGCAGCCGGAGCTGGCCCCCACCGCGGGGATGACACGAGGAGCGGAGCCCTGGGTGGCCGAGGGGCTGTCCTCGGCGGCCCGGTACGGATCCGGGACCGATCCGAGAGCGAACACCGCCGGGCGCCGCTGTCCGCTTGCGCGGTGCCGCTCCGGGAGAGAAGCCGGCTGCGCGCGGGAGCTGTCCCCGCGGTGGTGCTGAAGCGAGGAGCAGCCGCAGGAGCTCTCCCCTGGTCACCCAAGAACCGCCGGCGGCTGAGCGCTACTGGGCGAGCCAGGAAGGGCCGGGGAAAGCCGCCTTCGGGGAGCTTTGCAGCGCGGGGCCTATGGCTAGGGTTTCTCTGGCGAGCCGGCTCCAGCGGAGGAGGTGGCGGCTCAGCAACAGAGAGCGAGCACGCGCGCGTTCTACGAACCTGTTGGAGGCAGCAGCTTCTCCGCGGCTGAACAGGGCGCCCGGGACTGCGATTCTGGCCCGCCTGTCGCTCCCCACTCTTCCTTGCCTCCTCCGCTGAGGCGCTCCCTCCTGCCTGGGCTCGTAGATGTGCACGCTGGGGGCGCCGAGCCCCTTGTTGGGTCCGCCCCGAAAGTCAGTCGAGCTGCAGAGCACAGCGCAGAGAGGCCTCCCCCGAGGGCAGACCCGCTCCCAGGGAGACCTAAGCTTCCTGAGAAAGTAGGCGGGGGTTGGCTGCGGGGACCAGGGGAAGAAAGACGGTGCCCACAGAGGTGGCTGTGAAGCCAACGGGGGAGACATGGGGGAGTTCCCCTAAAGGCGCTTCTGCACTGAAGTTTGGGGGTCTAGAGGTTCCTCTCTAGGGGTCCTGCCTTGGAAAAAGCTCTCCCCCTCCCCGTTTGCAGAACTTTTATCTTCTCGGTTGCAAATCCCATCCTTTGAATCTAACCACCTCTCTGTTCTCATTCCAGCAAATCAGAGAGAGAGCGCTTTCTAATAAAATGCTAACGTTGGGGCATGGCACTCAAAAGTCCTTTGCCAGCAAGGCTCACTGGAAGGCCAGCTGAATTCCGGCCAGAACAGGGGACCACTCAGGCTCACCCCAGGGCCCTTGCACCTGCGGCTCTGTCTGCGGGAATGTTTCCCCCTACTGTTTTCTCTGCCAATTAAAGTGCTTCATTCTCAGTGAAGACTTCCCCGATGGACTCCTAAGCCACAGTTATTTGCTTCCTCTCCTCGGACTCGCTCAGGACTCCCCTAAGCCTCTATATTGGCCTCCCCACGCTGTATTATACTTTCTCATGCGTCTGCATCCTCAGTTACCAGGCTCATAAAAATCAAGTTCACTTCTAAGTTCCCTCTGCATCTCCACCTCCCGATGGGGTAACTGACACACAGGAGGCGTCAATTACGTTTGCTGAATGGCCCCTCAGAAGCACAGGCCCATCTAACTTCCCTTTGTTCATGTTGCTGCTCATTTGATTGCTGAATTTGGACCACAGCCTGCAAGGCCCTACGAGGTGACATCCTTGATTAACTCTCCTGTCCTGTTGCCACCAACTCTCCTCTGTGTAACTCCACCTACATTTTGTACTAAGCTCCCCACTCCCCATACCTTTCCCCCCCCCTTCCAGTTGATTTCTCCACTGGAAGCCTTCATTCCCTTGATCTTCATATCGGTCTAGTCATTTGGATCTCAGCTCAAATGTCACGCCTCGAGAGGGCTTCTCTAGCAAATGTATAAACAAAATACACTCAGAAGTGTGCATCAGCCTCATTTGTTTCATTTTTCTCTTGAACTTACTGTGTTTGTGCATTTCCTCGTTTATGTTTGGCCTTTCCCCAACTAGAAAGGGAGACCTACTAGGACAAGTATCAGGCCAGTTTTATTTACCACAGTGTCCAGAGAGGAACTGGCCCTACATCAATGCATCTCCCCAGGAAGACTTGATCCTGGGACGTCTTTTGCTACAAATCAAGCAAAAAGGCTTGTTAGGAGGATCAACCTGGAAGAAGGAGTGAGAGGAAGGGATGAGCCAAGATAAGTGGCTTCAAGCTTACAGGCCTGAATCACAGCCCCCCTTTATGACCAGGAATAACAGAATGATGACTTCTACGCACTTCTCCACATTAAAAACAACAACAACCACATTCACAACCACAATCTCATTTTGAGATCCAAAGAGATAGACTGACTTGTCCAGGACCACACAGCATGTCAGTGGTGATGCTATCCCGGGTATTGTGCTACATGCTGTGGAGCTAGAGTTCCAGAGCCTTCTATTAGTAGAAGACATAGACATGTAAAGAATACAATTGGATGCAGAACTCACTGCCATTGAATCAGGTCTGACTCAGAGCAAATCTATAGGACAAGGTTGAATCGCCCCTGTGGCAGTTCCAAGATGGTAACTCTTCACGGGAGTAGAAAGCCTCATCTTTCTCCTGCAGGTGTGGCTTGTGGTTTCAAACTGGCAGCCCCACTTGTAACCCACTATGCCACCAGGGCTCCATCATTTGATACCTACTCAACAGTAATTCTCAACCTGGAGAGGGGTAAGGGGGGGAGGGAGAAAAAAATAGGTGGTAGGTTAGAGTCAGAGTAATCTGCAAGTCTCTTCTGTAACAATTACAATTTGAGTGCTTGCTAGGTGTCTGATAAGTGATTTCTGTATTGTTGCCGTTAAGTGCTGTCAAGTAGGTTCTGGTTCAGAGCAGATCCTATGGACAACATTTCACTCTCCATTTTGTAAACAGGAAGCAGAGTCTTAACGCAGGTTAACCTACTTGGCCAAGGTAATGAAGCTGGTAAACAGCTGAGGTGGGACTCAGCCTGGGCTTGTTTGTCTCACAGCCTGACCTTTGAGCCACTATGCATCCTGCATTTATAGAATTAGAAGTTCTGGTGAGCCTGGGATCTGAAGATGATTCTCAGGTTGTTCTAATACGAGTCCCCTCCTTTTGAGAAACACTCACGCAGAGAATGCCGTGAGAGCAGTGGAAGGAAGAGTGGACACTACCCGTGGGAGGAGTTACTCGAGGTTGAAGTTGGACATGAAGGATTAAGTGAGGGTTTCCAGGTAGGTAAGGGGTGGACAGAAGAAGCGAGATATTTAAAGGACTTGAGGTTTGAGATGGGGAAATTGTTAGTGGCTTGAACTCTCTGAATGGTACAGAGATCCAAGCTCACCCAGCGGTGCCTAGGAAGGAAGACCTGGCAATCTACTTGTGAAAAACCACAAGCCAGTGGAACCCCCATAGAGTGTAGTTCTCCTCAGACCCATGCAGAGTCACCACGAGTCAGCGTGTCTCAACAACAACTTTTAAAAAACTGTTGAGTAGTTTGGTGTGGATAAAGTGTAAGCCTGACGTGGGCAGTAGGGATGGACAATTAGGCTGGAATTTGGTTTGGATTTGACTGCCATGCCTTTATCCCATAGGCAGTAGAGAGCCAGCAAAAGGCAGAGATCTGCTGTAACACCTGCGACACCACCTTAATCATCCCCGTAGTAGCAACCTTGAATCAATCTCTTAGAATTGCAAAGCACTTTCCACTAACATGAGAAATGTTACTCTAGGGTGAAGTGGACCTGAAGCTCCTTGTCGGCATCATGCCTGTGGGCTTGCGCTCACTGTCCCCTGGCACCTGGCCGAGAATTGGAACCATTGGAGGTGCTCAGTAAACGCAGGCGTGTAGGCAGTCCAATCCACAGGCTTTGACAATCATTTATGTAAGAGAGAAGGGAAAGGGAAGCATCATTTAATCCAGAATGGCAGAACTCTTTGAACAACTCACTCCAGAAAGTCAAATTCTACCCTTCCCTTCCCAAGAGCACCTGGGGGAGACTGAAATTTGGCTCTCCAAAGTGGTTGCTGTGTAATAGTAGCAATTTTCCTCTGTTATACACAGGAAAGCTGATTGCACCCTGGCGACCACCACCTGGCCAAGATAGGATTTCCTCTTCTGCATGACTTTATGGTTTTTGGCTTGTAGATCTAGTCCCGATGGTCTCTATTATGTGGCAGTAACATAATATGCTGCCATTTGTTTTAGTGTTTTAAAGGGAAATCACCATGCTAATGAAACTCCAGTCTTGGCTCAAGAACTAAAACCTACCTTCTGTCTCTCCACCTCTCTGGCAAGTCTACACGGACCCAGATGATTGCTAATTTGTAGAAAGAAAGCTGACTTGTACCTGGTCCCTCTAACATCCTTGACATATGTGAACCCCATGAGGTAGAGACCACTCTTATCTTCCACTTTTATGGAAAGGAAAACCCAGGAAAAGGAACTCAAAAGACTTGTCCATGGTCACCACCAGGCTGTCTGACCTTTAGGTTTTCGGGCTCCAATGTTTACACTCAATCACCTCCCAAGTCAAATGTTTACATTGTGTTTCTTCTCAGGCCTGTGTGACCCTAGACAAGTCATTTTCTCTCTGCAAATCTTAATGTCCTCTTCTGTGAAGTAGGGATAAAAATAACTATCAAGGAAAATTACTGTGTGGAAAATAAGCAAAGTAAAATATCTCACTGCCATAGCGTCACCGAGACATTATAGATCGGGGTAGAACTGGCCCTGTGGGTTTCTTAGATTGTATCTCTTTATGGGAATAGACAGCCTTTCTCTTGAGGAGCGACTGGTACTTTCAAACCTCAGACTGAAAGGTCAGCAGCCCAACACGTAACCAAATAGTGTTGTCCATGTGGTGCTGGTCCCTTGCCTGGCCTTCCTTATCTCCGCCTGTGACTCTCCCCTCTTCCCAGATTTTAACCCACAAACCCAGGGGCCACTGTTGAATCCTCCCTTTTTCCAAGCATCAATTCATTGGCAAGTCATTTAAACTCTTCCACCATAACTCTTTAATCCACAAAAGCATCATCCCCTTCTGGACTGATACTTAGCTGGTCTCCGATTCCACTGCTGCCCCCCAAAATTGTCTCTGAAGTATTCACATACATGCTCACACAAAAATGTTTCCTGTGAAGAGCACGGTTAATTATCCCCAAGTGAGCACAGTTGTGTAACCAGCCCCCAGATAATGAAACAGCATTACAACTCCTCTGAAGATCCTCCCAATTTCCACCCTTACTTTCTCCAAAGACAACCACAGATCTGACTTCCGACACTATAGATTGATTTCACTGATTGTTGAACTTTCTAAAATGGAGCCATATACACAGCTGTCCTTTGGTAACTGCAGGGGATTAGCTCTAGGACCCCCATGGATACCAACATTATAGATGCTCAAGTCCCTTATATAAAACGGCATACTATTTGCAGACACACACACACCTTCTTGTATACTATAAATCATCTCTTGAATACTTACAATACATAACGCGATGCAAATGCTGAATATAGCATTTTATGTTCCTTTGAAGTCTTTGAACGCTTGCTTCAACCACTTAATTGCTTTTTTAAAATTCTAAAATATATTCAGTTTGTGGTTGGTCGACTCTGCTGATACAGAACTGCCCATATGGAGGGTTGACTTTATGTAATATTTTGTGTTTGGAGCCCTGGTGCTGTAGTGGTTCTGCACTGGGTTGCTAGCTGCAAGATCAGCAGTTCTAAATCACCAGCCACTCGGAGAGAAAAAGGTGGGGTTTTCTCCTTTCTCCCCCAGTAAAGAGTTACAGTCTCAGAAACCCACTGGGGCAGTTCTACTCTGTTCTATCGGGTTGCTATGAGCAGGCATTGACTCAATGGCAGTGAGAGTCTTTTCCTCTTTTCCATAGACTTATCTATGTCATTTCCCATGACAACAATGTATTTGTTTTCATTGCTATATAGTATTCCATCGAGTGACTAGACATAGGTTTTTTTATCTACCGTGTTGGTGGTAGTTATTTCGGCTGCAGTCACTTGTTCTTTCAGATGTGCATCCACTCAGCTGTAATATATAGTACCGACCTGTCTCCATTGGAAAAACAATTTATACTCTCTCAAAACCATATCTGAAACCATGTCTGGTTACTCCATATTCTTCCTGACACTTGGTACTGTCAATCTATTTTTAAGTTTAATTTGAATATTTATATATTTTTCTATGAGTGTGTAGTGATATAACACTGTGGGTTTCATTTTAATTAATTAGAATTTCTCTAATGAGTAATGAAATTGAGTACTTTCCCACCTATTTAATTGGTATTTAGAAAACTTCTTTTGTGAAGTGCCTCTTCATGTACTTTGTCAATTGCTCTAGTGTGATATTATATCTTATTTATTTGTAGAAATGATTTACATACAAGGTGTTAACCAAAGAAAACCGGAATTTTTTTCTTCAAACCTATGTATTTAATTTTTTTTTTTACAAAGTCACCTTATCACCTTCAAAGTACTCTCTATTACACTTAATACATTTGTCAAATCTGGGACTTCCTTCTTGGAAACATTTTTCAAACTCATCTGTTTAGATAGCTGGCAGCACCTCCCTCGTTTTTTTCATCACCTCTTCTACATCATCACATTGCTGTCCTTTCATGGCCCTCTGCATTGCAGAAACAAAAAGAAGTTGCACAGAGTGAGGTCAGGTGAGTAAGGTCAGTGTGTGAGGCAAGAAAGGTATGCTGCTTTTTGCCCAAAACTGGCGCATTGCGATGACTGCATGAGCAGGTGCATTGCCATGGTGGCAAAACCAGTCCCCCGTCGGCCACAAATCAGGCCTCTTTTTGGTCACACACTGTTATGCTATCTTTTCAGAACCCTTAAATAGAAAGTTTGATTAACGGTCTGACTTGGTGGAATGAACTCCAAATGCACTATCCCCCTCACATAAAAAAAACCAAAACCAAATGAGTATTGTCTTGATCTTTGATTTCACTTGACAAGATTTTTTTTGGAGAGGTGATGATGGCATCTTCCACTGGCTTGATTAATGTTTGCTTTGGGGGTCATAGAATAGTACCATGTCTTGTCACCAATAATGACCTTGGAAAAAAGTCTGGGTCACTTTGGAGCTGTTATTTCAAAGCACGTCTCCACTCAATGCTCTTTTTCCTAGTCAGTCAGAAACCAAGGCACAGGTTTTTCAGCTACCCTTCTCATTTCCAAATCTTCCATTAATGTTCACGGAACCAAGCTCCAAGATAGTCCAGGTAACTGCCCCCTCTCTTCAATGATCTGTTGTCGGTCTTCGAGCACAAGTGCATGAATTTTGTCGACATTTTTGTCCATTCAGGAAGTTAACAGACCTCCAGAATGAGGTTTGTCATCACACTTTTTAAAGCAAGAAAACCACTCCTACACTTGAGTTTTTCCCGTAGTGCTGTCCACAATATTTCTGTGGCATTTTTCCAGAGCAGAAAACAAAATTTTCACTGCTGCGTGCTGTTCTCTTAAATCACAAAAAAATGGAGTGAAACTGCTTTTATGAACAAATTCACTGTGACCAGAGAGAACCTTGCCAGGAGATGCCACTGGGCACACTAACTCAGAGCTCAATGCTTGCCTAGCAGGGGGAAGAAAATGCATACTATGAAAGCTCCGCCCAGCAGTTTATTATATATATATACATATATTTGTAACCCTCATATTCTGGATATGAGTCCTGTAATATAAATAACTCCTCAAATCCAGTGGCCTTCTTTTCCTTCTACTGATGATATATATTTTTTGATAAATGGAAGGCATTAATTTTATTGTAGCTTGTGTTAATCTGGGTTGATTAGAGAAATAAATTCATAGACACTCATATGTGTATAAGAAAGAGCTTTATGTACAAGAGCAATTGATTATTGAGAAAACATCCCAGCCCAGTCCAGATTAAGTCTGATATTAGCCCATATGTTTGATACCAATCTATGTATTCTTCTTCGGACTCATGAAACACATACAATGACACAGAATGCAGGAAGATCACAGACTGGTGGGTGAAAAGTCTTGTGGATCCAGTGGTGGTGGAAGCATTTCCGTGTAGACATGGGTCTCCACATGACTCCGCCAGCTCTC
>NW_022111372.1:51630118-51645469 GCF_000313985.2 Echinops telfairi
TCTCTTCCATGCTGACTTTGGGCGTGGTCATGTGACTCTCTGTGGGACATCAATAAGCATGATTTTGTTAGTCTGGGTTGACTAGAGAAACTAATTCATAGACACTCATGTGTATAAGAAAGAGCTTTATATACGAGAGCAATTGAATATTGAGAAAACATCCCAGCCCAGTCCAGATTAAGTCTGATATTAGCCCATATGTTTGATACCAATCTATGTATTCTTCTTCGGACTCATGAAGCACATACAATGACACAGAATGCAGGAAGATCACAGACTGGTGGGTGAAAAGTCTTGTGGATCCAGTGGTGGTGTAAGCATCTCAGCGCTGGCATGGGTCTCCACATGGCTCCTCCTACTCCAAGGCTCTGGCTGCTATCAGCCTAACTCCATGTGGCTTGTCTGGAGGAAGACGAAGCAGAGAGTCTGTGTCCATCTGGCCTCTAGTGAGCTATTTATCTTCATGGCACATCCAAATGAGGTCATAAATCTGTGACCTGATTGACAGGCTAAACTCCACCCCTCCACAAGTTGACACCAGATTATGTAACTACCACATACCACCCCTTGGCAACTTGACACTTTTTCACAACTCTTTAGCCATACATAATTTTTAACAAAACAATAAAAAGATCATATTTGTACCTAACATGATAAAACTAAAATGCATACAATTCAATGTGTGCCACCCTCATTTAAACATAACATTCTATAAGTGAATAAAACAAAAATATCTTATACTTATGTGAACACTTACACCATAATCCTATGAACATATCCCTATGAATATATTCCCCCATCTATGAAAGTTTGTAAGCCAGCTACTTCATGCTTTTATCTGCCCCATTTTGAGTATCCAATTTCTATACTGCCCTCTTACATCAACCCAGTGCTCTGGGGAGACAATCATATTCTTTGATGTGAAGAATCTTTATCCCAGGTGGAACCTTGTGAAGTCTGCATCCATAAACAAAGTCAAATCAGAACAGGTCATCCATAAAGTTAGCAGCAACATGCACCAGTTCACAGGCTCAAATATCTTCTCTTCATCTGGTCGGGTTCTGGTCAGCTCAATGTGGGTTGCCTCACTTAGCCTCACCAAGATGCCCATTGGCTGCCTTGCCTTTAGACCCATGGGCCCCATCATAAATTCTCCACAAGCCTAGGCCCCTTATGCTAGTTCATGCGCTTCAGACTAGTCAACCCGCTCTCATCTTCTCCTTCAGTACCTGTAAACCAGGTCCATGGGTGTCTGTGGCCAGACTCAACCCATCTCTTTATTGCTGCATTTCTCCCACTTCCACTCAACAAGTGGAGCCAGGTGGTCACCTACCAAGCATTTCAGGTCGCCACAGTTTCCCTTTAGTCCTAGAGAGGAGAGTTTCTACATGGTTCCAGGTTTTTTCCCCAGCTTTGGGCACAAACCCCTAGTTTAAAATTCAAAAACCCCCAAAGTTCCTTTTTTCTTCAGTCTATCAACAGCCCTGTAGGCAAGTCTCTTCACCTTCAAATGTCCTGAGCCCTCAAGACCCTGGGTGGGGTTTAGCTTTTCAGAGCCATCTTTGCAGGAGTGTCCTAAACTCATGTAAAGATCAGATTTTTAATGGCTCAAGGCAAGCGGGCTTACAAGCTCTTTATTTTCATACTTCCAAATAAATAATTTCTATCAATCATTATATCAACAATAATAAGTAGAATAAATCAGTATAAACAAAGTAGAATCAGATACTAAACTCAAGTCTTAAAACAGTCCAGTTCAATCGTTATTTAGCTTATCTTAATCCTTATCTAAAGTATTTCATTGATATAAAATGTAGCCTTAGGCCTGTGACAGCATCAAGCCAGAGCCAGGCTTTCTGTCAGCCATTTTGACCTTCTGTCAGCCATTTTGACCTTCTGTCAGCCATTTTCACTAAGCGGCTCTGAGAAATTCAAGGACGATTTTGTCCCCTGAGCTCAAAATATACATTAATCACATTCATTTTCTTCATTTCACACAGGAATAACCAAAGACTACAACCAATGAAAAGAATAAAAACATTAACTTTCCATATTCTTTCCAGAAAATAACCCAGTAAACTGCATGGCCATATCTGAGTTTTTACTAGCCAAAGAAACACTAGCATGAGGCAGAGGTCAAACAAACATCCATTCTCCATCTTTATGATTTGTTTCTCTCGTACCCCATCCCAAGGTACCATAATATGTTAGTGTGGGGTGACCAGAGAAACAAATTCATAAACACTCATATGTGTATAAGGAAGAGTTTTATATATAAGAACAATTGAATATTGAGAAATATGAGTGTCTATGAACAGACATTCATTCAGATCAAGTCCAGTCCAGATCAAGTCCATAAATTCAGTATTAGTCCATATGTCCAATACCAATCTATAAATTCCTCTTCAGACTCACAAAACACATGCAAGGATGCCAAATGCAGGAAGATCATAGGCCAGTGGGTGGAAAGTCTTGTGGCTCCAGTGGCAGTGGAAGCATCTCAGCACTGGCATGGGTCTCCAGGTGGCTCCTCCAGTCCAGGCCTTTGACTGCATCAGAGTAGCTCCATCAGGTTCGTCATTAATAATGTCTCACAGGGAGTGTGTGTGTGTCCCACCTCCAGTGAGCTATTTAACTCCTTAGCACCTCCAAATGAGGTCATCAAGCTGAGATCTGATTGACAGGCTCAACTTCACCCCTTTACTCTTAAGAGTGTCAAATTGACAACAGATTATGTAACTACCACATAGCTGAATTAATATTTAAAAAATAAATAGCTAGTGGGTTTTGTGTTGCATTTGCGAAATGCTAGCCTACACAAAGTCATGGGAATATTCTCCCTTTTTAATCTTCTAGCATCATTGTCACTTAGCCTTTCACATTTAGATTGATAATCCACATACCCACCCACTGCCATACAATCAAATTTAACTCATAACAACGGATGCTATGAATCTTCACTCAGGTTAATGGCTTCAGCTCTCTCCTGCAAAAGGCCTAGCAGGCTTGAACCTCAGCATTGCTCTTAACTCACAGTCGCCAAGGCTCCCTACAATCCACAGACTTGATTTTTATGTATAGTAAGAGGCAAGTGTTAAGGTTAATTGTTGAAAACCATATGCTTCTCTATTGACACAACATCCATTTTTCAAAGAAAGACATTTCCTACACAGTCTGAGTGTTCTCCGTCATAGATCAAATGTTCATGTATATATTTTTTGGTCCCTTGCGGCTTTGAAATATATTAAACACATGAAGCTACCAGCCTTTTGCAATAAAGCACCTCTTTTGGTATCTTTCCTGTTGAACATAGAATAAAACAGAAACCACAGGTTTTACATCATCTTTCAAGGTTTTACAAAATCTGGCCCCACTTATCTCTCTAATCCCATTATCCCCCTATTAACCATCTGTTAACACCACACCAACTATAGAGTTTCTTTTTATTCATTGAATACACACCTCTCAGTCCTGGCTCAGGGCCTCCGCTCACTCTGTGGCTGGCTCTTCTTCAATGTCCAGGCCTTTCACAGAGGTCTTCTGTTTAGAGAAGGTGAGGGCGCTCCTGGCCACATTGTCTATAAAAGCCTTTTCACTCCTCAAGTTGCATTCTCTGTGATTACATCATTTTTATAAAACTTCTGCTCTTTGAAATCTCTTATTTATTTGCTCTTTACTCTTTGTTTCTCCCGCGCCAAGGCAGTCTCGTGAAAGCCTGCACCGTGTTTGCTGCTTTATTTTATCTCAGAACCTCTCGTGCTGGGAAGAGTGGCTCAGTAAATGTTGGCTGAATAGGGAGAAGGATGCTTTCTCCACTTTCCCCATGTTCCAGTTCAGCTGTCAGTGCAATGCACCATGTAGCTAAACTTTCCCCAAGTGTGTGACCCCCAGAGCAGGGGAGAGATGGTTCCCACCACCATCAAGTCCACACCAGATTGAGTTTCCTAGTTTCAAGGATATTCTTAAACTCCTGTTGTCATTATTTCAGCAAATTGATTTATATTCGTTTTTGAGGGGGTAAGAAAGATAATGGATATTTCTTAGACATTGATGATATCATGTTCAGTCCTCAAAACAGCCTCCACAGTTTATGGATGAATACCAGACGTCCAGAGACAGAAGCACTGTGGTGTGGTCATTGAGTAGACGCTAACCGTGCAGAACAGAACCAACCGTGCTTCTTATGGTTTTCAAAACTATAACCGCAGGTCTGTCTTCCGAGATACCTCTGGGTGGTTCCAACTGCCAACTGTTTGGCTGGTATTGAACTTTACTGTTTGCATTACCCAGGGCCTGCTAGGGAAGTCTACCGATTACAGTTGAGATTACCCAGGGACTGCTAGGGAAGTCTACCGATTGCAGCTGAGATTACCCAGGGACTGCTGGGGAAGTCTACCGATTGCAGCTGAGATTACCCAGGGATTGCTAGGCAAGTCTACCGATTGCAGTTGAGTCCTTTCTGACTCCGAGAGATATTGAAGACAGAGTTGCCCCCTAGAGTTTCCTAGGCTGTACCTTTTACGGGCATAGACTGTCATACCTTTCTTCTGTGGAGGGACTTTCAATCAGTAGCTGAGCCCTTTGACCCCTGTGCTCCACCTCCCCCACCCTGCCACACACACCAAACAAAACATCCAAACTCATTGCCATTGAGTTGATTTCAACTCATTAAGATTCTAGAAATAGTTTCTGAGATTGTACATTTTCATGGGAGCAGAATCCCTCATCTTTCTCCGATGGAGTGGCTGGGTGGGTTTGAACCACCATCCTTGTGATTAGTAGCTCATTTACCCCACAGTGCCATCAGGTTTTGTTTTTGTTTTTGAGAGAAACATTGTGTTAAAAATGAAGTCGATCACATAGATTACTCTAATGAGTTTAAAAATCAAGGTATGGGCAATTGAAGCATTTAATAGAGGGTTTAAATACTGGCTTTAGAGAATATAGGTTCTGGCCCTGTTATTAGACCTCACTAACTTTATGACCCTGGGCATGTCTAAGTTTCCTTATATGTAAAATGGAAACAAAATAGATCCTATTTCTTAAAACTGTTGAGAGGATTAAATAATATTATGCTTGTAAATTCCTTTCATATCAGAATAGTTCAGTCAATGTTGACTACTCTTATTACGGTTAGATGCATCGGTGATTACTGATTACAGTGTAAATATTGGAAACAAAGAAGGGTCAGTAGTGGCAATATATGGCCTGGGGAATAGAAATGACTCTGGAGATTACATGGTAGAATTTTTCAAGACCAATGACCCACTCATTGGAAATCCTTTTTTCAAAAACGTAAATGGTGAGTATACACAAGAAGCAAATCAATTATATCTGTGAAAAGAAACCATGGAGAAACTCAATATCATCCGTCAAAATAAGCCCAGGGGCCAACTGCCCAGCAGACCACCAATTGCTCATATGCAAGCTTTAGTTAAGGCTGAAGAAAGTTTAAACAAGTGTACAAGAGCTGAAGTGCAACCTCGCTTGCTATCGAGCATACAGTAGCGAAAGCCAATGGAGAAATTATGAAGTAAAAGGGCTGAACAGACCTGTTTGGTCAAGTAGAGGATCAGTTAAATAGAGGAAGGCCCTTTCAAGAAGGATTGACACAGTGGCTTTAACAAGAGGCTCAAACAGCACTGATGGTGACGATGGCACAAGACTGGGCAGTGTCTCCTTCTGTTAAACATAGTGCCACTATGGCTTGGAACCAACTTGATGGCACATACCAACACAACCACGTTGCTATGATCTAGTGCTCTGTAATCACACTTTCTATTTCAAGCTGCTGCTGAGGGCTGTAATGGGAGATAGGATGCTTGGAGAGAATTTAGATCTTTATAGTTCTAGGTCAAATCATTGAAACCAGAACTTTGGAGAAGTTCTGATGAGAGAAGAGAAGTTCTGATCCTGTTCTGATGAGAGAAGAAGAGGCATTAGCATGGCCCACATAATTGTGCAGAGGAAGGAAACAAGGTCAGAGAGGTGAATTTGCCTGCCCAAGGACACAGAGCTTGGGTCCATATGTGAACTCTCAAGCTTTGGTAAAATTCAAGTCACGAAAATACCTGGTTCCCTACCCTGGATTCTGAAATCCTAGCTCCTCCCTTCGCCATTGTGTCTGCCACAGGGATAGAGAAAATCCACAGATAATCCCTACACCTTGTTTGAGTCTAATAATCACATCCATTTATCTCCCTACCAAGCTGCTTATCACAGCAGTGGACAAGAGGCTGATCAGGGTCATCGAGTTCTCCTGGCTTTGTCTGACTGACCAGGCTGGGCAAGGAAAGGCAGAGCTTACAGGGCTGATAAACAGGCCCTACCTAGGGATGGCATCCTGGGGAAGTGCCTGGATATAGCAATATCTATCATTCTCTGGGGACAACTGGTAGACTTTTGGAGGATTTATCCAGTCTCAGCCCTTTTAGAGGAGAGGGACCCTTTGAGCCTCAGTTTCTCTGTTTTTCAGGTATAGAAATTGGCATGGCCCCTATAGTCCTTGCTAATTCAGTGATATTCAGTGATATAATGTATGCATAACTGAGTGTTTAAATGGACTGCTTCTATCTCAGTTTCACAAAATCCAGAAATAAAATGTAGGTGCCAAGTACCCCCAGCCAAAATGAGGTGCCAGCCGGCCCGTTAGTGATACACTAATTGATGGTGAAACACGTTTGGCCAGGCTGAGGGCATAAAGGTTGGGGGAAGGAGAGGATATCTTGGGAGTTAATGGAATCCCGGCTGTCATCCCATTCTGCCACCATCAGGGAGCAGGCAACACAGCTGCTTCCTTCTTACCTCAAGTCCAGTGAGAGGGCCTTCAGGGAGACCCCCTGCAGAGGTGCATCTGGGCCTCCTAACAGCGGGGAGCCGGGAAACAGGTATCGCTCAGGTCCGGAAGACTCTCAAGGAAGTGAGTACAGCTTGCTGGCTGTGCTGATGGTATTCATCCTTTCCACAAATGTTTATTGAGCAACTACTGCATGCCAAGCACAGTTCTCGCTACTTGGGATTTACCACCGAACAAAGAGTCAAAGATTCCCTGCCTCTGAGGCGTTCACCTTCTCCTGGGGCAAAGAGCCATACAGTAAACACATAAATGTACAGGTCTCCGTTGTGACCAAAGAACCCTGGTGCTGCAGTGGGTTAAGCATTGGGCTGCTAACTGGAAGATCAGCAGCTCAGACCCACTGGCCACCCTGCAAGAGAGAGAATGAGGCAGTCTGCATCTGTAAACCTTGGCAACCTCAGACACTATGTATGGGGAGCAGTGCTGCTCTCTCCTACAGGGTGGTTATGAGTAGGAATCAACTTCATGGCAGTGGACTTGGCTTTGGTATGAAGTATTGTGACAAGAGTTATGGAGAAAATGAAGGTGGATGGGGCTGGAGCATGATCGATACTGATGTTTTATTTTCCTGTTCACACTTGGTCTCCCTCGCAAGGTGGTAGGTAAGCAGGAATCTATATAATTTGAAGGGCAAGCCACGAGGATAGAGAGCAGAGACCACAAAGCCCCCAAGGAGGGAGGATGCCTGGTGTATCTGAGGACCTATGGAGACCAGCTGGCTGGCTTGGCATGTGTGGAGGCATTGGTGAGCAGTCGCAGAGTCTGCGGCGGAGCCCAGTAGAGTGGGGTTGAATGTTATCAGAGTCTGCCCATGTGAAAGTCCCCAATGCTTCTGGGGACTTAGGGTGGGCGTGGCGTCACCCAGACTCACAGGTGATGGAATTCAGAGTGTCTGGAATGACGAGCAGCATATGACAGGCTGTCCTGAGAGGCACGTTTATGTATTAAGTAGAGGGCCAGGGACTTAGGTTTGGTGTATAGATTGCCCTTTGGGGCAGATTTGGGTTGGTTTTCCATAAATTCATCTCCTAGTAAGATTGTGTCCGTGCAAGTCTGAGTGTCATGAAAAACATAAAGTAGTTAAGAGTTTAAGTCCCATCCCAGTAACTGACCAGTTGTGTGCCCTTGGCCTTACCATTCATCTTGTTCATCTGGACAGCTTTCAGAGAACGCGTGAGGCTTCGGGGAGGTGACAGATGGGAAGGAACTGGGCACACTGTGAAGAGGTCTGCTAACTAACCAACTAACAGCTAACCACTGCCATCAAGTCAATTCTGACTCACACGTTCTTATCTTGTGGTCAACATGCCCCCGCAGCTAGGGACCGTGCGGAATTTGTGTCCTGGCGTAAATGTTTAGCCTTCCAATGGCCATTTCCCCCCTTCTAAGAGTGCTTTTCCTTTCTTATTCATGAAGCTTGGCTCCTGTTGATTCCACCCCAGAGGGTGGGCCCCCTGAGTTCGAGACAATCAGTAGTCCTCATCCGCTTGACCCTAGAAATGACATAAGGGTCATTTAGTGACCTATAATCCAAGCCAGTCGACCACAGTCAATGAGACTCAATTCTGAGACACATTCCGTGGTTGGCGAGTGAACTTCGGTAACCCCGGGAGTCACTGACAGCCTTTTCATGACTAAGACGTGAGCTAACTTTAGACCAAGGACCTCAGGGCCGCAGAGCAGAGATAGGCAGAGGAAGCTGTCTCCCAGGTGGCATCATTTGAATATCTGGACCAAGCTTTTCCTGAAGATAGCACTGCCTCTTTCCTTTTCAATTATGGGAGGCAATCAGCTGCCCTTGGTATTGAAACCTGATTGAAGTGGGTTTCCTGGTACTTTCAACAAACCGAGTTCTAACTTCTATATTGTAGGCTGTTATCATAGTCCCCCACCCCCAAAGTTTGTGAAAACAAATTGGAATAGGAATTTCCCTAATGTGAAAGCCCATTCATGAGCTATCTTCACCCCAAACCTAGTCACATGGCAGTGAGAAACGTGCCCGTTTCTGGTTTTGTATGGTCTGATTCATTGCTGCTTGGTTTCTTGGTGACATTTTGGACCAGTCTAGCAGGTATGTCAGCATTATGGGTGAGCGTTGGGATGGGATGGGATTAGTCTGTGCTGTTTTCTAGAGGAGGCTGATTTCATGCGTGTACACTTCTGGGAGGAAGAAGAGAGTCGAGGATAGTACAAAGGAAGAGGGTGAACACTTAGAATAAACCAACATCGTGCAGACAAGTGGCAAAGCAATGCAGGATGCTGGGTAGGCCAGTTAGGACAGGGCACAAGAAGAGCTTTCAATGAGGCAGTGTCCTTGATGTTCTGTCTTAGTGGGTGCAGATGGGGCTCGGTGTTTACTAAAGGATGGCAGTGAAAGGAGGTCCCTGGAAAGTAGAGCACATTCTCTTCTTGTCGAGCTAAGGAAAAAGCAAGTCTGGGAAGCAGAACACTACATCCGAACAGCACAATAGTAACAGGCTATGGTCCAAGCATATAAAATAGATTATTTGTTTCCTTAAAATAATTGGAGGCCAGAAGAGAAAGATCCCACTCAATATGAGCCACTTCAAATAGGCACTACAATTTCGTAGTAAATAGAGGTAAGCAGATGTTATTTGGACTTTGTCAAGAATTAAAGATCTGAGATAAAATTAATAATAGCACACACTGGGAAAAAAACACCATAGGTCATAATTGAAGCCATGTGCTGATTGTAAGGACAAATAAGAATTGAATCAGATGTTGAATTCTTTGCGAGTATGTATTCTTCCCCAGTAAAATTGTTGGAGGGCTCATTATGACAGTCTTTGCTTTACATTTGTCTTTTGAAGGTTATTTTCATACAGCTAATTATGGACTTTAAGACTTCTTTCAGTTAGAAGCAATGGCTTACTATCAAAAATATTCTCTTTTGAAGTGTTTTTGCACCCATTCACAGGTGTTAAAGTTATGATTGCGATGTAGTAAACTACTCCCCCAAACCCAGCACCATCCATGTGACGTACACATCTTCAGTTCGAGGAGAGGTCAGGATGGAGGGCTCGGTGCTGCTCGTTGTGGCCTCCCTTGAATTGGAGGATCCATTTCTTTCTTTCTTTTTGTTAATTATTAAAACATCATTTTATTGGGGGCTCTCATAACTCTTCTAGCAATCCATACATCAATTTTCTATACATTTACTCTCTATTGAGTCCTTGGTATCAGCTCCTCTTCTCCCCATCCCTTTCAGGACCCCTGGATAAATGATAAATTATTATTTTCATATCTTACACTGGCCGCTGTCTGCCTTCCCTCATGGTTTCTGTTGTTCCTCCCCCTGGAGGGGCGTGTTTGGGGTTGTATGTCGATCATTGCGATCGATTCCCCCTCCCTCCCCACCCCTCCCCACCGTGCCCCTACCCTTCTGGCATCTCTATTCCTATTCCTGCTCCTGGATTCCATGGACTGTGACTCTTCTCTCTTATCTGTACTGCGCACAGGCTCCAGTCTAGCCCGCAGTGAAAGGCAGGACTAGGGTCATTATGATGGGGGGTGAGGAAGTCTCAAGGAGCCAGAGGAATATTGTGTGTTTCATCAGCGCTTTACTGCTCCCTGGTTGACTCATCCATTCTCTGTGGCCCCTCTGTGAGGGGATGTCCCATTGTTGACAGATAGGCTTTGAGTCTCTGTTCCAACCCCCCTTGTTCTCAACAATATGGCTTTTTGGTTTGTTTGTTATGGGTCTTCTGATGCCTGTTACCTGGTCCCTATGGCACCTCATGATCGCACAGGCTGGTGTGCTTCTTCCATGTGGGCTTGTTGTTTCTCTGCTAGATGGTTGATTTTTTTTAACTTCAAGCCTTATGACCCTATATCTTTTGATAGCTGGGCACCGTCCGCTTTCTTCACCACATTTGCTCAAGCACCCATTCTGTCTTCAGCGATTATGCTGGGAAGGTGAGCATCACAGAATGCCAGTATGTTAGAACATAGTGTTCGTGCATTGAGGGAGCGTATAAGCAGAGGCCTGAAGTCCATCCCCTACCTCAGTGTATTGCCATATAAATATATGTACATAGGCCAATGCCTCTATTTTCATGAATTAGTGTATTTACCTGTGTACACATCTATGCTTATACCTCTAGCCATAGCTTTGCTTCCTAGATCATTCTCATTTCCTTTTGCCTTCCTCCTGCCCCACCATCATGCTTGCCCTACTTCCGCTCTTAGTAATTCCTCTCAGCTAGATGACTGTTGTTCCAACACCCCCAGGATCTCCATGTCCTCCTTGTTATTGATTTTAATTCCCTAGTTGTTCCCCTGTCTATGGCGAGGATCCACTTCTAAGGTGAGTCACTCACATGGTTGGCCAGGTGGTGCTGGCTGTCAGTTGGGAATTCAGTTGGAGCTGAGAATAGAGGGTACTTTTGTTCCTGCCAAACCTAGATCTCTCCAGACAAAACTCTCCACACGCTTGTCAGACTGCCTTGCAGCCTGGCTCCTGGAACCCTGAATGTAAGCATACCAAGAGAGCAGAGGTTACATGGCCTTTTCTAATCTAGCCTGAAAGCCAAATCATGTTACCTCTGCCATACGTGATTGGTAAATTAGTCATTAAGACTGGCCCTTAATCAATGGGAGTGGACATAGACCCTACCTCTTGGATGGTGGAATGTCAAAGAATTTGGGGGGCACGTTCTAAAATTGCCACAGTCCATCCTTCGGCCTTAAATTACTTAATGCCTTTCCCATGTGCAAAATATACCTGCTCCTACTAATAAGTGTCAAAAATCTCATCTATTATGGCAGCAGGCTCAGGCTTAAAGTCCAAAATTTTCCATCTTCCTGAGACTCAGCAGTGGACAACTCAACTCAGATGCTTTTCTGTGGACCACAGCTTCTTAGGACCTCCTCCTCCTGATGTAGAGACCAGTGAAGAAAGAGGCAAGCTGTGTGCCCCTTAATAAACCCAGGCTAAAAACCGAGACAAGCACAGCATAATTCCTACAAATCATTCCATTCGAAATTAGGGAGAACTGGTCAGTTCCTGTCTATCATGTTGACAACCCACATTGCAGAGTAAGATATGAAGTGATCGACATAAGAGATGATCCTGAAAATATACCATTTTGCCCTAATTTTAGAGGTTCCATCCCTTGGTCTTTGGGGACCTTTATATGTTTGTTATGTATACCTAGCCATTCAAAGCCTGGAAGTTCCTCTCTGGACCAGGAAGTTCCTCTCTGACATCCTGGCCAAGTTGGATGAATCCATCCTTACTGCATTGTGTCAAAAGTAAAGGGAAGGCATGAGCTTACCCAGGAGAGCCAAGGCTGCAGAAGGTGCACCATAAATTGCAATATTTTAAACTTTTTACTTGAAACTGATTTGCAGCTTACTGAAAAAGTGGAAGAATAGTACAATAGTACAAATAACCTCTTTACTGAGACTTGAGAGGAAGAATTTCACTTAATCATCTTTCAATTCCAAAGGAGGGTTTTGAGTGAAAAGAGAGTGCAGGATGTCTCAGAGAATACAAGGCAGACCTGAGGCTCACCTCTAGGTGCCATTTGAGGATGACACTTAAATTCTGATAATGGCCATCTTTTGACTGCTGGCCAAGAGCCTTCCCCCTTCATGGTAGCAGGATTCCAAATTTCCCTCGGTGAACCACTTCTCCCCCATTTCCAGTCATGTGGCTCACCCCGTTATTGTTCTTTTAAAGCATCCAAGGATCAGCAGGTCCAAATCAGAGGGAATCTACTGGAATTGTGCTGAGAATTCTGGGACCAGGAGTTATTCTTTCCTGGTGAAGATGAAGGTGCACAAAGACAGCCCTGAGAGAGAAGAAGCCGCCTCGGGAGCACCAGATGCAGCCTGGGAGTGAAGTTAACAAGGCACATGGCAGGACGGACCCGTAATCGGGGGTACCATTGAGCCGCTGGATCGACCTCTTTGTAAAGACAAAGCGTGCCATTTTAATACATTTAAAGCAATCATTTTATTAGGGGCTCATACAACTCTTATCATAATCCATACACACATCAATTGTGTGAAGTGCATTTGTACATTCATTGCCCTCATCATTCTCAAAACATTTCCTCTCCACTTAAGCCCCCAGCATTAGGTCCTCATTTTCCCCCTCCCTCCCCGCTCCCCTCTCCCTCATGAGCCCTTGATAATTTATAAATTGTTATTTTGTCATATCTTGCCCTGTCCGACGTCTCCCTTCATCCACGTTTCAGTTGTCCATCCCCCAGGGTGGTCACATATAGTTCCTTGTCATTTTAATACATTTTTAAGTGCACAATTTTTCAGTGCTTTTCATTGTACTCACCACGCTGTGCTACTATCACCACTCTGTTTCCAAAAATCTTTCAGCACCCCAGACAGAAACGCAGTGCTCCTTAAACACTAGCCTCCATTCCTCAGTTTCCTCAGTCCCTGGTAACCACTACTCAGCTGTGACTGCATGCATTTGCCTCTCTTAAAATTACTTTTTCTCATGCTTTACAACCTTTACGGAGATCATGAGTTCCCATCTGATAGTTTGCACATAAAGTATCCCAAGACGCTGGTAGTGTTTGCCACATTGTGTGCACACTCCCCCCACTTCTGCACTGGTTTCCTTTTGTCTGGATTTTCTGCCCTTCCTGCCTTTTTATCGTTACTTTTGGGCAAACACTGTGCTTTTGATCTTGTATAATTGATTGTTCTAAGAAGTGCATTCCTCTCTAGGGTTATTGTTTATTTTATGACTTATCTATTATTTGGCTGAAAGTTGGTCCCCAGTTCCTGGTCAGAAGAATGTCTTAAGGTCTGTCTCAGGGGTTCATTCCTCCAATCGCCGCCAGACCAGTCAGTCTGGTCTCTTTTGTAAACTTGATGCTTTGTTCTGTATTTCTCTCCTGCTCTGTCCGGAACCCTGGTTTGTGATCACAGACAGAGCAGTTGGTCCTGGGCGTCAAGCACCATCTAGTTCTTCTGCTGTCCGGGTTCCAGAGGCTGTGGTTCACGTGGCCCCTTAGTCTTTTGGACTCATTGTTCCCGGGAGTCCTGGGCTTGCTCCACTCTGCTTTGCTCCAGACAGAAGAGGCGAATTGTTGTACAGTAGAGAGCTGCAATCAAGCTTAGGGACCCAGCTGCTGCTCAGCAAAGTAGGAGGCAGGACATTGTCTTTATGAACCATATTGTGTCACATGAGGTAGATGTTCCTCAAGCCCAAGGTCCTTTACCTTGGAGCCTAGAAACATCATCTTTCAAATTGATTGCTTACATCTGAGAAGTATCCATACTGTGCTCTCGGTGTGTGCTAGTGTTTACATTAATATAATATGTAGGAATATACACAAGGAACCCTATACCTGTAGGTGGGTGTGCTGCTTTCCACATGTCTTTACCTTAGCTAGCTTCCTCTTTGGGAGTCCTGGTGGCATAGGGGGCTATGCATTTGTCTGTTAACCACAAGCTCAGCAGTTGGAAACCGCCCACTGCTCTGTGGGAGAAAGATGGGGCTTTCTACTCCGGTAAAGACTCACAGTCTCAGAAACCCACAGGGGCAGTTCTACTCTGTCCTGTAGAGTTGCTCTGAGTCGAATCGACTGGATGGCAGTGTTCGGTTTTGAGTTTTTGTCGACTCATCTTTTTTACAGGAGTTACCATACCGCCCACTGCTTCTTGTGTTCCTGTCGATGTCTCTCTGTTCTTTGTTCATGTTTTGCTGACTTCCCCGTATTGCGTATTGCCTTCTCATCAATGCGTGTTTTTCTATCCAGTTACTAATGCTTCCTCAGTCCCCCGTCCTATCCCTGGCAACCATCAAAGACGGTGTTTAGTTTTCTTTGGTTTTTGTATTTTCTAAAAACAATTATGTTTTGTTTTAACTCATCCTTCGCAAGTCACTCAACGTACCACCCCTGACCCCACTTCCTCCCTCTGTCTGCGTTTCTCTTCCTCCTTCGTTGTTCCCGGCCTTCTGAACGCTGTCCTTGGGGGAAGTACTGCCCTTTGGATCTTGAAGGGTTGGCTGTTCTAACATGGGGGTAAGTTCCGTTCCAGACCTGAAGCGTCACTAAGGACCACCAAAGTCTAGGTGGTCTGTCCTCCTCTATTTGACTAGTAAGTCTGGTTCCATTTATGACTTTGAGTTCCGTTCCACATCCCCACCCTCCCCACTCTGTCAAGACCTTCGAATGTGAACAGTTAGCTCTTCTGGTCTTAGGGTTGTGGAGACTAATGGTTTCATGGCCTATTAGTCCATTGGACGAATTATTTCCACATGAAAGGAAAATCTTTCCGTCTTCCTTTCTTCTGGATGGAGAGACACCAATCGTTACACCTGAGATGGCAGCTCCCCAGCTCCCCAGACCCCAGCCATAGTCGCCAGTGTAGTGTGGAGATGATGTCTGTGGACTATGTTATGCCAATTGACCTTGCTGTCTCCTGCGACTCTGGTCCTCAACCTTTAGGTCCAGCAAATCATTCCTCAAGGTATTTGGTTATGTCTAAGAAGTTGG
>NW_022111372.1:51646209-51703705 GCF_000313985.2 Echinops telfairi
TTCCTCTGCGGCTGCTTACCATTTCATAAGTTTCTTTTAGTGTGAAAACTTTCCCCTGGTTTTTAAAATAGTAGCCTCATACAACATTTGTTCGCTTGTGATTGACTTATGTCACTCAGCATAGTGTTCTCCAAGTTCATCCATGCTGTGGACTGTGTCACTGATTCATGGTTATGCATTGTTGTTCTTTAACAGGGCAGAGTATTCCATTGTGTGTATCTATCAATGCTTATTTATCGATTCTTCCACTGATAGACATTTAGGTGGTTTTCAATCCCATGGATGTTTTATTTTTTATTGTAGTGGTCTTACACAAATTTGTTCTCTTGTCATTGACTTATTTCACTCAGCCTAATGTTCTCCAAATTCATTCATGTTGTGAGATGTTTTGTAGATTTGACATTATTCTTCATCATTGAATAATACTCCCTTTCAGTTTCTTCATTCATTCATCTATTAGGGGCACTTCGTTTTTCCTGTTATGAGTTATGCTGCACTAGACGTGAGCATGCCTATGTCTATTAATGTCATGATTCTTATTTTCTTGGGTGTGTAACTGAGAGTGGGATTGCTGGATCATATGCCATTTCTATTTCTATTTTTAAGGAAGCACCATACAAATTTTCATAGTGGTTGTACCATTTTACATTCTCAGCAGTGTATGAAAGCTCCAATTTCCCACAACCTCACCAACATTTATTATTTTCTGTTTAAAAAAATTATTAATGCATTATTATTGGGATGAAATAGTATCTTAGTGTAGATTTGATTTGCATATTTCAAATGGCTCTTATATGTTAGTTAGCTGTCTGAGTGTCTTGTTTGGTGAAGTGGCTGTCCATATCCTACGCCATCTTTAAAGTGGATTATCGTTGTTGTTGAGTTGACGTTTTCTTTACATTTTAGAGAATTCGGAGGAGAAAATCACTTTTTTGTTGGTGGGAAACTGGGGAGGAGCAGCCTCCCATCAGGGAAAAACGGCTTCACAATACTTATCTAGAACCCACGGGGAGAATGTGTGCCTAACTGTACACTTTGGCCTGCTTTCTGTCCAGCCCTTGGCCACCTAGGCCCTGTGCTATGGACTACTGGGACTTTACACTCAGTTCTTTTTAGGCGTACAACATCCTTCACAGGCCACACTCCAAGGACTCAAGGTTGAAACCCCACTAAGTTAACTGGACTGTGTCTCAAACCCACTTATAGCCTTTGGACCGGTACTGCAACTCCCTAATGTGAGAAGAGCAGATGACTACCAGCCTAAGGACATAGAACTGGGGGACATTGGACTCTGGTGTGAATCTCTTGCTCTGAGGGTGTCCAATGAATGGTGGCCCGGAACTACCAGATATGTACCATTTGAGTGCCCTCCTTGCTTTCTATGACATGCTTTAATCTGGTAGGTGTGGCTCTGCCCTGTGAATGAGTGATATTCAAATTGTTGTCCTATCACTGACCCCCATTATAACGATGAGCACAAGAATAAAGAAAAAGTTCTAAAATGATTGTGGTGATGATTGTACAACTCTTCTTAACAAATATTGGATTGTACAGTTTGCGAGTCATATGCCAATAAAACTGTTGAACAATTTTAGGGCCTGGATTCTTGTTGATTATGTCCTAGCCAAAAAACATTCCTTGGTCTATAGGTTTTCTTTCTCACTCTTTCAACAAAGTTTTTTTATTAGTACCAGTAATTAATTTTTAAGAGGTCTAATTTATCTAGTTTGTAATGCCTTATCTTAGGATCCCCTCATGTTGTTCCCCTTTTTCTTGCATAATCTTCATTTTTTTAGGTTTTATATTTATGTCTTTGACCCATTTTGAATTAGGTTTTGCCTATGACGTGAGATTGGGTCTTATTTCACGTTTTGGCAGACATCCAATTTTTCCAGCACTATTTGTAACAAACATTGTCTCTTGCCCATTTAATAATAGACTTTGGCCCTTTATAAAGATCAACTGTTCTAGAGGTCGACAGATTTACATTTGGATTTTTAATTTTGTTCCATCGATCTATGTGTTGTGTACCAGTATGAGACAGGTCTTTGTGTGTGTGCTTTGACTTTTATTTACTTATTTTAAACTTTTTATTGAGAATTTGGTGAAATTTTGCATTCAGTGATCTATACACATTCTGTTTCAACTCACCGGTTTCAGTCCCTGCAATGAACCCTCACTTGACCTACATCCTCCCTATGCCTCCTGATTCCATTCCTCCTTTCTTACCCTTCTGAATTGTGCCCTTGGCTAAATGCTATCCTTTGGATCTTAAATGGTTAATTATTCTAGCAGGGGAGCAATTTCCAGACCTGAAGAGTGACTAAGAGCCATAATCTTGGGGAGTACCAGGGTATTTTGATTACTATGATTAATATTTCCTTCTCAGTAAAGAATGCTTTCAGAATTTCCATCAGTACTGCATTATATCTGCAGCTTGCTTTAGGTTAGTGTCGATGTTATTATCAGGTGCTGTCAAATAAGTTCCAACTAATGGAGATCCTATACAACAGAACCAAGTACTGCCTGGACCAATTATTGCAATATTTGAGCCCATTTGTGCAGTCACTGTGACCATCCATCTAGTTGATATGACATGGTTGTCACTGACTGTGTTAGTGTGGGTTGACTAGAGAAACACTCTAGCCCAGTGGTTCTCAACCTTTCTAAAGCTGCAACCCTTTAATACAGTTCCTCATGTTGTGGTGACCACCCTGAACCATAAAATTATTTTCGTTGCTACTTCATAACTGTAATTTTGCTATTGTTATGAATTGAGCCACCCCTGTGAAAGGGTCATTGACCCCCAAAGGGGTCACAACCCACAGGTTGAGAACAGCTGCTCTAGAGAATCCAGAGAGATTCATTTGTGTGTAAGAAAGAGCTTTATATAGGAGTAGTTGTATATTAATACAACATCCCAGTCTAGTATACATCAAGTCCATAAATCAGATATTAGCCCATATGTCCGATACCAAGCCATAAATTCCTCTTCAGACCCACACAACATACACAATGACGCTGTATACAGGAAGATCACAGGCCAGTGGGTGGAAAGTCTTGTGGATCCAGTGGTGGTAGAGGCATCTCATCACTGGTGTGGGTCTCCACATGGCTCCTCTCTCTCCAGGGCTCTGGCTCTACCAGTGTAGTTCCATGTGGCTTGTCAACAGGAATGTGTTGCAGGGAGAGTGTGTGTGTCCCGCCTCCAGCAAGTTATATATCTCCTTGGTGTCTCCAGATGAAGTCATCCAGCTGCAACCTGATTGACAGACTAACCTCCACCCCTTCACTCTCAATAGTCTCCAATTGACAACAGATTATGTAACTACCGCACAGATCCTCTACTTTTTCACTGACTCTCTTTTCCAGGGATTGGCTCCTTTTGATAACATTTCTAAGTGCATGAGACAAAGTTTCGCCATCCTTCCTTCTAAGGAACATTCTGTCTTTTCTTCTAGCAGTCCGTGGTACTTTCACTATTCTTTGCCAGCACCTCAATTCAAATGCATCAGTTCTTATGTGGTTTTCTTTATTCATTGTCTAGCTTTGCTACACATTGGGCCATCTTTCATTGGCCACTAGGAACATCATGGCTTGGGCCAGGTACACTTTAGCCCTCAAAGTGACATCTCTGCTCTTTAACACGTTAAAGACATCTGTACCACAGACTCCTGGTGACCGTATAGGACAGAGTAGTACTGCCCCTGTGGGTTTAAGGGACTGAACGATGCGACAAAGGGGAGCTGAGTTGAGTGCAGTGACTTGCCCGGTGAATGCATTGTTTCATTGCGACTGCTGCTTCCATGAGTGTTGATTCTGAAACCAAATAAATGAAAGCCTCGACATATCCATCTTTTTCCCATTTATTATGATGCTGTTTATTGGTAGAGCTGTGAGGATTTTTGTTTTCTTTAGGTCCTGTGTAATTTATAGTGAACTTAGTCTTAGGGGTCCAGTCTTTGCTCTTCATCAGTGAGTGTTTTAACTCCTCGTTGATTTCAGCAAGAAGGTTGTGCCATCTGCTTACCCCAGGCTGTTATTATTAGCCAAAATTCATCTGATGTCAGCAATGAAATCTATTGTTCCACGCCCTCTTCTGAATCCAGCTTGAATTTCTGGGAACTCCCTGTGGATGTACCACTGCAACCATTTGAACATTATTTTCTGTAAAATTTCACTTACATGTGATTTAAAGATATTCTTTGAGGATGTGAGGGCGATCTGGCTGCGACATCTGTCACCCCATTGATCGCCAGGGTTGATTCGGCTGATCTGGCTGGCTAGGCGGGTGTCCCCTTCCTCCCTCACCGCTCCATGTGAGTCCCTCCCGAAGCTGCACGCTCGGTTGAAGAGGACGACCTTCCCCATAGAAGGAAGACCGTCCTTCGGTCAAGGGTATACGAGTAGCTGCACTCCCCTGCTAGAACCTCCAAACAAGTCTCAAGATATTCTTTGATTATCTCTGCATTTTTAATGGGTTTTTTTGAATAAGCACAAATATGGATCTCTTCCACTCTATTGGACAGGTAGATTGTTTCCCAAAGTTTGCAGCATAGACAACCAATCCAGTGACTATGTATTCCTTCCATCAAGATTTTGCCGATAGAAGCACTTGACACTGAAATTTGAGTCTTGAATTTCATCTTCAGTTTTTTCAGCTTGAGAAATGCAGGGCATGTTCTTCCCTTTTTTTTTAACTTCATGTCTTCTGCACATTTCTATTATAATTCTTTGCCTTTTTGTGTTGCTATTTGAAAATTTCTGCTCAGCTCTTTTACTTCATTTCTTCCACTTGTTTTAGTTTTAGTGGTGGATTTTGCCTCAAATATATTTGCCAGAGATTAATATTACTTCTCCTGCGTTCTCTCGCCCTATTTGGCTATTTTTTCCTTGCTGTATTTTTTCCACCCTTTGAACTTGAGTTTATTTGTTTCTGTGTCAAGTTGTGTCTGTGATATACATCATGTTGATGTTCCATGTATTTTATACACTCATCCTACCACTTTATCTCTTTGCTAGTGCATTAAAACCATAGACATTCAGTGTGATTCGATGATCACACTGGTCATCACACTGATAGGCACACATTTATTGCTCTGTGCTTAGTTATTTATAAGTGGATTTTCATTTCTTTTCTTTTTGTTGATTGTGTTGATTGAGTCTTTATGCTTTCGTTTTTATTTTGATGAGTAGGGCTATCAACTTTTTTTGTGGTTACCTTGCTTCATATTTTTATCTTCCTAAGTTTAAGGAAGTCTTTGCTTTCTTAATATTGCCTTTACTTTCTTTACATATGAAAATTCTGTAACTACGCCCATTAGCTCCCCTTTTTGTTTTGTCATTGTTTCCATTTACAGATTGGATCCTTATTTTCAGTCTTTGAGCTCTGTTTTAATTGTGAGAATTCTTTATGTGGGTTGGTATCTGCTTGATGTTGTTCTGTGTCCCAATCTTGGGTCATTATCTGCTCTCATTGGTTTTTGGTCCAAAGGACTTCCTTTAATATTTCTTGTCAGATGGTTCTGTTTTTACAAATTCCCTTAATTTATGTTTATCTGGAAATGCCCTAATTTTCCATTTGGTTTGGGAGATAACTGCTTGATATGTAATTCCTAGTAGACATTATTTTCTTCTAAAATGTTCTATATGGCATCCCATTCTCTTATTTGTCTTCATGGTTTTGGTTAAGTAATTAGAGTGTGGTCTAAGTCACCCTTGTAGGTGACTTCTTATTTTTCCGGAGCTGTTCTTAGGATCCTTTCTTTGCCTTTGGCAAATCTGAGCATGATCTGTTTCGGTGATGTTCTTTTGGGAGTCTATTTTGTATGGGGTCTGTTGAGCTTCTTAGATGGCTATATTCTCATCTTTCATCTAGGAAAGTTCTTCCAGTAAATCCTCAACAATTCTCTCTCTTTGGTTTGTTTTGCCTCCTCCTGTTCTGAAATTCAAATCACATGTACATTTTTCTTTTTGATAATGTCCCACATGATTCTTAGACTTTCTTAATTTTTCTTCATTCTTTTATGTTTTCTCCCTTAAACAAATTAGTTTCAAGGAATTTGCCCTCTCGTCCACTAATTTTGTCTTCCGTTGATTTAATTTTGCTATAATAGCCTCTGATGGGCTTGTTTATTTCTGAAATTTTGTATTTAATCTTTTTTATTTATAGTTGCTGTTTTTGCATGATTTACAGTTCTTTATTATTTTATTGTTTTCTTCTTGTATTGCTTTCCTGAATTATTCTACAGCCCTGCCTGTGTTTTCTGGTTTTGTATGTTTTCACCTCTTTCTTGACCTCTTGGAGAATCTTATCTTACATATTTGTCTTTTGACTTCCTTATCAGGTACCTCCATTACCATTCTTTCCCCATAAAGCTCTCTGGTTACTTTGATCTCTTGCCGGAGGCACCTCATCCCTGTGTCTTTATGTGATTTGATATTATGAGTTGTTGCTGCTATGAAGGTCTCATTTTATTGATTAGTTGATTGGTAGTTTTGTTTGCTGTGTCCTGATGTTTGTTTTGTTTTGCTATATCTGAGATGGTGGGACTACGTGCGACTCTGGTTATGTTCTCACCTGTGTGTAGGTGTGGAGGACAGCAGCTGGGACTCGGTGCTGGTCTCCTTGGCTAACTGAGAAGATATCTGGTGTTTCTGGTGAGGTGCGGTATCTGTCCAGCTAGTCACCTGGGCATAGGTAAGGAAAGCGTTCGTACTGTGAGTTTGGTTGGGTATTGTGTATGCCTGTTGCCAGGTGGTCCTCATAATATGCCCTGGTTGTTGGTTACTGGGTGAGGATATGAAAACCCTCACTAATAGTCTTGGGTGTTGCAAGGCTTTGTAGGAGTGGTTGCGGTGGGCATAAGTCTCCAATTCCAGTGGAGACAGAGTGGCAGTGATGGTATAGGGAGCAAGGTAAGGAGGATGTTGCTAGTATATAGGTGTCCACAAGGAGGGGGTACCCCCTCTGCTGGAGCATGACATGGAGGAGAACATGCCACAAGTCATTGGACTCCTGGCACAGGCAGCTGAGGAGTTGGAGGTGATTTTGGTTTATGGGCCTTTGGTGCAGGCGGCTAGACATAGGAGCAGGCACCTCTGGTTCCGAAGCTCCTGACACCAGTGGCAGGATGAAGCAGTGGTCCATGGGCTCCTCAGTGCCAATGGCCAGGCATAGGAGCAGGCATTACTGTTCTGCGGACCTCTCGGTGCCGGCGGGTCAGTGAAGTGGGTGCAACCAATCGACAGGTCCATGGTATGGGCTGCTGAGTTAAGAGAGGGGTGTTGATAGTCCATGAAGCCCATCTCAGGGATGGGTGATGCCCCACCATGATTGCTTGCAGGGGAGTGTGGGTGAGGGTCATGAAGGGGCACTGTAGGTCTGTGGGCCTTTGGCACAGGCGGCTACAGGGAGTGTGTTGGATGAGGGAAGTACGCTTAGCTTTCACAGGGTGGGAAGCACTCCTGCTGCCTGGCTCTGGACGTGGATGCAGAGCCAATTCTGCTTGGCTGCACCTGGTAACACTGCTTGCTTTGTCTTCATATAGCTGCTCTGTGCAAACTTGGCTGGCAGGGGGCCAGTGATCTGACATGATCTGTTCCCCAGCAGCCACATGGGGTAAGCATAGAGTGATTCAAACCCACCAGCTGCTCCACAGGAGAAAGATGAGGCTCTCTTCTCTAACAAAGATTTACAGTGTCAAAAGCCCTAAGGAACAGTTAGTGCTGCCTTATCTTACAGGGTTACTGTGAGGTGCATTTGACTCAGTGGTAGTGAGACTGCTTTTCTATACTCTCTCCTTCCAACTAACACTTCATTGGATTCCTTAGCCTGGCCTTCAGCCCTCAGGGTTCTGAATTTGTCATGGACTGGTTTTCTCAGGACTTTGTTGTAAGCTGGACATTGTGACATGTCTGACTATGCTACCACCTTGGACGACCTCCCTCTAGATCTAGTTTTTTTTAAATGCTATTAAGAGTCAATAAATCCCTCTCCTAACTGCACCATCCCCCTTTTGCTTTTGCTTAAAGCCAGTTTGATTGAGAGTCTCGCTATTCACAACAAAGTTTGCAGACATCCTTACCCAATGCAGACAGCCAGATAGGGACTCACGACACAGGACCAGGGTTGTATTCTAGTGACGACAACAGGCCCCCATATCAGGGCCAGAAAAGAGGGACAGTACTTGGTGGATCTCAGAGGATGGGCCTGGGGTCCTTTCAAATATGCAGCTTCTGTCCAGAATTGGGTCAGGACTGGATCTGCAAAGAATGGTGGTCCAGGGTCTCAGCCATGAGGCCAAGAGGAGAGCAAAGGCTGGGGCGACGCTGCGTGAGAGCAGAGCTCCTGTCTGTAGCAGATCCAGCTCAGAACACAGAGCAGGGACGAAGGGAGAGGCTGACAGCTCCCGGGGGCTCGGGCTTGTAGGAGCCTCTCGGGAGGACCCAGGGGCCTTTACTCAGCGCAGGATGGTGCAGATGAGGACACAAGGGGAGTAACAGCTCACAGAAACCCATGAGTATAATTTATTATCTCCCTTTTCCAGATGCAGAAACGCAGGCCGGGTGGAAAGTGACTGCTTCCAACCACGCTGCTGGTCCAGGACAGCACTCCGCTGAAAATCGAGTCTTTTTCTGGCTCCAGGTCCAGCGCGCAGTGTCCTCTCGGCCCTGGGTGAGTTCCATGCTTCTTTCCAGCTCTCAGGACCCATCTCTTTGCCCTCACTGCCTCAGAGTTGGACAGGTGCCGGGTCAGGGCAGCAGGTAGTGGACCAGCTGCTGCCTGGGTCAGAAGCCCAGCGTGTTCTCAAGGACACAGATGGGCTGGCAGCCTCATGCATGGGCAGGGAGCCTGAGGTGGGGGTGGACATTGGTTCCCAAAGAAAAAGCCCAGTGAAGGGCTGTGAGCCCTCAGGGCCAGGGTTTGGCCTGACTCCTCTTGGCCTGTTCAGTGCCCAGCATGGAATGTCTGTTCAACTCAGCTCCAAACAAACAGTGCCCAGGCAGTTGAGAGGAACCCCCTTCAGGGATCATGCCTGCCTGCTGGGGTTCATGCGTACCCCGGGTAAGAAGCATGGCAAACTCTGGGGGCACCTCCTGAATTTACAAGGTCTAGGTGCCCTGGTGACACAGCTTCTAACTAAAAAGCTGATGGTTTGAACTCACCAGCTACTCCACGAGAGAGAGGTGTGGCCGTCTGCTTCTGGATGGGTTCAACACCTCTCTCATGGCCATGGAGTGGAGTGACACTCCTTGAGACACTATAGGGCAGGGTGGAACCGCCCGGTGTGTTTCTGAGATTTGAACGCTTTTTATGGGAGTAGTAAACCTCAGCTGTCTCCCAAGGAGTGGCTGATGGGTTTGAACTGCTGACCTTGCAGCTTGTAGTTCAATGCATAGTCTCTATGCCACTAGGGCCTTGGAAACCCTTTGGAGGCAGTTCTACTCAGTGCTACAGTTACTGTGAGTTGGAATCAACTCAATGTCAGAGGGTTTTTACGTTTTTGTTTCATTTGGGTGCACCACTAGCCTGGGCACCTAGGAAGTCTTGTTGAATTCAAATGAATACATGTCTGTTTGTCAAATTCCTTGGAGTTATTCATCTCTCTAGAAGTAAATGCTTTGATTTTTGTAGGGTTAACCAAATAACAGGGAGCTTTTTCTTTCTTTCTTTTAGGTTATCAACAAGATGCCACCGGTAATCACCGGCATTGGTGGTCTGGTAGTAGAGTTCTCACCTTCCAAGCAGGAGATCTGGATTCGACTTCCAGTCCAAGTACATGAATGCACTCTGTCTGTCGGTGGGGACTTGTGTGTTGCTATGATGCTGAACAGATTTCAGGGCAGCTCCCAGACTAAAAGTACGAGGAAGAAAGGCCTGCTGGTCCACTTCTGAAAATCAGCCAATGAAAATCCCTCTGGGTTACATTGCCTGGTCTGCAACTGACCATGGGATGATGCAGGACCAGGTAGGATTTCAGTCCGTCATGCGTGAGTGAGGAGACCAGTTAACAGCAACAGCTAATCATTAGTTAGCCCCATGTATCAAACACTTTAACGATGTGCTAGGAGCTAGCCTGAAACCTAACATCCATTATCTCATTCGATTCTCACTATGGTCCATGAGGGATGTGTTGGGCATCCCACTTTAGAGATGAAGAAAGGAAGGTTCAGAGAGATTAAATGGCATTTCCAAAGCCACACGGAATTTGCCTCCGCAGAGCTGTGAGTCTCTAACGGCCAGATCAGAACGACTTCAACGCTATGGCTTTTTCCACTCTCCCTGCCCTGCTGCCAATTATTGAACAGACAAGAGCAATCAGTAATCCAGGAGGCAGAGGGTGGGTTCCGCCTGATTTAAGCAGCAGAGCCTCTCTGCTTACTGAGATGTCGTCTCCCTAGTAGGTCAGAGCGGCTCTGGGCCCCTGGGACCGTCCTTCTGGAAACTTCACAGGGGTGCGAGATCAAATGGTCAAACTAAAGTCTTTCTCTTCCTGACCCAAACCAACTCCCCCCCCTCGCCTTCTGTGTCTCCCTGGCTGGGACCAGTTGGCCATGTCCGGAACCTGAGATCTTTTCTTTTTCCTTTCTCTCCCCTCATCCATTGTTAAGTCTACAAACCCCTGCCTCCCCACACCCCCAGCCTCATCTTCCATTGTGCCTTCCTCCTGTGCACACTTACAGCTCGGTGTCTCTAGTGTAACACAGCAGACAAGAGAAGAGACCCCTGAAAAGCCAGAGGAGGGAGAGATGGCTGCACTGTGAGTGGCCTTTTCTGGGCTGGTGGCCCTTGGAGCATCTGGCTAGAACATGGGCAAGTCCCTACCCATGTGTGTGGTCTTGGGGGAGGTACTCAGAAATATTAAGTAAGTACTGTCAGAGTTCCTTAACGGACCTTCACTGAACTGCCTCTCTGGGTAAATGACTTAATTTGTAATCCTATTACCCATGACAGCTTGGAAACCAGACCTAATCGTCCACTCTGCAGTGGGTCCTGTCTTTGTGTTCCTGCCTGTGGAAACAGCATGGTGGCCACATCTGACTTCCTCTGGCTCCCAAGACTGACTGCCACAAGGCAGAGATCAGACGTGCCTCTACCCGCGATCTCTTTTTACCCTGTTCTGACCCTAACCGTCTCTCCCTCATTAGTCTACTTTCCCACTGTCTACTTTTTTGCTCGGTTCTGTAATTCAGTGCAATGGCCACATAGAACTCACAGATGATACTCACACTTACGACATTTATTAGGGAAGTTAACCGGTTACAATTCATGCTGTTCAGTCCGGACAGTTTTTTCTGTGCCATGCTCATATGCAGGCTCTTTCTGGCCCTGGCCTCTTGGCCTGGCCTCGGCTCTGCTTGGGCAATATTACAAAGCTCTTTTAGGGCTGCCGATAAATGCCCATAGGGCATGCCACTCCTCCATAAGCCTAATCTTAAAGACCCAACTCTGTGGGTCAGCAAAACCCAACTCCCCCAATTAAGTGCCCCGAGGCAGCCCACGTCACAAGCCCCAAATGTCCCCAAATGCTCAGCTCTGCTTGGTCTGTGGGCTGGGAAGTCCACAGCTCTGCGTCATGCTCTGGCTCTTGGTTCTGCTGTTGCTGCTCCTCTGGTGTCAAAACTATCTGAAAGATCAAGTAGATTCAATGTGCTGGGATCTCAGGTCCAAATGATGTGTGTCACTGCTAGCTCTTCTCTCTGGCTGGTAATAAGTTCATCCCTCCTGCTTCTGAGAGGGCTGATTTTATCCCCAGCAGGATAATGAGCACAATGAACTCTGTTAGGAACTGTGGAAGTTACACAATTTCATGTCGACTTGATATTACAGTGAAGGGGTGGGGTTTAACCTGTCAATCAAGTCACATCCTAATGATGCCTCCTTTTGGGCATGGCCTTCTCCTGAGGATTCTGGGAACTTCCTCTCTTCCTCCCTGGAGGCGGGACACATTCTGTCTCTGCTACACATTCCTGTTGACAAGCCACATGGAGCCATCTGGCTGACGGCAGCCAGAGCCATGAAGCTTCAGGGGCCACATAGAGACCTGCACCGGTGCTGAGATGCTTCCACTGCTGCTGGGTCCACAAGACTTTCCACCCTGTGATCTTCCTGCAGTTGGCATCATTGCATGTGCTGCATGAGTCTAAAGAGGAACTTATGGACTAGTATCAGACATATGGGCTGATATCAGACTTCTGGACTTGACCTGGACTGTGCTGGGTTGTCTTGTCAATATACAATTGTTCTTTGATACAAAGCTCTCTCTTACATACATATGAGCATCTCTGAATTTGTTTCTCTAGTCAACCCGGACTAATAGAGCAGCCATTCACAGCTGAATTATATAATCCAATCAGTATCTTCCCCCTCCCTTTCACCCAGACTCATCAGGAAAATATAGGTCATTTGGTGGGAGTAATAAAGGCTATCGCCAGAAGAGTAATGCAAATAATTCACTACATTGCACTACCAGATGAGTTGCAGTTCAGGGAGAACCACTGGCATTTTTTTACCTTGCAACTATTGATTTTCCAATGCATTCAATTTATCTTCATAGAAACAGCTTCTCTCTCTTTTTTTCACTCATTTCACATAATACTTAATTAAATGATATAATTACATTAACAAATTTGATACAAGTAAACTTTAAGGGAGAAAGATCTACTTGTCATGATAACAAAGTTGGATGTTTTGGAAAGGCTTTAGAGGACTGAAAAGCCCCATTCTGTCCATTATTGTGTGGATGAGACACCTAAAAATATTAGGGAGGAAAAAAATCATGAAAATCTAGGAAGAGTCTGCATACGAGGTTTTTGTTTTTTTATGTTTTGTTCTTGTTCCACTTTAAGGATATTTGAAGCATGAACCTTGGACATGTGGTGGTGGTGGTTACTGAGAAAAGAATATAGAATTCCATCTATGACACCTGCTGTCAAGTTCTCAGAAGCTTCCATCTGTACATTGTTCTGACCCATCCATATTGTTAGGCTTTCAGATACAATAAGAAGTTTGGTCCTCACATAGTTCATCACTTCCATTATCCCACTTAAGATGGCTTTTATGATTAGCTTATCAACTCCCTGTTCCAACTGTGTGGATTCAACTATAATCACCATACAGAGTGACACATGGAACTATGATTTTCCTCATGGAGCCTGGGAGATGGGAGACCAGATTCTCGATATAAATAGGAATAGCTTTGGAGATAGGAAGATGTCTTCGACACTGTCTTCTATGGTGACTACAGGTGGATTTGGACCACTAAACTTGGCTAGCAGTCAAATGCTGAACATCTTGCACCACTAGGAGTCTCCTTAGCAATAGATCTAGGCTGGGAAAAGTAAAAGTATTAAGAAAAGCTCTTGATCTAGGGCAGGGGTTCTCAGCCTGTGGGTTGCGACCCCTTTGGGGGTCGAACGACCCTTTCACGGGGGTTCCCTGATTCATAACAGTAGCAAAATTACAGTGATGAAGTAGCAACGAAAATAATTTTATGGTTGAGGGGTCACCACAGCATGAGCAACTGTATTAAAGGGTCACGGCATTCGGAAGGTTGAGAACCACTGATCTAGGGAGTGATGAAGCAATCCAAGAATTCTATCAATACCTTCAGTCTAAAATTACTCAAACAGGCCATCAAGATGCATTGATTATCACTGGCAACTGGAAGGCAAAAGTTGGCAACAAAGAGGATGGAACAGTAGTGGGAAAATATGCTCTTGAAGATAGAAACAAAGCTGAAGATGGGATGGTAGGATTTTCTAAGGCCAATAACTTCTTCATGGCAAATATCTTCTTTCAACAATACAAAAGGTGACTTGTACACATGACCTTCTCCTGATCGAATACACAGAAATCAAATTGATTGAATCTATGGGCAGGAACTATGGAGAAATTCAAAATAAGCAACTAAAATGAGGCCAGGGCTGACTGTGGAAGAGACCACCAATTGCTCATATGTGAGCTCAGGTTGAAACAAGAAAACGAAAGCAAGTCTACTGGAGCCACAATACAACTTTGCGTATATCCCAACCCAAATTTCAAGGACAAACACGATGAATGGAACACTATTGACAGAAGACCTGATAAGCTGTAAGGGGACATCAAGAACATCATTCAAGAAGAGGACAAGAAAGTCACTAAAAAGGCAGTAAGTAAACGATCTACGGGGATGTCAGAAGGGACTCTGAAACTCGCTCTGGATCATAGAGCACCTAAGGCACATGAAACAAATGATGAAGTCAAGGAGATGAGCAGAAAATTTCAAAGGGCAACTAGAGAAGTAAAATGATGTAATGAAATGTGCAAAACCTAGATTTAGAAAGCCAAAAAGGAAGAAATGTTCATGAAGGATGTTACTTTGAGTACTAAGATGTGCCTCACCCAAGCGATGATGTTTTCCATTGCCTCACATGCATGGAAAAGCTGGACACTGACTGAGAAGGACAGAAGAAGAAATGCCCTTGAACCATGGTGCTGGTGAAGGGTATTGAAAGCACCAAGGATTGTCAGAAGAACAAACAAATCTGTCTTGGGAGAAGTACAGCCAGAATCCTCTTTAGAAGCAGGATGGCCAGACTTTGCCTCACGCACTTTGGCCATGTTATCGGTAGAGACCAGTCCCTGGAGAAGGACATCATGCCGGGTAAAATAGAGGAGCAATGAAACAGAAGAAGGCCCTCAACAAGATGGATTGCCACAGTGTCTGCGACACTGGGCTCAAACATGACAGCGATTGTGAGGATGGTGCAGGAATGGCAGTGTTTTGTTCTGTTGCACTAGGGCCACTACGAGTCAGAATTGACTTGCCACTTAACAACAATAACAACTTGGTCTTGGGATAGGTGTATGTATTGATGTAGGTACAGGTATAGGTATAGGAATACATTAAGAACTAGGAATCTTAAAGCCACATTCATTGCCAACGAGTTTCCAATTTATACTGACTCCATAGGACAGGGTAGAACTGTCCCCGTGGGTTTCTGAGACTGAATCTTTGCGGGAATAGAACACCTCATCTTTCCCCTGCAGAGCAGTGGGGTTTTGAACTGCTGACTTTGTGGTTGGCAGCCCAATGCATAGGTAGTATAGGACTATGTATGGAAGCAGCACTAAAGGTGCTGCTACAATATCAACAAGCTAGAAACCGCCCAAATGTCCATCCATAAAAAATAGATAAAGAAGTTCTGGTACCTACACATAATGGAATACCAAAACAAGTCAACACAAACAACCATGCAAACAAAAATATTTAGTGCCGTACAGAGTTGGTGCTGATTCTGTAGAAGAGGGTAAAACCACCCCTGTGAGTTTCTGAGACTGAAGCTCTTTACCAGAGCAGAAAGGCCCATCTTTATTCCACAATGGAATGCTATACATGCACAAAAAAGCAAACAAAAAACAGTGATGAAGCACTTCATGACACGGATGATCCTGGAAACCATTATGCTGAGTGAAGTTAGTCCATGACAGAAGACAAATATTATATGAGTCCACTAATTTAAGGATAAACACCTAGACAAAGGCAGGGTTGTGCCCTCAGGTCATGCCATCTTCTAATTAGGAATCTTAAAGCCAGTCTCACTGCCATCGAGTTTCCAACTCATACTGATCATTGCTTGGTCTCCCAAGCAAAGAAGTCGTGAGCCTGCCTCGTGCCCATGAACCATACACCACCCCCTGTATTTGTACTCCTTAAAAACCACTTCAACAGAGGAGGCCTGAACTCTGTTTCTCAAAATGGGAGAAGACCAATCAGTTGTTGTCATACTGCATTGTTCTTAAGTCATCCCAAGTCAACAGACACTCCTGAAGAGTGATGATCAAAACTTACTGGAAATCCCAGTGAAGACGGATTGGGGCCTGAGGGACATGTCTGTTTACACTTCCATTGGTGGGTAAACTGGGTGGAGCAACCTCCCATGGGCAAAAAAGACTTCTAACCATACTTATGTAGAACTCAAGGGGAAAATATGCCTGTTATTAAGTTCCTAATTGGTTACTTTTGACCTAGTTTCTATCCAGCCCTGGGTGATCCAGGCTGTGTGCTATAAACTCCTGGGACTTTAGACTCTGTCTTCTCAAGGTGTACAATAACCTTCACAGGCTACACCAGAAGGACTTGATGTGGAAACCCCACTAGGTGACCTGGGCTTTAACTGAAACTCACCTGTAGCAGACTTAAGGGATGGACAGTCTCAATGCCCAAGGTGAGAAGGGCGGATGATTGCTATCCCAGGGGATAGTGGACATTGGACTTGGTTCAAACCTCTTGCTTGCAGTGTGCCTGCAGCCCCCCACCCAACAAACCCCAAAACCAAACCCACTGACTCCTAGTTACCCCCTGTGGGCTTCTGAGACTAACTGTTTATAGGAGTAAAAAGCCCAGGGTTTCTTCCAAGATGCTCTGGTGGTTTCAAACTGCCCACCATGGGGATCGCAGCCCAGCTCCTGACCACTACACCACCAGGGTTCCTCCTGGCCTGGGACTAGCAGGCATTTATTATTTTGATGCTCCCTTTGCGTTTTTAGGTCATGCAATCGTTTGGCAGAGCTTTGAGAATGAGTGTTATTGAAAGCTTTGTCCTACTCTGACCTTCAGGGTTCATGTCAGTAGTGTCCAGGCACTTATGCTTTGCATCTGTACACGTCAACAATTCATGTATTCTGGCCGGAAATGGCAGTCTACACATGTCTACTTTCCCTTTCTTTACAGCTTTAACTTCTATACCATTGCTCTAATTAATAATGCTATCAATAGAATTACCTATGCCCCTAGAAGATGATTGATAATCTTTTCTATCATAAAATAATAATGATGTCTCTAAGGTGAACCAGAGACATGTATACATAGTAGCTATATGAATAGATTTGGGATCACACTCAATAGTAGCCCTAATCTATGACACTACTTGAAAATCATCCTCAGGAAGCGATCACTGAAGATATGGGGCAACAACAAAATATGGTGAAGAAACCAGATGGTGCCTGACTATCAGAAAGAACAGTGCCTGGGGTCTTAAAGGTGTGTCTTAAACAAGAAGCCATCTAAGTGAGGTGTCAACTAAGTCTACCTGCAAGAAGAACACCTGTCTGTGTGACCAAAGATTGTAAATAATGAAATAAAATCAGAAGAAGGGAATGGTATCAAAGCTTAAATGTTTAACACCCAGTTTGCAGTAGACTGGATGACAGTGGAAACCCAAAATCCATTCTCAGGGTTCCCACACAGATTAAGCCTCCATGGACTCCCCTCTGACAATGGTAGAGGGATGAGGATAGCTCTGCTATCAGACAGAGCGCATTGACAGATACAGTGAGGTGAAAATGTCATGCCTTGTCATCTGATCTACCTTTTGACCCATTTTAAAGTTATTTCATTTAAATATATTTTCTACTTTCTTTTCGATTGAGGTTTATCCCTGGTTTTTTTTTTCTTCATTGTTGTTGCTTTCCTGTTTGTGTTCTGTGTGACTTTCTGTGTATAAATCCAGGATCGGTGAATCTACTGGGACAGCAACTAGATTCATAACTGCTCAGGAGCATGCCAAATGAGGTGGGGGAAGTGGGGCGCTAACAACCAGCAGGAGCAAGAAGAAACTATTCCGAACTTGATTGTGATGCTTGCACAACTCTTCTTAATATGATTGACTGGTTAAACTGTCTGACATGTGAATTATGGGCCAATGAAGGTATTTAAGAAGAGTAGGTACAGGTACAGTAATATAAGTACAGGTTCACGCATAGACACGCATGTCACCATCTTCCTTCCATAACCAATTCCTGAGAATTCTCCTTTGTGAAACGTTTCCCATCCCTGCTCTACAGTTGCTCACCCTGTCATCTGTGTTCTTATCCGTCACGTTACATGGCAACGATTTCCCTTACATTCTGGACATTTCCACCGGGAGTAATGCTTGATGGAGCTGGATGAAGGCTGAGATGTGAGGCCAGATAGGCCTTGGTTTTCAGTCCTAACTCTAACACTTACTGGCTCTGTGACCTTGAGCCAGTCTCCTGCTCTCTCTGAACTTGGTGGGAGGTCGTCTGAAGCACCGAATAAAGGACAGCTGGAGGATTTTTCTTTTCAAGGGGTGCCTGTTCTGTTGTACATTTCTGCTGGTGCCTCATTTTCTCTGAAGACCCTGGGGTCAGGGATGAGTCTTATTCACCTTTGTATTCTCAGCGCCCCTTTATTGGAGTAAGAATGAATTAGGATTTTTGGAATGAAGACACCGTCTCATTCTATTCTTGAAATCGTTAGCAATTGATGGCCCATCATCTGAGGCCTGGGGCCACTTCTCTGAAAGCTTCGTGGAGCTCCCATTGGAAGAAAGAGGAAGAGAGAGAAGGACAAGACACAGGACAAAGCGAGACTAAAGAGTAGGGCTGGTCCCGTCTCCCCCCCACTCCCTCCCTGTCCTGGCCTTGTTAACGCTGCTGTCCAGGGGGTGGGTTGCTGCTGTGAGCAGATCCCTGGGAGGCTGAAGCTGCTCTGTCAGCAGGAATGTCAGGACTCACCAGTCACTGATGTCCCTCTGGCTGGGAAGGAAGCTGTTGCCAGGAGCCCCAGGAGAGAGGAGGACAGATGCAGAGGGGAGGCAGGGAGGAAGAGGTGGCGTTTCCTGAGCACTTGCTGTGTTTCTGGCTCGGCGCTGGGCACTTTTTGCACGCAGCCTCATTTCCTGCTGCACAGTCAGGCCGAGTTGTGCCAAGCGAGAGAAGGTGAGAAACTGGAGCGCAGAGACACCGAGCGCTCCAGCCAAGGTGGCACAGCTAGGAAGAGGGCGGGGCCAGGGTTTGAGACCTTTTATTCACAGGATTCCCGACTTCCTTTGGACACCCTTAGGCTCCTTTATGTGCCCAACGTCCCAAGGCCAGAACTGGGTTTTGACCAGGTGGGTCTGGCCCCAACATACAAGGGGTGGCATGGACTCTAGAGCATGATAATGGCATTTGCCTGATCCCGAGGCAGCTAAGGAGCCCTGGTGGTATAGTGGTAAGGAGTTGGGCTGCAATTCGCATGGTGGGCAGTTTGAAACCACCAGCAGCTCCTCTGGAGAAAGCCGGGCCTTTCTACTCCTGTCAACAGTGAGCTCCCCAGAAGCCTACAGGGGATACTACCAGTGGGCACTGACTCCATGGCAGTGACTGAGTCTTGGAGGGCAACTGACACGCAGAAGCGGGCGGAGCTGGGGGGAAGCTGTCACCTCCCAAGAGGCTAGGGTGAAGTGACGTCCTAGGTCCTCAGCGACACTCTTGGGGATTCCGCCTGTAGGTGTCCCTGTTGATGCTGTTGTTTTGTTTGCCTGTCTGTTTTCACTAATGTTTCAGCTTGGTTTCTCTGTCCCGAGGCGCTTTCATCACCAAGGGCCCTGTTCCAAACGTGCCACGCATAAATAACGAAGGAAATAAACAGTGCCTGCTGCTTCCACAACAAAGCCGGGCAGCGCCGCCCAGGCGGGGTGCTGGGGAGCAAGTGGGGGTGGGGTGGGGTGGGTGCGGAGGGTGAGGCGGGGCACAGAGTCCCCACAGTCGGAGCAACCACTCTCCCTCTGTCCCTCCGCCTGACCTCCAACAGACCTTCTAAGCCCTCTGTGCTTCCCTTTCCTAATTTGCCAAATGGGAAGAAAAATTGCTTGGCAGCCCTTGCAGAGACAACCAAATCCAGTCGTCTGCAGGCGTGTTTAGGAAAACAGAAGGGGGCGAGGTGGGAGGACGGGACTGCGGCCGGCTGCGCAGCTGGGCTCGGTGCTGTTCCCTCTGCTCCTGGCCACAGGCCAGGTGGCAGGGAAGCCCAGGACTCCTGGTTCGCTGACCCGCGCAGAGCTCAAGAATCCGGGGCAACAGCTCAGAGGCAGCGCTCCTTGGACATCCAGACTGCGGACTGCAGCTGGTGACCCCCAATCGGAGAGCAGCTGCTCTTGCAGGCCCAGCAGTTCTCCTAGGAGAGCGTTTTTCTCCGGAGCAGAAGCTCACAGGCCTGCAGCGCTCTGGTGTGCTGGAGAGATAAACAAGGGGTAGTCCACTCTGAGTGGGAGGGGCCTGCTGCCTCCTCAGGTCTCCTGCAAACCAGACACCCCTAGAGACACCCCTGGGCAGGGTCGGGGGCAGGTACATCAGAGGAAAAGGCCTGGAGGAGGGTAGGGTATGGTTCAGTAGACACCCACAGAGCTAGCAGTGATGGACCTCCGATCCCAGTGCAGTCACCCACTTTGTGCTATCTGATCGCAGGTTATGGGGACCAGCAGCCCTGGGACAGAGTCTTGATCTTGTCCCTCCCTAACTGTAACCTTTATCAGGTGACCTCACTCTCCTGAACTCCTCTTTCCTCTGGAGAGTCAGACCTCTGGATAGAACCAGAGACTGGCTCTGGGGGCTGAGTAACAGTAGAGAGAGGTCTTGTCACGATACATGACAAGGAAGGAGCGCTCAAGGAATTTCATGTGCAAAAGCAGAAGCAGAATCTGAACATTCATCCATCCATCTGCCCGGACGTCCATCCGTCCATCCACTCACATGTCTATCCTTCCACTTATCCTTCCATCTATCTGTCTTCATCCACTCATCTATCCACCATCTATCTGTCTATCTGTTCATGCACCCAGTGAAACTTCACTGAGCTGTGAGCATGTTCTCGGTCATTCTTATGCTGGTGATGGGGGCTTTTGAGATTAAAACACAAAACCAAACAGACCAAAACCACACAGTTCTTGTACTCAAGGAACTCATATTGGAGTTGGGGGATGGAGGTGTGTATCAGATCAGTGACCTGCCTGGAAACATGCAAGAAGGGGGTTAGGCCAGGGACTGTTGACAAGGTGTCGGGCAGGTTAAGGAACTCATAGGACCATGTAGCACCAGAGAAGCTACTACCACCAACTGGTAAGTCATGGGAGTGCTGTTACTACCCCTCTCCAAGAGCCGGGGCTCTGGGGAGGGGCCATCTACCAAGGGGCGGGGCCTGAGAAAGAGGCAATCAGGCACTCCCAAAGGGTGGCCAGGAGGAGGTAAAAGAAACCCCATCGGATCTCTTTTCCTTCCTGTCTCTCATCCGTTTCGCCTGACATTTTCAGGATCCACCAGAATTCAGAGAGCAGTGGAGCCCGGTTGAGGACTCCATACACAGTCCCTGGAAAAGAAAGGGAAGAAGATTGGATGGGAGACTCCCCACCATGAGCTGGATCTGGCCACGTAGCTAGGGATCCCGACAGTCTTTGGGATGATGCAGGAGATGGTGCAGGCTTCCTGAAGAAGGGCGCTGGTGCCAGCGGGTGCGCGTTTTCCAGGCTGAGGTGGAGGGGGTTCTGGACAGAGCATGGGGGGCAGAGCAAGACGCCTGGGTGTGGAGGGGATGGCGACAAGAGGCAGGGAGGCCAGGAGGCGGAAGAGAAGGGAAACCAGAGGCTCAGGGAGGGGTGGGGCTTGCTCAAGCAGCAGGGGAAGGGCTGGGATCAGTGGCCTCATCCCTCTGGTCCAGGCAGTTATCTCCGAGACTGCAGTTCTCAGCTAGAGCCATTTTTGAAAAATTAATTTTTAATGACACACGTAAGCCTTGAATACGTTGTCCTTGTCAAGGAATGAAAGCCCTGTGACCCCATCATTTCTGACGCTTCCCGCCCCACGGCCGGGGGCTGGTGTGTGACTCCTACTCCTTTGTGTAGCCCTTTATTGAGTGGTTCTCGTCAGAGGTGATTTTGTCTCTTACAGGACACTGGGCAACCTCTTGAGGCATCTTTCAGGGTTACAATTTGGGAAGGGGCATTGCTGATATCCAAGGGAGACTGGTGGAGGCCAGAGATGCTGTCAAACAGAGTGCATAGTGCGGTGCAGCTTCTTCCCACCCACAGGGCATTATCTGACACCAAATGTCAAGAGTGCTGAGATAGAGAAACCCTGACATGGGCAAAGTTTCATAACGAAATTTTTCATTATTGTTTCCACTAAGGAGGCTTTCTAAACATTTTTTTCCCTTATTTCCTCCACTAACATATTTGAATACTGTAGGAAAAATCCGTGTATGTACTGGATACACAAAAGAGTATCATTTATTAGCCTCTAATATTAGGTTCCTGTCAATTAGGTGGCATGAATACTTAATATGCTTGACTGCTACCTGGAAGGTTGAAGTTGGAGTCTATGCAGAGGTGCTTTGGAAGAAAGGTCTGGGAATTTACTCTCTCAAATCCAGCTGCTGAAAACCCTATGCAGCTGTAAGCTTGAGTCAACTTGACAACAATGTTTCTGTTTTATGAAATTGTCGAAAATATTTCCTCTGAATACCCTTAGAACCACATTCCATAGTGTGGTGGTTAGGTCTTTGTTGTTGTTATTATGATAATTTTTCTTTTTAAAATCATTTTATTGGGGGCTCGTACAACTCTTATCACAATCCATCCTTCCATCCATTGTGTCGAGCCCATTTGTACATTTGTTGCCCTCATCATTTTGAAAGCATTTTCTTTCCATTTGAGCCCTTGGTATCAGCTCCTCCTCTCCCACTTCCTCCCCCACCCTCCCTCCCTCATGAACCCTTGATAATTTGTAGGTTATTATTATTATATTTTCATGTCTTACACTGACCAATGTCTCCCTTCACCACTTTTTTGTTGTCCATCCCCCTAGGAGGGGGTTATAGGTAGATTTTATGTCCACTTGGCTGGACCAGGATTTTTTCATGCTATGATCTAACATAGTGTGGTCAGCCTCATGATGGGATCTCCCATGAATCAGTAAGAAGAAGCAGGGAGACCACGGGATGGTGGATGCATGTTAGATCTTTGTTATATTTCTTTGAGGTTCTTTAAAATTTTTTAAAGTCTACTACTCTTGTTGTTGAGATTAAGTAATTCCTATTGTTCTATTTTTAACTTCTGTGATTCTTTCCTTGGTCCTCCCCACTCTGATTTTGAGTCCATCTGTTGAGTTTTATAGTTTGGTTGTTGTATTTTTCAGTTTTAAAATTTCCATTTGTTTCTTCTTGGAACAATGAAATGGAAGCTATCTCCCTCTTTGCTGAACCTTTCTGTTTCCTTGCTCAACTTTCTTTCCACGTCTGGCATTGTTTGTTGAAGCATTTTTAGGATGGCTGCTTTAAAACACTTGTCAGATAATTCTGACATCTGCTTCATCTTAACGTTGATATCTGTTGATCGCCTTTTATCATTCTGTTGGAGACATTTCTGGTTCTTGAGATGAGTGGTTTTTTGCTGAAACCGGGACACTTGGGATATTATGTTATGAGACGCTGCCTCTAACCTCCTCTGTTTTCCACTAGCTTCTAAAACTGCTCTGGCAAAGAGTAGTCCACTTTCTCTATTTGGTCCCCTTTGACACGAAGGTGCCTGCCCCCCCCACCCCCTTGCCACGGCCTCCACTGAGACGGCACTGCCTGCCAGGTGGTCTGTACTGAAATCATGGATGAGAGACTAGGAGTGACAGTTCTCACTGCTTTCCATTGGAATTAAAAGTCCCTGTTCTCATATAATCCAAATCTGAAGCGATTGGTATCAGAGCTTAAACTGTGACATTCTGATTTGCAGAGGGCTACAGATCACTGTGGAATCCCAAATACATTTGCAGGACTTACACAGAGTAAGCCTGCTGAGTTCCCTCTGACACTGACTGAGGGAGGGAAATACCCTGTTATCAGACAGAGTGCTTATTATAATAGATTAAAATGAAACGTCTGATTTGATGTTTGGCTAAAACGTCATCCTTTGATCTCCCTTTGATACATTTTGAGTTTGTTCCAGTTTTAAATATTTTCTGTTTTCTTTCAAATTGGGTTTTCTGTTACATTTTGTGATTACTGGTAGCATTTCTTACTCTCTGTTACATATTTTTCTATAGTTTTTAGTATATGCAAACCAGGGTTGGTGAATCTATAGGCAAAATAAGGTTGTTCTATAGGAATTGATGAATCTATAGGCACAATAAGTGTTGGTGGGGTACGGCAGGGGTGGTTGGGAGGCTAATCACAAGACATTCACAAAGGAGGAAAATGTTCTAAAACTGGTTGTGGTAGTAATTGTGCACGTCTTGATATGGCTGAACCATTGAATGACATGGTATCTGGATTATGTCCGAGTAAAATGGCTTTACTAAGAAGTTCCTGTTCCTTCCGTTTCTGACACAGGCTGGGTAAGGGGAGTTTAGGGTGCCTTGTTACACCCCAGCAAGGATGTAAGTCTAGGCTCCTTGCTGGTACATGTGTGGGGGTCAGAATGCAATTTTTCTGGGGTAGAGCAGACCTTGTCTAAAACTCTACCATCTTGCTAGGTCCATCTCCTCATCCTTTATCTATGGAGAGCTAGCTGGCTTTTCACTGCCCCATCCTGACCCCATTTTATTTCCCGAATCCACTGGCATTTCTGCGCACTGGTGGTGTAATGATTACAAGTGGGACTGCTAACTGTAAGGTCAGCGATTCGAACCACCCCTGAAAACTGCACAGGAGAAAGACAGGGCTTTCCAGGCTTGTGAAGAGTTCGTCTCAGAAGCTCACTGACGCAGTGTGACCCGGCCCTGTAAAGCTGCTAGGAGGCCTCATCCACTTGAGGGCCGTGGGTTGAGGCGTTCAGTTGATCGGCATTTATGGGTCGCTGGTCTCTTCAGCTTCAGTCTGGATTGATGCACAAACAGAACATCTAGGAAGCTTCCTGCTTTGCCATTCTTTAGGCTCAGAGTTCCTTAGCTAATTGTTCGTTTCCTCTCCAGCTTCTGGAGACTTGATTGTCTATGAAGAGTGTTTAAGATTTGTAGTATTACTTAGTGGGAGGTGGAGGGAGAAGGACATCCACTTTATCCTCCCAGAAGTGGAAGTCCTCAGTGAGTCATATTATTAGCATTCTTCCTTTGCAAATCTGGGAATGTGCCTCCAGGGCAGACACTGAGAAGTACACTTGCTGGGTCATAGGTTATGAGTGCATGAGCTCTGGTGGCTTAGAGAGTGATCTATGGGGCTGCGTACTGCTAGGTCAGCAGTTCAAAACCACTAGCTGTTCAGATGAAGGCAGATAAGGCTTTTGAGGCTTTCTACTCCGTAAAGATTTTCAGTCTCTGAACCTCAATGGGGCAGTTCCACTCTGTTGTATATAGATAGGGTCACTATGCCAGCATTGCCTCGTGGCAGCGAGATTGTTTTTATAAGTGAGGCTGTGAGAATTTTAAGTTGTGAGTTATCCTCCAAGTTGCTGTGACAATTTACAATCCCATTAGTGGGGTGTGAGTGTACCTCTCCCCGCCACCCACAACTTTACACGTTTATGAGATGGCATCCCTTTGTTTTACTTTGAGGGAAAATATCTTTTTCATGGACTTATTCTCTGATTCCATGAATCTTATATTCTGGGAGGCAAGTAGACCAACTAGCTAGATAATTTCAGAAGGGGTCAGTGGTATGAAGAAAAGAAAACAAGGTGGTAAAGACTTATGGGAGTGAGAGGTCTATTTTAGATGGGGTGGTCGGGGAGAGAAGAGAAGGTTGCAGCGGGGACAATGCAAAGGCCTAGACGGAGGCACCAGCTTCGCATTATGTGTTCGAGAGACACACAGAAGACCAGGGGCCTGGAGCAGAGTGAGCCAAAAGAGACAATGGCCAGTGACAGGGGGGAGGTGGGCAGGGTCTAGAAGCTGCTGGTATGCCATGATAAGAAATGGATTTCTATTCTAAATACAACACAAAGTCACTGGAGAGTTACCATGACTTGGAATGGATGACAACAAGGTGTATTTTGGTTTCGAATGTCTTTATTTATATTTTATTTGTACTTTATAAATATGAGTGATAGTTGGAAGAACACAGACTTTTGTGTGGAGGGAGGATTATAGGATACAGGGAGAAGCAAGGGAAGCAGCGAGGAGGCTTCAGATAAGAAAAGATGGCAGCTTGAGTTGGGAGGTGGCATGGGAATTGAGAGTGGCGGGCAGATGGCACTGGGAGAGCCCAGGGGTGGAGCCAGCAGCCGTGGTGCTAGGTAGAATGAGGAAATGTGCGGACAGGAGATAACGTAGGATGATTCCAGGGGTGGGGGGTGGGGTGGGGGGGTGTGCTCCATTTCTCAAGAGTCCAGCAGGAGAGAGGCCCATTAGGGGGAAATCCAGTGTTGTCAGTGAGGTTCCTAATCCGCCGGCAAGGGCCCATGGGCAAGCTCTCCCTGGCTCTGGGGTCTTGGCACCTTGGTCCAACACAGCAGCAGGCGGAGGAAGAAGACAAGCCCGTACTCGGCCGTGCTCTAGGGATGATGCCCTGTCCTATTTGTAGACTTAACTGGGGCCTCCTGATTGTGGGCGGGGGACTCCGGGGTCTCTGTGCAGTCAACCAAGGAAATGAGAAACCAGAAATTTAAACTGTCATGTAATCAAGGAGCAAAAATAAATTCTTAATTAGCCTCTGCTGGCTGCACATTAATTACACTTCCATTTCAATAACTTCTTCCTAAATGGAGGGTGCAGGGGGGCAGTTGGAATGGGGAAAAGAGTAGGAAGTGGGGAGAAAAATATCTACCATCTGCCATGCGCTTTGCAGGTATTTCTCCCCGACAGGCTCTTCTTCACATGGACGGTCCACCAACTGCACCCTGAGCCACTGCCACCTTCATTTTACAGACGAAGAAGTGGAGTCTCAGCAAGGTGCAGTGACTAGTCCAAGGTCTCGCGGCCTGTGAGCAGTAGACTCGGGACCTTCTCCTTTGATTCTAGAACCTCCTGCTTCGTTTTGCCCTCTCTGTGGTGTACAAACAGTTAACATACTCAACTGCTTACCGACACCTTCAAAGTGTGTGTCTAGGCAGAGGCACCTGGGAAGAGAAGTCTGGCACTCTGTTTCCAAAAAGAATGAGCCGTTGAAAACCTTATGGAGCACAGTTCTAAGCTGACCCCCGGCTGGGGGCGGTGGGGGGGTGTCTCAGGGTGTTGGAATGGACTCATGGCAACTGTTGCTTTTATTGTTTTGTTAGGTGTGGTCATGTACTCATCATTATATATGTCTTTATTTGCTGTATAGCAACTTAAATTAAAATCCAAATTCACAGCCAGACCAGAAAGCCAGTGCCAATCAATATGGAATCAGGCCAGCCTACCATGCAGTTTAAGGCAAGCATCACACATCCTTAGACCCAGAATGGTCTCATCCCCTCTGTCATTGGGCACCAAGCCCATTGGTCCTCATGGAGATGTTCCTGTGCTGGCTTCTTGAGGTCATGGGACTGGTGATTCCATGGTGTTTCTACCTTTTTGGAACTTAGCTATGTTAGTCCGGGTAGACTAGAGAAGCAAATTCATAGACACTCATATGTGCATGAGAAAGAGCTTTATATACAAGAGCTGTTGAATATTGAGAATACATCCCAGCCCAGTCCAGATTAAGCCCTTAACTACAATATTAACCCATATGTCTGATCCCAATCTATAAAGTCCTCTTCAGACTCATGAAACACATGCAATAACGCTGAATGCAGGAAGATCACAGGCCAGTGGGTGGAAAGTCTTGTGGATCCAGTGGCGGTGTAAGCATCTCAGTGCTGGCAGGGGTCTCCACATGGCTCCTCCAGCTCCGGGCACTAGCATAACTCCATGTGTCTTGTCAGCTGCAATGTCTCCCAGGGACTGAGTGAGTGTGTGTCCCACCTCCAGCCACCTATTTATCTCCTTAGCGCCTCCAAATAAGTTCATTAAGCTGTGATCGGATCGGCAGGCTAAAGTTCACCCCATTCACTCTTAAGTCTCCAATTGACAACAGATCATGTAACTGCCACATTGGGGAACTTTGCCAAGGCGGGAACTTCTTCCAGTTTGGGGAAACCTCTCCCATTCCTCTCTGGCCACCTTCTACCAATTCTCCCTTCTCTTCAAGGAAGACTGAAGCAGATTTTGCTCTCAGATCTGGCTCAGCCCCTGCTGGAAGTCGGGGAGCATGAAGTTGGCTAACTCATTTGAGACAAACTCAAACCAAGCCCACTGCAGTCGAGTCAACTCCAAATCTTAGCGACCCTGGAGGACCGAGTAGAACTGCTCCAAGAGGGCTGCCGAGGCTGCACATCTTTACAGAAGCAGGCAGTCCTGCAGAGAAGCTGGTGAGCAGCCCGCTCCTTAACTCACTGCCCCACCAGGCTCTCCGTTTGTGGTAGGGAAAGAGAACGAACAGAGGCAGCACAAAGCTCCAAGGATCACCTCCATCAATTAGCCCAGCGCCTTTCTTTTCTCTGGGGCTGGTCCTGGCATGCAGTATGTTGAAACATGTTAGAGCTATCCGCTCTGACGGCAAGCCAGAGGTTTGCTGCTCACCACGTTCCACTGTGGGGATTTCAGCCAAACAGAGAAGTGGAGCGACAGTGCAGCAAGCCGTCACCGATCCATCACCTCAGTCTCAACAGCTCACTCTCCCCCTCCCATATTCTGTGCAAGCAAATCCCACACAGCTTACCATTTCATCCATAAGTTTTTCAGTTCATGTTCTTTAAGGAATAAGGACCTATATTTTTAAAGGAGGGAGACTTCCGCTCTGAGAAGCATTGCTTATTGAGAGAATGGAAGGTTGTGAACATCTGTCAAGTGAGGGATGAGAGCCCAAGCTCTCCCTGATTCTGCCTTCCCTCAGTTCCCCTTCCCTCCTCCAGCAAGGCAAATGACACCCCCACTTTACACATGAGGAAACAGGCCCAGAGAGCGGGCAGGATTTGCCCTGTCAGCAGACTCGATAGTATTTGGCCTATCAGGAGGAGACATTTAGCCATGCTAATATGGGATCAATATTTTCTAAAGACTTGGGTACTGTTTATTTAGTGGTGAGACTGGGTACTGCATAGGAATGCCCTCTTGCAGCAATGGTTGGGTCAGGACTGTATTTAGAACTCCAGAATGCTTGACTCTTAGTCCGGTGCTCCATTTACATCCTTTATCACCCACTTTCTACAGGTGTAGTCAATCAGAAAAGTGACCCGTGCTTACCTGGGCACAGGTACGCAACCTGCTTCTCACCAGGACCCCGATCTTTAGCCTTCCATTAGTCACTTAGCTGAGCACTGGGGAGCTGTGGCCTCCTGGGTGGGCCGGCCCATGTGGTTGCCCTATGATTTTGGGGCAGGCTGTTCATGTTTCTGAGCCGCAATGTTATGTTTTAGTACATCTGTAAAGTGAAGTTAATGGTCCTTAATGGTCAATGTTTACCTCTAAGGCTGCGAGAGACTGACATGAGCCTGTGAGCTGTAAATGATAGTAAAAATAGCAAGAATAATAACACGAGTGCAAATGCTACCTGCTTATTCTCCACGGGAAGCATTCATTCCTGGTCCCCTTTCTCCTGTCCCCCCAGGGACCTGGGACTTGCTCCAGGCTTTGATCGAGATGAGTTTTGATGGCTTGGAAGCTTTCAGAGCCGCCCACTCTTCCTCCTCCCACCCCACTGAGCTGACAATTTCGCATGACATCAATTCCTCTGACAGCCGTGTAAACAGATGGTGGTCCCTGCTGCCCGGGGTGCTGGGGAGCGATACCATGGTAACCTGCTAAACTGTGACAGGTGCCAGGATGGTGGGAAATCCAGGACCTCAGACACACATGCACGCAACACAGGCAGCCGACCTGGACTGGGCTCAACTTGGACACAGGTGGCCCATGTTTGGCTGGCATGGTGACAAGGGCACGGAGTAGGGATGCTGGCTCTGGCCTTTCCAGGCGTGGGGCCATGGTTGGCTTATCTCCTCTCTCTGTCCCATGAGTGCAGTCAGTCCCGCCCCCAGAGTAGCTAGGGTTGCAATCCAGGATCATTAGTTGCATGAACAACCACATAGATGCAGAGGGGCCTAGAAGACCATTCTGGAAGGTGGTTGGCATATGGACCCCTGCTTGTCCTCATTGGAATGATACAATAGGATAGGAGAGTACAGGCGATAGAGAGAGTGGCTTCCAAGGACCACCAGCTCCTTCTCAAAAGAGTTAGGACCTCGTGCTTAGCAGTGGATGGGAGCTTTCATCCCCAAGTGTCTTCTGGGCAGCAGGGGTGAGTTAGCATCCTGAGCTAGGAAATGGATGCTCCAGAACCACATAGCCGCAACTGTTTCTAATCCAGCCTACTTGCCTCCCTTTCCCAAATTGCCCTCTCATTCCATCTGGGCTGGGAGCTCTGTTGTGAACTCTGCAGTGCCCCAAGCTCAGAGGGGTGGAGTGACTTGACCAAGAGCACACTGTCAGCCGTACAAACCATGCTTCCCTGGGGCAGCTCCCCAGTCTGCAGCCTGGCTCCTTTGTCCTCCTCCCCGGCTTCCCAGGAGCCTTGAAGACTCTGATCTTTCGCACTTGGGCCAGCTGGGCCAGCTGAGCGGCCTCTCCAGACTATTTCCTCTTCCTCTCCTTTCTCCCCGCAACCAGGGACTAGCACACAGAAATGGAGAGAGCCCAAGTCCACAGCCGTGGCTATGTGACCTTGAATAAGCTCCTTTCCCTCTGCAGATCAGTTCCTACATACGTCAATGAGAAAAATGATGTGGGTGCATGAAATGCAATAATACCTCTGAAGTGCTTGGCATACATTTCCCATAAACGGTTGTTGTTGTTGTTGTTGTTGTTGTTAGGTGGGTCCAGTCGGTTCAGACGCACAGCGAACCTCTACAGCAGAACGAAACTCCGCCTGGTCCGACACCACCTTCGCAGTTGTTCTTCTGTGTGAGGCCACGGCTGCCGTCTGGGCATCCACCCATCTCCTCCAGGGCCCTCCGCTTTTCCACTGCCCTTTCTTGACCTTACCAAGTGGGATGTCCTTGTACAGGGACTGGTCTCTTCTTGTAACAGACCCGAAGTGTGTGAGACTAAGTCTCACCATCCTTGTTCCTAAGGAGCATCTTGGCTGCCCCTCGTTCAAGACAGGCCTGTTTGTTCTCTTGGCAGTCTCTGGTGCTTTCAACACCCTGATATTCTGAGGCACCCTAATTCAAATGCATCCGTTCTTCTTCGGTCTTCCTTAGCCAAAGTCCGACGTTCAGGTGCATAGGAGGCGATGGAAAATGCCATGGCTTGGGTCAGGGGCCCCTTAGTCCTCCAAGTAGCATCTTTGCTTTTCGATGCTTTATAGAAGTCTCGTGAAGCAGATTTCGATCCAATGCAGTATGTTGTTTGATTTCTTGGTGGTTGGTCCCTTGAGTATCCATTCTAGACCCAAGCCAAACAAAATTCTTGAAAATTGACCTATTGGTTCAGTTGTAAGGATTTTTATTTATTTATTTTTTACACTGAGTTGTAATCCCTGCTGAAGGCTGTAATCCTTGATGTTAAATTTTATGAAGAAGAAGTACTGGTTCCTACTGGTCATCTGGTTCTTCCTTCACCTCTTCATATCTCAGAGCCTCGCCTTTCTATCTTAGCGCATCTGTGAAATGGACACGGCCCTCAGGAACTCTAGGGGCGCTGCCAGATCGTCGCGGGACTGCTAGGTACAAGGTCAGGGGTTCCAGCTCACCTGCTCATCTGCTCCCGTATATAGGGTCACAATGGGTTCGAACTGGCTCGATGGCAGTGGGTTGGGGGGTGGGGGCCTTGTGAAATGGACTGACTGGCCAAACTCACCTCCCAGCACAGATGGGATTGACTTCAAGCAGGATAGAGATGACAAAAGCACCGGCCTGGGAGATAGCGGGGCAGAGGTCCAGCTGTGTGGTGATGGACCAGCCGCTTGACCTCCGGAGTGCCAGAGCTATTGTGAGGACTGAGCCGGGTACCTAAAGCAGGGCCTGGGCCAAGAGGTTCTCAGTGCAGGCTAACACCATGCTGATTGTGATCAAGGACTAAGGTCATTTAGACACTCCTGAGTGCCATCCACCCCTCCAGAAGAATTCCTTGCATGGCCATCCTGGGAAGGGACGGTTTGACTTCTGCTTTCAAACAACAGCAGCAAATTAATCACCCTTCGTCATGTTGTCTCACGGCCGTCCACGTGCCACAGAGTAGAGCCGTTCCACGGGGTTTCCTTGGTTCTAAACTTTACAAGTGCAGACCGCCAGGCGTTTCTTCTGTAGCACCACGGGGCAAATTTGAACGCCAACTTTCAGTTTAGAACCACAAGCTCTCATGTTAAGAACCTCCTCGCCCTTGAGAACGGACTGTCATGAAGCCCACTGTATTAAAGGTTGGAGTCCAATACAATGGTTTGTGGTCATCAGACAGCGTCCGTGGCCTTTTCACTCAAAGAAGGAGCGCCACCTCCCGCCTTTTCAAGTCGGATCACGTTGCTGTGAACAGGGTTGAGTGTGCGATGTGGTATTTGGCTTAAAACTCCTCCTTACTTACCCTTGTAGCCACGCCTCCAAAGCGTGAATCTGATTCATCAAAGAAAGGGGAGACGATCACGATGGAAAATCAAGTGGAAATAATAAAGCGATCAGAGAAAGGGGCAACGCCATCAGCCATTGAAAAAGTGCTAGGCTGCGGTCCGTCAACAATCGGAAGGACAAGGACAGAACGGAGGAGCGTGGGAAAGGCTGTGCCCGCTGAAAGCCCTACTGATTATGAAGCAGCACAGTCGTTTAATTATTAAGATGGGAAGGCTATTGATGATTTGGTTAGCCGATCAAAATCAGCATACTATGCCTATGAGCCTTCCTTTAGAGCAAGGAAAGGCTGCGAGCCCTTGCAATGATTTAAAGACTGCAGAGCAGCAGCGAAGGGGATTGGGGTGACAAATTTGCCGCAAATATGGGCTGGTTCAATCGTTTCAACGTGAGGGCAAATGCACACAGTATTAACGCGCATGGGAGTGATTTTCTGAAATGTTGGAAAGGATTATTGGGGATGGAGGGCATTTTATTTGCCAGACCAAATACTGAATGCAGATGAGACTGGCTTGTTTTGGGAAAAAAATAAAAATGCTTGCAGGCCCTACATTTCAAAAGAAAGACGAAGCATCGAAGGACTGCTGTGGGGTACTGCATCAGGGATTTCCAATCGTTGCTTGTGTGTTGCTCCCTAAGGCTAAAGGCACTGTGCTGTGTCATTCAGGCACGGCGCCCCATTCTTTGGAAGAAATGCAAGGCTTGGGTTGCCGTTTCTGTCTCTGAAGACTGGTCCTTGAACTCTTCTTTTCCTGCTATGCACATGACTAGCTCGGCCAAGAGGATCCCTCTCAAGATCCTCCTTGTGCTGGACATTCCAGCACGGGGGTGGGGTGGGGGTGTGTGACCTTCACCTCCATGTAAAGGTCACAGCTCTGACGCCTCATTGCTGGTTCAGTCACTGCATCGGGAAGCTGGGGTCCCCTTTAAAGACTACTCTCTAAGGTGGTCCTTCTTGCAAGCAGTGGGGGCTACCCAAGCTGAAGCAGAACTGCTAAAAGGACAAACTGATTCTTCTTGGAAGGAGCGTGGCCAGAGTTCCCCTTAGAGGCGGTGATGGTAAGACCTCGTCTGACATACTCTGGACATGTTGTCAGGAGGGGCCGGTCGCGGCAGAACATCATGTTTGGTAAAGGGGAGGAGCAATGAGAAAGAGCAAGGAGGAAGGCCTCCCACCAGATGGATGGCCCAGTGGCTGCAGCAATGGCTGAGGCATAGAACGGTTTGAGGTCGGAGCAGGACCGGGCAGGCAGTGTTTCCTTCTGCTGCTCACAACAAGAAGATGCAGGGGCAGCAAAGTTCAAGGTGCTGATTCTAGTACAGAGAGGTTCCCCAAAGTGAGAACCATAGAGTTATCAAGAGCCTCGGGTGCCAAAAGGCCATTTCTAAATGATGGGCGAGGGAGCCCTGTGCAAACCTCCTTTGACATTTACCAAGAAATGGACTCCGGTAGTCACTCCACCTCCCTTGCTGGGCAGCAGAGTCAAACTCTGACTCGCCAGTACCACCTCCATCATCTTCCACAGTACCCTCCCCACCATCTTCTCCCAGATCATCCAGGTATGAATGTTCTCATCATTAAACTCGACCCCTAACGCCTCTTGTGGGATGCAAGGCATCCGTGGGATGGAGAGTGAGTCTTACCTGTGAATCATGGTCTGTTTCCCTTTCCTAGCTGGAATATTTTAAGAACGGATTCTTTTATTTATTTTTCTGTACAGTACTGTTCACCTACACACACAGACACACGCAGATTCTCTCTCGTCAGTACAATACGACTTTTCGTATTACTGCATTATTATTATGTACTGTATTATTATGTTTAAAATGTTTTAGTGTATTTGAAAGTGTTCCTAAGTGCTTTACATGTATAGAAAAGTAAACTACATAGTAAGGTAAATATTTGACTAACTGATGCTAAATACGAATATTATGTACTTGTTCTGATTTAACCTACAAATTCAACTTAAAGACAGATGGGAACAGATCTCTTCAGTAATCCTGTAGTCAAGTGCAAGTTGTTTGCATCACTCAGGGATCAGAATCAACTCTCTGTCTAATTGGGCAGCTCTGCGTGAAGCTTAACTTCTGCAGAATCTTCCCTCTGCATGACTTCCCCCCTGGGGCCTGCAGTTCTGTCCTGGAGGTTTCCAGGACCAGACACCTCTCCTCGCTGGAGGGGAGGCTGGCAGCCCGCTCACCTGAGCCAACAGGAACCATGATGGGGTGCGCTGCATGAGCAGTTGCCCATCGTATCCCTTCCCCCAGCTCTCTGAGAACTCTCTAACCTTGGCCAGGCAGGCAGGTTTGAGAGCTGGCAGGTGAGTATGAGAAATTGTCTTTGGGCAGGCTAAGTGGGCCATCTGTCCCGACTGAGTCCCAGGGTTGGGCATGGGGAGGGTCTGGGCTCAGTGCCCAGATCAGAGTGTGGGCTGCATGGTCAGAAGGGTCCAGCTCCCTGGTGAGGGGGCAGGGCGATAACACGCCCCGCCTGGCAGTAGTCTTCTACGAATGAATCCCTCGGAGGTGTTTTCATGGTTCTTGGAATCTGCTAATGATCTTTTTTCTCATCCTTGATCAGTGAATGGGTTAATTTGCTCCAGAGAGAAGCTTCAGACAAGCCCAGCGTTTAAACATTCATTACGCTCTTCGCTTTAAGTTTTTTTTTTTTCCAGAAAAAAAATTATTTATGCTTCTTTTAAAATTCATCAGCTTGGGGCAAGCTGGCTGCCTTAATAACAGCATGAAGAAAGCGTTGATAAGGTTCTGCCAATAACAGATCCTTCTCTGGCAGGGAGGCAGTAGCAGGATGGGTCCTGGTGGCTTCCAATCAAGTTTCCCTTCTGGTTTTACAGAAGATCAGACCCCCCAGACCCTCCTCCACGGCCTGGTCAGCCCTGGGGCTGTCAGTTGGCTCCCAACCCCCCACAGGATGTAGGGGAAATGAGAGGAGGGAAACCAAGATTCTGAAGAAAGATGTGAGGGGTGGGGGTGTGGTGTGAACGTATTGTGCTTCAGCTCCAGGTTTTTGGACAATGTCGGATCTTATATTCCTTATGTTTTCCCCATTTTGTGTTCACGTCCATCATGCGCTCGAGTTATCACGGCATTGCAGAAACAGACTTCCCAACCCCCCACTTCCCTTCTCTTCCTGAGCAAGGAACCCTAAAACTGGAAGAGGACTGAGCGATCGTTCGGCCACGCTTGCTGCCAGAGGAGGACTGTGTGCCACAGGAGTCCTCTGGTAGGAGTGAGGCCATCCAGGACCCTTCTGAAGAGCTCCTTTGGTGGTGGAGTTCATTACCTTGCAAATGGGCTCAGGACATCGGAAAAACCATGAAGGCAAAAAAAAAGAGAGATGTGAGTTCTAGTCCTGCCTAAGCTGTTATGTGACTACATGACTCTGGGCACAGTGCTTCCTTACTCTGGTCTCAGTTTCCTCAGTGTCAAATCAAACCAGGGAGTGGGACTGGCTGATCTCAATTAACTAGCCACTGCCATGACTCGGGTGTATTGAGTGCCCTGGATTCTAAGCTTAATGTATCACAGAAGTCTCTCCTGTCTCCATGGCCAGCATGGGTTACTAGCTAACGTCCAATTGCCCTCAATTCATCACAGCTTCCTAACAACCTCAAGTTTCTTTGAAGAACGGTAGAGCCAGGAAAGAACATATTGCATCCTGTTTTTAGGGGCAGTTGAGTCAGTCACAGCCCATAACAACCCTATCGAGACTTTGTGGCCATGGGCCTCGAGAGGAAGCAGGCTGGTAGGCAGCCTAGAGTATTAGATATTACCTAGGAGAGATGTGCTATGTGGCAGTTACATAATTTCATGTCAACTTGATAAATAAGTGCAGGGGTGGAGTCTAGCCTGTCAATCAGGCCCCAGCCTGATGATGCCTCCTTGTGGGCATGGCCGTCTCATGAGGACTCAGGGAAATTCCTCTCTTTCTCCACACTTTCTCTCTGCTTCACCTTCTTGTTGAAGGGCCACTTGGAGACCATCCCCAGTGCTGAGATGCTCCCACTGCCATTGGGTCCACAAGACTTTTTACCCACCAGCCTGTGTGATCTTCCTCCATTCGTCATCACTGCATGGGCTGCATGAGTCTGAAGAGGAATTTATGGATTAGTATAGGACATATGGGCTAATATCAGACTTATGGGCTTCATCTGGACTGGGCTGGGGTATTTTTTCTTTAAAATTTATTGTATTTCAAATTGTATATTTTCTCAATATGCAATTGCTGTTTGATACAAAGCTCTTACACGTATATGAGTGTCCCTGGCTTTGTTTCTCTAGTCAACCCAGCCTAACACATGCTATCAGCTCCATTTTATAACAAGAGGATTGAGTTATGTGTTTGTTTGAAGTTTTGCAGCAGAGACAGAGCCCAGACTGACTCCAGTACTGACATTTTGAGTCACTACTACATACTGACCGTCATCACCAATCTACCATGCATAGCATTGCACTCTTCGGGAGGGGCTCCTCAGGGTCAGCTCCATCAATGGCTCCCGAACTTCAGACATCTGTTTGCTATGTCTGTGAATTTTTCCCTTCATAGTTTTGCTTCCCTCTGCAGAATGGTTTACTTACTCCATATTTCTATTTAAATAAAATTTCTATTTTTATTCTTGTTAAAATAAACTTATTATCTTACCATAAACAATGACATTTAATGAAGACATAAAATGCCCATTTAACTAGAAAGCCCGCATTGCTTGCCAGAAATGGAAGGTCATCATAAACACGAAGACAACGAACATGCTCACTCGAGTTTGATTTGAGGCAGCTGGGTTTCAGGTCTGTTCTAACTCTGTTATTAAGAACCTCCTCAAAGTAGACCGTTACTAGTAGAGGCCAGTGCCGGAAAAAGAACATCACATTTGGTAAAGCAGAGGGGCAGCAGAGTGAGGCAGACCCTCAACAAGATGGGCTGACTCAGGGCTGCAGCAAAGGGCTCTGACATAACAATCGTGAAGGTGGCGAAGGACAGGACAGCGCCTCATTCTAGGGTACTTGTCTTCTGTGAGCTGCAGTCCAGCCCGTAGCACCCCACAACAACAGGATTAGAAACGTGTTAAAGATTTTCCAGCAGCAAGGGGAGAAGGCCTGGAAGAGAAGGAAAAAGCCCATCGCTTTCTTAGGCATGTCAGTGCCATGCCAGGTCCCTCCCAAGTACATCTGAACCATCTCACGTCCTAGCACCTGAGAATCTCGATGGGGGCCTGGGTACCGGTCGCTGCCCCTGAATGACGACAACAACATACCCTCAGGGGCACACGACAACACGCCTTCACCTTCAGGGAGCGGCTGCTCCCCTAATTGAGGCCGGAATTGACCAGCCAACTCTGCTGTCTTGTCTGGAACAGGGTTCGCCCAACTTTTTCTGCAAAAGGACCGAAAGGGAAGGTTTTAGACCTGGTGGGGCATACAGTCTCGGTCTCAATGACTCCCCAACTCCCGTTGTCATGGAAAAAAAGCAGCCACAGGCCATGCATAAATAAATGTGCGTGCTACGTCTCAGGAAAACTTTATTTATGAACATCGAAATTTGAATTTCATGTAATTTTCACATATCGCAAAATGGTATTTATTTTATTTTTCAACCACTTAAAATTCTAAAAGCCATTCTTAGCTCGAGAGCCATGCAAAAACAGGCAGAGGGCCAGGTTTGGCAAGAGGGGCCGGAGTTTGCTAACCTGGTCTGAAACATAGCTGTGATGTCCTTTGTCAGGATTTGTAACTGCAGTCACATCACACACGGTTCCACATGGGGAAGGGCTCTGCACTCCGTTTACTACTTTCCCATTGAAATAAAAAAATTCTTTTTAAAACGAGGGGTTCTGAACTGTGTTGCATCAGACAAAAACAAAAACAAACCCTCACAGCCATTAAGTCTATTTCAACTCATAGTGACCCCATAGGACAGGGTCGAGCTACCCCTATGCGTTTCTGAGACTAGTGTTTTGTGGGAGTAGAACGCCTCATCTTTCTCCCACAGAGCTGCTGGTGGTTTCCAACTGGTGACCTTTGGGGTAGCAGCCCAACTTGCAACCCACTACACTGCCAGGGCTCCTTTGCTTTGCACCAGGTCATGCACAGTATACGGCCAGTCAGACCTGATCTCTGTGGGCATGCTTCGTCGAGACACGGAGAATGATCTCCCAACAGTGGGCTCCTTTCTCCTCCCTGTGATGGCCCAGAAACAAGAAAGTGAGTGGAAACATCTCAGCCCTATCATCTCTGTCCACATGCTGCAGTCACATGGGGAAATAGACACATCCCATTCCATTAATGGGAGAGGCTCCGCAATCACATGGCAAAGGGCTTGGATATAGGGAGGCGGGGAGAATTGGGATGAAGCAATCTAGCTATCACAGGACCTGTGGCAGTTACATAATCTCCTGTCAACTTGAGCAAAGGGCTGGAGTCTAGCCTGACAATCAGATCACAGCCAATAAGGCCTCTGTGTGGGCATGGCTTCTCCTGAGCATTCTGGGAACTCCTGTTTTCCTCCCTGGAGGTGGGACACACACTCTCTCTCTCTGGTTGACATTCCTGTTGACAAGCCACACGGAGCCATGATGCTGGCAGCCAGTGCCCTGGAGCTGGAGGAACCACATGGAGAGCCGTGCGAGAGCTGAGATGCTTCCAAAAGACTCTTTATCCTCTGGCCTGTGATCTTCCTGCTCTCAGCATCATTGCATGTGCTGCGTGAGTCTGTAGAAGAATTTATGGACTAGTATTGGCCATATGGGATAATATCAGACCTATGGGTTAATATCAAACTTAGACTTGATCTGGACTGGATCCGGGTGTTTTCTTAATATACAATTACTCTTGGATATAAAATTTTTATACACATAAGTGTCCTTGGATCTGTTTCTCTTGTCAACCTGGACTAACACAAGCCCTCTATTGGCTGTTGTTTGCTGCCATGGAATCAGCCACCAACACAGGGTGACCCTAGGCACAACTGAAGGAAACAGCCCCGTCCTGCATTATCCTCCTGAGGTTGCTTGAGAAGTAGCCTGCTGGGATGGGTTCATATGAACTGATTTGCGGGTGTAGACCTTCAGACCTTTTCTTCTAGCCAAGCTGAGGAGCTAACTAGGCTTAGCTTAGTTCCTTGAAGTTCTGCTAAAACTCTTTTAGTATCATAGCAACTCACCAGCCTCCACTGACAGACACATAGTGGCTGCATAGGAACTACCTTGGCGAGTACTCAAACCCTGGTCTCTAACGTGGGATGTGAGGGTTTTACCATTGAACCCCCAATGCCAATACATCCTAGGTTGTTGTTAGGTGCTTTGCATCGATTCTGACTCATAATAACCTTATGCATAACAGAGTGGAACGCCGCCCTGTCTTGACCAGTCTCACAGTCTTTGTTTGAGCCCATTGTGAATTCATCTTATAGGGGTGGGCTGTCTTTGCACAGGTCCTGCACTCTACCAAGCACCACAGTCTTCTTCGGGAACTGACCCTCCTGATAACATGTCCAAAGAATGTGACACAAGGTATTACCATTCTCACTTCTAAGGAGCATTCTGACTATACGTTTTTCAAGACAAATTGTTCATTCTCTGGCAGTCCACGATATAGTCAATATTCTTTGCCAATATTACTGTTCAAAGGCATCAGTGCATCTCTGGTCTTTGTTATTGAAATATGCTTTACAAAAAAAAACATAGCTTTTGAATGCATATGAGGTGATTAAAAAAATACTATGACTTGGGTCAGGCACACCTTGATCCTCAAAGTGATAGCTTTGCTTTTGAGCACTTTAAAGAGATCTTTTGCAGCAGATTTACCCAATGCAGTATGTGTTTTATTAATGTATTTATTGGCTCTTTTCAGTGTATTGCATGAAGGAGGTACACTAGTCCAAGTTAAAAGTGGACCCCAAATGGCTACATCATCCAAGCTGTGAAGTTTTAAACTTGTGACAAGGAACAGAGGGAGTTTTACTACTCATTGCAAGGAAATCCTTACTTAAGCTTCCTTGAGCCACAAGCACTTAAACCCACGAGCATCCTTAGCCAGTCCAATCTCTACCGGGAACTGGCCTATGTTCCTGCGCTGGTCACCCTGGAGCTGAATCACTGCTCCAGATTCTGGGTGCTCAATCACAGTACCATTGCAGACAAGTTTCTTCTTAAACGCCTCCACTGGTTTATTTTTGTCGTCATCATCAGCGATGCCTTGGACAGTGTTAAGGGTCTTCCTGCCATTGCGCTGTTGAATTCTTATATGGCTATGTCCCCGCAGGCAGCAGGCCATTACCCTTACTTGCATCAGGAAAGGGGTGGAAAGAGTGGAGGTTCTGGATAGCGGACATACGATACGATTGCTTTTCCTCTGTGGAAACGGCCTGCGGAAGGCGGCGGCTGGAGAAGGGAGGCAGGGGGAACGGAGCATCGGGAAGCGAGGGGCTCAGTGACTGAGTCATGTCTCATTTACTGACGGTTGCTTTCCTGGGTGTTGATTGTGGATCCAAGTAAAAGGATCCTTGACAATGTTGATCTTCTCTCCATTGATCATGATGCTGCTTATTTGTCCAGTTGTGATGGTCTCTGTTTTCCTTACATCGAGGTGTAACCTAGACTGAAGGGTGTGGTCTTTAACCTTTATCAGAACTCGTGGGCTTCAAGTAAGTCTTCTTTGCTTTCAGTAAGCAAGGCGGTGTCATCACCATATTGCAGATTGTTAAAGAGGCTTCTTTCAATCCTGATGAAATCCAGTTCTTATGCACATAGCTTAGCTTCTTGCATCATTTGCTTGGCATACAGATAGAATAAGTATGATGAGAAGCTAATTCTCAATCACCCATCATCTCTTTGTTCAAACAACTGCCTTTTGGTCTAACCCTAATGCTAAAACTAATCCTAACCCTAAACACAAACCATAACCCCCTAAACCCTACCCATAAAAGTTAAACCCTAATTCTTACCCTAGCACTATCCCAATCCCTCGCTCTAACCCTAGCCCTAGTCCTAACCCTAACTGTAACCCTAACCTTAAACCTTACTCTAACCCTAACCCTAATTCTAACCTTAAACCTAACCCTAACCCTAAACCCTAACTCTAAACCTTCCTTATGACCCCAGTGAAGTGTTCTAGAATGCCCACTATTCACAAAGCTAGCTATAATTTATTAGGATCCACACAATCAAATGCATAGTCAGTAAAACACAGGTAAAACATCTTTATGATATTCTCTGCTTTCACCCGAGAATCCACCTGACATTAGCAATAATATTTCTCACCCTGTATCCTCTTATGAATCTAGCTGGGATTTCTGTTGATGCAATGCTGCAAACATTTTGAATTATCTTGGGCAAATTTTACTTGTGTGTGAAATTGATATTATTATTTGATCATTTCTGCTTTCTGTTGGATCACCTTTCTTTGGAATGGGCAAAAATATGGATTTTTTCCAGTTGGTTTGTTAAGTAGTTGTCTTCCAAATTTCTTAGTATAGACAAATGAGTGATTTCTGCAATGCATCCATTTTTAGAAACTTAAAGAAAATAAGTTTTATTGTAAATTAAGTGGCGGCTTACATTTCAGGTCATTAATTTTGTACTTAATAGTTTAATTACTAAACAGCACGCTCTCAATAACTTATCCTTCACCTATTCCTGATTCTTTTCTCCCTCTTATTTACTATTATGTTCCATTTTATACACGCGAGCACCTGTCAACAATATGCTGATTGCTTATTTTCCCTCCCTTCCCTCTCCCCACTTGGTAATCTCCAAATTCTATTCCCTTTGGCATGAACGTATCTTGCCTTTCTCCCTTTGTATCAGCGGCATCATATAATATTGTCCTTTTGTTATTGGCATCCTTCACTCAGCACAGCAGTCTCAGGTCCATCTCTTTCACGAGGTTCTTTGCGATTGTGTCGTTATGTTTCAGTGCTGCAAGGATTCCGTTGTGCGTATGAAGCAGTTTCATGATGTCTGGGCATTGACGTGGCTTCCATCTCCTTGCTATTGTGAACAGTGTCCCAATGAGCATGGGTCTGCATATGTCTGTTTGCATTACGACACTTGCTTCCTTAGGATGTATAGAGGATTTTCTGGAGTATATGGAGTTTCTATTCCTAATTGTTTGAGGTAGCACCAGATTGCTTTCCACATGGGTTGCATATACTTACAGCCCTACAAGCAAACTGGGGGTTCCAATTTCTCTGCCGCCTCTCCGGCATTTCTTATTAGTTGCTTTGTACTTGGCTGTCATTGTCCACATCAGATGGTATCTCATCGTTGATTTGATTCACATCTGATGGCTAGTGAACGTGAGCATTTTTTTCAGATGCTTGTTGGCTGTTTGGACATCATCGAAGGTGAACTGTTTGTTTATATTCTTTGTCCACTGTTAAACCGGGTCATCCATTTTTTTTCTTATTGAGGTGTTTCGGTGTTCAATAGAGTTGACCCAAAACTGCAGAAATCCCTTAAGTGGTGTTCTATCAGTCCCTGAGGTAATTTTACGTCAACTTGAAGATGCATGAAGTGGACGCGTGGTAGCCAGCTGTCACTCAGGTCACAGCCTGATGGTGGCTCCTTGAGAGTGTGTCCTCCTCATAAGAAGGGTCCTGGAACCTCCTCTCTCTACCACTGACCCTGAGAAGAGCATGAGCCTTGTCAGATTGCCACTGACCTTGGATCCACTCAACCTTGCCCCACCAGCCTGTGATCTTCCTGCATTCTGCATCTCTGCACGTGGCTGTGTGACTTGGAAGAGGCACGTACGGACGAAGGCCAGACTGGAGTTAGACCAGCATGTTTTCCTGATATACCGTTACTTTTTGACATAAAGCCCTCTCTTACACATATATGAGTGCCACTGGATTTGTTTCTCTAGTTGACCTGCCCTAACACACCTTGTTTTTCACCAATACTTTCAGCGATGCTTGGACTTTTTCCTTCGGTAGGCTTGGTTCTCCATCAAATGTTACTTCCTGAAATATTCATCAGTTCTTTTTGGTCCAGTGACTGTGCTTTCTTTCCCTCCGAGAGTGTGTTAATCTTCCTGGGTGTTGGAACGCCTCCAGTACAATCCAATTTATACCCATCCAAGACAGTCCTTGGTACTCTTGTCTCTAAGCTTTATGGTCCCTATCAATCCAGGCAAAGGCAAGGACCCAAGCCTTGTGTCGGACCTGAGGTGGGTTTCAGGAGGTACCAATCCACAAATAGACTTGCTTCCACCTCGATGGGAACACGGGGCTGAGTCTATTTGTGCAAATGCAAGGGAAGGGAGCTCCGTGGCATTTCCAATGTTCCAGTTGGCTTGCCAATCTCCTCCTACGTAACTCAGCCAGCTCTCTTTCCTAGAAGAGCCCGTGGAGATCTCAGTACCTCGAATAGCACCTTCGCACAACACTGTATAAGAAAGATGTCTGGCTGACATTCTACTTGGGAATTCTTTCTAGGTTTTAAAACACATTTGAATAAGCAAAGTGAGTCCCTCCCTACCCTAAACATATATATAGATAGCTAACTCTACCACCTTCCTTGAATCCTTTCCTGCTTCCTGCCCAGCTCAGGCTTGGGTTCACAGCACAGCCTGTCTAAGAAACTTCATGCTCCACCAGAGTTTGCCAGTCCCCCCTCAGTGTGAGCATGTCACCCCTTCCTGGAGGCACTGACTGCCTTTCACCGAAAGACTGCTGCGTTCGTTGTCAAAACCCTGTAGGGCACAAGTGCAATCAACCCACTCAGGTATTTTTAAACAAAAACTGATTGGCTCCTGAAGCTGGCAAGCTGGATGGAGGGATGTGTAGCTTTGGGCATGGAAATGATTTAGACTGCCGCTGTGTTTTTGTTGCCATTGAGTGGGCTCCGATGCTTGGTGACCCTTATGTATCACAAAATAAATGCTGCTCGGGCCTCTGTCATCACGGTCACTGGGGTCCCTGAGTCCATGATTGTGATCGCTGTGCACTGTGAGTGCTCTTGACCCAGGGGGCTCATCGTTCAACACTTTATCAGAAAACATCCAGTTGTGATACCTAAGATTTTCATGAGTTAATTTCTGGGAATCAAATGGCTAGGTCTTACTTCCTAGTCTGTCTGAATCTGGAAGCTCTGACCCTGTTGGTATGTGAAATATTATTGACAGTATCTTCAGCATCATAGCAATATGCAAGCCATCGCTGTGTGCCAAACTGACAGCTAGAAGTTGGCCAACAGAGGTGCCTTCTAGGTTGTGTCCCCCCCCAACCCCCATCCGCACTGGTTGGTTCCATTTGCAGGCAGGCCTATCCCTTAGGGTGACCACTAGCAGCTTCTGGAGCTAACTCTCATTGGCAGATTTGGGTCATGTATCCATTCTGAAGCCAGTCACTATGAGGGTAGGGGCAGTGTGGAATGTACCAATTGTCTAGACCTGGATCTAGGAAGGTGAGGTGAATCCCAGGGACTAAGAATGAGAATGTTCTGGAGGAAAATCAGGGAGTGGTTATCAAAAAGGAGGAGGGATAGAGGCTAGAACACCAGGGCAACGATGTCCCCACCTGCTGGTTCATTTATATGAAATTACTTCCGCTTCGCCACCCTAGTAAACTCCCATGAGTCCCCTTAGCTTCACTTCTAGTGTCATTTTCTCTTCTTGGTCCCTTGTGCCACCATAGAATAAGTTAGCCCTTTCCCCGTGTGACGACCCCATCACATTACAAAGTGTTGCCAGGTGTCTCTGAAAGGTGCTGATGAACTTGGCTGAAACATCAGTTCCAGAGCCAGCTCTACACTGCTATGGATTGAATTGATCTTCTTGTCGTAGAGAAGTCTCAAGACTTGGTTAAAATGGAGTACAATATTTATTGGGGGAATGGATTTCAAATACCATTAGAACCAAGCATGGAGAGTTTATAAAATGAAACTACAGTGCGTGTTTTTCTGTAAACTATATTGAATTTTCAGACATAAAGGTGTGACCAATCTTATGAACATTTTACAAGCAATAATCTCTTCACATTGATTTCTTAGTCTTTCCAGAAGGTCATCTGGAATACATTTCCCCCCATGTTAGTCTGGGTAGAGTAGAGAAACAAAATTCATAGACCCTCATATTTTATAAGAGGGCATTTTATATAAAGGGCAAGTGTACATTAAGAAAGCATCCCAACCCAGTGCTGTCCAAGCCCATAAGTCCGACGTTAGCCCATATGTCTGACACCAACCTACAAAATCCTCCTCAATCTCACAGAACACAAGCAATGATGCCGAATGCAGGAGGGGTGCTGAATCAGTGAGCATGTAAGCATCTCAGGTGCTGGCAGGGGTCTCCATGAGGCTTCTCCAGCACCCAGGGCTGCATCAGGGTAAGTCCATGAGGCTTCTCCTCAGGGAGGTTTTGCAGGAAGTGAGCCTTGCCAGCTGAGGCAGAGAACTAGCTAAGGCAGCCACATTGGTCTGACCATCAGAGAGCAAGAGACAAGGAAGGCAAGGCTTGCTGAGCCATTTATCTTTCCACCCTTCAATTAAACTGCCCTTCAATTACTCCCACATGTGTTCATTAGCCAGGTTGGCACAATAACTATCACACTCCATGAGGGTACCCCATGAGCATATTGCATTTTTTGTCACATTCTTCCTAGACAGACCACCCTTGAGTAATATTACTTTACTTTCTACCTTCTTCTCAGAGTGATTGTCCTTTCTGAGAGAAGCTACCATTCTGCCAACCCTCTTCCACACGCACTCTGAGTAAGTGCAGACTAACCCATTCACCCTTTCCTGTGATCTTAGCTCAAATACCATTTGCTTTCTAAGTCTGCTAACATTATACATAATGGATTTTTGGCCTGCACTTTGGACAGAAGTACTTCCTAATGCCAAGCACTTAGATTTTGGGAGAGTTTCCACAATTCCCCCTTTTGATCAAACATTTCCACAGAAACATAATTTAAAATAATTTTAACAGAACAGATTTATGGGTGTGACAGAAACTGATGGAACCCCCTGAGATGGTGAGCCTTAGATTAGACACCCTTCAAACCTAGAACTGAACTCACCTCCAAGGCTCAACTGTCAGTCAAATGATAGGCAAGCCTGAGAGATGAACACTGTTTCCATGGAGGTATGCACTCCTTAGAATAACCAACCACATGCAATCCAAAGAGATGCATTTTGCCCAGGAACAAGGCTTAGACAGCTGGAAGGGAAAGGAAGAAAGGATACATGGGACATGATAAAACACAGCGAGAAGACGGCTACTCCATTGTGGGGATTGCAATTAATGTCACATAACAAAATATATACAAATTCTAAATGGAAAAAAATTGCTCTGTAAACTTTCACTTAAATCACAATAAAAAGTTGAGGGGAAGATAAAAAAGACTTTCCACAGCAACTCATTGGTCATTGTCATGTGCCTTCTTCTGCAGGGACTGATCTTCTTTATGCTGTTAGGGGACTGGCCATTTTGGACGTAGGTTTTTAAGTTCCCAGATGCTGTCTACGAAAGGTACCACTTCGTTTCATCTGTGCCAGTCCATAACTTGGGGTTCTAATTCTGTGATAGGTTTAGCAAAGGTGTGTAGGAACAGGGCTGGATTTGTAGGAATGCTTGCTAGAGAGAGCTGCTAGCCAAGGTAAAAACATGGACTAATTTTAAAAGAATAGATTGTTTTTCAGTACATTCTTTTTGCATAATGCACAGCATCGCAATATGTGACTCATCCTATATTGGCCAATATGATCATCCAAAGAATTAATCCAGTTTGTAATATTGAGCATACTCAAGAGCCAATACTATTATGCAACCTACAACATGCTAAAAAAGTGTCCCAGAAGGGAAGCCAGGCACAGGGCACACTGATTACTCCAGTCACCTTTGGACAGCTGTTCTTAATGTCTTGTCAAGACGTGTGGATTGATGGATTAGATGGCCTCAGGTCAGTCCAGACGCACAGTGACCCTGTGCACAACAGAATGCTGTATAGCCCTCCTCCCCACCTGTGTGCTTTTCGAGCCTACTCTTGTAGCCACAGTGTCAATCGTCTCATCAAGGGTCTTCCTTTTTTGCACTGCCCCTCCACTTCACCAAGCATGATGGCCTTGTCCAGAAACTGGTCTCTCCTGATCACATGTCCAAGGTATGTGAAACTAAGTCTTGCCATCCTTGCTTCTAATGAGCATCCTGGCTGTACTTCTACCAAGACAGATCTGTTTGTTCTGTTGGCAGTCCATGGTACTTTTGGTATTCATTGCCAGTACCATAATCCAAATGCATCCATTCTTCTTTGGTCTTCGTATTCAATGTCCAACTTTCACATGCCTGTGAGGCAATTGAAAATACTATGGCTTGGGTCAGGTGTACTGTAGTCTTCAATGAAACGTCTTGCTTTCAACACTCCAAAAAGGTCTTGTGCAGCAGACTTTCCCAACGCAATGAAGCCTCTGCTCTCCTCATTGCTGCTTCTGTGGGCATTGGCTGTGGGTCCAAGCAAGATGAAATCCTTGACATCTTCAATCTTTTCTCCATTTATCATGATGTTCCCTATTGGTCCAGTTGTGAAGATTTTGGTCTTCTTTACATTGAGTTGTAATTCATATTGAAATCCTTGATCTCTGTCAGCTAATGATTCAAGTCTTCCTCACCTTCAGCAAGCAAGGTGTGATATCTGCATATCTCAGGTTGTTAATCAGCCTTCCTCTGATCCTTCTTCTTCATACAATCTTGCTTTTCTGATTATTTTCTCAGCACAGAGATGGAATAAGTATGGTGAGAAGATACAATCCTGACTTACACCTTTTGTTTATTTTAAACCATGCAATTAGCTAATTCAGGCTAGATTAAAAGGTGTGACCAGAAGCTCAGCCAGTCATCCATGGAAATGACAGTCTTGAGCAGAGAGCGCTTTGAAGGTGAGATTGGGTTATGATTGCATTGGGGAGAAGACTAAAGTTTAAAACAGAGATTGCTAAAAGGGGGGTGACTTTTATGTTCAGATTGGGGATGGAAATGACAGATCCAATATTCAGTTAAGTTGTTAGAAATTAGCTATTGATTGGGCTAGCTTAGCAATTTTCATTAAAAGCAAGTATTAAGGAAAGAAGTATAAAATAATCTTCCACTATGAAGAAACTATTAGGGAAGACATCCACAATAACAAAGCACAACTAAGAACATACAAATAGTTATAATTATAAAGTCCAAAATTTTCAGCAGGCTGCTGGGAGTCTGTCCATGAACTTAGGATCAGCGAGCTCCAGCAGATGTCATCTCCGTCTGCCCTTTAGCGCAGGTAAAGATATCTCTTTGTTTCGGCTGTCAAACAAAAGTGTCAGGGTGTACAAATGTATCTGAAAGGGAGAGTTGACAGAATAATTTGGCATTCTGAGTCTGCAATGCATGAACATGATTTTTAAGAGGTGTGTAAGTATCAGTAAAGCTTAAAATATGTCCATATTTTGGCATAACAGAATGAAACAATGCATTATGAAATATTTTAAATGTACAAGGGCAAGTAAACAGACATGGCTAGTGGGGCTCCAGTCCATGCCTTCAGAAGCTTGTTCCAAACAGCGTATGTCTCAGCACATCCCTGTGATTCCAGGGCGGGTGTAGAACAGTTCTCTCAATAACACACCTAAGTCTTGTTAGGGTACCTTCAAAAAATAAAGTTTGATCAAAATAGTGGCTTCACATTATTGAACGTTTTGCCTCGTCTCCAATACTCATTGTTTGTGCAAATTGTGCCCAGTCATTTAAGTATTTAATCTGTGAAAGTCAACAATCCATGTATTTTAGTCTAAAAAGCTGTCCTGTTCATGTTTCCTCCCCTTTCAGAACGTTATTTTATCTTCTTTATTTAATTTTTCATGTCTTTTTGCATCTTAAAAGGTTTTTTTTATTAAATACTTTTATTGGGGATTCAAACATCTTTTATCACAATCCATACATTCATCCACTGTGTCAAGCACATTTGCACGTATGCTGCCATCATCATTTTCAAAGCATTCTCTTTCTACTTGAGCCCTTGATATCAGCTCCTCATTTTCCCTCCTCTTTCCCCCACCTGCCCTCCCTCCTGAACCCTTGATAAGTTATGCATTATTATTTTCATATCTTACATCGTCCTCTGTCGCCCTTCACCCACTTTTCCATGGTTCGTCCCCAGGAAGGGGTTATTTGTTGATCCTTGTGACTGATTCCCCCACTGTCTCCTCCCACCCTCCCCTAATCCACCTGGCACCTCTACTCTCCTGGTTGGCCCTGAGGGGGTTATCTATCCTGGATTCTCTGTGTTTCAGGCTCTTATCTGTAGCAGTGTGCATGCTCTGGTCTAAACCAATTTTTAAGGTAGAATTGAGTTCATGATAGTCTGGGGAAGGAAGTACCAATGAACTAGAGGAAAGTTGTGTTTCATCAGTGCTGTACTGTGCACTGACTGCCTCCACTCTTCTCTGTGACCCCTCTGTGAAGGGGTGTCCAATTGTCTACAGATGGGCTATGGGTCTCCACTCCACATCCCTTCCCCTCCCAATTCATATGGGTATGATTTTGTTCTGGGTCTTGGATGCCTGACACCTGATCCCATTGACACCTCATGATCACACAGGCTGGTGTGCTTCTTCCATGTGGGCTTTGTTGCTTCTCAGCTAGATGGCCACTGGTTTACCTTCAAGCCTTTAAGAACCCAGACACTACAGGCACCATCAGCTTTCTTCACCACCTTTGCTTATGTACCCATTTTGTCTTCAGCAATCATGTCTGGAAGGTGAGCATCCTAGAATGCTTAGAATTATTAGAACAAAGTTTTCTTGTGTTGAGGGAGTACTTGAGTTGAGGCCCAAATGAACATTATTTTAAATTCTATACCACTGGCTAAACTAATGATACTATCAATCAAATTATCATATGTCCCATACAGATGATTTATAATGTTCCCCAATAAAATGATAATGATGTCTCTAAAGTGAACCATGGACATACGTCAACAGTAGATATAGGAATGAATTTTGAGCTTATATTTAATCTAATAATGGTTAATTCTTACGACATGATCCTACTTGATACTTGCCCTCATGAAGAGATGACTGAAGGTTTGGTGGCCATAGCAAAGTGTGGTGAAGAAATCGGGTGGTGTCGGTGGTAGCTATGTAATTATTTGTCAATTTGAGAGATTATGAATGAAGGGGTGGAGGCTAGTCTTGTCAATCCGGTCATAGCCAATGAGGCTTCTAAGTGCACATGGCTTTCCCCTAAGAATTCTGGGAAATCTGATTTCCTCCTTTGAGGCGGGACACAATTCTCTCTCTCTGCTGACTCCCTGCGAGACATTGCAGCTGAAAAAACACATGGAACTACCCTAGTGCCCAGAGCTGGAGAAACCATATGGACCTACCCTGATGTAACCAGACCTCTGAAGCCGGAGAAGCCACGTAGAGACCCCTGCCAGTGCTGAGATGCTTACAGTGCCACTGGATGCAAAGACTTTCTACCTATTAGCCAGTGATTATCCTGCATTTGGCGTCATTGCATGTGTTTCGTGAGTCTGAAGAGGACTTTATAAATTAGTATCGGACATATGGGCTAATATCGGACTTATGGGCTTGGACTGGACTGGGTTGAGATGCTTTCTTAATGGATAATTACCCTTTATATAAAACTCTCTCTTATACACGTATGAGTTTCTATGAATTTGTTTCTATAGTCCACCTAGACTAACATAGTGCCCAATATCAGAAAGAATAGCATCTGGGATCTTAAAGGTTTATCTTAAAATAATCAGCCATTTACATGAAATGTCAGCTAAGTCTACATGGAAGAATACCAGCCTGTGTGATCCAGGGATTGTAAATGATAAAATCCAAAACCAGAGGGGGGAATGGTATTAGAGTTTACATTCTGAGCATGCATCCAGTTTGCAGAAGGCTATGGATGACAGTAAAAGCCCCACATCCTTTTGCAGGGTCCCCGCATGTAGGAAGTCCCTCAAGAATTCCCGACTATTGATCAGGGATGTGTAGAGCCTTGCTGTCATGGAGCGCTTTGGAAAGGGGATTGATGTAGATGTAGTTAGGTTAAAATGTAGCACCTTATTTTTTTTCCCTTTCACTCATTTTAATTTTGTTCTAATTTTTAATGTTTTCTTTTTGATTGAAGGTTTTTTTTTTTTTTGCTTTATTTTGTTATCATTGTTTTGGTATGTTTTTCTATACATAGAATCCAGGGTAGGTAAACCTATAGAAACAACAACTGGGTTAATAATTTGCTAAGGTTATGGTAGGGAACTTTTGGGGGAGATTGTGGTGGTAATCACACAACTCCTTTTAATATGATTAAATCACTGGATTGTATGATATGTGAATTATTCGTCAATACAACTTAAAAAACAAAACAAAAAGATCGCTTCCATGGGGATATGTTGGGCTAGTACATTCCATGCAGAGAGGTCAGCTGAAAGGTTATGAAGACGGTTTCTTTGGGATTACCAAGGGGTAATCTTCATGGCTTTTCCTGAAGGACACGGAATGACCATGGGGCCTTCTTATGATGGCATTTTCAGAAAATTAGAAGTTGCACTGGTGAAAAACAAAAACAGGAATGCTGTGCAGAGAAAATTTCCCAGGACAATGCACCTGTGCTCCTTGACAGTAGCAAGGATTGTCCACTGAGTGTTTTATTGGGAAACCTCACTCTATCTACCCTGCAGCTACAATCTTGCCCCTTCAGACTTCTCTTTGTCCCCCACACTTAAGGAACATTAAAAAGGAGCATGGTTTGAGTCTCCCAAGTATTCCAAAACCACCATTTCAAGGTGGTGTCAATGAAAGAGTGTAGGGTTCTTTGGGGAAGGGTGTGGTTGTCATTAGTGCCATTTACTGGTTCGGACTCTAAAGACATTACGCACAACAGAGTGAAATGTGACCGTGCCCCGGGTCATCCTCAGAGTTGTTTCTGTTTGAGCCCTTGCTGCCACCTCTGAGGCTCTCCATCTTCCTGAGATCTTCCCCTCTCTTTCTCTGACGCGCGTCCAAGCACGTTGCCTTTCCCAGGGGCTCCTGTCTCCCCCTCACAGGTCCAAAAGACCTGAGGGGACAGCTTGCATCCACCTCTGAAGGAGCATTCTGGCTGTCCCTCTTTTGAGACGGATTTGATTGTTCTTCTGTCAGGCCATGAGATATTCAGTATTGTCACCAACAGGGTGTGAGAGATGGAGACACTGCCTTCAGAAATGTACAGACCTAGATGAAAGATATGTCAAGAAACAGCAGCTTCATATTTCGATATTTTTGTTGTTGTCAAAGGTGTATGATTTGTAGCAGTAGTTTTTCTTACGCTGTCATTATCTCCTGCTCCCATGGCTACTGTTTTGTCTTTTATAATCCCATTACTCAAAATCGTGCTATGCTAATGCCACAAACAATCTGAAGCAGCCCTAGCAAAGTGAACAGTATTAGTTTTTAATTTCATATCTTAGACATCGCCTTCAGTTTCTGAGGCATAATCTGTCCTAATTTTCATACATTTAAAAATCTTCTAATTCTAAATCGTCTTTAGACTTGTAGGCTAGTCTATTGCCTTCTGACTGTGATCTTACTATTTTAATGACTCTTCTTTTTTACTTATTTTAATTCTCACGTATAGCTCATCTTTTTTTTCACTGTCTGGTCCTATGTCATCGTCATGACTGTTCTTGTGTTTGAGCCCATGGTTGAAGCTGCCATGTCAATCCATCTCATTAAGGCCTTCCTCTTTTTCACCACCCTTCTGCTTCACCAAGCACAATGTCCTTGTCCACGGACTGGTCGCTCATTACAACATGTCTTAAGTATGTGTGCTAGTCTGGGTTGACTAGAGAAACAAATCTAGAGACACTTATATGTGTGTAAGAGAGAACTTTATATCAAAGAGCAATTGTACATTAAGAAGGCACCCCAGCCCAGTCCAAATCAAGTGCATAAGTCTGATATTACCCCATATGTCAATACTAGTCCATAAATTCCTCTTTAGACTCACGCAGCCATACAATGATACTGAAGATCATAGGCCAGTAGGTGGAAAGTCTTGTGGATCCAGTGGTGGTGGATACATCTCAGTGCTGGGGTGGGTCTCCATGTGGCTTCTCCAGTTCCAGTGCTTTGGCTGCATCAGTGTAGCTCCATGTGGCTTATCAGCAGGAAGACGAAGCAGAGGAGTGTATCTGGCCCCCAGTGAGCTATTTATCTCTTTTGCATCTCCAAATGAGATCATCAAGCTGCAACCTGATTGACAGGCTAGACTCCACCCCTTTGCAAGTTGACAGGATATTATGTAACTGTCGTAGTATGTGAGACAGAGTCTCTCAATCTTCACTGCTAAAGAGCTTTCTGGTTGTACTTTTTCCAAGACAGAGTTGTTTGTTCTTTTGGCCATCCATGGTACTTTTAATATTCATTACCAGCACCATAATTCAGATCCATCGATTCTTCTTCAGTCTTCCTTATTTAATGTCCAACCTTCACACGCATAAGAGGTGATTGAAAATATCATGTCTTGTCTCAGGAGCACCTTAGTCCTCAAAGGGACCTACTTGATAATTAACAATCCTAAAAGATCTTTGTGCAGCTAACTTACCCAATGCAATGGGTCCTTTGCTTTCCTGACTGCTGCTTCCATGAGCATTGACTATTGATTCAAGTAAGATGAAATCATTGATAACTTCAACCTTTTCTCGATTTATCATGATGTTACCTTTTGGTTCAATTGTGAGGATTTGGGTCTTCTTTTATATTGAGCTGTATTCTATAGTGAAAGTTGCAGTCTGCTATGGTCATCAACAATTGCTTCAAGTCTTCTTCACTTTCAGCAAGCAAGGTATGCTATCTGCATATCACAAGTTTTTAGTAAGACTTTCTCCAATCCAATCCTGATGCTTCATTTTTCTAGATATAGTCTGGTTATCTGATCATTTCCTAAACATACAAATTGAATAAGTATGGTGAGCAGATACAGCTGTAATGCACACTTTTATTGATTTTAAACCATGAAACATTTCTTGGTTCTGTTCGAATGACTGCCTCTTGGTCTATGTACAGGCTCTGCATAAGCACAATGAAGAGTTCCGGAATTCCCATTCTTCTCAATATTATCCATAGTTTGTTATGGCCCACACAATGAATGCCTTGGTATACTCAATAAAATACAGGTAAATATCTTTCTGATATTCACTGCTTTCAGCCAAGGTCTATCTAACACCAACAATGATATCCCTTGTTCCAGGTCCTCTTCTGAATCTGCCTTAAATTTCTAGAAACTCACTGCAAGTGTGCTGCTGTAATTGTTGTTGAATGATCCAAATTGTACTTGCATGTCCTAGTCATGATATTGTTCTATAGTTTGTGCATTCTGTTGGGTCACCTTTCTTTGGAATGGGTACCAATAAGGATCTTTTCCAGTTGGTGGGCCAGGTAACTCTTCCAAATTTCTTGGCACAAGACCAGGGAGTGCTAGCTTGTTGAAACATTTCAGTTGTCATTCCATCCATTTCTGGAACCTTGTTTTTGCTAATGCCTTCAGCGCCTTTTGGACTTTTCCCTTCAGTACCATTGGTTCTGGATCATATGAAACCACTTGAAAGAGGTGAATGTCTACTAGTTCTTTGTGGTACTGTGACTCTGTGTATTCTTTTTATCTTCTTTTGATGCTTCCTGCATTGTTCAATATTTTGCCCATAGAACCTTATAGTGTTGCAACTTAAGGCATAACTTTTTTCTTAAGTTCTCTGAGCGTGTCCTGCCTGCTCGGTTTTCTAACTCTACGTGTTTGCAATATGAAACTTTGCTTTGCCTTCTCCAGCTGCTCTTTGAATTTCCTGTTCGACTCTTTCACTTCATCTTTTCTTCCAGTTGCTTTAGCCACTCTACCATTGAGAGTATTTGGATTGCTTCTGGCTTTTGGATGAAATACTACATTTTTATTCCCGCACATTTGTTACTTCAGTAAACAAACATATAAAGTAAAGAGAAAAAGTGCCAAGTAATCAGAGGGTGACTGATTATTGCCAATTTTTTGACTTTGTGTTATGTCCCAAATTCCCATGAGATATTATGAGGGAATTATGCAATTCCTGAACGTGTTCAAAGAGCTAAAAATATTGTCAGAACAATTACTGTAATTTCAGCAGAAGTGGCCCTGGGTTTTTCAATGATGAACAATATATTCTGAAAATAGAAGTTGCCTAACTGTTTCTAAGACTATTGTCTAACTGGCCTACCTCTAAACAAATGGGATCCTACTCCTACAGTGAAAAGATGGTTAAGGAAAAATCACAAGGTTGACTATGCTCAGATAAAAGTGAAGAATATTGCAAGTGGGGATACCAATCAAGAAGCAATATGGAAATATCTTAAATAACAGTTTTATTGTCTATGTATCTGATTATAACATCTGCAAATAGAGTTTTTTACTTCTTCTTTGCCAATTTGTATACCTTTAATTTCCTTTTCTTCCCTGATAGCTCTGGCTCAGCTCCACAAACATTTTGAGACCTCCTTATACATTATAAAACATAATTGCTGTTTTAGTAAATTTTTAAAAAACAGTTTACATTTATATTTAAAATTTTGCCACTTAAAAAGTCTTTCCTCAGTTTATCCTTAGGTTTGTCCAGGATTTCTTTTATGTTGATAGACCATCCAATTTTCTTGTAACTGTCTTTAAACAGTATTTTTATTTTCTTAGACTCTTAATACCCAAATGCTCTATCCTCTTTAAAATTCACAAGGAGAATGAGTTCTCTGTGGAGATGGTGAGGGAGCCAAGGTGTGCACGGTGAAGTTATTTTCTTGAAAGCCACCCCCTTGCGGTGGGGCTATAACAACAGCACGAGGTAACTATTCCCAGGAAGAGTTGGTCTTGGAAACCCACAGGGGCAGCTCTACACTGATCTATAGGGTTGCTATGAATCAGTATTGACTTGATGGTGGTGAGAATATAATACCACCTAGAGGTAAAAAATTGCCATATTTTCACAAACTTACCTTCTACATACTCTATAGGATTCTTTAGAGAATTCGTTGTCTGTTTTAAAGGCCTTGCTATACTAATGAAACCATTCTCTTTTTGCAGTGCACTTTTCAAGTAGACCGATTTGTAGCAAAGCTTTGTAGAGTAATTATTAAAATGCCAAGCACATTTATCAAGGATGTTAAGAATGAGGTTGATACCCTAGCTTCATTCCTTTTGAACCTAGTTAATTCTGTTAGCTAGAAACATAGTCTTTCTAATTATTAATCACTCTATAGGGTCAACTGACTTACTACACATCGTTAGGAAGTTCAATAAAAAATTTGAATATAAATCATAACTGCACAAAAGATGAAACCTAAAGGTGACTTCTGTTTTCCCAAGCTATACTTCATGAGATCATGCCAAACTCTTAAGATAAAACCAGTATGAGGACCATGTATGTAGTAGGCTGGACTCTTGAGAGAAACTCCAAGTTTCCCTTCAACATGGAATTCTCTTCTTGGGATATAGCATAATAACCAGAAAGAAGAGCTTTTTATTTTTCATAACCTACAAATTGAACTTTAAGGGGCTCTAAGATCTCTCAACTGTGACCAAATATCTCAACTAAAGAGAATGTGCTTAAAAATCCAGGAGTGTAAACAAAATAAAACAGATCCCTAATAAAGCTTCAATGCAAAGGAAGCAGCAGATTCTCACAGAGGTGGAGGCCAAAATGGCCTGGCTGGTACCAAAAGCCCAAACCTGCAATTTTTGGGGTGGTCATTGTAAACCATGCACCTTTACATTCTACTTCTAAAACCAGGAGTATCACAGTCTTAGGACTCTATTAAAATGAAATAAAAGCTTATTGGGGAATAAATGCAGTTCAAGCTGAAGAGATACCGTTTACAAGGGGAAAGTAAGTGCTTCTTCTATCTGGAAGCGACCTTGATTTTTTTTATACATATAGGCATGACAAATCCTTTAAAAATTGAAAAATAGCTCTTTCTTTACATCAGTTTGTTATCACTTTTCAGAAGACCATCTGTGCAAGCCATTTTATCTAAGAACATTATATTTTCTTCACAAGCAGCCCAGAACATCCTGAGCACATATATTACGTTTCTGTCTCCTTCCACTGCTTACTCAGAGTGAGTTGCCTTTCTGAGAAAAGCTGCAGTCTTCCCTCCCCTTTCCCCACCCTCCCTGA
>NW_022111372.1:51703973-51720118 GCF_000313985.2 Echinops telfairi
GATTAACTCATTAGTATGATCTCTTCCCTCCCCTTCCCCCACCCTCCCTGACTTAGTGCAGATTAACTCATTAGTATGATCTCTTCCCTCCCCTTTCCCCACCCTCCCTAACTTAGTGCAGATTAACTCATTAGTATGATCTTGGCTCAAACACTTCGGATTTTTCAGGTCTCTAGCTTACTACGAAATAGAGTTTTCACCTGCACCTTAGGTAGAAGTTTCTCCTATGTTGAACACGTAGATGTTGGAGGTTCTTCATGGCCCCAATATGTGTTGGAATGCTCACCCCTCCACCTGTAGATTGAATCTGATATAAACTAATGCAATCACCCAGAATGCAATTTAATGTGATACAACCAATCCGGAGATGTTCTGAGTCTAATCGCTTCTGAGTCGAGAGCAGCATAGACAGACATGCACGCACACCGAGAGCAAGAAGGATGCTGTGTACAGATCATCTATAGGATGACGAATGACAGGAAACTAAGCAACCTCCAGGCCTTCAACACGGAAGGAGTCACCGTGGCCGAGACCCCGATTTGGACTTTTCGCCGCCAGAACTATGAGACAATGGTTTTCTTTTCTTGACAGCCACTCCACGACATTGCCAAGTTATCACAAAGGGCTCCACAGAAACATGGCCAGGCCGTGCAGGCACTCGGGAAGGTGCTTGCTGCAATTACCTGTGCTGTTGTCATAGCCCCACCACAAGGGGTGGCTTTCAAGAAAACAACTTCACCGTGCACACCTTGGCTCCCTCACCATCTCCACAGAGAACTCGTTCTACTTGTGAATGTAACGGCTTTGCTGAAGACCTGGGGCTAACAGAGGACTCACATGGATCACAGCTGAACCTTCACCATTGGGCAGACTCCCACTCATCCCCTCACCCTCATCTCCATGGGCAGTAAAGTTCAGATCCCCCTCCCTCCCTTGACGCCCCCTGTTCTCTTCCAAGATGTACGTTTCTCTTCCCTGATCTTCTCCCATACCATACCACCAATTCCTTATTTTTTTAACTAATGGTTTTATTTTTCTTATTGATTTCTTTTTTTTGAAAGAGAAATATTCGTTTATTAGGGTTTTTTCATTTTTTAATCATTTTATTAGGGGCTCATACAACTCTTATCCTAATCCATACAGACATCAATTGTGTAAAGCACATTTGTACATTCATTCTCAAAACATTTGCTCTCCACCTAAGCCCCTGGCATCAGGTCCTCATTTTTCCCCCTCCCTCCCCACTCCCTCCTCTCTCATGAACTCTTGATATTTTATAAATTATTATTTTGTCATATCTTGCCCTGTCCGATGTCTTCCTTCACCCACTTTTCTGTTATCTGTCCCACAGGGAGAGGTCACATGTAGATCCTTGTAATTGGTTCCCCTTTTTAACCCACCCTCCCTCTATCCTCCCAGTATCGCCACTCACACCACTGGTCCTGAAGGGATCATCCACCCTGGATTCCCTGTCTCCAATTCCTATCTGTACCAGTGTACATCCTCTGGTCTAGCCAGACTTGTAAGGTAGAATTGAGATCATGATAGTGGGGTGGGGGGTGGAAGCATTTAGGAACTAGAGGAAAGTTGTATGTTTCATCGTTGCTACATCACACCCTGACTGGCTCGTCTCCTCCCTGAGACCCTTCTGTAAGTGATGTTGTTTCACAAGGAAGCAACAGTGGTTCAGTGGTAGAATTCTCACCTTCCATGCAGAAGGCTTGGGTTTCATTCTTGGCCAATCAATGCACCTCCTATGCAGCCACCACCCATCTGTTAGTGGGATCTTACAGGTTGCTCTGATGATGAACAGGCTACGGAAACCTAGGAAGAAAGGTCTGATAATCTACTTCCAAATATCAGCCAATGAAAAGCCTGGATCACAGAAGTCTAATATGGAATCAATCATGGGGATGATGCAGGGCTGGGCAATAATTCATTTGGTTGTGCATGGGGTTGCCATGCTTTGGGGTTAACTGAATGAAGCTAGTAACACATTTTTCATCTTGTTGAATTTCTAGTAATCTGTGGATCCTCCCTTTCTCCTTTATTTCTTTAAAAAATTAATTTTTATTGGGGGCCCTAGAGCTCTTATAACAATCCATACATCAATTGTATCAAGTATACTTGTACATATGTTGCCATCATCATTTTCAAAACATTTTCTTTCTACTTGAGCCTTTGGTATCAGCTCCTCTTTTTTCCCTCCCTCTCCCACCCCGATGGACCCTTGATAAATTATATATTATTATTATTTTCATATCTTACACAGTCCACTGTGTCCCTTCACCCAAGTTTCTGTTATTCGTCCCCCTCTGGGGGTTGTGTGTGTTATATGTTGATCATTGCAATCAATTCTCCATTTTCCTCCCTTCTCCCCCAACCATCCCTCTCCCCTTATGGTATTGCTACTCCCATTACTGTTTCTGAGGGGTTTATCTGTCCTGGATTCTCTGTGTCGAGAGCTCTTAACTGTACGAATGTACATCCTCAGGTCTAGCCAGATTTGTAAGGTAGAACTGGGGTCATGGCAGTTGGGGGTGGGCGGGGAGGAAGCATTAAAGAACTAGAGGAATGTTGTGTGTTTTGTTGGTGCTATACTGCACCCTGGCTGGCTCGTCTCTTCCTTGTGACTCTTCTGTGAGCGGGTGTCCAATTGCCTACAGGTGGGCTTTACATCTCCACTCCTATCCCCCTGGTTTGCCTCTATATAATTGTTTGATTTGGATCTTCCAATACCTGATGCCTGATCCCTTCAACATCTCATGATCACACAGGCTGGTGTGCTTCTTCCATGTGGGCTTTGTTACTTCCCTGCTAGATGACCGCTTGTTTACCTTCAAGTCTTTAAGACCCTGGGCACTATATCTTTCAATAGCTGGGTACTATCAGCTTTCTTCACCACATTTTCTTATGCATTCATTTTGCTCTTAAACAATCATGTTGGTAAGGTGAGTATCACAGAATTCTAGAACAAAGTTATTAGAACAAAGTGTTCTTGCATTGAGGGAGTACTTGAGTAAAGGCCCAATGTCAGTCTGCTGCCTTAATACTTAACATAGTAAGTATATGCACATCGATCTATTTCCCTATCCTTATATATAAATATAATTACATATATACATGTTTATATTTATACCTCATAAATGTCTTTTGCCTCCTAGTTCTTTCCTCTATTTCCTTTTACTTTCCTCCTGTCCCACTATCATGTTCGACCTCATTTGACTCTCAGTAATTCTTCTTGGCGACTTTGCAGTTGATCAAACCCCACCAGGGATTCTACATTCTCCTCCCCAACGATTTTAGATCCCTTGTTGTTCCCATGTCCCTGATTTTGTTGGCTCCCCACTCCTTTTCCCTCTGCCCCCTCCTCTCCCATATCCCCCTGGAACCATCGGTCCCATTGGTTTTTCCTCAGGATTGTTTATCCTGCCTGTCTTATACAGATAGGCAGTAAAAAAAAAAAAGTCTATAACTAGTTCCAGGTGTGTCTGTTGACCCTTAAGAGTGTTTTCTGATTGGGTCTGATGGGGTGCCACAGCCTGCCCCCGTGTCTGAAGTCTATTTTGGGGATGCTCAGGGACTGTGCTCTCCTCGCTGCTCTGTTCTGCTCGCTTCTTGTTTCACCCCAGCGTCCTCCCGCTCTTCTTACCTGGTCTAAGCTCCTGGAGGTCAGGGCGTGTCCGGGTTCTTTCATGCTCCCACTGCCCGAGACCAGGCATGACACAGAGGAAGGGCTCCTTAGAGACTGGGTTAAAAAGCTTGATTCAACAAAATGTTGCATGAAAAAAGATTTCAGCATGAATTTCTCTGGCTCTGCAGGGAGCACGGAGAATGTGGGTGAGTGATGATTTCAGCAGAAATGCCTCAGGACGTTCAGGCTCTCAATTATTGACAGGACCAAGGAGACGTGTTCCTGAGCCCTGCAGTACGTTCTGAGGGTGACAGGGCAGATGCGAGTGACTTTGTTCCATGGAGTCTCTGCAACCCTGCTTTGTAGACACCAGGGAGGGGACTCACAGCTCCTTTGGGCAGCAATAAAGAGCTGCTTGGGAACCCAGTTCAGTGTCTGCCCAGTTACTGTGTCTCCAGGTGTGGCAAGAGCGTACATCAGAGAGCAGGACGGCGTCTGAACTCAGAGGCCGGGGTTAAGTCCACATTGCTGGGCTGCTGCACTGTTTCCCAGTGAGGGAAGTAGTGACTCCCATGGGTGTACAGCTCTGCACCCCGTGTTCAGCATGGAGGTTCACTGAATGGCAGTCAACCCCACACCCTGTCCTCGCTAGCATGAGTCCAGCTTGAATGTGTGTGGCAATGAGATCTCTGAATCTCCCACCAGGGGCACAAGATCTGGAAAAGAAAAAAAATCACGAACGTGTAGAAAGAATTTGCTTTTCATTTGTACAGTAGGCAGAGATTGTATAATTATCGGCAATGGATTTCTTTATGTATGGACGAATCTAAGGGGTTTCAAGCAAGATTGGAGTGCCTTTTTAATAGTACAGGGTACATTTGGTCCAATCACGAACGTGTAGAAAGAATTTGCTTTTCATTTGTACAGTAGGCAGAGATTGTATAATTATCGGCAATGGATTTCTTTATGTACGGACGAATCTAAGGGGTTTCAAGCAAGATTGGAGTGCCTTTTTAATAGTACAGGGTACATTTGGTCCAAGGACAAAGGATCCCCTGGGCCCTGGGGAAAGAGGTGACAAAGGAGACGTAGCGGGTCCTGGACCTCTGGTTGTGTACAGTTTCTGCAGTCAAAGAGCCCTGGACTTTCCTTTTGTGTGTGAAGAACCCAGCAGCTATTAGAGATGGAGCAGACCCAGGACTTGCTCCTGGCTGATGCTGGCTCTAATGTGCACCTTGGAGCTCCACTCGCTGTTCCTTCTACAGCATGCATATAACTGACCACAGTGCCTGGGGCATAGCACAACGTGAGGGTCCTAATAAACGCTTGCTGAATGACTTGTGTGATGAGAAAGTAGCCTGGACTTGGCCTGGGCTCGCCACTTTGTGAATGCATGGTTTAGTGCCTCATGCCCCAGGAACATCACTGTCTTCATTCTTGAAACCGGGCTGAGCTTTGAGCACCTGTGGGAGCACCTGCCCAGCTACTGTCGGAGAGATTTCAGAAGGCTCCATTTTATTTCTTATCCTTCCCTAAATAAATCATTTTCTCCTTAAGTACTGCCTTCTAGATAAATAAAACTCTCGTAGTTAATTTGATTGTTTTCCTGTTTGTTTAATTACTACCATTAAAATGTTAATGCGGTCTTCTTTTTTTTTTTTTTTTCTTCTTTCATGGCAAATGTGATTTTTCAGCTCTACTTGGGATTCCCGTAGGTATCAAGTTTATGCTGTGGCAACTATCAGGACTCTGGTTAGAAACAGCCTTCTGCAATAAAGGGAGCATTTACTGGCCGTTGGGTCTAAGTCTTCTAGGGGTGGCTTTAGTGCAGGTGAGGTACCAAGACTGAGACTCTTTCTTGGCTCTGCCCTCCTCTGCGTGACCCTCACTCTTGGACAGAGCAGTCTTTGCTGCTAGCCTCTCCTCCCGATTCCTTGGGAAGACGCTCTCCTTTCTATCAGAGTCCACAAGTCTTGGGACAAGGATGAGTAACCCGTGGTGGAGGGACGGTGATGTGTTGACTCTGCTCTGTCAGGTGACCATGGGACATCAGTGCTGCCCAATCTTCCCCAGGCTGGGGAGGGGCAGGAGTGATTCCCAGCAGAACATTGGATGGGGTGCTGCTGCTTGACTCAGGGAAAATATTAACAAAGATTCTTTCTTACTTTAGTCTTTATTTTCTTGGGGGCTCTTACAGCTCTTCTCATGATCCATCAGCTATCCATTGTGTCAAACACATCTGTACACATGTTGTCATCATCTTTGTTTGTCAACATTTTCTTTCTACTTGAGTCCCTGGTATCAGCTCCTCGTTTTTCTCCCTCCCTCCCCCATGCTCCCTCCCCCATGTCCCCTTAATAATTTATACATTTTTCTTTTTTTCCCCTTCATGTCTTACACGGAACAGCAGGTGAAAGGAGACAGTATAAACAAAAATTTTTATTCCTTGTAGTTTACAATAAAGAGACAACCTCTGTCCAGTACTAACTCAACCACTCGAGACTTTGGGTATCGGCTGCTGTGCACTTGCCTCTGAGACCTGAGATCTGAGCCGGCTTGGAACTGACTCTGAACTTTACTTCTTCATCTGCCTAACACCCACACAGTGACCCACGTGTGTCCTAGCAGAACGGGGCTCCAAAGGGTTTCCATGGACTGGTTTGGGGAAGCAGCTCACCGGGGCGCCTCTGGACTCAAGCTTCCCAATGTTCAGTTAGCAGTGAGGGTGCTCACGGTCCGGTAAGCGTACCTGCCAACTGCAAGGGGGGTGGTTCAAGCCCACCTGATGGTCCTGGGGAGAAAGTGGAAGCTATCTGCTTCCATAAAGAGGGGAACAATGTTGGAAACTGTCTGTAGGGTTGCTGGAATCGGTGTGGTTGAGCTGTGGGGCTGGCGAGGAACATTGAAGAGTATGCCTGTGGGGCCAGGAAGGATTTTGAAAGTACCACGGGCTGCCAAAGGACAGCAGATCTGTCTGGGAGAAGTATGGCCAAAGTGTTCTGCAGAGGCCGGACGGCCAGACTTGGTGGTACATATTCTGGAAATATTTTCAGGGAGACCAGTCCCTGGAGAAGGGCATCAGGCTTGGTAACGTAGAGGGGCAGCGAAAAAGAGGAAGGCCTTCAGCCAGATGGGCCCACACAGATGGGCCCACGACAAGGGACTCAGGCATGGGACCCGGGTGAGGATGGTGCGGGACCAGGCAGTCTCCTTCTGTTGTGCACAGGGTCGCTGTGGGTCAGCACCGACTTGATGGCCCCTCCCAACAATATGGGTTGGAATCAGTTCGATGGCAGTGGGTTTTCCTTCCTTCCTTCCTTCCTTCCGTGTCAATCTGCAGCACCCAGGGACAGACAGCTCCATCACAGTGAGTTGTCATTGTACATTTCTTTGCTTCCTCTGTGAGGCTGTTCACTGCCGTGAGGCCGTGAGGAGATTGGCTTCCTGTCTGTATCCCTGATTCCCAGCAGGAGACCTGCAAGCCATCACTGTGGAATGAGTGAATGAATGAATGAATGAATGACAACAGATATGCCACTAGGCAGGCCGAGGGAATCTGAGAGAAACCTCCCCGTAGATGAAGGTCGGCTCTCCCTCTTAGTCTCCTCCTTTGGGCTCCTGCCTCCCCTTACAGTTGGGCGTGGCCGGCGCTGCTTCGGAGCTCAGGGCTCGGGCCCTTGGGATGTGGAACCACTCCGGAGGGCTCCAGCATGTGAAGGAGGCACCGAGTCTGCACGTGTGGAGCCCTGCCCGTTGACTGGCTGTCCCCGGCTTAAGACGCATTTGGAGGAGGACGGGCCGCCCTGTGACCATCTTTGCCTGCTCTGCTTTGCTTTTGGTCCGTTGTATCGCGACGGGCATGTGCAGCATGCAGTTGTACCCGGGCTGCCACCCTCGAAAGCTCACCACCTGAGGATGTTCCCTTTGAATTCTCTGTTCAAAGCATCGCTGGATCTAAAAGATACGGACAATAAAAGGCATACTAATGACACATCAAAAAGAAAAAGATAAAGTTTGGTTTTGTTTTTTAATGAGGCAGTCAACCCACATCAGAGGTGACTTACGATAAAGTCGGTGGAGTAGAACCCTATTGTAAGTTGGGGAACACCTGTATTTGCTTCAGCCGCTTGAATGACTAATCTGGAAGTTGGCATCGTGAAGTGAGGGTGTTGCCATAACAACCAATCTAAAATCTGTGGCATAAGGTCCCAGGGGTTGGGCAGTGGGTGGAGGGGACACAAAGATCAAAGACAGGGAAGTTGGGGACACATGTTAGGCACTTTGGAAGCCTTTACCAGCCGTGGAAGGAAGGCAGTGGGCCTGGAGCTGGTGGCTGGGGGAGCAGCACCGAGCCTGCAAGCCAGTGTGCACTCGTTCACCCGTGGTGCCAGCAGCAAGGCATTGCCAGGAAGACGCACACCCAGGCAAGAACTGTCCTGCTTTGCAGCAGAAATAAAGGGACATAGAGTGGAATTTCAAACTTGGGGTGCTCTCTGGGAAGTTCTTATTGGTTCTTGTTATCATACTAGAAGCTATGCCCCCCGTAGTTTTTCCAGTGCCAGCAAGGTCTCCCATGGTGGGCAGTGGTGCTTTGAGACGAAGACCAACTAGGGAGAAAGGTCTAGAGATCAACTTCTGAAAGTCAGTCAAGGAGAACCTGAGGACGCTCTACAGAGCATTGTCTGGCTTGCTTGTTCTGGACACACGATCGCAGGAGGACTTGCAGGATCCTGTTGCAGGAGGAGAAGGCCGTGTGAGTGCAGCAGAGGGCAGTGAGGGCCAGCGAGGGCCAAGGAGGTCCTTGGTGAGCTGGAGTGGCACAACAGCTACCATGAAAGACTTGAACTTGATGGTGACAGAGGTTAACACATGCCAGCCAACGTCTCACTCAGCACTTTCAAGTTCTAAAGAGAGTTGAGCAGTCACAGATGAAACTCGAGGGCCATCTGTCCTCCAGCCCTCCCCTCCCCCCACCAGCCTCCACCCCCCAGGAGCACCTGCAGACCCTAGAGCTAGGAGAGGCTCCTGGAAGCGACCTAGCTGGGGACTTCTGGTCTCATGGAATGGAGAGAAATAAATACCTGTCTTTTGAAGCCACCCGTGTGGGGAATTTCTGCTACAGCAGCACTCGAAAATGAAGACAGTTACTTCACACCCTCCCAGGACACTAACTAGCCAAGGCAGTTTCTGGGGTTTGCAGTAAAAGACTTTAAGACTTGTTGCAAACAGAAAGCACAGCAGATGGCAGGGAGGGAATGTATTGCCCAAAGTTTTCCCTCAAAGCCACACGGTGCACGTTGATTGCACACCCACTACGTGTTGATTACTGTGCTCCCTGCCCCCGCCCCCACTATCCCAGGAGGAGCTCAGCGGCAGGGGAAGGGGACAGGGGACAGAGACTAGGGGTGGGGGAGGGGGGCTCAGGGCCAGCACTGCAACAGCCCAGAGAGGCACCCAGCCAGGAACGTGTGTCTGGTGTAAGTGACTCGCAAGTGATTGTTCAGTTGGCGAGCAGACAGGCCTGCTCCCGTTTCCCCTCATTTCTTGACAAACTCTAGCCCAAACTCATTGCCAAAGGTGAGTCCATTAGACTCACAGAGACCCAATGGGACAGGGTAGAACTGCCCCTGTGAGTTTCCAAGGCTGTGCCTCCTCATGGGAGCCTTGGGTTCCAAACTGCTGGCCTTGCTGTGAGCAGCAAGGGGGAACCACTACACCCCCACCCCCCACCCCACCCCCACCCCCCGCCCAGGGCTATCATTTCCTTTAAAGAAATAAGTTCATGATGTCTTTCATCGAGACCCAATCAGCTTTTTATAACTGCTAGGAGGTTGGCATTTTCACCATGCCCCTCCAGCCCCCCCTTAAAGCTCACGCTGGGTTAATATGTGACATGGTTCTGAGAATCAGCAGCTGAAGTGACTTAATGAGGAAGGAGCTAATAGCCATCACATGCTTTGCCGTTTGCCATTTCCAGAGAATTTCCCAGTGCTCCTTCCCCCGCATCCCCAGGCAACAGTCTGCAAGCCAGAAGCCTGGCTCAGGGCAGGGACTGCAGGGACTTGCCAGCATTCGCACAGCCAGGAAGGGAGACGCGGAGCTGGGGGTTGAACTCAAACCGACTGGATTCCACCACCCCGTTTTTCTCTCCGGGTAAAAAGTGCAAAGCAACCGCGGTGGGGCTGGGAGACAGGACCTGGGTGGCAAGGGTCGCATTTCTGTAGCCAGTTCAGAAGAGGCAGTCGCCACCATGAACCCGCTGGACGCGCATTTACGGTCCTGCCCTGCCGCCTGGCGGCCGCCTCGTGCCTAGACGCCAGGTCTTGGGGGTGGGAGCCTCCGAGGCTCCCGCAGGTCCTGGCAGCTGAGGTGGGTGATGGACACCTTCCTGCAGAGGTGTGGAGGTGCACACCCCTCCCCCCTGCTTTTGTACAACTACATTTTTGAAGATTCCAGAGCAGAGAATGGGTGTTTATGCACTTACTTGTTTGTGCAGAAGCATTCATTCATTCACACATTCACTTACTATATACCTGCACGCCCCAGGGCCCCCCTGACACCTCAGCAGCCCACCTTCAGGGAGCCCCCAGCCTCATGGGAGGGTCCAAATCACAGAGCAACGCCCCTTAAGAGGGGTGGTGCGGGCGAGCTTGCAGTCAAGCCCAGGGGATCATGGGAGTCCTAACGTTGGTAGGAGGAAGGAGGGCCAGGCTTCCTAAGGAAGCATCTTGGGAACAGCTGGGATCAGGAGCCAACCCATCAAACCCGTTGTCTCAGAGCCACTTAAACTCACTGGGACAGAATGACTGCCCCACCAGGTTTCCGAGGAGGCACATCATTGTGAAAGCGGGCAGCCTTCTTTTTCTCCTGTGGAGCGGCTGATGGGTTCGAACTGCCGGCTGTACTTTCCAAAGGGGTCCAGAGGGAGAGGGCAATCTGGGAAGCGCTGGCCCAATGACCCGGAAGTTCTCACTTCCTGGGGCTCTGCCTTCATGGGGCACCCAACATTTTACTTCCTTTTCCTGGAGGAGACCCGCTTCAAATTGTGTGTGCTTCAGGGACTCCCCACGCCTGGATCTTCCCACGGACAAAGGAGGGGTGAGCGAGAGAGCTGGGGGGTTGACAGACAGTGTAGCTGAAGGGGACAGGCATGGGAGGGGGGGCGGGCCGGGGAGGTTGGGGGCGGAGCCAGCAGAGCACTAAGTGATCATGTCTGAAGAGTGGCCCAGGGTGGCAGCAGGGACTTGCCTGCATTCACACTGCCAGGAAGGGAGACGTGGAGCTGGGTTTCAACCTACCATCTAGGTGTGAATTCTCGCTGAGTGATGTCCTTAAAATAAAGAGACACCCGGGGAAGACAGCCACGCGAAGACAAAAGCAGAGACTGGAGTGATGCTTCTCTCAGCCAAAGGATGTCAGCGATTGCCAAGGAGCTACCGGACGTCAGAGGACACGGGCGAGGAAGGAGTGGATGCCCTGCTGCACTGGAGCGATGGTGCTGGTGAAGTCTACGGAGAGTACCCTAAGAACAAACACATCCACCTGAGAGAAATGCAGCCAGGGCGTCCTGAGAGGCAAGGATGGCGAGATGCGTTCAAGTACTTTGGACACGGTGTCAGGAGGGACCAGTCCCTGGTCTCAGAGCGGAGCTGTGGCCTTTGTCCGGAGGCACCGCGGCACCATGAAGAGCACCAAGCAGAGGCGTAGCCAGGCCACTTTGGATTTAGAAAGATAGAACCAGGGCTTTTCCCTGGATCACCTTCACATTCTGATCAGAGGGACCCTGGCATTCCTGAGCATGAGACAGCTCCAGCTTGGCCCTCTAGCGATGCACCCTCCCCACCTTCAACCCCACACTTGCATCAAAGAGTCCTCTGGCCTAGGAGGGTATGTGCCCATCTAGGTCTCACCCCTCCCCTTCTATCCCCAACCCCAGGGAATTAGGACCCCTGCATTCCTTGGCCAAACTGCCCCATGGCCAGCCTCGGGGGGTGAACCACACTGATGGGAGGGCAGCTTGGCCCAAGGCTGGCTGCGTGAGGGGATTCAGAGGGAGGGGATCCCACTGCCTGTGTCGGTTTGTCTACTGTGTGGCTGGTGTACTGTTAGGATGCTGGGCGCGATGTCACCAGGATCTCAAAACAGCAGGGTCACCCAAGTGGATGAGTTTCCTCTGAGCTCCCACTCTAAGGCAAAGTAGGAAGACCCGGCCTGCGGAGCTACATGTGCACATTAGGCAATGGAGCCCTCTGGAGCCGCACTGCAGGCTGTGTGACACAGTGCCGGAAGAGGAGCCACAGCGGCTGCCACAACAGACTCCAGCATGCCAACAGTTGTGCAGATGGCACAGGGCCAGGCCATCTTCACATTTGGTCTCCTGGGACCACTGTGAGCCAGTCTACTTGCCAACTGACAGCAGCAGCAGAGAGGGGCTTGCAGGCTTCTGGAACTATTGGCAGGTGAAGAGGTAGCTGCTAGAGCTCCTGTGGCCTCCTCAGGTGACCTTTACTTAGTCTTTCCACAATGACACATCAACATCTACATGGTGCCGGCCCATCCATCCCAGGCAGGGCCAGATGAGAGGTTTGGGGGCCAGCCGTGCCAGGTAGGCCTGGAGGCGGTTGCAGATAGTACAGCAAGGGCCAGCCTTCAGGTGGATCGTGGGTTCCGGGAGACTGGCACACACATGGGCATGGGGCGTGCTGAGAGGAGGGGGCAGCCAGCCCTTTGGAGCGCAGATATGGAGCAGGGCCGCTGACCTTGTCTGGTGCAGAAACCGTGGGACAGGAAGGAGCAGGGGGTGAGCACAGCCACCCACAGGCCAAGGGCCCCCTACTGGTGTTGCTTGCATCTTGCTAGGTGTTCGGAATTGGATTATGTCCCCCAAAGAGATCTGCGCAGGTTGAACTCTGGTTCCTGTGAACATGGCTTGCCTAGATCTGAGGCCTTTGCAAATGTCATCGCAGTTTGCAAGGAAGTCCTAACCTAGAGGTTGCCAGTTGGAGTTCACTCACTCACTCCTCCTGCTTCAGTGGAAGTCAAGGAAATTCTGTGAATTCAGGAGCTCACCTTGGGTTGGGACCAAATCAACAACAATGGGTGGGGTGTCTTGCTTAGTTACTTATCTATCTATTTATTTATTACATGCTACCATGAGGTCAGACACGAGAAGGCTGGGCGCTGCTCTTCTGAGTGAGAGACGCCCGAGGGAAGACAGCCATGTGAAGACAAACCAGAGACTGGAGTGGTGCTTCTTCCAGTCAAGGCATGTCAGGGATTGCCAAGGACCACCAGAGAGAAGCGCCAAGAAAGGATCTGACGCTCTGAATGGGACCTTGAATAAGAAAGACCAGAGAAGAAGAAGAATCAATGCATTTGAACGAGGGTGCTGGTGCAGAATATTGCAAATACCATGGCCTATCAGAAGAACAAACCAATCTGTCTTGAAAGAGCTCTAGCCAGACGATTCCTAGAGGCAAGGATGGTGAGAGACTTTGTCACACATCCGTTGGACATGTCATCAGGAGAGACCAGTCCCTGGGGAAGGACACCATGCTTCATAAAGTAGAGGAACAGTGAAAGAGGGGAAGGCCTTCACCAAGATGGGCTGACCCTGGCGGCCACAACGGGCTCAGGCACAGGAACGATTGTGAGCAGGGGCCAGGGCCGGCCAGTGTTGGCCTCTGTTGTCCAGAGAGGGTCGCGATGGGTTGGAACCGAATCGAGGGCACCTAGCAACCCCCTCCAGCTGTGAGCCAGTACCGCGCTGTGTTAGACCGTCTGCTGTGTGGTGAGTCGTTGTGGCGGAAACCAGAAGCGAAGACAGGTGCAGCGCAGGGAGGGCCAGGTGCTTTCGTAGTTCAGGGCTGAGAGGCCACCTTTAGAGCTAGGAGAGCCTGGACTTGGGGGGTTGACATTGGCCTCTCCCTGGCCATCTGCTCCCAGGACCATGGGCCAGACCTCCAGTTCCCTGGGGAATGGGATCCCCACCCTGTCTGAACTGCCCCCCCCACCCCAAGCAGCACGAGACTCCCCAAAGGCGGGGAGGAAGTGCTTCTCTGGGCCAGCCTGGTAATTAGACCCTTCAATTGCAATTACTTTTGCAATTAGCTCAGCTAGTAATTGGAACTGGAGGTGGTAATTTCTGTCCTTCACAGAGGCACCCTCTGATTCGGGCCTTTCATGTCTGTCCAGGATGGAGGGGGTCTCTCAGAGAGGGCTTCGAGAGCACCGCACTGGACCTGACTCTGTGAGATGCCTTGGGGCTCTGCCGGACCCTCCCACCACCCCTGAGTTGGAACAGGAGGCACCCTGGGTTTGCTGGCCTTCTCAGGAAAGTGCATGTCTGCCCTTGGGACACGTGGAGCTTTGGAGGGCCACACCCCATGTGACTGAATGAGTACACGTTATAAATCAAGCGCACTAGACAAGTAGCCTCTAAGCTGATCCTCAGGGACCCCACCGCCGGGTAATGACCAAAAAACAAACCAAAATAAAGTAAAACGAAAACACAGTACTGTTGAGTCAACTCCATCATGTGCAGTCCCATGTATCGCTGTAGAACCATAGTACTAGAGAACCACAGAAGCACTCTGTGGAGAACCACAGTTTTCGAGAACCATGTGTTATAGGACCACAGTTCTGTAGGTCCATGGAACCACACAGGGCAGAACCACAGTCTTATAGAACCACCTGGTGGAGAACCACAGTTCTAGAGAACCATGTGATGTAGACCACAGCTTTGTAGATCCACAGAACCACACAGTGTAGAACCACAATTTTACAGAACCACATGGTATAGAACCACAGTTCTACAGAACCACATGGTGGAGAACACAGTTCTGTAGAACCACAGAACCATGTGGTGGAGGTCCACAGTTCTACAGGACCATGTGATGTAGAACCAGAGTTCTATAGCACCACACAGCACAGCTCTGTAAACCCACAGAACCACACAGTGTAAAGCTACAACTTTACAAAACCATAGAACGACGTGCTGTAAAATCACAGATCTACAGAACCACACAGTGCAGAACCATAGTCCTACAGAACCACACGGTGGAGAACCACAGTTCTAGAGGACCACAGAGCCACACGGTGTAGGACCACAGTTCTGTAGACCCACATAACCACCATTTTCCACAGGTGGCTTTCTGGAAGTAGATCACTCGTGTGTTCTGTGAGCATGACGGTAGCCATTTTGAACTTGAGTCTGTCATGTATAAGTATGATCAATTCTGCTGAGGGTTTCCTCCGTTTTATTGTTGGATACCTATGCTTCCCATTGGTTTGGTTCAGAATTCGCAGTGTGCATGACTATTTGCACCCTGCTTGGCGTCAGTTGGGTCCCTCCAATTTTCCTGGTTAGCCATCTGGCAACTGGACGTCAATGTAATGGATTAGAGAAGCCGTGTTACGTGTTTCCATGGCCTTTTGTGCCCTACTGTGTAATCGAAGATTGCTAGCCCACCTGCTTGTAATACGTGATTGAGAGTGTTAGAGAAATTAGTGTTAGTGGTGCTGTGATTCATCACAGTGGATGAATCAAGCTACCACATTGGTTACGTGTTGGGGCGTTAAGCTCGAGGTCAGCAGTTTTAAACCATCAGCCCCTCCAAGAGAGAAAGATGAGGTTTTCTACTCCCGAAGAGAGTTCCCGTCTCAGAAAGCCACACAGGCAGTTCTACCCGGCCCTGTCGGGTCACTGTGGGTCAGAGATGAGTCGACGGTGGTGAGTTTGGTGTTGGGTTTGGTTGATGGAAGCAGCCTTCGGTGCTGTCGATGCTCTGTTAGCGAGCCTAGCTTCTTAAGTAAACAGCCTTCTCTCTAATTGGGCTTGGTCCATCCAGGGTGTGGCTGGATAGTTGGGTAACACCAGGCCTTGCTTCTGAGGCACTGCTAGATAAACCTTGACCCTCCAACCTTTCCACTAGCTGTAGAGCATTTGCACGACCTGGGGATTGTCCTGGCATCCGCACCATGGACACTCCCTTCTCCTTGAGTGTGGGCTGGGCCAACTGGCTGGTTTTAACCAGTGGAACACAACGAAGATGACGGGAGGGTTGCCACTTTCATGTTTAGGTTACAAGGGACGGTGACATCTGTGTGCTGCCTGCTGTTGCAGTCATCTGCTGTCAACTCCACCCCTGGCTCATGTCGGCCCCGTGCACAACGCAAGGAAGTACCGCTGTCCCCACGCGCAGCCGCAGATCAAGCTGCCGTGATCCATGGAGCTTTTTGTTGGCTGATTTCCAGAAGTGCAACACCAGAGCCCTTCTTCCTAGTCCATCTTAGTCTGGAAGGTCCGCTGAAGCCTTCCAACATCCACCAACAGGCAAGTGGCAGCTGCACTGGAGTGGCACTGGCCAGGAATCGAACTCAGATCTCCTAGGTGGAAGGTGAGAATTCTACTGTGGAACCACCGGTTTGCGGGCACACTTGTCATGGTCTCTCAGCACGCACAGTGGGTGGACTAAGCCACCACATTGGAGAGGGGCATGTGGTAAGGAAC
>NW_022111372.1:51721865-51723047 GCF_000313985.2 Echinops telfairi
ACTTGGCCAATGTCCTCTCTCCTGCTCTTCCCTCCATATTCTAACGAGAGGAAGGAAAGGCCCAAAGAGGGAAGGAGCGAAGGAAGGCAGGAAAGAATGAAGAAAGGAGAGATGAGAGTCGGTTCTCGAAGATCCACAGGGAAGCTGCACAGCCGAGACCAGTGAATGGTTATATTTAAATGTGTTTACAAGCAGCAACGTCATGGCAGCTGGCAAATGGCAATCGAATTAGATGCTGAGAGAATCCTTTAACGTGGAGCTGGGCATTCCCATGCCTGTAATTTAATGCATTTTATAGGTGGAGAAGGTAAGTCCTCCCTGGTTAGAGGGGATTTTCATCAAACACCAATAGCCTGGTCTTTCAAACCAGAAAAGCCATTGCAGTCTTGATTTGGTGAGATGCTGTTTATTTTAAAATCACGAGACTTTTTAGGTAAATAAGTAGTATGTACCTACTCATTGTCATCGACTTGATTTCAACTCTTAGTGACCCTACAGGACAGAGTAGAATGGCTCCTGGGAGCTCCCAAGGCTCTTTAGGAGAGTAGAAAGCTTCGTCTTTCTCCTTTGGAGCAGCTGGGGGGTTTGAACTGCTGACCTTTCAGTTATCAGCCAGATAGCATCACCCATGATGCTACCAGGGCTCCTCAAATACCTAACGGTGGTGAGAACTTGACATACACTAGCTCATTCCATCCTGGGTTGATCTGTAGTCAATACTCACGGTCACCTCCATATTAAGGAGTTGGCGGGGAGGTAAGTGATGGGCTGCTAACCAAGGGGTCGGTGGTTTAAACCCACCAGTGAGTCCAGCAGAGAAAAAACCTGGTGTTCTGCTCTCGTAAGGATCACAGCCTAGGAGCCCCGGTAGCATAGTTCTAGTCTCTCCCACAGCGTGGCTCAGAGTCCACTCCTTGACACGCAATGACAGCCACCCCCACTTTGCAGATGCGGAAACTAAGGTCGATGTGGATAAGTATCTGGCCCTAAGGTCTCTTTACAACTTGAACTAGAGCCACTAGAACTCAGGTATTTTTGGTTTGGGCTAAGAGAGAAGGTGGCTTGCCCCAGGAATGGTCCTGAGACCTGCACATGGCACATTGGCCCTGTCCTCCTGTCTTGAATCCAAGGAGACCTTGGCTCTATTCATGCCGACATGCCAGGCCTGACCACGGTCCGGAG
>NW_022111372.1:51726658-51739490 GCF_000313985.2 Echinops telfairi
CTTGATGGCCATTGCATCAGATATTGGATAAATAGCCCAGCCAGCAGAGGGCATCTTTGCCAACTAGCTGTATTTAGAAATCCACAATGTCTTGAAAGTGTCATATATATATATATATATCAACATGACGGTGTATACAAATCAACTCAATTCAATAATAGTCCACTTCTGCCCAGACACCAGCCGCACAGACAGCCCTTCTTCCTGTGTCCTTCCCCACCTGTAGCTACGTCAGTTCACCAGGTCGAGGGTTGGACACAGCCAGAGACCTCAGCCACCAACCACAAATTTTGGCGTCCTCATGACACCCTCCCCTCTGACCTACTGATAGCCCACAAGGTGCCAATTGTAAGCTTGGGGGATCCCTAGGGCCCCACATTTCTGACCCGATGGACTCCCCCTACTTTCATGGGCTCTAAAATTTGCTGGAATGAGTCACCGATTCAGGAAAGAGCTCTACTTAGGATTAGGGTTGTATGATAGTCCATAGGGTACAAGGCAGGACCAGCAGAAAGTAGAGGTGCAATTAGCCTGAGGTCTCAGGAGGAGGGTCCCCATGGCACAGCTTCCTTTTCTCTACCTGAGGACCAGTGTCTTTCATCACGCACGCAGCAAGCCCAGGGACCCTTTATTGGAGGCCCATTGAGTAGGCATGAGGCCTTGGATCATGTCCCTGTCTCCCTGAGTTTGCCTGGTAACACAGGTGGTTTTTATGGCCTGGCCATCCCCGCCAGAGAGTGATTCATTGACAAGTGTGGTATGCAGGTCTAGAGGGGACAAAACCATCTCAGTGACTGAGGGAGTCACAAGGGTTTAAAGTCCCCTCTCAGGAACCAGGGACAGAGCACACATTACTCTAGGTAAAGTCATTCTTGACCATGCACCTGTCTAGTCCACAGGTGCCGACGACTCGTTTCACTTACTAATGAGAGAATCAATGGAGCCCTGGTGGCACAGTGGTTATGAGTAGGGTTGCTAAGCACAAGGTCAGCAGTTCTAAACCACCAGCCAGTCTGAGGTAGAAGGACGGGGCTTTCTACTCCTGTGTAAGGGTTAGAGTCTCAGAAAATCACAGGGGCAGCTCTACCCTGTCCTATGGGGTTGCTCTGAGGTAGCATTGACTTAAGGCAGTGAGTTGACTGAGTGAAGGAACAAGCAGGATAGTGCAGGGATCCTCAGAAGTGTCCGAGAGATGGGCAGAGGTCATGACTGAAAGAAAGCATCCAGAGACGATTGCTGAGTCAGACACTAAACCCTACCGTGTCCGAGAGGACTGTAAGGCGGGACTTGGGGAGCTGTCTTTTCTACGGGGCAGAAATCATTTGTATTTCTACTGGGCCCCAGAGAAAATTTACTTGCAACTTATCATGCTTCTACAAGTTAATGTGTAACTTTTCAGAATCTGTCCCCTATCAATAGTAAATAGTCAACCAAAGGCAGGCCTGCTAATTAGTGCAGTGTGACACCGAAAGTGTGCCATCAGCCTTTAGCCTCGTTCCACGTTCTGGGTTTCATATTTGTGAACAATGGAAAAGGGGAAGAAAAGGACTTCCCTGGCCCAAGTCCTTGTTGAGAACAGAGCTGGGCCCCCTTGGTGAGAGGCCTGCTTAAACAACCTGACAGCCCTTCCGTTTGAGGTTCAATCTTTGCACAACGTTCATTTAGCAACATCAGTGAGAGACTTTTTGCTAACACACCTTTACATTCAGAAACAAAGCCCCTTATTCGTCTTCATGGTCAAGCAAAGTTAGGATTCTGAAAGTTCTCGGCCAAGCATCTCCCCCACCCCACCCGTCCAAGCCACCCCCCACCCCTTCTGGTTCTTGTTCCTGCTTTCTGCTCTCTTGGGGGATTCCTCATAGCAAATTGCTCACTAGAGCTCTAGTTTTATTCACGAGTGATTTCTTATCAGTCAGCAGCAAGGTGGGTTTGTGGATTTCATCTGATGAGGCTACAGATGTCAACCTTGCTCAGACTGTGCAGGTGCAGAGCAAAACACACAGAGAGGGGCAACCTGGGAGACAGGAAGGGAATGGGAAGTAGCCAGGGTGATGGGAGTGACTGCTGATGGTGATGAATTAGACAGTGGTGATGGTGCGCAGCCTTGTGGGTGGTACCCAACATAACTGCACTGGGTACCAGCAGTCTGTGACTTACGACCAGAGCTCATTCCAACAACTCCTGTCCTTTAAGTTGTCTCTGGTGTAACTCAAAGACTTCTCGCTAAACATTTTCCCGCTATTATTGCATTTTACTAGCATTACCTGTATAAATCTGATCTTAGTTTGTCCCACACATCTGCAGGTGAGCATCTGAGAATGATCACATCGGGAAATTACAGGCTGCAACTCTGTGCTGTGCACTTTCCTAGCGATGGGATGTGCAGCAGAAAATCAAAACAAAAGGAAGACAGACCAGATGATTGTTTTAAGTCTGGTGTGATGTAACTCGAATACGTCGTAAGTCGGGGGTTAACCTGTATTTTAAAGAGGTGAGTTTTGTGATATATGTGTAATATCTCAATTAAAAAAGGCATCTATTCCAGAGACATCAGGAAGGGATGTTTTTATACTTCCCAGAAGAGGGCGCCATTGACTTTGCTGCACGTGTGGGGATTGTTGCTTTTTATGTCAGGTTTGAAAGAAGACTGATCCTGGAGACCCAAATTAGAGGTGCGGTTTGTTCCCATGGTGTACTAGGGTGTCCTGCCCTACCTGCCTGGCTCAAGCCATCATTCATTTGGGGTTGGGCCTGAGGGAGTCTTTCTCATTACACTTGTCACAAGGGACATGAACCACGAGCGTCTACGCTATTCCAGACTGTGGGCAACTCCCGCTTAGATCCACCCAGTGCTTCAGCATTTGCTGCTGCATGAGACCCCAAACTCACTGCTATCAAGTCCATTCTGACCCATAGTGACCCTGCAGGGCAGGGTAGAACTATCCCTGTGAGTTTCTGAGACTGTAACTCTGCAGGAGTAGATAGCCTCATCTTTCTCCTGTGGTTTTGAACTTCTCACCTTGTGGTTGCAGCTCAACAGGTAGCCCACTGTGCTATCCAGGCACGAGACCCAGCTCTTCAAACTGTGTGTTTGTATCGTGCTGTTTCTTGCATTTAATGCAGTTATTTTCTCAAGGATATGCCCATGAAGAACACCTACCTCCATCAATCATTGCCACTATTGCTCACTGGGCACTTGCTATGTGTCTGTTGGGGTTTTATTCACCATCGGGCACAGTCCTCCAAACCTGCCAGACATGTTTTTAGCCTGCATGTTCAGAATGTCATCCGTGGCCACCCACGCCCTTGAGATCTAGTCGAGACTGGTTTGACTCCACTGTTCACTACCTTCTGGCAAACCCACCACCTTGGGAACCTGGGGACTTCCCAGAGGGCTCAGATTCTCACACCCCCATGCTTTCCTCTGCATCCGAGCACCTCCCTCTGCCCAGGTTCCTTTCTGCTGTGCTTCGTGTGGACCTGGATGAGACACCCCCCCCTTCCCAGCTTCCCCTCTGAGTCACTCACTCAAAGTACAGAGGAGTGTCATGGACTCTCCTGGAGGTTTCCTTGTGGGGGAGAAGTGGGGCGGGGTTTGCCTCCCATCCAGGCACAGAACTGCCTAACCGACAGTTAACCCCTAACCCCTAGGGTTGTTGGGTTGATGCAGACTCATGGGGTGTAGGGAAACAACTTCCAGATCTCTCTTCTGCAGCACCTTGGGGGAGCTTGAGCCACCAGCCTCTCAGTTAGTAGCACACACTTAATCTTAGGTCTGTGCTTCTTGGGGACTTGAGGTACCCTTTTTCCCTCCAAATGCTCCTTTGGGGGTGCACCTGGTTCACTTCACTCCTGTCTTCATCTTGTGGGTGTGGGTAGTTCTTCTCTCCTCTCCTTCCTCTGACCTCTGGCTTCCTCCCTCCTCTTCCTCCTCCTCACCACTTCCCTGCGTAGACTCTACCTCAGGACTCCACGTGCTTCTCCTGCCGTTATGCAGATCAGCGGGTTTCTAGAACAAAGGGGCCTCTAGTGAAAGACAAAGGACAAAGGCATGCTCCCGAAAGGCTATTGGCTATAAATAGCGTGGAGAAAACTGTCCCTCCAGCCCTCATTTCATGCATGGGAAGAAATGAGCGCCAGAGAGGACTGCATCTGTCACGTGGATTGTTCTCTGGCTCAGGAGCAGCGGGGGAGCCCTGGGAGAGGCGTGTGGTGCACTCCCCCTTTCAGACTAGTGCCCTGCTGGTGGGCGATGGGTCAGAGCACTTCCCAGTTCTTTGGGGAACCCGTAGCCTGTGAGTTCTTGCCCTTTGGATAAGGTGACCAGACGTCCCGCTTTTGGCTGGACAGTTCCGATTTTTAGCAATTTGTGCCGCGGCGTTTTAAAAAAGTCCCGACTTTTGGAAAGAACTCACGGCAAGCTAGGGTATATGGTTTTCGGCTGGCGTGTGGCTATTTTGCCAGGATATGAGTTTTATCAATGGTGTCCTGCTTTACCAATGTTAAAATCTGGTCACCTTACCTTTGGAGGAACACTGGGCCAGCACAGCAAGGCTGCACAGGGTTCGTGGCCGGCTGTGTACCTCTTGCCTTTGGAAGCCACCTCCTGTGGCAGCATGGAGGGATAGCGTGACTTCCATCAGGCCGGGCTGTGGGCACTAAGCCACATGGAAAGGACAGGATTGCACCCCTCTGAAAGAGGGAGATGGAATCCCTAACCCCGTGCCTGTGAGTCAGACCTTGCTGAGTGGAATCAGCTCTTTCTTTGCAGATATTCTTCGAGAAGCTGTGCTGAGGGGGAGTGGACGCTACTGTTCATACTTTCTGAATGGTTTCTTATCAAAGGAGAGAGCAGACATGGAGTCATACACAGGGGGAGGACAAGCATCATGTGATGATGGGGACAGATACATCTCTAAACAGTCCAAGGATGCCAAGGACTGCCGGCTGCCCCCAGAAACGAGGGAGAGGCACAGGCCAGCCCCCTCTTAGGACCCGCAGAAGGATTGGGCAGGACCGAGACCATGATTTGGACATCTAGTCTCCAGCGCACTGGAACAATACGCTTTGGTCTTCAAAAGCGGTCCACTTTGAGATGCTGTGCTAGGGCAACGGGGATGCCGAGGGAGCCTGACTGGACCCGCGGGGAGGGAGGCACCCAGGCAGAAGAGCGACAGGTTGGGTTTGCATATAAGATATGACCACAGTGGGCACGTGTGGAGCATATTGTCTAAGTCCTCCTATTGCGTGGGTCTAACCCATCTGCCGGGATCTCATCTAGTCCTCTCACAACCCTGTGCCATGCTGGCATGACCTCATTCTAGGGACCCAGAAGCCAGGGGGAGAGGAGGTGTCACACTTGATTACACAGCTGGAATACAAGCCATGACCCTCCGGCTCACTCAGTGGGGGAGGCCTTTGTGGGGCAGGGAGAATGGGGTCTGGAGGCTGGTCAGGGGTCAGAGGAGTCCTGGCAAGACCTGGCCAGCCCGGGGCACTGCTGTGGGGGTGGGAGGAGGGCCACATGTCAGACCCTCCCTGAAGAACAGGAGCCTCTTTAGAGATAGGTTGGTGGAGAGAGAGGCAGTCTGTCCCAGGACCGCCCTTCCCCTCGGCTCTCTTTGCTCCCTGCCCCTGGCACACAGGGCTTGAGGGGCTGAGGCGTCCTCTTGTCCTCTCCAGCTGGACACCACACACCACAATCTCTGCTTCTTCTTCAGGGTCATGGGCAGGTCTATGAAATCTGAGGTCACAAACAGGAGGCAGTGGGGCACATGTGGCCTGAGAAAAGCTTATGCACTTTTGTCTGAATCATGTTTTTGTCGTTTTTGCCAACTTCTTAAAAAATCTCTCTCTGTATCTTTCTGTCAGTGGTCAGTGGTGGTTCATGGTAGGATCCGTACCTTCCATGTAGCAGACCTGGGTTCTGTTCTGGCCACTCCAGCCCATGTGCAGCTGCCACTCGCCTGCCTCTGTCAGGGGAGGCGTGTGTGTTTTTAGGACGTGAGGTCAGTTTCAGCAGACCACCCAGACTAGGGTGGTCTAGGAACTACGGCCTGCAGTCCCATTTCTGAGAGTCAGCCAGCGTGACCCCTGTGAAGCACCACGGTCCAGTCCCAGGCGATCAGAGCGGTGGGCAGCACTGGGCAGCATCTCCTCCTGTTGTGTGTAAGATTGTCATGGCCCATGGACCAGCTGGTTGGGAAGTGACAACAACCTCTCTCTCCTGTGTGTGTGTGAGAGAGAGAGAGTGCGCGCAGTTTCTTCATGGGAGAAAGGAAACCCACAGAGGTAGTTCTACCCTGTCCTATAGGATTCCTATGAGCCAGAATGGACTCAATGATAGTGAGTTTTGCTTTGTTTTACACACACGCACACACAGTATATCATCTATCCATCCATCCATCCATCCATCCATCCATCCATCCATCCATCCATCCATTTATCTATCCATCCATTTATCTATCCATCCATTTATCTACCCATCCATCGTCCATTCATGTTCACACTCACACAGCATTTACTATGTACCAGGCACTATTCTGAGAGTGTTGCAGTATTAGCCCATCTGAAATTATAGACAACTCCCAGTTCGTGGTTTTTCCTAAAAGTATGGAGAGTCTGGGCACAGCTTCCCATGCAGCCACAGCCATGCCACAGCCCCTTTAGGCTGGGGGACGTTCAGAGTGTCCGTGACTGGCACAGCAGGGCCACAGGCCCACAGCAGAGATGGTGGCTACCGTCAGCCAGTGTGTCCTTCTCTGGAGTCTCATGGCAGTGAACGTTGCTGGCTCCTGCAAGCATCTGAGTCTAGGCACCCGAGAGGCATGTGGCTGTCCTCTCGGAGGGAGGGGGGATGAGCTCTTCTGGGAGGCAGGTTGGCAGTTTTGAAAGGGAGGTGATAGCCATGCTGGATTTTGAGGCTGGCCAAGGGGACAGTGAGAAAGAACTGCCTCTCAGGGGCCATCCTCCCCCGTCTTTTGGGTCCCCGGGAGTCAGCATGGACTCGGTGACAGTGAGCTTTGGGTTTGGGGGAGGCCCGCACGCAGGGTGTTCTTTCCTGTGCTCTTTTGCTGCAGAAGCGAGGGGCTCCACAGAAAGGTGTGCAGGTGCTCCACAGTCCCAGACGGAGTGTGGGGGTGAGGACAGGTCCTTCATGGATCTGTGGGCAGCATGGGAGGACAGAGCAAAGTGAGACCCATGGCCATCCCAGTAATTACAGTTTAATCCACAGCAACTGTGGTGCAGGCACTGGGGGCCTCCGGCCAGCCAGTGGCAAGGCTGTGGATTGCCGTCTTGGAGACCTTGCTGGGGCCCAGGCACGTGCCTGGGGGGCAGATGAGAGCTAAGGGCAACTGTGGTGTTAGCAAGCAGAAGGACTCGGGAGCTCAGGGCAAATGATCATCACCTCAGAGCCCTGACATCAGGGCTGTGCATAGAGCTGTGATCCCATAGGTCCACAGTTTGAAACCATCAGCCTCTCTGAGGGAGAAAGACAGGGTTTCTACTCTCACGAACAGTTACAGTCACAGATGGGTGACTTCCAAGAACAGAAATTAGTTTTCCTCCAGTTCAGGAGTCTGGGCATCCAGATCAGGATCTTGGTCATGTGGATTCCTTCCTCATAGCCAATCCTATTTTGCCTTTAGTGTGCAGAGATCTGCACATTTGTCATTCTCTGTGTGTACATGTGCCTGTTTAATCGACTCCTTTTATAACTCAGACGTAGTTAGGTTTAGAACTCACCCTACTTGGGCAATAATGGCCTTGGTGATTCAGTGGTAGCATTCTTAGCTTCCATGCAGGAGACCTAGGTTTGATTCCTATTCAATGCACCTCATGAATAGCCACCACCTGTCTATCAGTGAAGGTTTACCTATTGCTATGATGCTGACTGAGAAAGACTAGGAAGAAAAGCCTGGTGATCCACTTCTGAATGGTCAGTCAAGGAAAACCTGGTGGATCACAAGATTCCAGTCTGTAACTGAGGATGGGGATGGCATAGGCTGGGGCAGTATTTTGTTCCACTGGGCACGGAGTCTCCACGAGTTCTCGGCAGTCTCAGGAGCAGCAAATACCAACAATTACTCAGGCATGGGACCATGGGTACCATTGATAGAATGAAGAAAACCCTATTCCCCAATAGGATTACATCCCTAGGTATCTATAAGGGTAACGATTCCAACGCACAACAGCTCAAAATACTGCCTGATCCTGCACGGTTCTCACGATTGTTGTTATGTTTGAGCCCCTTGTTGTAGGCACGGTACCTGTCTGTCTTATTGTGAGTCTTCCTTTTCCGGAGATTGGTCTCTCCTGATCACACACTTTCTCTCGGTAAGAAGAACAGTATTCTGGCTATCCCTTCTCCAAGACAGATTAGTTTGCTCTTGTGGCAGTCCATGATACTTTCAGTATTTTCCAACACAATTCAAAAGCATCCTATCTCTCCTGCTCTTCCTCATTCACTGTCCAGCATACGAGGAAATGAAGACACCCTGGCTCGGGTCACGGGCCCCTTAGTCTTGAAAGTGACATGTTAGTCAGCTTCAATAGGGCGCGTGCAGCAGGTTGGCCCGATGCATTGTGTCAACTTGTTTCTTGACTGCTGGTCCCAGGAGAGTCGATTGTGGATCCAAGTGAAATGTGATCCTTGGCAACTTCGCTCTTTTCTCCACGTGCCAGGGCCTTGCCTGTTGTCTCGTGGTGAAGACTGCTATTGCCCTTCTATGAAGGTGCAGGTCCTTCTCTCTGGATCCCAGGAAATGAAGGAGCCCCAGGGCCTGGGAGAAAACACAGGTAGGAGGTGAGGTGGTGAGACTGTGAGGCGATAAGCCCCGTGAGTGGGGCTGTGGGAGTGGGAATGAGCCAGCCTTCTCTTGAGAAGTACTTGACAACACGGGTTTTCCATTGCCCAGTGTCGCAGAAAATTTCTCCTTACACATGTGCGAGGAGTCCTGGTGGCACGCTGGTTAAGCACTCGACTGCTTGAACCCACCAGCTGCTCTGAAGGAAGGTGAGCGAGGCGGCCTTCTGCATTTGTGAAGGTTTATGGCTCGAAAACCCAACGCAGCAGTTCTCCAGGGTGCTAGATGGTCATGATGAGCCAAAACGTATTCCAGGGCAATGCTTTTGGTTTTTAATTTCTGTGTGCACACCAGGACATATTGTCACATAATCAGAGTATCCTTGTTTGAGCAGCAAAATATTAGACTAGAGTTTCTGGGTGGTGCAGACCAGAGGGTTAGCGGTTCAAATCCACCCACAGTCACGAAGAAAGACCTGGAAATAAAAAACGTAGCCGTTGAAACCCCTATGGAGCCTAAGATACAATGATTGGTCTCTATTTGTTTGGTGTCAACGAGAAGGGAGAAAACCAAAGACCCAAAGAAGAAATTGCTCACTGAGACAAATAGCTGACGTGAGCGGTTTCATCTACCCTGAGACTAGAAGAGCCAGGTGGTGCCTGGCTACCACTACCGACCATTCTAACGAAGGCCACGCTCGATGGACCTTGTAGAGTGAGAGAGATGTGCAGAGGAGAACCTCAAAGTCCTAGAGTGAAAAAGACCCACGAGACTGGTTAAGGTTGGCACACTCTGAGACTATTGCCCCAGGTACTCTTTCAACTCGGAATTGTAGCCAAGCCCCAAGGAGGTCACCTTGTAGATAAATAATAAGTTGGCGTAAAAATATTATCACCTGTCAATATTGTGCTGCTTTAAAAATTCACCTGTGTGAGACCAAGTGATGCATCAGTGCCCCAGCAAAGAAACACGTTTGTACTGCAGCCCATAATCCAGGATAAGGTGTTGGTATCTGCTTTGGCAGCATCTCCCCCCAAGGGGCAGTGCCACCCCCTTTGGGAAACACTGCCTTTGAAACAAAGAAAAGAATGTCAGGTGAGGCGGAGAAAGTTGATTGGTGGAAGTAGAAGAAGCCGGATGGGAACAATGGGAATGTTCACACCGGTGAAGAAGGTGAGCACCGTGCCAGCGGCGCAGGTGGAAATGGTGGCGTGGGAATCTAGACGGCTGCGTAGACCTTCACCCCGACACAAGAAACTATGATTATTGTTTCAAATGGAAGAAAACCCTATGGAACCCCAGTTCTACTCGGACACGCTTGGCGTTGTCTTGTGTTGGAATCGACTCGCCTGGTTTGGGGGGAACAGCTAAATACATTGGGATCCCAAGGGATGCCTTAGATGCCTTGGGTTCTCAACCTTCCCCATGCTGCGACCCTTTAATACAGTTCCTCATGTTGTGGGGACCCCCAACCATAACATTATTTTTGTTACTACTTCATAAGTGTCATTTTGCTACTGTTATAAATGGGATGACCCCTTTGAAAGGGTCATTCGACTGCCAAAGAGGTCATGACCCACAGGTTGAGGACCACTGCCTTAGAGGGAGGCCCCTGGGTGCTCTAAGACACACTGTGAGTTCAGAGTCTAAGGAGTGTATTGGTATGACTTTTGTGACAAACACCCCTGAACCCAACACTCTACAACACTTCATGGGAGTAGCAGGAGTCGCCTCAGGGGAAATTGCTAGAGGAGAAAGGTGCAGGTGGGGTGGCCAAGGGATGCTAGCTTTTTATGTTACTGGAACATTTTTTTTTAAAAAGAGATCGTGTTTATAAATCACCCAGACCTTCAGGATTTATTTCAAAATATGAATAATGAAAGGCACGGATTGTGGAGACAGCAGACCTTGGATTGGAATCCCAGCGTTGCCACCTGTGATTCGAGCTTCAGGCGCATCATTTCCCACCCTCTGGCTTCCACCTCGAGGAGTCCTGGTGGCAGAGTGGCTGTACGTTTGTTGGGTTGCTAACCTCAAGGTCAGCAGTTCAAAACCACCAGGCAGTCTGTGGGAGAAAAATGTGGTTTTCTTACTCCCGTAAAGAGTGACAATCTTGGAAACCCATGGGGGCCATTCTCCCCTGCCCTATAGGGTGGGGTGGCCATGAAGCAGAACCACATTCATGGCAGTGAGTGTGATTGGGCCTCCACCTTGCAGTGTTGAGAGAGGAAGAAAGGAGAGGAGCCCAAGGATGGCTGACGGCGCCTGGGTGAAGACAAGGGACGTGCGAGTGCCAGTTGAGAGTGATGGACAGGTTCATTTGGGAGGTCAGCATGGTATTGAAGGGGGTTTACAACTTTAGGAATCCTGCCAGGCTACCAGGCACATGAGAACCTTGGCAATGCCCCAGGGGAGGGGCATCTTGGGGCGTGAGCAGAATGTTGTGGTCCGTGAACCTGGGCTGGGACTAGGGTCGCTGCATCAAACCTGCTGTGGCCTCCGAAAGAAAGAGTTGCAAGCCCCTTAGGCTGCCTGCAGGGTGGAGGTGGGGCTCCTTCCTTTCCTGCACCCTGAACACAAGGGGCTCCCTGTTTACCAGTGGACTCCTGGGACTCTGGTGGGAGAGGCGTCCACAACCTGAGCCACCCAGCTTCCTGAGCTGCCCTTTGCTCATCTGTAAACTGAAGACAATGAACTGGCCCACAAAGAGCTAGTCCTCAGGACCAGACGGAGGCCAGTAAGGCATACGGACTCCAGGAATGTGGCAGGCCCAGTTGCTATGAGAGGAATCGGACACTGTCTAGCTCACCTGGCTCCACGGAGCTGTGATTTGGAAGGGATCCCTCTATGCAGGCTCCCGAGCCGCCTGCCAGGCTTCGGGCTGAGACGTCACTGAGGCCCAGCTCAGAGTGCACTGGGACTTTGTTGGTGACTCAGCACCACTACAGCCTCTTCCCAACCTCAGGTACCCCCTCCACCACCACCCCCTGCCCCCGCCCCCAGCCTTCCGCCCCTTCTCCGGGCCCTTCATCTATTCCCTTGCAATGTTTGCAGAGTCGACTCAACAGCGCTCAGCAGCGAGGTCCACGTGAGGGGCTGCGGTGGCTCAGGGGCAGATCCTCCCTTCCCGTGTGCCAGAGACGGGTTTCATTTCCGACCCCCACACCCCTCCCTCGAAGCCACCACCTATCTGCCAGTGGGGGGCTGGAGTGTGGCTATCTTCCCAACAGCTTTCACCGGAGCTTCCAGGCTAAGACTTGCTGATCGAATTCTGGTCTCAGGCACCTAAAACCTTTGCTTCCCCAAAGTCCGATCCGCAACTGATCATGAGGCACCGGATCAAGCAGCGTTTCCTTTCATTGCACAGGGGCGTGATAGGAGCTGGAGCTCACCATAGCAACAGCAGGCCTCATGCGGAAGCCCCTCTCTCTGGAAGGCAAGGCTTGCATAGCTCCTTTGAGTCAGCAGGTGCCTGAGGTCCACAGGGAGAATACGGCCCCACCGTGTCACCCACAGCCCTCACCTGCGGTGGTCTGCACACCTGCACTGGGCCTTCCACCCTCTTCTAGAAGATCTTTTGTAAGCCCCCTCTCGTCACCCCTTCCTCTCAAAGGCCTCCATTCTAGGAAGGGTGGGAGATGACCCCTAAGGCAGTTTCGAATCTCCTTGCTTCCCTCCTTCACCTTGGTCTAGTTGGCAGCAACGACATTTGCAGCTTTGCCATTTCTGTAAACCTGCTGAATGGGGTTGTGGGAAATGTGGTTTCTGCTGGTTGCCATAGACTTTGGGGCCAGGGCTTGGCGCCCCATCAGACTCGACCAGTAAACACTCCTAAAGGCCAACAGACAGTCCTTGAACTAACTACAAGCTTTTCTTTCTTGTTGTTGTGTTCTTTGTCATTGACTTGTTGTTGTTGTTTTATTTTGTTGCTTTGTTTTGCTCTGTCTTGTTTTTGTGCATGCTATTATTTCCACAGGTCTGTCTAAATAAGATAGGCTGGATGAACAATCTGGAGGAGAAAACAA
>NW_022111372.1:51741289-51743194 GCF_000313985.2 Echinops telfairi
CCCCCCCCCCCATGGCTGTAGTGAATGTAGTCAGGGCATGCTGCCTCAGCTTTATTTCTGTGCATCTTCCCCACCTCTGTAGAGTTGTTCAATACCATTGATTCTCTTAACTGGCGCCCTGGTGGCACTGTCTGTCAGGTAAGCATTGGGCTGCTAACCACAAGGTCAGCTGTTCAAACCCACCAGCCCGCTCAGCAGGAAAAGGATGAAGCTGTCTGCTCCCATAGAGACCGGCAGCCTTGGGCACCCTCTGCAGGGCTGCCATGAGTCAGCATCGACTCCAGGGCAGTGGGCGATGGGCTCACTTGCTACTTCCCGCTCTCCCAAGTCTCCCCTGACAAGGCTTGTTCTCTTCTTTACTGAAATCCATCTTGAGCCAAGCAGCTCTGCACCCTCACAGCCCCCTCGCGTCTTCCAGTGAAAATCCATCAAAGCGTGTCTGCATGCTTGCTCCCGCAGAGCCCGGTTTCAAACCGCCACTCCTCCCACGGCCTGTCCCCAGGAGATGAGAGACCCTGCTGCACCGCAGGCTCCTTGACTCCAGCCGCTCCCTCCCTTCCTTTCAAAGGCCTTTCTTTAGTGGCATCGGGATTCCTTGCACGTAACTCCTGCATTTCCTCTTGACCTCATTTCTCACTTCTGCCTCGCCCATGGGCTCCCTTGATTGGCAAACTTTCCATTTCAAAGATGGCCTTTCTTTCCACTGAACAAAGACACCACTCTGAGTCTGACATCCTCAGAAATATTCATTCACACCTGCCAGAGTCCTGGGCGGTGCCCACCGTGAACACAGGGCTGCCAACTGGAAGGTCAGAGGGTCAAGGTCACCCAGGGGTGCCTTGCGGTAAAAACAAACAAACAATAACAAAAACAACCTACTTCTTAAAAAGCAAGCCCTGGTGGTGTAGTGGTTACACATTGGGCTGTTAACCGTACTTGACCCAGAGGTGCCTTGGGGTGGGGTTGGGGCGTGCAGGGGGATCATTTCCTGAAAACCCTGTGTAATACAATTCCACTCGGACACAGACTGGTAATGGTCGGCTGGACCTGGGAGCACCTCCTGGGCCCCTGCTATGTACCCGGACAAAGACCTAACCCCTCTGACCAGCTCATCTCTCATTTCTAAGGGGATGTTTGAAAAGGAAACCTTGCTTCTTGAGAACTTCTTGACTTTTTGAAGCAATTTCCAGTGTGGCCTTCACCTCGGCGCTTTCTCCTGACTCCATTTCTAAATCAAGGCAGCAGAGGATGACATTTGGGCAGCACCTCCTCACCGGGAAGGAGAAGAAGGAAGCCACGCGGCGGCATCTGCTTGGATGGCTTTATTGGGACGTGGTGGTAACACCGAGCAGGATTCTATGATCCGACCACATATGTTCCTCCTCGGGCCTCGACACGCCATGTCTGCAGCCAGCAGAGACTACAGACAGCTTCCAGGCAGACTGGAAGGAAACCCTGCGGTGGCAGCTGGTGCGTGGGCACCTCGGGTTGGATCCCCGACCGTCTGAGTCTTCAATGAGCCTGGTCAATCTGTTAGCACAGGAGGTCTTATACCTCCAAACACTTGGCCAGACCTTAGACAGCCACCTGCCTTAGGCTCTCAGGAAATTTCTGTCATGGACAGAACTGTGTCCTCCCAAATCTCTATTGTCAATCCTAACCCCTGTGCCTGGGGATGGTAATCCCAATTGGGAGTGGGCTGCCTTTATCATGTTGATGAGATCCGATTAGCACAGGATGCTTTTTGAATGAATCTCTTAAAAGCTAGCAAACAAGCAAGGGGGTCCTATTCTTATGTGTTTTTGTAAACCTGGAAACCCTCTCAACATATTAGTTTCCTGTGAGTGCCGTGCGTGTTATACCCGTGTGTATTATTTACATAGGTGTATTATAGGAGGGGGAGAA
>NW_022111372.1:51743856-51748206 GCF_000313985.2 Echinops telfairi
GTAATCTGGGCCAAGCACTGTTGCCATGGCTAGCCATACAGTGGCACAGGACCGGGTAGGATCTCAAGCGTGGGGGAGGCCGCGGTCAGCCCATCACATTATACCACAGTCACATTCTGCCTCCACAGGCGTGTGGAAGGGAATCTGCCTAGAATGACAGCCAAGACTCCCTCAAGGACTTGACACTGGAGCAGTTACCCAGTCAAGAGGGCAGCAGGGGCTACTCAAGGCAAGGGAGCAGCCACGTGACAGCCCAAGGGCTGGAAGAGCAAGTCAATTAAAACGAGAACACCCAGGCAGTAGCCCTGAAGCAAAGAGTTGGGGGAATGAGATAGGGATACGGCACAGGAGGCGGCTGGAGGGGCGTGAAGGGTGGCCCACGCAGGGCCTGTGGGCCATCTGAAGATGTTTTTATACCCGTGGGCTCCAGGGTGGTGTGTACTTTGAAAATCCCACATGGCTGTTTCAGGTGGAGAGGGAATTGGAGGGAGCAGCATGAGGCCATTAAGGCCCATTGGGAAGTGGTTTCGTGGATCCTGAAGGGGGTGTTGATGGGGGGCCGGGAAGCTGAGCAGTGGTCACAGACATAGATTGAAGCCACCAGACGATAGATAGACTCCCAGGGAGCTGGGACTGGAGAAGTTAGACCATGAGCAGGGAGGTCCCTGTGGTGATCCTCAGCCTTTGGAGCTGGCTGGGGGGAAAGGCTTCTGTCTGACATGGGGAACCCTGGCAGAGGAGCGGGTGCGGGGAAGGTGGCAAGAGTGGAGCTGTGGACATGCTCCGAGTGAGGGCCTTTGGAACCTCCAGGTGGAGGGGCCATGTAGGCAGCAGCAGTGGGTCTCCAGCCCTGCAGGTTCCTGGGCTGTGGGTCTAAGTCTCAGAGGGCAAGGAGAGGGAAAGGGACTGCCCTTGGGAAGGGCAACAACTCAGGGCCAGAGGACGAAGAGTTACAAAAGGGACCCCCCCACAGGAGTGTCTTGGAAGAGAGTGCAGGAGTGGTCTCTGGGAGGGGCAGTGGTCAGCTGCTGAGAAGCCCTGGGGCCAGACAAGCCCATTACCACCCTCCTCTCTGGGGATGGAAACCCCCTCCCCACTACCCAGCTCCTTGGGTCTCTTTTCCAGTCCTGTAATCAGGAAATGGGGGTGCTTACCCCCTTGGACGGAGGAGCCAGGAGTTTCTCAGAGGTCAGGCGATTGGTCAAAGGTCATACAGTCAGCAGAGAGCGAGGCTGGGTCAAGCCCATTGCTATTTCTTGCATTCCACTCAATGCTGCCCCTCCCTTTCTGGCACCCCACCAACCTGCACACCCTTCCCCCAGCAACGCCGTTCAATGCCACTTCTTGTGGGTGGAGAGCACCAGAGAGGGTCACTGCCGTGGCGTGAGCCTAGCTTGGACGTGGGTGCACAGAGTCAGGGACTATCTAAACTCTCTTGGGAAGCAGCGTAGTGTCGGATCAAGAGACTGGGCTGGAGGCCTGGCTTTTCACCCATCCTCCTAGTTATTCCTGGTCAGGCCCTCATGCGTTCCCACCGCAGGTATATTCTGGGGGCCTCCCACGTGCCAGGCACAGTTTCTGGCTGTGCAGCCTTGGCCAGGCCCTGAGCGTCTCTGAACCTGTCTCCATGCCTGCAATGTTGCACTGTGGTCATGAGTTTCTGCAGGGGCCGTGCCGGGAACAGAGTACTTGTTCACTAACTACCCCTTTCCTCTCCTTCACCCTATAAACCCCACGAGGGAGAGCGACTCCCGCCTCTAGAGTGACACCCCGCACCCTGCTCAGAAGATCCACAGGCTCGCTCCTACGTGCACACGTCTGGCACACACGTGCACACCCCGGTATGTGCCACTGCCTCTGTAGGACTCCTGGGCCAGCACCAGCATGAGCGTTGAGCCCTGGGACAGGTGAGTGTGGCCCAGGGCAGGCCTGCATATCCTCTGTGGATACTGGGCACAGAGAGCACATGGTTCCGACCTCAGTCCAAGGAGCTCACAGCCCCACACGTGGTCTGGGAATCACCCAGATTCAAGCCGGGGGTGTCCTCAGCAGCTCCGGGGGCTCCATCCACAGTGGCCCTAGGGCTCACATCCTTGGTGCCTGGGAAGGGCGTCTTCAGTGTCCTGGGCTGGGCCTTGCAGGGCTCGGGGCCGGGGCTAGAGGCCCCTGGATGGCAATGTCCTCATGGCTTCCTCAGATGGGGAGTCTCTCAGCTGCTGCTCTCCAGGGGCTCCCAGGTGCCTCCGGAGGAACTGAAGCCCCCAGAGGCTCTTGCAGCAGCTCAGAAGATCATCGGAGCACAGGGTGCGGGGCAGTGCTGGCTTCCTGGAGAGACACAGGACACATGAGGTGAGCCGGTGCCCGAACAAGGCCACTTGCTCCTCACTCTGGTTCCTTCTAAGTCACACCCTAGGGAGGGTGGAGTGAGACAAGGGCCTTTGTCCCAGAGAGCAAACCCCATGCAACAGAGACCTCTTCCCTGAACCCGCCATGGGACACTCCACATTCAAACCCAACTCTGCTTTGAATGACGGGAGGCATCGGCCATTGTAAGACAGGAAAAAAAAAAAAAGATCGATTATCAAGGGTTCATGAGGGAGGGAGGGAGGGTTGGGAGGGAAAAGAAAAAAATGAGGAGCTGATACTAAGAGCTCAAATAGAAAGAAAGCATTTTGGAAATGATGATGGCAACAAATGTACAAGGGTGCTTGACACAATGGACGGATTGTGATAAGAGTTGTATGAGCCCCCAATAAAATGAGTACCAATAAAAAGGTGCTTGATACAATTGATGTATGGGTTGTTGTAAGAGCCCCTACTAAAATGATTTATTTTTAAAAAAACCCAGAAAAGCGAAAAACAAAAAAACGCATCTTTCCAATCATGAAAGGGCTGCTGGTTAGAAAAGGTGCATAAAATTCCCCCACCCACCCACCCACCCCTCTGCAACTGCGTGGCAGATTCGCTGCCTCCCATTGCCACTGTGTCAAATCCAACTTGGGGCAGCCCAGTAGAGCAGTGTTCCACAGCATTAGCCATGGTCAGTTCCCTGACATCAATCACCAGGCCTTTCTTCCGAGGTGTCTGTGAGTGGAGCTGAACCTCCCACTTGGGGTTAGGAGGCATGCATGTTAGCCGTTTGCACCCCCAGGGTCTCCTGCCTGGCTCGGGGAGTAATGACTGTCTCCTATGTCACAGTCTCCACGGAACGATTTTGCCGCGTGCTTCACATGAGTTGGAGGAAGGTGGTTATGCTGTGAGAGGCCAACAAGTGCTTCCAACTCACAGTGGCTCTCTGTTCAACAGAGTGAAACACAGCCGGTCCCCTGCCCTCCTCACCACAGCTCGATTTGCATTCCCTGGGTCAATCCAAGGCAATGGAGGGTCTTCACCAAGCATGCAGCAAGGGGCTCAAGCACAGGAACAAGGGCGAGGAGGGCGCAGGACCGGCCAGTGTTTCCTTCCGTTGGCTATACGGTCACTGTGGGCCTGAGCCAACTAGATGGCACCTAAGGACGCCACCACCAACACGTCGGGGATGCTGCTAGGAGAAGCCGAGCCTCACTGTTGGCAGGTGTTATGCGTTGTGAGGACCCTGTGAACACGGAGGTCGTTGAGTACCAAGCCAACCTCGTTCATCGGCCAACTTATTTCCCCCTCCGCACTTGACCTTGAAGGCCTGAGACGCACCGCAGGGTGCTGTATGAGGGTTTCTTTGGGGATTACAAGCAAAGTTTAGCAAGTAGGAGAATTCACAAGTCACGGGGACTGGCTGCACACAGGCTTATTCTGTCTTGTGTCAAACTCAATAACCTCCTCATTCGAATCACGCTCCTCAAAGGCAAGGCAACTGGGGTCAGCACAGAGGTCACTGAAGGTGTATCAGGTAAAGGTGTATCAGGGGGAGAGGCTTCTACTCAAGGACGTGACAAGCCTCTTCTGAAAGGCGTCCCTGGGCTGGCCACATGAAGTCCTTCTGCCCTGTCGCCTGCTGTGATGTGTTCAGCAGATCAGTCCTCTCCCTCTGAAGGAGTACGAATTCCTTCATCACAGCTATTCTCAACCTCATCAGGTTGTGGGAATGACTCTATTTTCTACACCGGCTGATCCCCGCTTATAGCAAAGAGCTTTTACCAGGCAATTGTGGACTTTGATGGTATTGTTCTATGACCGTGAGCAATTTTTGTTGCTCACCATGCTATTGGGTTTCCATTTAGGTAACGTTTCCTTATACATTTACAAGGGAGTTTCAAAAGTTTATGAAAAATGGGATTAAAAGAGAATCACTATCTACCATGAATGTTTTGAAGCTCCCCTGTATTCCAGTGAAGACCGTGATTTGGTTTAAAG
>NW_022111372.1:51749683-51751093 GCF_000313985.2 Echinops telfairi
TTGTTTCTGATTTTCCTCCCACCCACTTGTGAAGTTGAGGATGTCAGACCCCACACTAGTTTTCACCTTCCCTATGTGGAGAAGGGTTTGTTGTGCACGTGTGTGTGTGTGTGTGTGTGTGTGTGTGTGTGTGTGTGACTGAAGTCACAGGGCACGTTCCAAGGCAGCCATTTCTGGAGCCTGGTGGCCCAAGTTCTCCCTGCAGGTCTGCTCAGTCTCACTGCCCCAGAGAACACCCTGCCCTCACCTTGACCTCAAGGGCACTTCAGAGGCTCAGGTGTCCTTTGCCAATGCACATATTTGAGCAGGCAAGCAGGTATCTGCCCTTAGATTAACATTCCAGACGGAGCCTGCTGCTCCGATAAAGTGACTTTCATTGAAATTCATGACATTATTGAAGGAAAGCTAGCTTGGGCTATTAAATAACTACCTCCCTTCTTCCCAGGTGCTTACAAAATCATTTAAGGTATTACTATGAGGGAAGTGCTACATGTTCATATTAACAAAGCTCAACATTGAGAGATTAACAAAAGGAAAATAAAATTCTCAAATCATTCCTCTACTCAGATAGCTCTTTTTGTTCCTGATATATTTTAAAATGAAACCCATCATATACTCAGAGAGACCATCTGTCCAAGGCTACGTTCTTTGCAGAGGAGCCCTGGTGGCACTGTCGAATAGGTGCTGGACTGCTAAGGGTTAAGGTCAGAGCTTCAAACCCAGCAGCTGCTCCTTGGGAGGAAGATGGGGCTATACGTTTGACAGATTTTGAAACTCTACGTAGGGCCTTTTTTAATTGTAGTACACTAGCGCCTGACTCAAACCATGGTATTTTCAATCACCTCAAATGCAAGTGAGAGTTGGACACTGAATAAAGAACTGAAGAAGAATCAATGAATGTGAATTATGTTAGCTAAGAATATTCAAAGTCCACGGACTGCCATAAGAATCAACAAGTCTTAGAGGTAAGGATGGCAAGACTTCATCTCACGTGCTTGGGACATGTTGTCCAGAGAGACCAGTGTCTGGAGAAGGACAGCCTGCTTGGTAAAGTCGAGGGGCAGTGAGAGAGAGGACGGCCTTGTGTCAAGATGGATTGGCACAGAGACTGCAACAAGGGGCTCACCTGTAAGAACGCTTGTGAGAAAGGCACAGGCCTGGGCAGGGTTTTGTTCTGTTGTGTGTAGGGTTGCTAGGACTTGGAGCTAACAACCACAACAGCTATAGCAACGGGCTTGATCTTTGTGGGAACAGACAGCCACATCTTCTCCAATAGGGCTGCTGAGTTTGGACTAACCACCCTTATGATGAGCAGCTGAGCCTTGTAAGCATGGCACTACCATTGCTCTTTGTGCGATGTGCGTGCACACTACTTACAGGCTTTTCTTTTGGGGGGCATTGGCTTTTTTG
>NW_022111372.1:51752563-51773275 GCF_000313985.2 Echinops telfairi
CCAGTGAAACCTTCACTCAGGTTAGAAAACAGAATTTACCAGTATCTGACTGGTGGCTCTGTGCCTCCTCTTCTGCAGAAGGAGCTGCAATCCTGGACTTGATGTGAATCACTGAACTCATTACAGTTTCCGTGCATACTTTGATGCATGCCTAACCATGCTACTCCCCACCCATCTGCCATTGGGTTCTAATGTGGTGACTTCAGTGTTGATATCATTCTGGAAGCGTATTTACCACTATTTCAAATACCATTAGGGTCACCTCTGGTGCATGGGTTACAGCAGAGCTCCCAGCCTATTGCGGGCCTGGAAGGAAAAACTGGTGTTTTACTCTTTAGAATCAGTCAATGAAAACCCTATGATTCACAGACTACTGTCCAAGACTTCGATTTGCTTACTTTGGCATGCCATCAAGAAGGACTGGTCACTGGAGGAGGTCATCATGGTCGGTAAAGTGTGGACCAGCAAAGGCAAGGGAAACCCGCCATGATATGGACAGACCCAATAGCTCCATTCGTTAGTTCCTAAATTTGAACCCCTTGGCTCACGTTCTAATGATCCGACCAGGTCAGAGCCTGGACTCCTGCTTGTTGTTGTGCAGTTGAGTTGGACCTGACCCCTAGCTCCTGTGTTGTATACAGCAGAACAAAACGCTGCCCAGTCCTGCCTCAGTCTCACCCTGGTTCTTATGTCAAACCTGTTGTTGTAGCCACTCGTCAATCCATCCTGTCATGGGGCTTCCTCTTTTGTTGTCGCTCCTCTACTTTAACAAGCATGATGGCCTTCTCGTGGGACTAGTCCCTCCCGACAACATGCCTAGAGTACAGGGGAAGCGGTCTCGCCCTCCTTCCTTTGAAGGTGCGTTCTGACGGTACTTCTTCTAAGAAAAATATATTGCTTATTGTTCTTGCAACCACCAAACTCGTTGACGGTCTGAAGTGCAAAACAAAGGAACCCTGGTCTCTGCGGTTAAACTAACGCTACGGAAAGAATGTTCCCACGGGAGGGTCTCGACACAAGACCCTTATCAGGACTTCCCGCAGCAGCTCCCAAATAATGTGCTTCGACAAAGATATTTGTCTTTCGACCACCCTGTCAAACTCTCCTTCGTCACACATCTAACCAGTTCAAGTATCCCTATTTGTGTTTCCAGCCAATTACTTTAACATTTCTGCCCTTAGAGTTGTTCTGAAACTTCCGATTAAAATGTTGTCACTTTTAATGGATGCAGTGGAAATTGAGCCCCAGGAATTCAAACCAGATTCAGAAGAGCACATGGAATGAGGGAACTCATTGCCGATGTCAAATGGATCTTGGCTCAAGTCAGAGAATACCAGAGTGATGTTTATTTTGTGAACTTTTTCATTTGGTTATGCAAAGGCTCAAAATACGGATGACCTTGAGCAAAATGGGAATTCCAGAACACTTCATTGTGCTCCGGAGGAACATGTATACGGATCAAGAGGCATTTGCTCAAACGGAACGAGGGACTCGTGAGTGGCTGACAGTCAGGAAAGATGTGTGTGTCAGGCTTCTATCCTTTCACCATATTTATTCCATCTGTGTGCTGGCAGATCATCAGAGAAACTGCACTATGTGAAGGAGAAGATAGCATCAGGATTGGAGGAAGGCTGATTAACAACCTGCAATATGCAGAAGTCAGACACTCGCTTGCTGAGCGTGCAGAGGACTTGAAGCACTTGCTGATGGAGATCAAGAACTACAGTCTTTAGTGTGGAGTACAACTCGGTGTAACAAAACAAACCCAAGCCCTCACAGCTGGACCAGTAGATGACATCACGGTAGAAAGAAAGGAGATGGGAGTTGTCAAAGAGTCCGCCTGGCTTGGATCCACCATCAATGCTCATGCCACAGCCATCAGGAGATGAAATGACTTATTGCATTGGACAATCTGCTGCAGAAGACTTCTTGAAAGGAGACCTCTTTCTCTGAAGAGCAAGAACTTTGGGCACCAAGGTGCACCTGACCCAAGCCTTGGGCTTTTCCATGACCTCAGATGCATGTGAAAGTTGGGCAGGGAATAAGGAAGGTCAAAGAAGAATTGCTCCATGTGAATTATGGTGGTGGCAGAGCGTATTGAAAGGACCATGGTTGTCCAGAAGAACAAACAAATCAGTCTCTGAAGAAGTACGGCCAGGATGTGCTTTGGAGGCATGGATGGGGTGACTGTAGCTCACATACTTTGTTATCAGGACAGACCAGTCCCCGGAGAAGGACATCACGCTTGGTAACGTGGAGAGCCAGTGAAAAAGAGGACCCTCGACAAGATGGACTGACACAGTGGTTGCAAGAGGGGGTTCAAACCCAAGAACAATTGTGAGGCTGGTGCAGGACCAGGCAGTGTTGTGTTGCACTCTGTTGTGCACAGGGTCACTATAAGTGGGAACGGATTTGATGGCACCTTCAATCTTAATTTTATCTCCTCAAATGGGCATCTGTTACTCCACCATCGTAGAATGTTTGCTTTTGCTTGGTGAGATCGCATGTGTCCATGGATGTGACTGGTCTGAATCTTTCATAAACCTCAGTTTTTATTTTAAGACCATTTGGTCTTACTAGTTGACAGCCCTAATGATGGACTCAAATATTCCAATACTCAAGAAGATGGCGTGGGACAAGACCACACCTTGTTCTGTTCTATACAAGATTGCTCAGTGTCAGAGCCAACTCCATGGCTACTCACAACTACCCCAGTCACTGCTACTGGCTTTGTGGACAGAAACCCTGGGAGAGACAGAGAGAGATGCTTGCAATTCCGGCAGACACCTTCTGTGCACCAGCCAGCTGCTGAGGCCACGGGGTGAAATATGAACCTTGAGACTGAGAGTCCTACGGTCAGCAAGAACCTTTCTCTCTGGCCTGCAGCTGGCCTCAGCTAATCCCATTTCCTCTCTGCATCAGGACATGGCTGTTGGAGCCATGAGATGAGTTAGGAGAAGGGTGATCGTTTGAGATTTCTAAGGAATCCCTCTGCCACGGGCAGAGTCACTGGGTGCTTTGTCCATGAGACTGCTCAAAGAACCGAGGGTGAGCAGGTATGTGCTGAGACTGCGGGCTGACTCTATGCTTAGGCCATTGTGGTCGTTATATAACCTGGTGTCAGTTTGAGGATTCAGAATGAAGGGGCTGTCAATCAGGTAGAGGCTTCAAGTGACCTCATTTGAAGGCGCTATGGAGATAAATAGCTCGCTGGAGGCGGGATACATGCTCACTCCCTGTGAGACATCCCTGTGGAGAAGAGGCATGGAGAGAGGCTGACGGAGCCAGACCTCTGGAGCTGCGGTGCTTGCAACGTCACTGGATCCACAAGACTTCCCACTCACTGGCCTGTGATCTTCCTGCATTCGGCATCATTGCATGTGTTTCGTGAGTCTGAAGAGGACTTTATAGATTGGTATCAGACAGATGGGCTAATGTCAGACTTTTGGACTTGATCTGGACTGGGCTGAATATTCTCAATATTCAACAGATCTTGTAGAGAAAGCCCTTTCTTATACACATGTGAGTGTCTCTGGATTTGTTTCTCCAGTCTACCCAGACTAACAGTCATTTCTTATCCAGTACCCACAGCTTGGGGAGAAGCCAGGGCCAATATAGCCCACATTCTGGGAACCGGGTCACAAGAAAGACCCTCTCCTGTAGGAGGAAGTGAGTGCCAGGGATTCAAGAGGGGAACTGGGTACACACAACCGCCTACAGTTTCCTCATCCACCAAAATCCGGAACTATGCAGATCAGTCCCAAGTACTGGTGGCTCTAAAATAAGCCAGGAAGTGGGGTGGGGATGGGGGTGGGGGGGGAGGGATGGGACTCCAGAACACCAAGTTGCCAAAAGACCAACCAGAATGCCATCTTCCTGCTCCATTGTTTGTGACCACAAACCGATAGCAACCAGAATGCGCAAGGTACCAAACCCCTGCTCACAAAGGTGTTTGGTGGCCTCTCCAAACTTTCCAGAGACAAACACAGAGGGTTCACCCGCCACGGAGTGGTGCAAACTGCTGACACAATTGGCTGCTGATGGGAGAGTTGGAAGGTTGGAGTCCACCCAGGGGCGCCTTGGAAGCAAGGCAGGGTGCGCTACTTCTGAAAAAACGGACCACTGGAAACCCTGTGGAGCACTGTCCGACTCCAGGGTGGCCGTGAGTCCCGATGCACTCCACTGTAATGAGCATTCCCCAGGAGAGGCGGATTGGCAGGCAACACCCAACTACCAGTCCCTAGAGCCAGGTGAGGGGCTGCTGGATTTGTGCACGCCCGTCTAAGCCTGGTAAGAGGCTCTTCTGCTAGAGCTCTGGGTTTTTGCAAACACTCTGGGTTCCCTTTTGTGCCAAACAAGGTGGATTTTATCCAAGAAAGCCAGCCATAGGCCTCCCTTGGGATTTCCTGAGATGAACAGATAACAGGTATTTTTTATCCCCCTCCCCCCCCCACTACTGAAAGGGACATGCCTGGCAAGAATCAGAGGCAGTAAGACCCATACAAGGCTTTTGATTAGGGACCTCTTAGGACGCCTGTCTCCGAACCCTGATGGGTCACAGCTGGGACCAGAGGGAGCTCCTCCAGGGTGGGACTCTTGGGGCTGACAAGAAACAGGTTTGGGGACATGTGCTAGCAGACTGAGCAAGCCGGTGATAAGCAGGAACTAGCTCGGTGCTAACCAGCTCGGTGGGCACATGTGGGTCCTCAACTGGTGAAAGACGAGATGCTCTGCTTCCGTAAAGATTGGCCAGTCTCGGAAACCCCGTGTAAAGCGTGAGAGAGTCAGCGCTGACTCCCTGGCTGCTTGGTATGGTCATAGAAGGAACCACAGACATCCGCGGGTCCGGACTCATGGAAACTCCATGTGGTTCAGCACAGAGCTATTCTCCACAAGGTTTTCGATGGCTGTCTGTTGTTCTTTTGTTTTGTTTTTGGAAATAGGGCTCCAGGGTTTTCTTTTAAAAAAAAATTTTCCCGAGGTGTCTCTGAATGGACTCAAGCTTCCAACTTTTCAGTCAGTGGCACATTACCCATCTGTACCACCCAGGGTCCCCAAGTAACTGTCACCCACATGCCATCAAGTTGATTCAGACTGACAGTGACCCCGTGTGCTATATTGAGAAGAGCTGAGTTCCATAGGGTCTTCTTGGCCATCAACTTTACAGAAGCAATTCTCAAGGCTTTCCTGGATGGGTGCCCACAGGGGAGGTTTGAACTGCCAACCTTCAAGCTAGGAGCTGAGATCAAACTATTTGAGCCACCCAGGGACTCCAAGTGTCCCCAATTCACAAACCAGGAAACTGAGGCTCCAGGAGGGTGAATGAGGTCTCTAGGTCACTCAGTGGCCAAGCCCAAGTTTAAATTGATGGCCATCTGACAGCAAAGCCCTTCCCCTTCTCACTCCTCTATGCTGCTCCCCGTGGGAGAGAAGAAATGAATTTGACAAACCAGTACCAGTCAACCACGATGTGTCCAATACTATGGTTAGGGTACGCTTCCCTATTTCAAGTAACTTTAAGTGGTAACACATGCAGGCCAATCCTAGCAGCATAGAAGCAATACTACATGTACGTGCAAATATGGGAGTGTATGTGAGGGTGCACGCAGGTGAGTGCTTATGTGTGGCTGAGTCTATGTGTGTGAGCACGTAGGTGAGCACAGAGTGGTGAGCACATGGGGGAATGCCTGAGTGTGCGTGTGTGTGAGCAGGCCCATGTAGTACTGAGGGGACCTGGCGCTGGGAAGCAGAGAAGGGTCCCTGGAGCAAGTAGAGTCTGAGTTGGCCCTGGAGCGATGGGAAGAAATTCAACAGGGATGTTTGGGGAGGTAGGAAAGGGTCTTCTGGCACAGGGAACAACAGGAACCATGGTTTGCTCTGGAGACGGGAGATGGTGCCTTTTAGCTGGAGAGAGAAGTGTGGGGACGCAGGGGGACAGGAAGGAGAAGAGAAGGGCACTCTGTGGGCAGAATAAGGGGGTGTAGACCAGGTACTTGGGTATAAACTTTCAGATGTATACAAACCGACAAGTGTCAGGAAATGACCAAGGGACAGCCTTAGCTATGAGTGAGCCTGGCCCTGCCCCAGGATTTTAGCATTGCACGGGTCAACGAGATTGCACTCTGCCCATGGGGAATGAGTGCTGGATGGGGGGGCTTGCCTGCCACCATTCCCCACCTCCACCAACCCTCAAGGAGTACAGTGAACCCTCGCCACTTCACGCTTTGACTTCAGCGGCTTCACTCTATTGCGGTTTTTGTGTAACAGCGCATGCTCTGTCATTACTGGCACTGATTGGCTCATACTGTACACGCTTGATGCCATAAATAATATAATAAATAATAAATGATCATTGTAACGTCCAAAATGTTTTACTGTATTTTCCCTTTTTCGTTTAATAAATTGGGTAATACGAGTGTAATGGTGACTAAAGGGTGTTTTTTCATGTCCTCTATGCTTTAACCATGAAAATATTTGATTTACAAATAAGGAATCCTACTTCACGGAATTTCACTTATCACGGTAGGGTCTAGAACCGATTAACCGCAATAAACGAGGGTTCACTGTATTTACTCACTGTTGGGTGGGGGTGGGAAGAGAGACAGGCCTTTCTGCTCCTGTAAAGGGTTAGTCTCGGAAGCTCACGGGGCAGTTCCACCTTGGCCTGTAAGGTTGCTGGGAGTCGGCATTGACTCGACGGCAGCGAGTTTGGGGTTTCTGGTTTGTGTGGAGGTGAGGAGGTAAGGCCGCATGTAAGAGCATGGGCCCGACCACGTCTCGTGGGCGTCCTCGTGAAGGCCTACAGCTCAGCTTAGCCTCTGGTTGGCTTACGACTCCGCCGGCAGCCCTGCCAATGGGCCCTCGGGGGATCATGCTACCTGACAAGGTCCCGGAGCTGGTGGGTGGAGCAGTGAGGCTCCACTTGTGACTCGTTGGCCCAAAGCCTGTGCTCACCAGGAACGACCATCCACGGAGCTTCAGGCCTGCCTGTGAGCATTTGGCTTCCACTGACTCGGTTAATCTTCACCCCGAGTAGGTGACCTGATTCTCCCTGTTTTGAGGAGGAGGAAACTGAGGCCCAGAGAGGTTAGGTAATTTGGTGGAAGTCACACAGCTAGTAAGCTTCCACATCATCCCTGGGAAACATACAAAGGTGCATACGTGCATGTCTGTGCACGAGATTATATGCTGGTGTGTGTGTGTGTGTGTGTGTGATGGATTGGATTGTGTACGCCCCAACACATGTAGAACCAGAGAAACCTGTGCCTGTTGTCATCCTTCTACTTGGGGATGGGTTGTTGTTTTGTTGATGAGGCAGGGTTGGTGCTAAGGTGAGACAATATCCTTTGAAGCAAGGATGGCCAGACTCCATCTAAACACCCTTTAGACACGCTACTTGGGGAGGGGGGTGTTGTTCCAGTCCCCAGAAAAGGACATTCCGTTTGGTAAAGGGGGCCAGTGAGAAAGAGATGGGTGGACAGAGGAGCCGTAAATATGGGTTCGAACAGAACCATTGTGAAGATGGGTGCAGGACCGGGCAGTGTTTTGTTCTTTTGTGCACCGATCCCTATCAGTCGGAACTGACTCAAAGGCCCGTAACAACACCATATATGTGTATGTGTGTATACGTGTGATGTGCATTTGTTTGCATATGCATAACTGTGTGTATCTATACAAACTCACTGCCATCAGGTTGATTCCAACTCATAGAAACCCAGAGAAGAGAGGAGAGCTGTCCTTGTGTTTTTCAAGATTTTAAGTCTTGATGGGAGTAGGCAGCCTCATTTTTCTCCAGCTGAGCAGCTGGTGGATTTGAACCTCTAACCTTGGGCTTAGGAGCTCAAGGCATAGCCTACTGCACCACCAGGGCTCCTATGCATATGTTTGCATGTGTGATATGTGAAGACATGTGGGATGCGTGTATCTTTATGTATACGTCTGAAGTGTCTCTATGTGTGTAGGTGTGCATTTGGGCGATGTATTGCACTGTATTCTTATCTCTACCAGATGAGGAAGCTGAGCCCAGAGAACCTAATCACTTGCCCGGGGACTCACAGCACATAGGTGGCTGGTCTGCATGACAGCAAAGTGGGAGGACCCCTGCCCATTCTACTCTTACAATGTCCAGAGCAGTGCTCCAGGGGTTGGGGGCCAGCAGCTGTCTGAGGCCTCTTTACACTCCACCTTTCCTGACTCCAGTCTGAGGTTCACACCAGCCAACCTTCTCAAACCCTCCAGAAAGAGCCATTGGAGACCTGTTGGCTAGACCCATCCTGTCCTTGAAACTGTGGAATGATTGTGCCAACTCAGGAAACCTGAAGTCTCCACCCCTCGGGCAGGGAGTGTTCACCAGAAGAACCCATGGGCTGTGAGGCAATTCACAAAGTCATTTCCCATCAGGAGCAATGCAGGCAGGGCCACTCCCAAGCCATCGATGTGGAAACTAGACTTCCCAGGCATCCAGCTGTGGACGGCAGACCTGAGAATCCGCTCAGCCTTGTGGGATGCGATGGCCAACCTTAGCACTCAGGGGCTCTTCCCTGCGAGGTTTATTGCCCACTCCTAGTCCTGTCCCATAGCCCTGGCACTTGCAGGATCCTGCAGCTGACCCATCTGTGGTGAAGAGGTGGTTGGCAGAGGGGCCGTCTGCCCCCACTGTGGAAAAACAGGGAGGAGGCAAAGTGCTGCGAAAAGACTAGCTAGCAATTCTGACTCCAGGGACTCAGTTTCACGGAAAAGAACTGAAAGGAAACACAATGTCCCATGCACAAACATGTCCCACAGAAGGTTGCTGACAAGGCCCAAACGTCAGAAGCCAGGGCAAGTGCCACACTAGGGTGCCGCTTCAGCCAATCGCAGGGTTCCTTCAGACACCCAACCTAGAGCTAGCAAAGGACTGTAAGCTAGTATGTACTGCAGGGAGGGCATGGGCCAGGGTGCCGTGGTGCGTCCTGTGCTCAGCTGGGACACACCAGCTGTTTCTCCAGAGAGGGGAGAGACGTGGCGTTCTGTTGCCGTGCAGAGTGACAGCCTCAGAAGCCCTAACTGAGGTCCCTATGAGCCGGGCATGGCTGATGGTGGTGGGCTGGGGTTTGGGCTAGTAATTTTTTGGTTTAAGGAACCCTGGTGATGCAGTGGCTGAAGCACTCCATGGCTAAGCAAAAGAGGAAGACTTTGAACGCAAACAAGAACCAAGACTTCCTAAAGAGGAAGCTCCTGAAAAGAGGCACCGATGGAGCTGTGTGGATTGCAATGAATGAGAGGAAACCAGGCGCAGATGATTAACTGCTTGCAACGTGGCTGGTCTGCTCTGTGAACCTTCGCCTAATTCACAAGGGCAACGGGGAAGGGGGTGGGTAGAAAGAGAAAGCTCAGAGAAGGAGCCACTGGGCGCCGAGGCTGGACACAGCATCCAATGAGGCTGGGGGCATTCTCAGCTGTGCATCCCTAGCTGGATGCCTGGGTCTGGGGTTGGGAGTGGCCCTGCCTGCTTCATCATGACGGATGTAACAAGTGAGGGAAAATCAAATCCCTCTGGGGAACTTCTAGTCTGTCCCATGGGGCCGGGATGAGTTGGAATCAGCTGAGGGCACCTAGCAACAACACGTATTCATAGCACCCTGTGCAGTGGTGCTGTGCCAATACAGGCATTTCAATCATGATCGGAAGGCAAGATACATACATAATAAATACACATGGGGAAACATACTCATTTTCTCAGAGCGTGACATAAATAGTCAGTGCCACATGTTTGTATCTATTTTTATCATTCCCCATCATGTCTATTTATAAAATCACTCACATCCAGTGAATTATGTTTAATGAGCAACCCATTTTTCTCTCAGTTCTCTCAAAACATAAACATTTACGAATTGGCGAGATCTCTGATTTACTGTAAAGCATTCTGGGTGATATCAGCATGGGATTGCTGTCACTGGAATAATGTCGGAGAGATTGTCCACGTCCTATAAAGTCCCGTTACAGAGTCTGGAAGCATTTTACCAACCACCCGAGGATGTGACAGAGTTGATGAAAATGAAACTGATTTCTAGTGGCATTAAAACAACAACAACAACAACAACAACTACAACAGCAACTATTTTTACCCCAAACAAGTTAAAGAGAGAACATACAGACTGGGGGTGATGGGGGGTGGGGGGGTGTTGGCAATGACATATCGAGAAACAATTTCTAAAATTTTAAAAACACATCAACGCCTCAAGGAGAAAAAGACAACTGGTCCAATTAGAGCAAAACGGAGGACATGAACAGACACTTCACCGCAGAGGACGTTCAGGTGGCCAAGAACCCGTGAGGCGGTGCTCATGATCACTAGCCAGTGGAGAGATGCAAATCGAAAGAAGAGGACATCCTCTCACCTCAGCATCGATAGCAACGTTCCCAAACCAGCAAATGTCAGCGAGGGTGTGGCGAGCCTAGAACCCCGTGCACTGCTTGGGAGGGTGTAAAGTGGTGTAACTGCCATGGAATTCTGCATGGTGCTTCTCAAATGTTGGACATAGAAATACTAAATGATCGTGCAATCCCACCACTCAGTGGGATATCCCACAGAAATAAGAGCTATGTATGGGATCTATGTTCATCAGCGCACCATTCACAACAGCACAAAGATAGAAATGGACCGATTCACCACCGATGGAAGAATGGATAGGTCAAGCAAGACATAAATACATAGTGAAACACTATGCAATGTGACAAAATAATGACAAGCTTGTGAAACGCCTCATAAACATGGGTGAACCTGGGGGCATTATGCTAAGTGAAATCAGTCAAGCACAAGAGGACAAAGATGGTATGAGACCACAAATATAAAAAATCCAGAAAAGGATTTCACACAGAAAGAAGCATTCTTTGATGGTTACCGGGGGTGAGAGAGGAAAGAAGTAAAAGTCATTAACTAGAGGGTGGACATCTGTCAACTTGGGTGAAGCACAACATGATTCAGGCAAAGGAAGACCCTGGAAGAGGCATACAAGTTAAATCCAACAGAGGTACATACGAGGGGGCTTCAAAAAGTTCATGGGAAATGGCATTAAAATGATCGTGGGGTTTGCTGCATACTTATGGAAGTTCCCTCATGCTATTACATACAAATCCTGCAATAACATGAAGAACGGTGATCTAGGAATGGCTACATAGACATGGAAATGGAACAGGTTTGTGAAGACCAACAGGACCAACCTCAGGTATATTAGCTACAGATTTGATAAAGGACATTTCTACACATGTATTTTATGTGCAATCAGGATGCATTGATAATTATTGGTAATTGGAATGTTAAAGTTGGAAACAAGGAAGAAGGAACAGTCGTTGAAAAACATTGACTTGGTGATAGAAATGAAGCTGGAGATCGCATGAGAGAATATTGCAAAACCAATGACTTGTGCATAGCAAATACCTTTTTTACAATAATACTAAGGGCAACTATACACATGGGCAGCCCCAGTTGGAATACGCAGAAATCAAATTGACTACATCTGTGGCAAGTCACCATGGGGAAGCTCAGTATCAGCAGCTAAAACCAGATTAGGGCCAACTGTGGAACAGACCATCAATTGCTGATATGTAAGTTCAGGATAAAGCTGATGAAAATTAAAACAAGTCCGGTGGAGCCAAAATTTGACCTTGAGTCTATCCCATCTGAATTTCAAGAACATCTCAAGAACAGATTTGATGCACTGAACACTAATGACAAGAGACCTGATGAATTGTGGGAGAACATCAATACCATCATTCCCAAAGAAAGCAAAAAGTCATTAAAAAGACAGGAGATAAAAGATCAAAGTAGATGTCAGAAGAAACTCTGAAACTTGCTGCTAATCATAGATTAGCTAAAGCAAATGGAAGAATGAATGAAGTCAAGGAGCTGAATAAAATTTTTAAAAGGCAGCTCGAGAAGACAAAGACAAATATTATAATGAAATGAGCAAGGATCTAGAATTAGAACAACAAAAAAGAATAACATGCTCAGCATATCTGAAACTGAAAGAACTCAAGAAAAAATTCAAGCCTTGAATGGCAATTTTGAAAGATTCTATGACAAAATATTGAATGATGCAGGAAGCACCAAGAGAAGATGTCAAGAATACACAGAGTCAGTGTACCAAAGAGAACTGGCTGACAATCCATCATATCAAGAGTTAGCATATGAACAAGAACTTAAGGTGCTGTAGGAAGAAGTTCAAACTGCACTGAATGCATAAGTCAAAAACAAGGCTCCACGAACTGACAGAATACCCATTGAAATGTTTCAGAAAGCTGAAGAAGCACTTACTGGTCTATGCCAGGAAATTTGGAAGACAGCTCCCTGGCCAACTGACTGAACGATATTCATATTTGTGTCCATTCCAAAGAAAGGTGGCTCAATAGAAGGCTCAAACTGTAGAATGATATCATTGATATCGCACCCAAGTAAAATTTTGCTGAGGCTTGCCCAACAACAGTGGCAGCAGCACGTTGACAGGGCATTGCTAGGGGTTTAGGCTGGATTCAGAAGCGAGGTGGAACAAAGGATATTATTGCTGATGTCAGCGTGACCTTGGCTGAAAGCACAGGATACCAGAAAGAGCTTGACTTGTGTTCCACTGACTATACAAAGACATTCGACCGTGTGGACCATAGAGAACTGTGGAGCGCCTTGAGAAGAATGGGAATTCAGGAGCACTTCATTGTGCTCATTCGGAACTTGCGCGTGGTTCAGGAGGCAGCCGTGTGAACAGAACAAGGGCACACTGCATGGTTAAAAATTGGCAAAGGTGTGCGACAGGGTTATACCCTCTCACCATACTTGTTCAATCGGTATGCCGAGCAAATCATCAGGGAAGCTGGATTCTATGAAGAAGAGTGTGGCATCAGCATGGAGGAAGGCTTATTAACAACCTGCAGTATGTAGATGACACCACCTTGCTTGCTGAAAACGAAGAGGACTTGAAGTCCTTGCTGGTGAAAATCAAGGATTGTAGTCTTCAATATGGATTACAACTCAACGTAAGAAACACCCGAATCCTCACAACTGGACCATTAGGTAACATCATGGTAAATGGAGAAAAGGTCGAAGTTGTCAAGCACTTTGTCTTACTTGATCCAAAAATCAATGCTCATGGAAGCAGCAGCCAGGAGATCAAAAGACACGCTGTACTGGGTCAAGCTGCTGCACATGATCTTTAGAGTATTGAAGAGCAAGGGTGCTACTTGGAGGACTAAGTTGCACCTGCCCCAAGCCATGGTGTTCTCCACTGCCTCATATGCCTGTGAAAGTTGGACTTTGAATAAGGAAGACTGTAGAAGAACCGGTGCTTTCAAATTGTGGTGCTGGGGAAGAATATTACGTGAACTGCTAAAAGGACAAACTGACCTGTATTCGAAGACGTGAAAGCCAGAGTGCTCTTTAAAGGCAAGGACGGCAAGACTGAGTCTGACATTGTTTGGACATCTTCTCCGTAGGGACCAGTCCCCGGAGAAAGGCATCGTGTTTGGAAAGTGGAGTTGTAGAGACAAAGAGGAAGGCCCTTGATGAGACAGATTGACACAGTGGCTGCATCAACGGCTCCGGGGTAAGAACCAGTGTGAGAATGGCACAGGACTGGGCCATGTTTCGTTCTGTTGCGCACTGGGAGGCTGTGGGTCAGAACTGACTTGATGGCCCCTAACAGCAACATTGATAAGGGCTGCAATGTATCATGAACAGAGTGGGGCATACAGAGGGCAAACTTATGCAAATGTCGTAGCCATAACCAAATACTTTGGGGGAAAAAACGTGTTGGGCCTGGGGGCTCAGGACAAAGAAAACATTTGCAACTGGCTTTGGTGAGTGGTGACTAGGGTCTTAGAAGCTTGTGGATGGCCATCTAAGGTGCAAATATTGGTCTCTCTGTGTCCAGAACAAAGAAAAGATAGGGAAATGAACGGCTCGAGGAAACAAAGGACTAATGGCCCATCTGAACCCCAGCCCTCATGACCCTGAACCCAGAAGAATACCAACCCCTCTGTAAGGGAGAAGGGAGAAGGCAAAACAAAACTCCAAATTATTAAGAAGATCAATGTTACTGGTCAGACAGACACTGCTGGAACCTCAGACTTCAAGTCTGGAACTGAATTCACCCCAGTGGCTCCACTTTCAGCTAAACCACAGACAGACCTAGAAGGTGAACACCGCCCCCAGAGAGACATGCACTCCTCTGAATGATCAGCCATAGGAGATCAAAAGGGCAACATCTGTCCAGAAACAAAGTTCAGAAAGCAGGAAGGTTTGGGAAAGGAGGACTGGGAACAGGAAACACAGGGAGGAAGCTGGGTAAAAGATGTCACACTGTAGGGGTGGTCATCAATGTCATAAACAAAATGGGCATGAGTTGTTGAGTGGAAAACGAATTGTCTCTATCAATGGTCACCCAACTCACAGGGGGACATTTAAGTCTTAGAAATGGAATAGTTCTAGGGTAACTCCTTCATGAAGATGTGGCACACACAAGGGGCAAGCGGGAAAACGCCTTGGCCACGCCCAAACACCTTAAGGGTATGACTCAATGGGCTTTATGTTTATTCTCTCCCTTGGTCTTTACTGCATCCTTTTGAAATACAGGGGCAATGGTGGTCCGCTACGTGGAGCCCTGGCGGTGCAGTGGTTAAGAGTTGGACTGCCATACGCGTGGTCCACAGTTCGAAAGCACCAGCAGCTCTGAGGGAGAAAGACTGGGCTTTCCACTCCTGGAAATAGTTGCAGTTTCAGAAACACACTGGGGGTCGCTGTGAGTCAGCAGTGACTCCATGGCAGCATTGACTCGATGAGTGGTGGTCCTGCCTTCTAGGCAGAGAGCTGGATTTTATTCCCAGCCCAGCGACCACCCATGTGCCAGTAGAGGGCGACAGGCTCGCCTCTCTCTGAGTGCCTGTCAACCGTGTTTGTGCCTGTGCCTTCTCAGCTGGCTGCTCTGATGGGCCCTGCATCTGGTGTGGAATGGGTGCATGGTGGCTCAGCAGCGACTATAAAGAGAAACGAGTCCACAGCACAGAAAAGGGCACGAGATTGGGTGGCCTCTCCATCACCGTGGTATGGACGTCAAGGACTGTGTTAGGTGGTACTCTGAAATGAATTGTGTCCCCCTCAAAGATTTGGGGAAGTCTTAACCCCTGTGCCTGGACAGGTGACCTTGTTTGGAAATTGTGTCTTTCCGAATGTTATCAGTTAATCCAGGTCATAGTGAAGTAGGGTGGGTTCTTATCTTCACCTAAATTGTGGCCCTATAAAAGAAGAGATGAGCCAGATGCAGAGGGACACAGAAGGAAGACGCCCAAATGAAGACAGAGACAGAGATGGGTGGGGTCTATAAGCCAAGGAATGCCAGGGATCACCAGCTGTCACCAGAAGCCAGGACAGAGACACAGGGCAAGCTCTCCCTTTGGGGCCTCTGACGGAATCAACATGGCGACAACCGGAGCTCAGAGTCCCAGCCCCCAGAACAGTTCTGTTCTTCTAAGCTACCCGGCCTGTGGCCGTGGGGACAGACTTTCTCTCTGGCCTGTAGTTTCAGTTCTGTTTCAGTGAACCTCAAGACAGCCTGGGAAGGGGAAATCTCTGGCCAATCTGACTGGCACGAAGTGTCTCATCTACAGACCAGTGACAGACCGGTGACATCCAAAGCCTATGGGGCTCTTTCTTCACTTTGCAACCTTCCTGCAGTGATAAGAGGCAGGGGACCAGGACACCCAGCGTTGATATCGAGACCAGCTGCCATTTCTTGGCCTTGGAAGAGCCACCACACCTCCTATCTCTGGGCAGGGTGGGAGTGGCTTCTGCCAGCCCGCGTGTCCTCTCTGCACGCGAGTGGGGATCCAGGCCCAGCGGGTTTCAGCCACATCCTCCCTTCCTGCCCCCCAGCCCCAACACACTGTACAGTAACACACACTAGTTTCCTTTAGACAGAAACCAACTGCCTTCCATTTCTCCAGTGGCTCTGATGTCCGCCAGATGTCCGCTCTCTGACAGATGGGAAAACAAGGGCTCAGACAAGGACATGGTCTTCTCAAGGACACACAGCAGGCAGTGGCACAGTCACTCCACCAGGTCCACCCCCCACCCTTCCCGGGCCAGGGTCTCCCACAGACCCTCCATGTGGCTCCCCTGCACCCCGACTGCGCCTGCCTCTGCGCCAGCAACTTGGGGTGGTGGCACGCACGTGTGCTGCTGGGTTCCTGCGCAGCCCGGCCAGGCGTTAGTAGGAGAAGCACGTTCGTCGCAGCTCTTGCCAGGAGAGGCTGACACCAACACTGTTGGAGTTTTGCCTAATGTCCCTCCCCCTTGCTAAGCGTTGGAGTTGGAATGTTCCCTGGAGTCCGATCCCAGCCCCCTATTTTCAGATGTGGGCCTGGAAGTCTAGGGGGCAGGACCCGACCGGAACACATGGATGGTATAGCTGACACGCACACCAACCGGACTGGCTGGCCGGGAAAGTGCCAGCTGCTCCTTTGAGAGAAGTCCAGAGAGGGCGAGGCTGGCGGGGGTTGGGGTGTAGATAAACGTGACCACTCACCAAGCCCCTACTCTGTGGCCAGCCCCTTCCAAAAGCTGTTCCTCAACCCCATCACAGCCCTCGAAGGGAGGGGTTCCTATCCTCACTGTGTGGGTGAGGGAGCAGAGGATCAGAGAGGGCGGGGCACCTGCCTATGGTCACAGAGCTAGCCAATGCTGGGCCTGGAACTGTACCCCTCTCTGTCTCCTACATCAGAGTTTGGTGCCCTAAAGCATTTTGGGCCAGATCCAGCCACCACCTGATGGTGCTAAAATGGTTGAAAAGGCAAAGTAGGAAGAGCTTGTGACTCGTGGAAATGATATGAAATTCAAATTGCAGCGTTCAGGAATAAAGTTTTATTGGAACATGGCCACCGCCCATGCTTCTGCCTCGGTGCTCTGATGGGGGTCGAGCAGTCACGACCTAGTCCGTGCGGCCTGCTGGATTTGAACGCTTTACTATTGGACTCTAGAGAAAAAGTCTGCCATCCCCTGCCCTACCCCAGGCCCATGGGAGAAGGGAGGGAGGGCCCCCTCCATGGTTGCACAGGTTGCTCACTGCCCAAGGGCATCAGGCCTGCAGAGAGAGTAGCAGGGGAAACCAGCCGAGTGATGCCCTGGGAGGGTCCCCTGAAGGAAGAGCCTTTCCCTAATTTGTGCTCCTGGTGTGTCTTCTTCCGGCATGCCAATGCTGGAGCCAGTGATGGTTCAGTAGCAGACTCCCTGCCTTCCGTGCCCTGGTGGCATGGTGGTTACACATTGAGCTGAGATCTGAAAGGTGAGCAGTTCAAAACCAGCAGCCTCACCAAGGGAGAAAGATGGGGCTTCCTACTCCTGTAAAGAGTTACAGTCTTGGACACTCGCAGCGGGTAGTTCTACTCGGTCCTATGGGGTCCCTATGAGTTAGTATCGACTCAATGGCAGTGAGGTATTTTGTTGTTGTTTTGGTTTTGGTAACAACTACGATGACAACTCTGGGAACAGAGGCCCTGAAGGTGTACTTGCCTCCCCCGCCCAGTCCCAGGCCCAGGCCCAGGGACGGTGACACAACAGGATGTCCTCCTGCACCGGACCTGCCTCAGAAGGAGCCAGGAGGCACTGCCCAGGGAGAAGGCGCAGGCAGGGGTCTGGGAGCAGCTGTCGGGGAGGAGGGGCATCACACAGGTACAGGAGGGACCTCCAGTTGGCTTGCAAGGGACAAAATGTAGACACATACATGCGAAGTCCTCTACCTTTGCAGTGATTCCGGGAGGGCCACAGTGTATTCTCCTGGACCTTTGAGGCTGTAAAGGGCTCTTCCCACTTCCTCTCCCTCTGAATCCATCACCTGACTTCCTCTCCGGGGTGGGGTTTCACTCCCCAAACTCTCTGAAGAGACAGGAGAGAGAAAGGATTAACTCTCCCGGCTGGCCCTGCTCTGCCTGGCAGTTGTGCCGAAGAGCAACACTCCTCCCACCACACCTGAGAGTGAGTGCTCCATGCCCACTCTAGTAGGAGGGAGGACCCCGGGCCACGGGAATGGCCCGTGATCAGCCTCAAACCCACATGCTCCCCGAGCTGACCAAGAACATCCATGGAGCCCTAGCACATGGTGAAGGAGAGATGGGACACTGGGTGAAAGGAAGGGGACCAAGGAGAAGGGAGTGGATGGGTGGGTGGAGGGTGGAGCAGACACACACAGAAAGAATCGGAGATAGAAACGAAGGGAAGGCAGAAAAGAGGAAACTTGGCAAACAACGTTGTTATGTGAAGGAAGGTGGACGCCAAAGGCCACAGAGCCCATGAAATGTCCGTGGGACAACCTGTGAAGACAGAAGCAGATTAATGCTGCCCGTGGCACAGGGGCAGAACCACATGGAGCACCCAGCCGATAACCAACCGCCGGAGGTTCAAGGCCACCGGCACTGTGGGAGGAGGACTGGGCAGTCTGCACCCGTACAGAAGGCTGTTGTCGGTAGGGCCTGTTGTCATGTCTGACTCCTAGTGACCCTGTGTCCAGCAGAAGGAAACACTGCCCAATCCCGTGTCATTCTCTCCGTTCCTCCTAGGTTCGAAGCCCCTGCTGCAGCCACTGTGCCAATCCAGCTCCCTGAGGGGCTCCCTCTTGGTAACCGTCCAAAGTACATGAGCTGGAATCTTGTCATCCTTGTCTTCAGGAGGATATTCTGGCTGTACTTCTTCCCAGACCGATTTCTTCATCCTTCTGGAAGTCCCTGGTATATTCCGTATTCTTCAGCAGGACCTTAATGTAACGCTCTCAGCCCAGGGGACTTTGTGGGGGCAGGTTTACCCAGCCAGAGGGAGTTGCTGTGAGTTAGAAGCAATTCGATGGGGGAGAACATGGAAAGCACCATGGGCTGCCCAGAGAACAAACAAATTTGTCAAGGAAGCAGGACAACCAGAAAGCTCCTGAGCAGTGCGGATGGTGAGACTTTATCTCCCATACTTGGGATACGTCATCAGGAGGGACCAGTCCCTAGAAGGGCATTGTGCTTGGTAAAGCAGCAGGGCAGCGGAAAAAGTAGACACCCTTTGACAGAATGGATGACACAGCGGCTGCACCACGGGGCTCAAACAAACATTGTAAGGATGGCGCAGGACCCGGTGGTGTTTTGTCTGCTGTGCGCAGAGTCGTTGTGAGTTGGACCTGCCCCAAAGGCACCTAACCAAACGAATGGCACACAACAGCCAGGGTTGGACAAACTGAGGAATAGGCGAGTGATTGCCAAAGGGTAACAGGTTTCTTTTGGGGGTGATGAGAACGCTCTAAAATGGATTGTGGTAAAGGTGGCATGATATTGAATTTACAAACAGCCATTGAACTGGACACTGTAAAACAGGTACTGTATGTCTCAAAAAGGTGGTTAGAAACGAGAAAAGGAAGTCAAGTGGAAGAAAACAGACGCAAGTAGTAAGCAGGATGGAGAGCTACGGGCGAGGATTTGTGAGAGTGCCGGTCACATGCCTGGAGCTTTGCTCAGTGCCGGTGCCCTGTGTGATTCTTACAACTCGGCAAAGTTGCTGTAGCCGTCAGCCCCATTCCCTATATTGGAACTCGCCTACTCACTAAAATGTATTCCTACCCGTGTCCCTGGAACGTGCAGCGTGACTAATCATTTCTTGCCTGACGTCATGTTTCTAGCTGATGCCACACAAGGTGGCGCTCTGCTTTCTTGCTTCAGTGCTCATGCTGTGAACAAGCACAAGTCCTTTTCAGGGTCAGCTGTCACATCCCTGCCTCCGCTTTCTCCCTCGGAGCAGCTGGTAGGTTTGAACTGCTGACCTTGTGGTTAGTAGCACAACAGGTTACTCACTACAGTACCAAGGCTCCTTATGCAGGAAGACGGCAATGGGCTTTGGGAAGAGAACCTGTGTGTTGGATGAGCTGTGTTAAGGCATGAGTAATAGTACGTTGGCTGTGAGTTCAAAGCCAGTGAACTGATAATACATGTAAACAAGGCTCCTTTAAATGGAAACACACCTTACACGAAGTTGTGTATTGAACAGTTGGTGAAGATATGACAAGAGGTTCGCAGGAACCTGAGAATAGATATCTTCATTCATTCAACAGGTGAGACTGGAACCACTGGGGTCCAGGAGTCCCTGGATGGTATAGAGCTAATGGGCTGGACTGCTAACCAAAAGATCGGCCGTTTGAGTACACCCAGAAGAACCTCAGGACAAAGGCATGGGAATCTATTACTGAAAAATAGCAGCCACCGCAGACCCAGTGGAGGAGAGTTTTACTCTGGCGTACAGGGTCGTCATGTGCCGGGACCAAGTCGGCAGCACTTAACCAGTGATGTGCTGGGTGCTTGGATACAGGAGGAATGTGCTGCACAGTGGCGACGCGTACCTGCCTCCCCAGAACTTACGATCTTAAGGGCTCAGATATCAAACAGAAGGCAACGTGACAAATTAGCTCAAGAGGACAAAGGCAATAATCAAGAGTAAAGGGGACCAGGGAGGTAACCTTGGAGCCCACCAGATGTGAGCTGGGCAGAGAGAGGGGTAAGAAGAGGGTCCTGGGTTTGAGGGAAGGGCTATGAGGAGGGGCAACTTGTGATCAGTGGGATGGACCAGGGGACACCAAGAGGGGATTGGGGATTGTGATCAGTGGGATGGACCAGGGGACTCCAAGAGGGGATTGGGGATTGTGATCAGTGGGATGGACCAGGGGACTC